>NC_051159.1:87184393-87784393 GCF_013339745.2 Dermacentor silvarum
TGGCCACGCCAAAGCACGCCGAACGTCGCCAGTCACGCTGAATGGCGGCGCGGTGACGCTTGGCTCTAGAGCGTCCACTTCGCGCCAGCGTAGTGTAACTGCGACGGGCATTCAATTAAAGACTGACTGTACCCCGCAGGCGACGTACACAGATCTTTGATCACCCTGTGGAACTTCATCATCGGATATATCCTGCAGGGTCCGTATTAGTTTTGAAGTGTCCCCTTCTTTCCTTATCTCAACTAAGGCCTCAGGCCACCTTGCACGATTAAAAATCTATTCATTCAGTTGCACATATACGCAGCACACTGAGGTGGCAGAACCCGCTCAGACATGCAGCACTGACTCCTCAAAGTTTCATCACATTTTCATCATTTTTTTTTTGCCAATGCTTATAACAGAGCCGGAAACTGCAGCGTGTTCAACTCTTCGGACCGTCTCGTAACACGAGTTCGTTTGCCTCCACACAGGTTGGCCGTTGGTCTAGATTGGTGACCCACTATTGTGAGCGCACAGCGTGGACCTCAATCGGTAGTCAGCGTTTGGCTATGTCTTGTCTACACCCGCGTTTAACCTTCGCGGTGTACACTCACCATATTCTAATCACCGTTTCTTTTCACATTGCCATTTTTCAAGGATTTTTATTTTCTGTCCAGCGCGGTCCAGCCGTCGGTCCAGCGTGATACAGCGCGGGCCAGCCGTCGCGAGGAAAGCGTCAGCACAGACCAGTCCCCACCGCAGGGCAGTCTCAGACGAGTATGTGATTTTTAGAGGGCAGTGTGGCTGTGCGAAAGTTTTCGAAAGGCCAACGTTGGCTACAGAGGGCAGTGTGATTGGAAGAAAGTTCAAAAGGACAACGTTGGTTATTGTTTGTCCCTTCTATCACTTTTTAGTCATAAGGGGCTGCATATTTATTTTACCAATACAGCTGTCCTCCCCGTCCTGATTCTGTAATGAAGCTAAAGCAACTAACCAAGGCACTCGTGGAAAACACTAGATCAGATCACACTGACACATTTTGTTTCGAAGCTCCATGTAGATCGATTTAGCGTGAAAGGATGTGTTATTAGAGGAGCAAATTAACCCTAAGCTTTAAACTTCATTTTGAAATTCCTTTTGAATACGCTGAGCGCTCTATTATTCCATGTAACCGAAAGCATAATTGCGCTGTGTGAGGCACTTTCCCTTCGTTCGAAGCGAAGTAATTTTAGAAAGCGTGATCATTGGAAGTCTTCCTATGTCCCTTTTCTCTAAATGCTCCTGTGTGGGCTTCGTCTTTATTCTGGCGCTTGTGGAACCCTGCTCTGACTCATAGCTACTGTACGAGCTTTGTCTTCACCCTGTCCTAAGTTACTTTTATGTTTAGTACTTAATTACACCAATCGTGATCGTCTCACGTCCTTGAAAATTTGCACTTCATGTCTTCATACGCTTTACTTCTCCCATTCCAATACTTATATCAGTATCTCTTATTGCTCGCCCATGACATCGCTCACGGTTGGCAAAATTCACGTGACGTTATGTATAAGTTATAAGTAGATAGACATACCCACTTTCCTATGACTTTTTATCGCAATAAAACAGCTCTAATGTCAAGCACCGCTAATGTAGCTGGATATATATCTTTCTGCTGTATAACCCCTGTTTCGTTCGTTCCCGAATTTCGCTGACAGCAGTTGGGGTTTGCGTAATGCCAACGCTTGTTGGAGTACTTGCACGGATTGTCCCCCGTCCTTTCCTTCCTTTCAAAGAAAAAAGTTACTTAGGAAAACATACAGCCGCAGTTCATGGCAGAAAAGAACGGTGGCGACTTCTATCGCCTAAACGTTAAAACACTCTCGAGAAAAAAACAATATCGAGAAGTAGCGGCACTTTCAATTTTCCAGCGACATAGTGCGCTACTAATTTATGCATTTTTAGTCAGGCCTTTTTGCAAAGCACGGCACATTAAAACGCTAAAAAGGCAAGTAAGAAAAAGCCGCTACCGCGTGTGATTTTCGTGAGAAATTCGATAATATTTGAGAGAATCCCTTCGCAGTAGGACTGGACAACTGTCATTAACCTTCTGGTTAATCGACGATATGTTTTGACCATGAGTACGCTTATGCAATATGATGTAACCAAGTGGCCAAGAGTGTCCTCTGACAATTTAGCCTGCAGTTCTCAAGGGACAACTTTCTCGCTCAAATTGACCACTTTCTACCGCATCAGGTTATCGATTGCATCTTTCGCCATACAGTTGAAAAAAAATACGAAGAAAAACGCCAACTGTAGCAAAGACAAGAAATCGGTTTTTTCGTAAACTTTAATAACAGCAGAGTGGAGACATCTTTGCCCGGATGTAACTTATTGTCTCGTATTGTTGAAATATTTATTTCATTGATTTCTGTTACCCTAAGCAGGAGACAGGAACTGAAGGAAGCGATAGCCTGGCAGAGTTCCCTGACCCTTATTCGGGGGTAGGGGGGTGGGGGGCGGTTTAGCAAGCGTTACGTAGTAAATGTGCATTTTAAACAACTACGTCATCAGAAGCCAACAAAGTGATTCTAACGCAATTCTGCACCTGTAGACATCACTTTACATAAGTTTCAAGATAAATAATTCACACACATATTCATACACGTGTTCATACACAACGCTAAATTCATACAAAAATATACAGACCCTTGTGCATTTCAAAACAGTGGTATTGCAAGAAGTTTGCTCAACAACAAAGTACAATACTAGTATAACGGCATTAGAACATACTGTGCATATTAACAGTAATTTAAAAACAAAACCAGTAAGGTTTATGGTTTACTGGTAAGAATACAACACCCGCCGCGGTGGATCAATTAGCTAAGGCGTTGCGCTGCTGAGCACGAGGTCGCGGGATCGAATCCCGGCCGCGGCGGCCGCATTTCGATGGAGGCCAAATGCAAAAACGCCCGTGTGCTTGCGTTGTAGTGCACGTTAAAGAACCACAGGTGGTCAAAATTAATCCGGAGCCCTCCACTACGGTGTGCCTCATAATCAGAACTGGTTTTGACACGTAAAACTCCAAAAAGAAGAAAGAAGAAGAATAGAACAATATTTACCCACATTTGCGAGAATTCTACTGTATTGTGGAGTATGTTTAATGTGCTTGTGTCCGATTAGAGGTAACGTACTCAACTGTGGGTGAAGATCACTCTCGAAACGAAGTTTAGGAGTTGAAAACGTTGGACTAACAGATACTGCGAACAGATCAGCACTCCCATTACTCCAGAACGTAAGCATCACTTATTACGCAGTGCTAAATATAACGACGAGGTATCGAACAGCTGACAGTAAAAATGATTCTCAGGTAGAATTTTATGCGAAGAACAGATAAGCAGACAATCGGCCCATTCCACGTCTTTTCAGTCAAGTTATCGGCAATCTATAGATCCCTTTCGCGGCGTTTCGTCGGCCATTCCTCCCAAAAACATTAAATCTTGGTAGTTATGGTGCTAAACTATACTGTATAGCAGTAGTTATTTACAGATCTGCCTTCTATAACTGCCTTCAATCACTTTAACAGAGTGACACTAAGGCAGTTTGATTTTCATGGGCAGACCATTTTCTGGTGCCAAAAACAAGATTCACTTGCTGGAAATGCACATCTTATGCTTTCCTGCTTTGGAGATTATCAGGCGTTCCTTTAATTCTGATTTGTCAACTTGTCTATTCGTAACAATTGTATGTTTCTATTGCTCTTCTACAGGATTTCGAATTTAAAACTGCTTATTACAAAAGCCAATTTGGTGTGCTTCTTTTAATTTACTGTTAAGCTTATGGCTGCCTTTGCTGTACCTGTATTTTTTCAATCAATTTATTTCTCTCTTTCACTCTCCCTATCTATCTGTCTATCGATCTATCCTTCAGATACTTGCAGCTTGCCTCACAAACCAGCCTTCGTGACCTTCTCATATATATGTATATTGTTGTGTGTGTTTTCACAGTGAAGCTGTTACCCCGCAACGGTTTTCGTGCTGCGCGTGATCATTAATTGTTTACACGTGATCATTAATTTTTGTTTCTTACGTCGCGTTGTACCGGCTCCACGTTGGAGACCAGCCAAGAATTTGTACGGAAGAGAATAGAAAGCTGGGCGAGTTGGTATTGGTTCATGGCTAATAACGAAAGCGCACTGAAAACGAAGACGAAGGGAAGGCGTAGACACTAAGCCCTGTCTTTATCTTCGTTTTCAGTGCGCTGTTGTTATTAGCCATGAGTTTGCACGGATTCGGAATAGTTGCTGCGTACGAGCAAAAAGCCAGCAAACAGACCTCTAGTACACACCTTTATGTAGTGTGATGTGTGTACATATAGACTTGTATGTATAGGTAGTGTGTATGTATACATATCCGTCCTACGCATTACAAGGAGCTGGGCAGGTCATGTAATGCGTAGGATGGATAACTGGTGAACGATTAGAGTTGCAGAATGGATACCAAGATTAGGGAAGCGCAATCGAGGACGGCAGAAAATTAGGGGGGGTGATGAAGTTAGGAAATTTTCAAGCGCAAGTTGGAACCAGCTAGCGCAAGACAGGGTTAATTGGAGATCACAGGGAGAGGGCTTCGTCCTGTAGTGGACATGAATATAGGCTGATCATGCTGATGTACGTATACATAAAGTATGTGCTTTTCCGCGCACTTGTCAGGAACGCGGATCAAGTTGGACTGATCGAAGTGCAGATGCTCCGGCACGTAGTGCATTTCCATCATCGCTCCTCATCCTGCTCTACTTTCCTGTTTATTTACCTTCCCCTTCACCCCAGGGGAGAATAACAGGACAGATACACGGCCAACGTCCCCATTTTTCTTCTAATTAAACCTTGTCTCCCTTTCCCTATTACTTTTCAAGGGTGTGAGAACTCACTTATACAGATTTGGGCTGTCTTTGATGCCTCAATTGTCAGACGGATATACATATTTCAAGGATCTTTTTTTTTTTATTTTTCTGATTAACCACACGCAATGAATAGTAGCGAAAGGAAACTCGACGTCAAAGCAGCACACATGTGGAGAGACACCTTTGTCCTGTGGCAGCCATTTCGAGAGCACGAATACCGTATTCGTAATGCCGGACCTGCAAATTCAATATTTCCGTACAATATATAGGAGGCGAAAAAACGGCATGCAAGACACTAAATGTTATGTCACCAAGATGAACTGCGCGAATTTAATTCTCCCCCATTTTTTTTATTGCGATAGCAATTATATGGACACTCAAAAGCAGATTTCTGCCGTCGGCGTCGCCGTCGCCGTGAGGTTCCGTATGACGTCAATGGAGATGAAATCGGCGCCGCGCGCCGAACGCTGTATGTGCGAGTGAAAGAGCGCGAGGGGCGCGCGCTTTTACGGGGAATGAACGCACGGCGGAGAACAAACGCGCGTTCTGCGCCGTGCTCCCTTAAGGGCTGCAGAAGTAGGCGTCTCTTTCCTCCTTTACAATCACCATATATGTAGAGCAAACGCGCCTTCTTCCGACGCGCGAGACGCCGTGGGGGAGGGGGGAGGAGGAAAGGGAGGCGACGTTTAGCTGTCGATAAGTGGTTCTTGAGGGAAAGGGAAAGGTTGGCGCTATCTTCTGCAGCCCTTGAGGGAGCACGGCTCAGCGCCACAAAATGCCTATTTATATAAAACGTTGTGAGGCGAGAAGGTGGTAAAGACTTCCGACGCTGCTCGACAAGTGTCCCGTTCTGATCTCGTCGAAAACCTCCGAGCCGCCCCCAGAGGCTCCGGCAACAGTCACCAACGCCGCGCGCGTTTTGTGCGAACGCAGGCAAAACGCCGACGGCGTCGACAACAGTTCTGCGTGCTGCCGGTGCTGCTGCATGTCCAAGTTTGTACAGCTGATAAAACTACTATCCTTACTCCGTATAACTCTCTACAAATTTGCTATCGCAATTGATGCTTCGCCTTTCAGGTGAAACTGCGACAACTTTTTATTGTCGAACACTCGACCTGAGCGGCAGGTAAAAATCACAAGCTTGATTTAGTGTCATTCGCGGCTACAACTGCACGCACACACACAAAAAAGTGTTTAACATTCAATTTACTCGCCAGGCAATGATAGCGAACTTTATTTAGCGTGTTTTCTATATAGTTTGTTGGTTTTCTATTCAACTTCAAATAAGTTTTGTGTAAGCGTAGGTTTCTGCGGTATCTCCGGTACTGCCAGAATGGAAAGCTTTATCGGATGCTACGCTTTACCAGATCATGCGTTCTTTCCCCGTGATTTGTTAAAAACGTAATAACGAGGTTCAGCTATATGTGATATCGCACGCCTACAAACGCGCACGCACTACGCGCCGGAACATATCGAACACACAGACTCGGCACGGCAGACATGTGAAAACTGCGAGAGAGTGGGCGCGATAGCATGCTAGTAAGTACATGGAAGGAGCCCGATGAGCTCCGTGATCGATTGCTCTCGCCGTGTGCTAATCTGGACGGCTGCTAAAATGACCTTTCTCGACGCCGACAACATGACGCCAAGAGCGAACGCACTTTGCAACTCTGCACCCGAGATATCCAAGCAGCCTAATTCAGCCATCATTCATATGCATCGCGTCCACGAGGCCGACCGACTGCTGCAGCACCCCACTCTGTCTTCGCGAGGCCGGTCTCATCCTTCTTGGCCTGTCATAGGCTTCGGCAGGATTACGATCGCATACGCACTCACCACATGCGTGTGAGGAAACTTATTGTGCACCGCCCCCTCCCCCCCATCTGCCCAAGGCAACATGCGTGCGGAGGCAGACCACGTGATCAGCTGGAACAGGAATGTAATGTAGCATGTACGACACAGCGTGCTCTCTTGCATACGCAGGAAGAGTTATTCGGTGCAAACTTCCGCTGTCCTCACTTTCCCTTTCCGACAGCAAATTACGGGCCTGCGTGCATCAGCACCAAATCCTATTAGTTCAGAGGGCAAGCTAGTGCATATACGAAACTTACGCAACATTGGAACTAGATGCAATTGAATCTCAATTATACTATCACTGTGTTTTTTTTTTTTCGAATTTCGAGGTGATAGGAATTTTGAAAAAGTTCCGACCGAACGCACAACGATCGAGTTCTGTTCCAAGATGAGTCGAAAGCTGCCGAATCCACGAAGCACAAAACCTCTTAAAAACGTTTTGAAAGGGCTACAAACGGCTATAGACGTTTTGGTCTACAACAAGACTGCAAATAGAATTTCTTCTAAACATAGCCTAAGCACCTAAAATATACTAGTATATGATATATCTGCGACCAGAGTCTATTTTGTTAAACGCATTCAGAATGTCTAGCTCAAGAACCTTTTTAGATGTTTTTGTCTGAAAGTGCATAAAATGCCAAACGGAATGTTAAGTTTACGGTTACCGTCGGCGTTAAGGAACAAAATACGCCACAGATAAACGAACTGATAAGAAGCAACATAACAAGCTGGCTGCATTGAATAATGTCACACCAGAACTTCAACAATCAAAGGTATATTATCGTTTTCAAACCAGCGCGCGACGACGCCTGGAAACCATGATTCCACGCTCGCGAAGTATGCAGGGGCTGACAGCAGGAGCGAAACGCCGGTGTCAAAGTGATCGCATCACGGTGGCTGTGATCGCAGTGGTGTCACAGAGCAGTCAGCGCGCTTCGATCCCTTTGGCGGTATTCAAGTAGACAGGCTCTAAATTTGCCAGGCATCCCATTCCGTGCTGGCATCGTTGGGAGGCAGGGTTGCCAAATTGGGCTATTAATAGCCAAATTGGGCTACTTTTTATGCGAACTGGCGTCGAAAATTCGGGCTTGGCTAAATGGCTATATTTGGGCTATTTTTGTCTTAAGGACTTCCCGAGTCCCGAGGACCACGTCAACACTGACAAAATTCTGGAACGCAGGTTTATGAAACCACAAAACTCATTGCTGCTACAAAGCTATGTATGAAATCTCGAAGGCTGTGTTTTTAGGCAATGTCGTCTCCCTGTCTGCATGATGATGCATGAGGATGCAATGATGCATCCCTGTCTGCATCCCTGTCTGGTCCCTAATCAGCTGCCACTATTATTCTCAGTTACTCAGCACCAGTGTACACAGTTTACTTCTACTACTACTTATAGTTTCCCTAAGCCTTCAAAACTTAACTGTAGGTAGTCAATACTATGTAAGAGAGAGAGAGAGAGAATTAACTTTATTAAATGTCCTGAAGGGGCCTGGGCACCCCTTACGGTGGCCGGCCCGGTCGCTCCGCCCATGTGGAGACTGGGAGTCGGAGCTCGCCAGCCACCTGTTGGGCCTTCTGGACGGCCTGGTGTTGAAGGGCACTGTCGGGGCTCCTGAGGTGGTTGGTCCAGTCGTCCTCGGTGGCAGGAGATCCGAAGCAAGCGTTTAGCGCGGGACACTGCCACAGCATTTGATCTAAGTCGCACTTTGTATTTTGGCATTCAGGGCATTCTGGCCTTATATCTGGGAGGTACTTGCTGCATATATAGGGGTTGGGGTAACTGTGCGTTTGCAGCAATCTAAGCGTTAATTGTTGTGCTTTATTTAGTATTGGGTGAGGTGAGGGGAATTCCTTTCTCGATAACTTATAGTGCGAGCAAATCTCGGGATAGGAGAGGGGTGGCTGTTGAGAGGAGTGGCGTGATAGGAGAGGAGTGGCGTGTTGGGGATCCCGGTCGGTGAGCCGGCCCGCGTCCCCGCGCGGCGCGTAAGATCTCGCGCGAGGTTATGGGCCAGCTCATTACCGTTGGGGACCCCTGGTTGAACGTTGAGGCCTTCATGCCCCGGGAACCAGTGGATGTGCTTGTCTTCGTTTATTTGAGTGGATGCTAGAATGCTTAAGGCAGCCTGGCATAGTGTACCGCGGCAGTATGCCAGTGCAGCGGGTTTGGAGTCGGTAAATATTGTGTCGCGCTGAGGGAGGGCTAGAGCAAGGGCAATGGCCTCGCTGCCTTTCTGTGTTTGTATAGTAAGAGCATTGAGGGCTGTCCCGTCTGGGGCGACCACCGCAGCCGCAAAGAAGGGTTTGTCTGCGTATTTAACGGCATCTACGAAAGCCACGTCTGTCGCGTGTAGGGTGGCCGCTTTTAGTAAGGCTTGAGCGCATGCCCTTCTTCGAGTATGATTATACACCGGGTGCATATTCCTGGGGAAGAGTAGTACTGTGATTTTAGCACGAAGGTGTTGCGGTAATGATGTTGGATCATTGACTTGAGTTGGGATAGGAAGACATGTGTGAGAGGAGTTCCCGGCCGGTAGCTGTCGAGGACAGGCGTATGAGCTGGGACATTCTTTGTGCTTCTGTGATTTCTTTGAACGTATTGTGTACCCCAAGGCCTAGCAGGCGCTGCGTGCTTGCCGTCATGGGTAGACCAAGTATTCGTTTCGTGCATTTTCTGATGAGGTTCTCCACTTTAGTTTCATCGCCTTTGCTCCACGGGTGAGCGCAGGCAACGTAGTGAACGTGGCACATTAGGAACGCGTGAAAGATGCGTAGTCAGCTCTCTTCTGTCAGTCCCGCGTGTCTATTGGCGACGCGTCGGGCGAGGTGAATGACTGCCTCAGCTTTTTTGGTGAGATGTGTGATTGTTAAGTCGTTTTTGCCATTCTCCTGCAGGGTAACGCCCAGAATTCGAACCGACGACACTATCGGGATATCCGAGCCGTCCGTTGTGGAGAGGTGTATAGTTGGTTCGCCGTTGTTGCGGCCGTGTTGCGGTGGCAGAAGCAGCAACTCGGACTTAGCTGCCGAGAGTCTGAGGCCCGTGGGCTTTAAAAAGTTTTGTACTGTATTGATTGCTTCCTGAAGGCTTGCTTCGATTTGTCTGTCGCTGCCTGCATTGCGCCAAATAGTAATATCGTCGGCGTAGAACGCGTGCTCTACGCCTTCGATATGTTTCAGCTTTTGCGAAAGTTGTCTGAGGGCTAAATTGAAAAGAAACGGTGAGAGCACCGACCCTTGCGGGGTGCCGCGCGGGCCTAAGTTGTAGGTGTGTGAGTTGAGATCTCCAACTTTAAGTGTAGCCGTTCTGGCTCTTAGGAAAGAGCGGGCGTATTCGTAGAAGCGGCGACCTAGGCCTGCCTCCTGAATCGCGTGTAGTATATGAGCGTGGCTTACGGTATCGAAAGCTTTCTCTAAGTCGAGAGCTAGAATTGCTTTGAGGTCTTTGCTCCTTACTCTAAGTAACGTCTCCTGCAGCATGAGGAGTACGTCCTGCGTGGCCATAGCCGGCCTGAACCCGACTTGATTGAATGGGAAGAGGTGCTCTTGCTCTGCATGTTTTGTGACTCGGTGGAGAATGACATGCTCCATGACCTTACCCACACAAGATGTGAGGGAAATGGGTCGTAGAGAGTCAAGCTCCAGGGGTTTGTTCGGTTTGGGAATGAGAATGACGGTCGCGGCCCTCCATTCTGGCGGGACGCTCCCTTGCTTCCAAACCTCATTCATGTGGGTGGCTAGTGATTCTCAATGTCATTGTCAGCCAGGTTGCGGAGTAGCTTGTTGGTGACTCCCTGAGGACCCGGGGCTGACTTAGTGTTGAGCTCTGCTATTACCGCGCGTATTTCAGCGCTGGTTATAGCCTCCTCAAATGGGTCGTGAGTGGCCCCCCGCGTAAGGTGGGTAGTCTTCATGCCAGCTAGGTTCTGTGCATAGATACCGGGCTGCTGTAGCTTCTAAAATCTGCGCATCTGTAAGTTGCTGCCCTCGCGCTTTGTGTAACAGCCTATCTATGGTTAGTCGTTGCTCTGACTTGGTGGGCTTGTCGCCGAGCAGGTGCTTGAGAAGGTCCCATTTCAGACCTTTTCTCATGCGTGCGCCGAGCGAATTGCACACCTCATTCCACTGTTGGCGTGCTAGTGTCTGGCTGTACTCTTCGATTTGTCGGTTGAGCAATGCGATTCTTTTTCGTAGCCCACGATTGTGCTTTTGCGTTCTCCATCTTTCTTGAAGACATTTGTAAGACCCCAGGAGATGTGCGAGGTGGCTGTCCAATTGGTCGATGTTGCGTGTTGTAGAGATGTTTTTGGTAGCTTGTTTTACGTCCCGCTGTAGTCTCGTAAAGTGTTCAGCGAGGGAAGAGTAACGGTTGGTAAGAACTCACAAATAACTCTCTGGTGTCATCATTCACCAGTATTTCCTACACGAGTTAAACATTGCTACAAAAGTTGACGTTGCACCTTGCTTCCCCGATGCGCAAATGTGTTCAAGCCAGTATATGATGAGTTCTGTATTCTCAAAGGTTTTCTGTGTGATTTAGTTTCTTTGCAGGAATTTATTGTACAGCATCAGCAAGGAGTCTAATTTCAAATCTTTGTGTGTGCTGCAGGATGTATGCTTTGTTGCTTGGATTGATAAAACATGGGCCGAGGTTTCCATACAAGAACAAACTTCAATTTGGCTCTACCACCATCAGCACTTGGCTGGCACCTGCCGAATGAATCATCGTAGGTAGGTTGCGCAGACTGTTATTTAACCTTACTGTGAGGGGATCGCACAATGTTGTGTGATGTCGCATGTGTCTGAGATTGTGTCACATGTGGGTGTAGAACAGGCATGATGCTGCGGGTTCCAGCAGTGTGCAGAGCTGCTTTGCAAAAATTTGTCGTAACTAAATTTACCTGCGCTGTTTTTTGTCATCTATTTCAATAATATTGCCACTTATAATTTAGCAACTTATTTTACAGCGTAAGCTGTTATGGGTTCATTCCAACAGCTGTTTCGGTTCGCGATGTTGTCCGCTGCCGCCGCCGCGTAACCGCTATCGCCGGAAATGCGAAAAAGAAGGTACCCGGTCTTCGCCGGGATCGAACCCAGGCCCGCTGCGCGGGAGTCGGATACTTTACCATTGAGCCACGCAAGCGTTTGCTATCGGGCAGCGGGAAAAAAAAAACAAACGCAGACGCAGTCTATCCGAGCCTCCGGCAGTATGGTGGCGCCATCTAGTTAAGGAGTAGACGACGAGTTGCCATTCAGACGAGGCGCGCAAAAAAAAGAAAACGCGATCCCTAGTCTCCGTCAGTATGGGGGCGCCATCTAGTTAACGTGCCTGCAAACGCATCGTGCGCAGCTCGCCATCGACGTCGGGTGGACTGTTCAGATCGTTCTTGTCAAAACGAGGCGAAGAGTCTTTGTAGCGAAGACCCTGGTGTGCGTGGTGCCGAAATTGGAGCTACTCTTGAACCGCTCCGCCAGCTTACGCTGTGACCACAGTGTTAGAAGTATATTAGGTGTACGAACGGCACCTCCGGGAAGGGATAACTTCGGTCCGCGCTTTGTGCAGAGCGCCCGAGATGGCGCCAATGCACCCGTGACCGAGGCGAGGTATCATGCATGGTCGCTACGGGGCCGCGAACGCCACTCGAAATAAATAATAAATTCAGCCTTCACGCTATAACGAGCGCAAAAACATAAAAATGGCGAACAAATACGATATTTTGACGATACCGTCGTAGATATCTGTTGAATATGTTCAGTTCAACACCTAGAAGGTTTGAGATAGGAGGATGCCTTCACATTCGGACATGTGAAATTGTGCACCTCCACCAGATATCACGTATAGTGACGCTGAAGTAAACAGTCGTAAAACTGTGTATGACGAAACTTATTCTTTAATGGGCGAACATGTGCCACAAAAGCAAGCTACACTCGAAGCACTACGAAAGCGGGTAACACAGTCGGCGATCGTCGAAAATCTGATCAGTGGCGAAACGCGTCGGCATTTATACATGAGTTATCGAAGGTTCCAGATTAATCCCTGGTACCCGCGTGTCTTTCAGAAAGTTCTAGACAATTCGCGTCGCTCGTACAATCATATTACAGGAGCGTCGGTGACAAGAGACAACGGATAGAAGCATCGATAACGTTCGAGAAACTTCCGATACATGCAGGCGCGTCATGTGCCTAGCGATAACGTTTAACAGCCGGTGAAAAGCGGTGACCGGTGAAAGGACAAACATGTATAGGCGTCAATATTAACATATGACAGTGACGTCGCGTGTATATATAACAGAAGTTGGTTCTGTTCGTTGAAGTTAGTTCTGCTTACCTAGTTAGACAAATATAACGTATTAGCCGTAGTATGACAGCAGCAAAACGTACTTTCGATTGCCGACTCGAACATTCGAAGCAATTAGCGTTCGTTGATTGCGCATAAAAAATGTGTGATGAATACAACCTGTGTTAACGCTAGCTTGTCGCACATAAAACAGTGAATTTTAGCGACGTGCCAGCAGCTAAATTTTAGGCATCAATGACGCTTTAGGGCATGAAAAACCATCCTGGTTTGGCACCGCAAGAAGGGGAGACATATTTACAGTTGTGGATATGTGTTTCCGATTCTTCTCTGTTGACATCCGAGTGATATTTTTCACTGTCTGTGTCTTACATAGTCGCCCAGAGACAGCATTATTAATTGGTCCTTTAAGGAATACGTCCATTTGGATGTGTGGAGTTTTACGAGCGTAGCCAGTCCACCGCGGTGGTACAGTGGTTGCGGTGCTCGGCTTCTGACCGAAGGTCGCTGTTTCGATCCCGGCCATGGCGGTCGCATTTCGATATAGGCGAAATGCTAGAGGCCCGTGTACTGTCAGTGCACGTTAAAGAACACCAGATTGTAGAAGTTTCCGGAGCCCTCCTACGGCGTGCCTCATAATCATATTGTGGTTTTAGCACGTAAAATCCAAAACATTCTCATTGTTAAAAGCGTAGCTCTCGCACGGGGAGAACAATTTCCAGTCTGACACGGCTACGTTTGGTGGCAGGAGGGTGCGAACGGTCCGCAGGCGCATTTCTTTTTTTCTGTCTTTGTCAAGTGAGCAGGGCAGTCGGGAAACTCGTCGGCACGGCGTCTTTTGCCAGAGCCGCCTTTCGCGGTGCACTCACAAGAAGATGTTCTTTGTACACTGCTTCTGACGTCTTCGTCACGTACCTCGGCTCGAAGTGCTTCTCGCACACGTAGTCAGTCGACTGCAGCACGCGGTCCTTGCGCGGAATCGCATGGCGCCATATCTTCAGGCGATCCGTTTCTCGGGGTGTAGCAAAAAGCGACTTTTTCAGTGCAGGTCTCGGAGTCAGATTTGCACCGTGGCAATAAAACACTTCTTGCCCATTTCAGGGCTTTCTTACACAAAGAGCACAGCTTGTCATCGCACACAAAGGATGAAAACAAGGGCGCAACATGGCGATAACTGCTTCGACTAGACGGCGATCGCTTGTCCACAAATGCGCAATAGGGGCCGGCTCGCCCAGATGTCGGCCACGCGACCGCTCCTGCCATCTCGCGGCGTGATGGAGCGGAGGTACCGAAGTTCGATGCAGCGAGTGCACTGGCGGCGGCGCTCCGTCGTTCCACCTCTACTTCTACCACCGCGGCTGTGACTGTGCCGCGTGTGCCGCGCAGGCCTGTGACCTCTTTAGGGGCGAAGCACCTTAGGGCCGAGCCTTGTCCGTCGTTGTCCGTTGTCCGTAGCTCTGGTTCGTATGGAGACCGCTAGGGGCGCTGCGGTGCCCCAGGCGCTATATAAGTGCTGTATATACTGTACACATGTACAGAATATATATATATATATATATATATATATATATATATCAGACAGTTAATGTTGTGCTTCAATGCATAAAGTGACGTTTTGCTAAGAATATAACTGGAACACCAATGCATTTCTCTGCAAAGTTCGGGAATTAATATATCGAAACTGGTGCCATCTGAGAATTAATTCTAAGTGGATCTGGCTTGTGAACTCCACGGCTACACATTGTAAATTGCAATATGGGCCATCAGGTAATTAGTTAAAAACTTAATTAGTGAATTTTTCTTAATTCGTCGATTATGCATTTCAATTTTTTGGGTAAGTAATGTCCGCCTCTTCAATAGATGAGCTCATTGACTAGAATTGGGCTATCTGCCACAGGCAACCTTAAATAAATTTTGATAGTATTCGCTGAAACATCCTGTATATATATACAGGGTGTTTATATACATGGCGTATATATATACGCCAAGCTCCGGCTTCCCGAAGCCGACTTCAGGTTCCGGCTCCGCTTCCGGCGTTTTGCACGAATGGTCCCCCGGTGCTTCGCCCACTCATCATCATTCACTTCGTGGATATGCGATGTTTTTTTTTTTTTTTCTTGACGCTCTGACTAGGCTTCCACGTTTCACCTTTTGCTTCGTGGACCATTACTTGAATACTGTTTTTTGTGTGTAGTAGCTTGTCTACTGGTAGTCAATGCAGATGCTCACAATTACCTGAGGTATAGATGCACTGATGAACTTGCAACCTCTACAAATCACTTGGCACTTTCTGGCGCAACCAGTATGTTAACACTTCTAAGACAGAGGCAATTTTTCATTTCATCACATGATGAGATACTTTAAATTTTGTATGAGGTATCCAAAGTGATGTGTTATTGGTGTGAGGTGTTGCCCTAAGCCATTTAGGGTCTGATGAAAATATATCAACAAAAGTGACTGAGCCAACCCGAGAAGCATTGCATTGTGATACCTTATCACCAGTCCTTTGTGCGCTACCTGCTTAACCTGTACTGTCATGTTTAAGTATGAAAAAAGGCGACAGCTAGACAGTGCAAAATACCAAACTTGCTTTTGGTTTGATATAAAATGCGGGTTAACTTTTTAATCAAGATAGCAGATCATTTACCTGCCGAATGGTTGACTGTTTTAAACTGATTATATTTTGCAGGAGGCTCTTAGACTTTTTTGAAAAGTTGATAAGTGCCTTTTTAGCCACGAAACACCATATCTTAATTTGAAGGCATTTCTTTGTCTGACTCTGCTCTGCTTTTAATAATTATGTGCCAGGAAATATAAGTTAACCTGCCTATAACGAACCTCCATATGACGAATTCCTGGATATAACGAAGTTTTTTCTATTCCCTGCCATTACTCCATAGAAGCACATGTGTTGGAGACCTCTACATAACGAAGTGGCAGCGGGAGACCCACTCGAAATAACGAATTTTCCCCGCCGACAACCTAGGGATTCCGTCCCAAATTTTGTCATTTTTGCGCGAGCAGCAACCAGAAGCACTTTCTCCGCCGCGACGGAATGCGAAGCGGCGGCGTCGCGCTTGGCGCGCTCGAATTCACGGCGACTGCGGGGCGAGAGCGAGCGCATGCGTGTTACCGAGCGTGCGCGAGGCGGGCCTGCATCCCTCAGCCCGGCGATCTTGCCGCCGCGGGCATGACCTTTCCCCCTCCCTTCATTCAAACATGATCCCGCCGCTTGCTGCAGCTGGCCTAGCCCGCCAAGCCGGCACTCTCTTTTTCCAGTTGATGTTGCCGAAGGAAAAAAAAAACTTTTTTTCAACGCGCTGGCAGCGCCACTCTTTGGTTACTACGCAAATCTCTGCGCTTCACTTCACTAACCTGACACTAGGTGACACTATACGACGCTACGACACCCTTTTGCTTACTAGGTAAGCGTTTCTTTTTCGAATTTTCGTGCCAAACCTGCATATAACGAAATCCTCTTTATAACGAAGTTTTTCGGGAATTTGTCAATTTTGTTATAGCCAGGTTTAACTGCACTAGTAATTTTAAGCATCATCACATCCATAGCTTAAGAGTCCAGTACTTTAACACAAAGGAGGGCTTAAATTGATTTTTAATCTGAGTCAAACTTCTTGCTTGGCACATTGCTAATTGAAGTTCCAATTTGCCCATTTTGATTTATTCTTTCGCTTTCTTTCCTCGTCTGTGCAGGTTTTTCTTGCCTGTGTCTACAAGAACCTTCATGCGTGAGCTGTGACAGACCGACAGACAGACAAGAAACTTTATTTTGTTCTAAGGGACTACTTTGTCGTAGTGACAGGCCGCACCTGCACCGGGGGCGGAAGACCGTAATCTTCAGCCCTTTCGCAGACCCTTTGGACAGTCCGAAGCTGGACTTGAAGGTCGTCGCTCTTGACGGCTTCTTCCCAGTCTTCTTGCCTGTTGAAAGGCGAATGGTGCAATGCTGAACATTGCCACAGCATGTGATTCAAGGTGGACCTTTCCTCGCCGCAGTCGGGGCAGCGGGGATCCACACCCGGAGCGTAGTGGCTCAGTCTGGATCGAGACGGAAATGAGCCCGTCTGCAGCATTCTCAACACCGAGGCCTGGGGTCGGGCGACCTTCGGGTGAGGAACCGGGAACTGCCTGCGTCCCAACTGGTAGTGAGCCGTGATGTCGTGGAAAGTAAGCGGCGGGTCCGTGGTCCGGTCGATCCCCTGCGACACCGGGCCCCTCAGACCGGCGCGGTTGACGAGACCTTGCGCCTGGTCGTGGGCCCAGCTCATTGGGGTTGATCGAGCCGGAAGATAAGTTCCGGCCCATGTGAGCCGGGAACAAAGTGATGACGTGACGGACCGTGCCTGGCTTGCGGGTCCTAAGCACCGCCGCAGCCTCGGCCGAGACCGAGCCGGCGAGAAAGGCCATCGCCGCTGACCTGGAGTCCGTGAAGATCTGGGTGCACCCAGGATCGCACAGAGATAGCGCCACTGCGACTTGCTCTGCGATGTACGCCGTCGAGCGTTGGATGGACGCTGCATTCAGGATTTTGCCCTGGCGATCAACCACCGTGTCCGCGTGCGAGTTTGATCTGGGATACTGCGCCGCGTCGACAAAGGACGCGAGCTCTGGGTTCTGCAGGGCAGTCTTGATGAGTGCTCGGGCCCTGGCTGCGCGCCTTTGTCTCGCATCCTTTGTCGACGCGGCGCAGTATCCCACTCCAAACTCTTTGCCTGCCTTTCTTTTCTTTTCTTTTCTTTTCTTTTCAACGAAATGGCAGGCAAAGAGTTTGGAGTGGGATACTGCGCCGCGTTGACAAAGGACGCGAGCTCTGGGTTCTGCAAGGCAGTCTTGATGAGTGCTCGGGCCCTGGCTGCGCGCCTGGCCTCGTTGTGTTGTGGGTGAACGTTCCTCGGGAATGTGGAGGCTCGAAAGGCGTCCCTTTCTTCCTGGTGGAGGGGGACGACGCACAACTCCGCGGCCATGGCGGTGAGGCCCGCCATCTCGAGTATTCGGCGGCCGGACTTGCTGGCAGACAGGCGAACGATCTGTGCCGTTTTCTGTGCTTCTACGATTTCGCTCAGGGTGTTGTGGACCACGAGCTGCATCAGCTTATCCGTGCTGGTCGTCACAGGGATACCGAGCACTCGTTAATGCTCTTCCTGATGAGTGCGTCAATCGTGTTTTCCTCAGACCACGACCAGTTTAGTGCGGAAGCCACGTAGTTGATATGGTTCATGAGGAAGGCGTGGTAGATCCTTAGGAGGTTGGCTTCGCTGATGAAACCCCTCCGGCTCGTCACTCGTGAAACGAGTCTGAGCATGTTCTCCGTCTTCGCCCTCAGGCGCGCGATCGTTTGCACGTTGCTGCCCTTAGCGTTGATGAACAGTCCGAGCACCCTCAGATAATCAACCCTCGGGATGCGCTGACCCGTCTTCGTTCTGAGATGGATCGGTACTTGATCCAGCGGCGTATCGTACTTGCGGCCCTTTCTGTCGGGCCGATACCGCAAGAGCTCCGACTTGGTCAGCGAGAGGACCAGTCCCGTGCCCTCGAGGAATTCTTCCGTGACGTCCAGGGCCTCTTGCAGAGCCTGCTCCACCGCTGCGTTCGACCCGCCGCCGCACCAGATGGTGATGTCGTCCGCGTAGAGAGCGTGATTGAGATTGACGCCCCCGATTCGGTGGAGTCGGACCGATAGGTCTCTAATGGCGATGTTGAAGAGCAGTGGGGATAGCACCGCACCCTGAGGCGTGCCGCGGGCTGCCAGCGCGTATCCGTCCAACTTGATCTCGCCCAACTTGATCGTGGCCTTACGATCCCTGAGGAAAGAGCTGACGTACGCGTGAAAGTGTTCGCCGAGGTTCAATCTCGACACAGAGTCGAGGTCGTGCTTGTGTTTGACGGTGTCGAAAGCCTTCGCGAGGTCCAGCGCCAAGATGCCTCGGACGTCTCTCGTGACCACGCCGACTATCTGCCTCTTGATCAGTAGCATGACCTCTTGAGTGGACAGCGAGGGTCTGAAACCGACCATGTTCGGCGGGAGGAGCTGTCGTTCCTCGACATACCTCGATATTCTGTTGTGGATGACATGCTCCGCCACCTTGCCCACGCAGGACGTGAGCGAAATTGGTCGCAGACTGTCTATGGCCGGTGTCTTGCCTGGCTTCGGAATTAGGATCACTGTGGCTTCCTTCCAGGCATCCGGTACGGTGCCGGCCGCCCAGGCCTCGTTGATTTCCTTGGTGAGCAGTTCGATCAAACCGTCGTCCAGATTTTGGAGGAGTCTGTTTGAAATTCCATCCGGCCCGGGAGCCGATCTTCCGTTGAGGCCCTGAAGGGCCGCTCTGACTTCCGAGACAGAGAAGGGGGCGTCAAGGTCCTCGTCCGCTTTGCCGCCGTAGGCCGGGTATAATCTTCCGGCCCGGACTGTCCGATGAGGAGGTAGCGACGCGTGACTTCGTCCATCACTTCGTTCGTAGATGCGCCTTCGCTAGTGAGCTTGTGAACCGGCCTGTCAATGGCCAGAGTGTGGTTCCTCTGGGACTGCGTGTCGTCCAGTAACTGCTTGAGGAGGTTCCACTTGCCTCCCACGCGCAGACTTCGTTCCATTGCTGCTGGCCGAGCTCCTTGCAGTGCGATTCGATCTCGCGGTTGAGGGCCGCGATCCTCTTCCGGAGGTTGCGATTCAGCTTCTACGTCTTCCATCTTGCCGTGAGGGAATTCTTGGCTTCGACCAGGTGCGCCAATCGAGCGTCCATGCGGTCGAGCTTGAGGTCCGTTTCGACGGTCTTGGTGACGCGTGCAGCCACGTCCTTCTTGAGCTTCGCTACGAGGTCCGCGAAGGTCTCGTATTCTTCGTGGTCGTCCTTCCTTCTCTTGTGGAAGGCGTCCCAGTCCACTATTTTGAAGGCCCTCTGCGGGGCCGCGCAGACCGGGAGGGAAATTTCCACGATGTAGTGGTCACTGCCTAGGCTCTCTTGTAAGTTATGCCACTCCACTAACGGCGCGTTCTTGACCAAGGCCAGGTCCGGGGTGGTGTCTCTCGAGATCGAGTTTCCTATGCGCGTGGGGTAATGGGGGTCGGTGATCAGTTCTAGGGAGCTGTCAGTTACTGCCTGCATGAGTCTGCAGCCTTTGGGAATGCTTCTGACGTAGCCCCAGGCTTCGTGCGGCGCGTTGAAATCACCGGCCATAACGAGCGGCGTCTCTCTCGCCTTGGACGACGCCTTGGTCGTTAGGCTGTAGAAGGTCTGCCGGTTGTCCCTAGGAGTGCAGTACACATTGATAACGTAGACGCTGTTCTTGAGCCAGCTGTTGGGTATGATCTCGACGAGCGACGCTTCCAGCTTGGTGTTGCCAAGGCGCAGATCGTGCTCCTGGAAGGCACACTTCTTTGCAATGAGTGTCGCGATGCCGTGCCCGTTCTCCGCTAACGAGGAGACGGCTCCGTACCCCGGGAGGGTAATTGTTTCCATTCCCGTTTCCTGTAGCAAAATGACGTGGGGCCTTTCTTGCGGCTCCCGGGTCTTGATGAACTGCACCAGTTGAGGTCTGCGCCTCCAGAAACTGCCGCAGTTCCACTGCCACACGATGAGCTTACTATTCGGTCTCACTATGGTTGGGCTTGTTGGACCGGAGGTGGGCTGGGATGCCATCTTGCTCGTCAGCCCGCGACTGCTGGTTGTCTTCTAGCATTTCACTGGACATCGCCTCCGGCCTGGCGGCGTTGCCGTAGTGTACGTCACAGCGCTTGGCAAGCTCGTTCTCGAGCAGTTGTACTCTGAGTAGAAGGGTCTGGCTGCTCTGTACCAGCTCGGTAAATGATTTCTGCATGCGGTCCAAGGATCTCTGCACGGCAGCCTCCGCCGTGCTCACGTCCTCAACCGCACCCTGGGAGGAGGTGGCTCTGTGCTTGGCCGCCCTTGCTGTGGCTCCTTCTTCCGCAGAAGGTTGCCTTGCCGCGGCCGCTTGGGCAGCGCTAGCGTTTCGGAATGTCTCGAAGTCGGCCTTCATTCTCTGGATTTCCTCCTTGAGACTGGCGTTTTCATTCATCAACTGCGCGATCCTGGGATCGTGCGCCCGCTCGCTCGCCTGTGCGGCGGCATGTTTCGTCTGGCCCGTCGGCTTCATCTGTTTCACTTTGTCGGCCCAGGTGAGGCCTCCTGGGATGCGCGCCTTAGACTTGGAGCGGCCCCTAGACTGAGAGCGCCCTCCTTGCACGGAGCGCCCCCACGAGTGGGAGCGCCCTCTGGAGCGGGAGCGCCCCCTCGAAGAACCCCTCTTCCTTAGCGCTGACGTCAGTCCCTGGCTTACCTCGTGTGCCGCGTTGGCGCCATTCTTGGCGGCGGCAGTTTTCTTCCGCCGGCGTCTGCGGCATCTCTGCCTAACGACATATGGCGTTTGGAAGCGGTGCTCGCACTTACGGTCAGCCGTTGGGTGAGGGCTCACCTCACACTGGTGGCCTTCGGTGGGGGACGCTGCTCCGCATCCCCTGCACTTCTTCACACTCGGGGTCGGACATACATCGGCCCTGTGGCCCAGTTCCCCGCAACCGTAGCACACATCCACTTGCCTTCTGTGTAGAGCGCAGGGCAGCATGCCCGCGCCGCACATGACAAAGTTCGGCACCCTCAGTCCGTCGAATAGGACGATAACCGAGGTGGTAGTCTTCATGCGACGCACCTCCAATGCGGTGGGGTTCCGTTGGTTTACAATCATTGAGTGGAGCTGAGCATTTGTGGGCAGCCAGTGCTCTCCTACAAAGACTGGCGTGCTCTGGCTGCAGCAGCAATCATCTTCAAGATATGTGCATGGCCACCTTTGCTGCTTTTTGTCACTATTGTTAATTGCACGTTCTGCATCTTTTCTCATGTATTAGATAATAAAGTTTGACAGGTGAAAAGTGTACAATCATTGCATTCTACCGGTGCTATAACATATGGGGCAGAAACTTGGAGGTTAACAAAGAAGCTCGAGAACAAGTTAAGGACCGCACAAAGAGCGATGGAACGAAAAATGTTAGGCCTAACGTTATGAGACAGGAAGAGAGCGGTGTGGATCAGAGAACAAACGGGGATAGCCGATATTCTAGTTGACATTAAGCGGAAGAAATGAAGCTGGGCAGGCCATGTAATGCGTAGGAGGGATAACCGGTGGACCATTAGGGTTACAGAATTGATATCAAGAGAAGGGAAGCGCAGTCGAGGTCGGCAGAAAACCAGATGGGATGATGAAGTTAGGAAATTTGCAGGCGCAAGTTGGAATACGCTAGCGCAAGACAGGGGTAATTGGAGATCGCAGGGAGAGGCCTTCGTCCTGCAGTAGACATAAAATATAGGCTGATGATGATGATGATGAAAGTTTGACTGTGTCACATGGTGTGAAGTAGATGTCTTGCAGCATTTTAGCTTGCAGTCATGGTCTATGCACTGCACTGCATGAGAATCTCATCGTCCAATGTGTGTAAAAAATAACAGCGTATTCTAATTTATCTTTCAGTTCTGGTAATATGCAATATGCAAGGAATTCACTAATGGATGGTATGCCGAAGAACTGGCCATTGTTTCTGCGTGATGCTCTACAAGCATATGGCGATACTTAACAAGAGGCACCCACAAATTAAGTTACAATTTACTTTTAGATGAGGCAAGGACATCAGAAGAAAATATTTGTATTGCCGGATAGAGTGGTGCGCAGAGTGCTTTTCCAGATGTGAACCATTCTTTATTATTAAGAATTCATCGTAGCACAGCATTCTGTTTCATATACTTGTGTAATGCTATTCTGCCGGCTGTAACTGATACCAGGATGTCATCTCTGCCTGAACCGCAGCATTACTGACAAAAATGTTTCCCTGCTAGAAACTATTTCAGTTCGCAGGATACCCAGCAAGGTAAAGTTTTGTCGACAGTTATGTGTTTCATGCAAAGGTGACATCCTTGTTTCAGTCAAAGGTGGCACATTGGCATGACATTGGCATACAATACAGATCTTGTTTTGTATACACAATAATTGTGACCGGCAGCATTCAATTGATTGGTCTAAGCAAAATGCACTATAGTCGACCAATCGGGCTGTGCTACACTATTCCCATGGTTCGCATCTGGAAAAATAACCTGTGCCTCACTCTATCCGACAACACAAATGTTTTTTTTTAACACGAAAGTGTTTTATGCCGGGGTCCACCAAGACTTCACTGACGTATTTCCGTCACGGAAATACGTCAGTGAACATAATACAAAGAAAGAAACCAGAAGAAAAAGTTCCACAAACATGCAAAATTTGGAAATCGAACCCACGACCTCTCGGTCCGCGACGATAGATCGCCGAGCGTTTAACCCATTGCGCCACAAACGCATTTGCAGAGAGCTACACAGACGCGCCTTATATATCTAACACTCCTCCGTGTACCCGCGCTCTTGCTGGGGGCGGTGCCGCCGCCTACGAGCAGAAAAGAGAAGTACTGCATTATGACACTAACCCGCACCGACAGTGAACGCTTCGGTGGTCTCAGCACTACGACGCCTCGATGGGACGCTGGCATCAAGAAGCACTACCAACGCCACCTAGGTGGCGTTCACCGTACTCAGCACAGCGGAGCGTGGCCTCCGCAATTAGCTCTGAAAATGTTTCTGAAGTTGATCGCGGAGGCTGCAATTACGACGCGCTGTACGCGCTGATTTGACTCGGTGACGATTCAGTTACGTGCTTTGTCTTGCGCGTTGTATTAGTGTGTCAGTTACGTGCTTCGACTTTCGCGTTGTGCTAGCGTGTGCAGCGTAGTGCAGCTTCCATATGCACGACGGTTGCTCATGGTCATCGACGTTGGTAGTCGTGATGGAGGAGACGTGCCACCAGGCGTCAGCGTGGAAGGGCGCTTTAGCCACAAAACACCAATAGACATTATATATCAATGTGCAATAAACATTACACTACTTCTGTGAAGACACGTTTCACTTTCGTGTTCTATACCGATTCCTATATAAGAGGGATCAACCACATTTTTTTTCTCATGTCCCTGCCTCATTTAAAATAAATTGTGACTGTAGACAAACCTTGTGTTACTGTAGCCGCTGCCACAAAAATTTGAGGAAATGTCTAATAAAAGTCTTCGGTTGTTCTTGTCAAGATGTCTGTTAGCCAACTTTTAGCATAACGTTAGCAGGGCTTATTGAAGTACTTTTAGACGTCAGCTACAAAAGGTCTTGATCAAGACAGCTACTAGACTTTTCAATTAGCCGTTCAAGACATCTTTTAGACATCAAATAGCTGCTTGCGTGTGTCGTGGGAAGGGCCACGGCGGATGATACAATTAAGTTTCTGAGCCGCCATGAGTACTTGCAGTGTCCTTTTTACACGACCGTGACACAGAGTTACGAAGTCGACGTATGAAACCGTAGGTCTTCTACGACCCTGGCGGAGAGCTGCGCACTTTAAAAGAAACACTGGCAAGGCAGACGAAAAGAAAAAAAGATTCGTGCTTTCCCCAATCAAAGGTCCCTCGTGAGCGAGGGAACGAAGTTCTAGAAACTCTTCTTCAACCGACAGTAGTCTCCATAAATAAACAAGAGTATCGTACCTTGGCTATCATGCTATTATTGTGTAATGTACTATCGACCAAAAAAGTTTACGAACCACGGGATCTCAGAAAACGCCAAATATTCGAGCAGCCTTTAAAAGTAACCAGTAAAACCGTACATCACAATGTTGTTCGCATATACCAGTAGAGGCTGGAAATGGGAATACAACACTGCGTTTTGAGGCTGCGGAGATATTCAGCTTTTTGTCAGATCCGTTGGTCTGTAAACTTTTTTAGGTCGGTAGTACATATCCTACGGAAATGTCCCCATTGAGTATTATCAAAGTCCGTAGCACTTAGAAGAACTCTGGCATTAACTAGACACTTTACTGTAATAGAATGTAAGCAAGCAAGGGAAGAGAATATTCCATATCTGCCAACCTGTGAAATTAAAATTTGTGAAAGATTCCTATGAGACGACAAGAGAAAGGAAAGGGTGCGGTGAAGTGGGCTTAAGTTTGACCTGAACACACACCTTTCGTGGGATACATACGTGTTTTATGACTATGAATAAGCTTTATCTGCAGCCCACAAGCATCGGCAAGCTTGAAAGAGTAGTTTTTAGGTTATAGTGACTTTTAAATGCGAAGCATTTCTTGCCGGCGGCTCTGTCCGTCCCTCCCGCGTCCCACACCCCCACAGCGCATGCGCGTCCCCTCCCCCTCGTCTCCTACGCTCCCCCCTTTCTCTCTAGGAATTCGGAGCGGCGCGCACGACAGGTGGTGCGACAGTTGCATACTCCGCTGGGGGCGCCACGGTAGTTACGCGTTATGAGAATGACGGAGAGCGCGCGCCTCAATCTCTCTCCTGTGCAGCGCCACGATGAGCGCTCGGGCCGCTGCCGCGAAGCCATCTCCCGCTCCCGCTCAAGCAAACCATCTCCCCGCTGCTTCGCATCCACACATGGTTCCCTTTAGCGGGAGATGGAGTATTTTTTTTTTCTTTTTTCAGTGACATTGCTGTTGTCGATTTCGCATGCTCAAGGAACCTGGTTCAATAAACTTGCTCGAAGCATGAACCCCTCTGGCATATGACGTCTTGCTCACCCACAAGAAGGCGGTGCAAGTACCATCACATTTCTTTAAAGCGAAGCTTTATATGTCGAGGCTAAATCATATATGGAGAGGCGAAATCACCTGTGTACAGAAAACTATCATAATCAGCATTGGGTCGAGCGCCTTCTTCTTCCGTAGTTGGGTCGTTGACGCCCCTCGGGTGGCGCTCGTGCTCGGCCCGCGCTCGTGCCGCTGCTCTCGCGTTTGTCGTCGTCGACTTCTTCCACAGCTGGCTGAGTTGCCGCTGATCATCACAGCGTAGAATTTTACTTCTCTTCTGTCGTTGTTATAGGGAGGCCGCGTTTACGGGGGTATGAGCCATTGCTTAAACGCCAGCTGAAGCACTTTTTTTAAAAAAAGTGAGCTTTCAACTAATTATAACAGTTTTTCATCCCCTTTAACAGGCCAGAAGTCGCTGCTAGTCGCTTTAATTTAGCAAAAACAAGCCGCAGCGTCTGCGGGAAACGCCGCGGGTCGTTTAACGCGCGATGAAGGCAAAGACGATCGTGATGTCATGTTAGGTATTGGCGAGGAGCGTGATTCGAATAGAGCGCTCACGGGCAACCCATGGTTCCCTTGGTAGTATTTAGGCCTGCCTGCAACAAGCAGCATCGGTCGTGGATGACTACGCGGGCCCGACGTTGCGGTCTCGAATGCTAGCCTACTAAATCAGAGTACGTGCATCTTCGCCCCAAACCAAAAGACACAACTTAAATTGTACTCTCACTGCATACCGGACCTATCGCGGAACGTGACGAAATCCGCATCCTGGGGCTCTTCATACACAAGAGTCGAAAAGTCGATACAACCCTGCGCAAGTTACGTACGGTCGGGGATCAGGTGGGCCACTTGGTCTCGAACAAGCGGGGGGGGGGGGGGGGGGGGGGGGGGTCTTAAGAGTCAGGATGCTCTGCATGCGCCTCGCCAACGCTTTCGTGACCAGTCGAATCCTCTATTCGACACCCTACCTGCGTCTGCGCAAGTGCGGTGAGAACATGCTAGAATGTATTCTCCGCAAAATCTACAAACGCGCCCTAGACCTCCCGATCTCGACGTCTAACCAGCGTCTTGCAGACTTGGGCATGACCAACACGTATGGGGAGCTCAAAGAGGCCCATCTCAACAACCAGTACCTGCGACTTACTGAGTCACACGCTGGGAGAAACCTTTTACACCGCCTCCATATCTCTTACACCTATCAGACAGAAGAGCGAACCACAATCCCCGAGGACTGGCGTGGTGCTTTGATCATCCAGCCTCTGCCCTACAACATGGCTAGGGGGACTTACGAAGGCAGGCGAACTGCGCGGGTTACCGCCTTGCAGGGACGCTATGGGTCCCGCCCTGGAGTTTTCTACACGGACGCGTCTGGCCCTCACCACGGCGGGTGGTCCACGGCAGCTGTAGTCCATGAAAACGTACCCGTTCAAGGGCTCACCTTTCGAGCGCCGGACATTATACTCAAGCGGAGGAAGTCGCCATATATAGCCCTCGCCGCTGCGGACCCCGCATCTCGGATTATCATCACCGATTCGCGGAGTGCGTGTCAAAATCTTACTAAAAATCGCATCACTATTCGCGCCGTTCGTATCCTCAAGCGCTGTGAATATTTAGACCACCCAAATCCACGTGAGTCATCTGGACTCCGGCCCACGCAGGGCTAGGTGGTAACGAGGCTGCCGATGCCTCAGCCCGAGCGTTCCGCCTCGCCCTCCATCGTCTGACGTTCCAGAACCTAATGATCACAGTGCGGGTATTCCCCGGAGAAGGCCGGATTGAAATGATTAAGTATCGCCGGGCACAATATTGTGTTGGTATAAAGACGTAAGAGCCAGCGCTCCTCCGTCTTTTAGTCAGACCCGGTGTCGGTGGCGGAAATCGGAGCCTATTCGTTTTGTAGATATTCGTGATGTCTCGAAAGGAAGTTACCGGATTAGGTTCTGGAACGTCAGACGATGGAGGGCGAGGCGGGTCCCGGGAATCCACGTGAGTCATCTGGACTCCGGCCCACGCAGGGCTAGGTGGTAACGAGGCTGCCGATGCCTCAGCCCGAGCGTTCAATTCCCGGGACCCGCCTCGCCCTCCATCGTCTGACGTTCCAGAACCTAATCCGGTAACTTCCTTTCGGGACATCACGGATATCTACAAAACGAATAGGCTCCGATTTCCGCCACCGGGTCTGACTAAAAGACGGAGGAGCGCTGGCTCTTACGTCTTTATACCAACACAATATTGTGCCCGGCGATACTTAAGCATTTCAATCCGGCCTTCTCCGGGGAATGCCCGCACTGTGATCATCCGTTCGCGGATCCTTTCCACATGGTGTGTGGGCATGTACCTCAAACCCGGCGGTCACTCCAATCCCCTCCCCTTCCCCCCCTACCCGAGAGAGCTGGGATGCTGCACTGCTCGGCTGTTCGACCTTGGAGGGCCAGAGAGCCCTCGTAGCCAGGGCACGCGCCGCTGCGGAAGCCACAGGGGTCCTGGACTACGGACTCCTCCTAGAGTTTGTAAAGGGCCGGCCCTTAAGGCCGTCCCTATCTCTCACTTGTAAATACAGCAAATAAATGTTTTTCACCACCACCGTGACAGCCGGACGTCTGTGTAACCTCATAATTGAGAAATACTTTATTGAACCATCGGGATTAACCCAGTGATAAACACCCGGGACGCACGTTTCAGTTTCGCTGGTTAACCATCTTCACGGAGTGAAAGGGCCGATTTTTTTTTTTTTTTTGCGGGCATTTTTTTTTCTTGTAATCTTGCACATCTTTTCTTTTAACACCTTAATAACTTTTTTTTTCGCAAACAGAATTTATTTATGCTGTACATTTAAACAGGGAGTACAGTTCCTGGTTTAATTATTAAAATTGTTTGTAGCAAATGTGCAGATCCCGCCCAGCTGCTACTGGGCGGGATCAGGGACCTCTGTCAGGCACTCATTGCCTTTTGTCCCTGCACCATTTTGATATTTTACATAGTTGGAAGCAATATTTAATGAAAATTCCAATGGTATTTTGCGCCCCAATGGTTCACAATGTGATTGATAAATAGGTCTATGTCTGTTAAATACAAATTAACTGACAAACGCATTTCCAGGCCCTCTTACTTATTGTCATAACAATTCGCAATATATATAATCCGGTTTTATGGCTGGTGCTTTGAAATAAATTTGTGCTTCCGTAAGTCACCTACACACACACACACATATATATATATATATATATATATATATATATATACAGAGAGAGAGAGAGAATGATCAGGTCATTCGTGGTTTGCCCCCCCCCCCCCCCCCCCCCCCTGCGCTCGAGAAAGGGTTGGTACGCCACCGATACAAGGTATTGAGTGAAACCGTCAACAACCATGCTAAACAATATGCGACTGGCATTATCTGCGACTTGTTTGATCTGACAGCCTTCATGATCAAGCTCTGTGCTACGTACTATAATAGTACATAGCAGTCAATGCTCTGGAAGCTACACAAGAAGTTCTGTCAAGAAAATTATCACTCCGCGCGTTCCGCCCATGCTTCGCTGCGCCACGCGAGGCTCCTCGCGACGGATTGCAAATTAAAAAAACCAGAAAAGAACAAAAATAAACATGATCTAAAACAACGCATTGACAGCCGTATCTTTGTTTCTAAGGGTTAAAACTTGCTTTATTCAATACTGAACCTATATAAAAAACAGTTGTGCACAACAGCACTCAAAAAACATCGAACCATATTTAAGTGGGAACGATGCCATTGGAAGAAGTCTTTCCAGCTTCCACAGTGTTGACTGCTGTGCATGGAACGGAGTATAGTTGCATAAAAAATTATTTTACCGTGACACTTGACCCGCGACAACGGTGCACGTGGCTAACAAAGTATGAGTAATACAGAACTGCAGCACAAATGGTGCAAACAACAAAATAGCACAGTGGCAGTACTTACACTGGAACCTCCGCCGAAAAGAAATGCAATAGATAATCGAAAACAGCAAATGAAGAACTGATGGCCGCTCTGTGGACCTTTAGGTTGACGATAGCACGCTTTAGGTTTTGGTTCCAGTTTTACTAGCTAGGCAGCATGAATGTAATGTAGCTTTCTGCCTTATGCTTCTTTGGCACAGGCTCGGTGTCATTTTACGTTAAAATGGGATATTAAAGCAGGATGGCGCCGAAGGTTGCTCTTGCTGCAGTTTTGCGCTGCTGTTCCACCACTGCCCAGTACTAACCACATTACAGAATAGCATTGACGGGAAACCAGAAATGGGGACAAGATGCAGCTCCGTTGAAGACCAGGTGCAAGATGCATGATGTCTAGTCACTTTAGGCAACAGTATACTAACAAGTGGACTGGAGAGTAAGCCAAGTTAAAAGTGGAGCATTACTTGCAGTTTTGCCTAGCAAGAAAGCAGGAAAACATTCAATATAGCTGAATAAGCAACCACCCTTCACAAATGCAATGCTATTACATGAAAAACATTTTCTCGAATGCACTCAGACATACTATGCTCCCTTCAGCAATGCTTTAATCAATGCACAAATTGTTTGCGGACAAACAGTGACCATTAGCTACTGAAAATGCAAACTTTATTCATTTTTTTTTCTGGACTTTAGGATAAAGAGGTACCCAACTGCTTTGGCACTGCAGCAGCATGTATAGTGTCGCTACTTTTCTAACTGATGCAGAATACTTTTCACGAACTACGGCAACTTCACTGCTCTAAGATGTAATAGAGTGGACAGGCGACCACTGTCATTTGAAATTTCTGCACACTAACTTATGAAGGATTCAATTGCACACACTACAAAAATCGTGCAGAATGAATTCTAGAAGTGGCTACGTTGCTCGCTACCACAAGAAAGACAACCCACTGCAAATATTCATACAGAATGTGCAGTGAGTGCAAATGACCAGCACACATACGTGCATGATCTGTTTAGCACAGTGAAATAAAGGTGACTCAGCACATTGCACACGATATTGAGAAAGCACCCTCTTGGACAGTACTAAGCAACCAGACAGAACCAGCTACTTTATGACTCAAGAGAGAGGTGCAATCAGGCATACACTTTCTCCAACATAGACCACACAGCACTAAATAGGTCTGGCATGTGCTGCCACAACAAACACTTAAGCAACGTTTTCCGCTCCGTTTGTGTTCTTTGTGTGATTACAATGAGAACGCAAAATGACAATGAGAACACACATTTGTATTCTTCACAGTCGCTTTTATTTTGATTGAAAATTTGGGGACACAGGGGGAATGGGATGCGGGAGGTGAAGGGGAGGGTGGGGTCAGGAGGTTAGTCATGTGGTCTCGGGTCATGGATGGGCATGGAGTGAAGCACTTCATCAAGCAGTTGCAGTGAGCGGTGCAGGTGCACCTCAATCCAGCACGGCGTCTCCTTGATGCTCTGTCGTGGGTAGTCAGGGCCCCAGCCCTTGACGAAACTCAGCCGCAGAATGCAGAGCCGTCGAAGGTCATCTACACCGATGCCTGCTGCTGCAGACAGACCTGCACACAACACATCCGTAAGATACAGCATGAGCAACATTTTTATTCACTTGGCATAACTGTAGTAACGTTACCAACCAATAATTTGGATTTGACGGGAACCGCCGAAAAGTCCGAATAATTGGTAGTCTGAAATATCTGGTTTGTCAGAAAATAAGTGACTTCACTTCACAACTGGCCAAAAAAGTTTGTCAATGCATTGCTTCATGCATGCAGGTTAGACTGACGGCCACTGAAACGGCGTTCGGCTACGCAGGCGACGAGCCAGCAACTACGGTGAGCACACGTGCAAAGGTTAGCTCGCATGTGGGCAGAAAGCTCCGAACTGTGTGAACCTGTGTGTTGTGTGTGAATGGACGTCTCCGATACGATCTGCGTGCCTTCTGGTGGCTAATTGGCCTGGGGGGCTATTCTGTAAGAGTCCACCTAGTGGATTGTCCACTTCGGCTGTCGCCATTGGATGCCGCTTCACGAGCGCGAAGGAAACTGGCTGGCACCTTCACGCTCATGAAGCGGCAGCCAATGGCGACAGCCAAAGTGGAGAGTCCACTAGGTGGACTCATACAGAATACCCCCCCCCCCCCTGATCTTCGCACCTGCCTTTGTGCTTTTCATACGCACCGTTATTGTTGTTCCTTCTGTCTGCATCACATTAATTGTTTCAATGGGTCCCATTGACCTGGACAAATCTTGTACACACAGGGTTTGCGTGCCGTGGGAACGCTGCGCACACACCGACCATGACCGAGTCTTTCACCGAATACTATACAGAATTTTTTTTTAAACCGAATAGCAGGTATTTGATTCACCAATCAGCTTATTCGAATGTTCGCTATTCGATTTCCATTTGTATATTCAAGTATTCAGACACCCCTACTATTTTACTCAACTAAGTGGCAGCACACGGTTGGGCAGGCAGATTCCGATTTGTCAAGCATGTGTCAAGACGGTGGCCGCTGCGCAGGCTGCCACCCCTCCGGTCGTGACGAAGAAGTGCGACCATTTTGCGTCAGCAAAACTGATCATCCAAGAAAGAATACGTCCCCTGAATCAAGCACGTTTTGGTACCACCCAGCAGGCATCGTGCGAGAACCTGGCGATTTGCTGGAAGACACCCGTATGTATTCTTGCTCTATCGCTGTTGGTGATATGAACACCTTTACGGGGTTTCGCACTTCGATATCAAACACGTCGGCGTCTACACCAACACAAACAGGCAACAGTGTTTGTTCCTGACGCCACACGCGAGCCCTCACTGTACGAGAACAGCTGCGAGATTCTCCTTAACAGCTGTGCTGAAAAACTTGTAGCGAAGTTTTGATGTGTGAATAACTAAAATTTCCAGCATATGGGGGCAAGTCGTGACACTGTAAAATCTGTCAGGGTAAACTCACTGATAGCAGGGGCAATGCCGCCCACTGACGCAGGCCCTGGGATGTGGCCAGCAACCGCTGCGGCCTGGGCAGCCGCCGCTGCCTGCGCCGTCTGTGCCTGCTGCTGCATTTGTCCATGGCACTGCCGAAGGTCAAAAACCTGCACAAAGGACCACACTAACATGGTGAAACATGTAGGAGTCACATGCTCCAATTCAGAATGCAAAGTGGAAAGTGTGCAACTTTATTTATAAAGTAAATTTCCATTAATTTGGCCCTGACAGGACTGATAAAATTGATCTACAGTTAAACCTGGATATAACGAAATTGACAAATTCGCGAAAACCTTCATTATAAAGAGGATTTCATTATATGCAGTTTTGGCACGAAAATTCAAAAAAGAAAGGCTTACCGTATTTACTCATTTCTAACGCGCCCTCGATTCTAATGCGCACTCGTTTTCCGTTTTCGTTGAAGCTCTCATCCTTGGAATGTCACACTACGTACTAGATGCGTGGACGCGTATCGTTTCACACAAGCGTCAGGCATCGGAAACAAAGAGCGAGCGTCACGATGGCATCGTAGCGTCGTATAGTGTTACAGTAGAACCCCGCTGTTACGTTCCCGAGTGCTGCGTTTTCCAGTCCGTTTGGTGCTCTGTTTTCAGCCGGTCCCGGTACAGCTCCCATAGAACACAATGCATTGGTAACCTCGCTGTTGCGTTGCAACTGTGGGACCGTTCCTGCATCATGCGTTGCGAACTGCCACCCTGCGCCGGCCTGAGTGGCCATTTTGATATTTCATGTCGCTTGGCTTGGTGACTTGACAACGGCATTGGCCGCCCAAAGTGCCGGGGGCGACAACTATGACGTATTTTGGGTTTCTGCCAGCAAAAGTATGGCTCTTGAGATCCGTATTCGCTATCTAAAGATGGTGTCTATGAAGCGTTGTGGCCCTAAAATTGGTTTTGGCTCACAGATGTTCCATATAAAGTCCAAGGGCGATAACGCAGTCACCGCGCGCCGTATGCTGTATGTGCGAGTGAAAACGTGCGAGAGGAGCCGACGACCGCGTCTAAATCTCGCGTGCGCAAGAAAGAAAAGCAGGGAGGAAGCGCACCTCCTTCCGTTGCGCTCGAGGCACTGGCGAGGGAGCGAGGAGGGAGGGATAGCGGGCGGCGTTGTACTGTACTCTGGTATCAACTGTGTACTGCGCGGCGGCGCGCGGTTGCGCGGGCCGTACCTTGAAAGCGATCTGCATAGGGGCAGAGTCTAGGCAGTGTAGGTGCGTCGGCGGCTCATAGCTTTGTGCGTTTTGTGTGAGTAAATACGGTAAGCGTTTCTTTTTCGAATTTTCGTGCCGAACCTGCATATAATGAAATCCTATTCAAACGAAGTTTTTCGGGAATTTGTCAATTTCGTTATATCCAGGTTTAACTGTATAAGGAAATTCTCTATATTGTTACGGAGCAACCAAGAGTGACGCCAAAGTCAGAAGACGACGATTTTACATGTCGAGGTGTAATCGGTCTTGACAGCCATCTTGTTTGTATATTGTTGCCTTACTTGTGAATAGTGTAAATACATCATTATAGGCGACTTCCGCAATATACAAATTGGTGGAAGTGCTGGGTACCCATGAGAAACGACAACGGAGCTCCTCAGAGGACACCTTAGACTGGACAACATCACGGGCAAAACAGGACCCTAAATGACACGGCCCACATCAATGCCGATGGTTGTCCTGGCTCAGCCGCGGGATGCAGGAACGTTCTGCGGCCCCGACCACCTTGACGTAGAAGACTGGATCACCACGTATGACCACATAAGTGTCCACAACAAATGGGATCTGACGATTATGCTAGCTAACTTAGTGTTCTACCTACAAGGCACAGCGAAGGTGTGGCATAACCATGAGGAAGAGCTTAACGACTGGGACACCTGCAAGCAGAAGATGAGGGACTTGTTCAGCTGTCCCGCCAGGTGGAAGAGTGCCGCTATGAAAGAACTAATGACCCCCGTCCACACGTCCCCAGAATCATGCGTCTCTTACATCTAGGACGTGCTGGCTCTGTGCCGTAAGGCCGACAGCGATATGGCCGAGTCAGACAAGGTTGGCCATGTACTGAAGGGGATCGCTGACAATGCTTTCAACCTGCTCATGTTCAAAAATTGTGAGACAGTACAGGACATCATAAAAGAGTGTCAACGCCTGGAGCAAGTCAAGGGCCGCCGCATTGAAACGCCGTTCACACATCTCCCGAACTTAGCTGCGACATCCTCTCATGATGACAGGCTAGGAATCCAGCGACTATCATCATCTGACAACCTGACACATATAGTAGGTTGAGAACTTGAACTTGAAGTCATGACTCCTGCTGCCTTCCTTTCCTGCCCCAGTGAGCCGAACAACATGCCTGCAGTACCATTCATGCAGGCAATAGTCCGCGAAGCACTCGCTAATCGTGGGAGTTCATTCTGTAAGTGCCGTTACCGCTTCACAGCTGCCTAGTGCTTCTCGCCCTTGACCATCCAATGGTCCTGCAAACTACCGAAATCCAGCCGAGTGGCTAACCGCAGACGATCAGCCAATCTGTTTTGCCTGCCGGCGTATTGGTCACGTAGCTTGCCATTGTAACAACTGTACTGTCTCCTCCCCTCAGCGACCGCCATTCACCAGTTATTATCACTCCAAACAGAGCCCGCGTCGTTACCAGCCTGCATTCAACGCCCAACAGCCAAACAATGATGCTTGTGCCGCTTGGAACAGTACCTCGTCATCATTACGACGCCACCAGTCTTGTTCACCACCCAGTTTGTCGCCCACCGTCCCCAATGCAGCCCCGACGTCAGTTTCCGGGAAACTAAGCGATCAGGAGGTGACGCTGCGTTGACGACTCGACCGCAAAACCCTCTGATCATTTTGTCGACCCACCAGAACTTGATTGACGTTGTAGTCGATGGCATCAGTGTCCCAGCACTCATTGACACCGGCGCACACATATCCGTGATGAGGGCCCAATTATACTGACGGCTCAACAAAGTCCTCACACCTGCTGCATCCCACACCCTCCGCGTCGCCGACGGAGGAACACCTACGGTGCTTGGTATGTGCACTGCTTGCATTGGCATCGGGGGGCGCCTAACCAATATGTTATTTGCCATTTTGGAACAATGCCCTTACGACGTTGTACTCGGCTTAAGACTTTTTCTCGTCCCATTCAGCCCTCTTTGACTGCGCGTCTCGCGTCATTCAGCCTGACCTACCCCACGGCTGCTATAGTCCACCAGTCACACCGCCACGGTTATGCTCTGCTGAAGACATCTTCCTGTTGCCCCAAGCCACAAAGTACGTCACTGTAATATCGTTTCCATTCGTTACTAACGGCGCCTACGTGCTATGTCCTACCACTGACATACTGCTTGAAAGGAATTTGGCCTCCAGACCGGCCTAAGAAGAGCATCGCAAGTTGGTGCAGCATGCACAGGATGATGCCAGCTGCTTCGCGTCACGTCGCCGGTGGTCGTGCGAGCGTCCATAGAAGAAGAGGGAAAAAGAAGTCGCAGTTTTGCCCGAAAGGCAAAGCATCGATTGTGATAGCAAATTAATGGACAGCTATACAAGGTAAGGATAGTAGTTTTATTGACCATATAAACCTGTAAACATAGGCACACTAACTAAATTAACAAGCACGGTGTCACGCGCGCACGAGCAAACATGAACGGATCTCACTCGATGACCGTGGAAACTCGCTGTCAAAACACTGGAGTGAGTCAACGCGACAGCAACAGCGAGTGAATTGAGCGTCGTGTCAGTGCATGCATCAACGCGATCTTAGCCATGAAAACACTGTGAGGGCGGACTCTGCACCTGCTGCAGATGGCTTTCAAGATGCAGCCGCGCGGGCGGGTGCTCGTGGCGCAGAACGCACGTCGCTACTGACGATTTTTGAGTGCAGATAGTGCTGCCTCGTTCTGCGAAGAGATCTCCGACGGGGCGATTGTTGTCTCGACAGACGGGGGCCGGACACCATATAAGACGCCGAATCGTACCGTGTTTCTCCTACTTCACAGCAGAAAGTTCAGGATGCGTTCATTATGCGAGGAAAAGAAAAAACACACTTCTTGATTGGAAAAGTGGGCGGTGCATTCATTACGCGAGTGCATTCACTATGCGAGTAAATACGATATCTGGCGAAGGCCAATTGAAATAACGAACGTTTGGGCCCACAGAAATGCATGGACACCAGTGTTGCCATTTTTTTTAATGTGTGTTGCTAACCTGGGACAAAAATGTTGCAGAATTTTGCTGCTATGTCGCTAAAATTATCGCCACTTTTGGTAACTTTTAGGTAACGAAGGCGTTCTAGAATATGTACGGTACTATAGTTTAAGCTAATGTGGCCTAAATTATACAGACATTTGTCTAAGATCCATGCAGGCGAGGAATAAGCAATACATTTACCAGCAGTGTGTACTGGGTCTTTGCTACTTTGCTAATGTACTAACATAACATGAGTAATCTGATCTTCCCAGCCCGCAAAACGCACACAGCCTACATTATCCCTGCAAATTTTCTAGCTCTCACTCTTGAAAGGATACTTAAATTGTGCGACATGCACTTGGTCACATATTAACACGGCGATGACAATTCCGTGACCTTTATGCATGTCAAATGCTACGCTTCCATCCACTGATCTACCTGAAAGCTCCGCACGCACAGTACTGATTTTTCCGAGAGCCATGTTCGTGCGAACGATCCCAGTCGCTCCAATTATCTACACCTCTCTACATTCCATGTTTCTTTTTGTTCACCTGCTGCGTTCTAAATCTCCCCATAAATTTGAGTGCAATAGGCTTTAATAAATTTATTTACTGCAACTGTTTCTAATATTCGCCACTCAACGTATTTAGTCAGTACTGAACCCGGAAGCATTACAACACATTCAAACTAATTTCGGAAAAAAAGAAAAAAGAACACATGCATTTTGTAAGCGCACTGTGAATCCTGTGAAGGCCACTGAGCCCACCTGTTGTAGTCAATTTCGGCCGCTTACATATAGCTTTAGCAAAATAAAGTATGTTCTAGAAAATCATTGCGAAGAAACTTTACTAATTTCAAAGCTGCTAAAATGTCGCCAATTGTTCTGTCACGTAACCAAAAAGTCACCAGTCGCTAAATACAAAAGTTTGTCGCTAAACCGACCAGGAAGTTCCTAATCTACCGACAAAATCACTGAAATGGCAACGATACTGGGCACCGACCGAGAGCTCCAATCCGGATCGAATTAACTGAAATATCTAATTACCCGAGTCAAATTAATGAACGTCTACTGTATGCTGCAACGACTACAGTATTCACTATACTTGCCCTAAAAGGTAGCTCTATTTCCTTGCGTGGAGGCAGTGCCACTTATAAATAAAGTTATTTGCAGATTACAAATACACAGACAGACAAAATTTATAATAATAAGCCAAAAACATTTTTGGGAATTTACTGATGCTACATTTGAAACAAACCAAGGCCCGTGCATTTCCTTAGAAGTGGACAGGGTTTCTAAGGCATTAGTACTGACAGTGTTTCACTGCAGACATACCCTGCATCATTTGTGAGTGAGTTTAGAGCAGATTTTAAAATGTCATCCATTATTTCAGGGATAAAAGTATGCTTATTCTTATCATATTGAGGCATGTTCCTTCCATCTGCACCGTAATCTTAAGGCTCATTCCAGACGATTGTCAGTCCCTTTAAGAGCAAAGGCCTTGCTGCAAAGCTTACAGCCACGTGATGTCACGGCTTCACAGTTGTATGGACAACCCGTTTTGAAGCTAACCGCCAGTTCAAATTGTTAGATGTACATGGTGGCCCACTCTCAGGGGAAAAATATTGTTAGTATTCAAGCCAGTATAACTTCAACATTTTTCTTTATGGTGAAAATTTGCCTTATACAAAAGAATCTCTAATGATACGAATCTCTCGGGATGGCGCAAAAATTCGTATGACCCAAAAATGTTAAATAATCTGGAAATTAATGAGCGATGCAGCAATTAAATGGTTGACTTGGTCAAAATCTTAGATTTCTTAATTTATTTTTATTCGGCATTCCTAAGACCTTACTTTACCTACTAATGGCAAAATATTTGGAAGAAATACAGAGCAGAATTTGAGAAAATTGCACTTTTTTAGTGTGTTTTCGAAATCGGGAAGAAAATCTGGCTTTGGGAGGTGCTACCGTGGGCACCACTGATCACGTGAGTGCAGTTTTCCATTGATGCAGCACCGTCATCCTTGGTATCGCCTCAAACATGAGAGATCGGAGATTCAGACAGCTGCAACGCTGCATTTTTCCATGAAGAAATTAAAGCAACAAAAGGGAGCGTTAAAAGGGAGAACTAGTGTCGCAATTCGTTACTGCAGTCGTGTGGCATGCAGGAAGCGCTCCTATTGCCTGACAAGAATTTGAATCACTGGCATGCTTGTTTCATACACATTTTGGCAGCAGCGGGCTGTGCACTTTGCGTGTTCCAAGACTGCCATTTGAAGATTTGGTATCTAATCACTGCTACGTCCTAGCTGCTGCCTGATGGTGATAAAGACACGACTTTCGAAAGGTAAGGGAATTTGTTTCCTTTTTTTTGCAGTGGTGAAGTGCAGTCTGCACTTATCGCAGTCGTATCGTGCAGTCTGGCGGGTGCAAAGGTTCGAAAGTTTCGAATTGTCAGTGGGCGCCAAAGACAACGGAAGCTGTGAAATGCAGAGATAAGGCTATCCATCGAAGCGATTGTTGCTGATTTTGCTGACAGGGTATGACTGGGCCACGTGTGACTGCTGGCTTGTGATAAAGTTGCAAGGTTAAAACGGCCAACAAGTTCCATTATAGTCAAACCCACTTATAATGCTACCAGTTTTAACAATATATTGGTTATAACAATGAGAAGCTGCAGCACCGTAAACTTTTGTATGTTTTCTATGGTGAAATAACCCACTTACTACAATGCCCCCAGGCTGCATTATCGGTTAAAACGATGAAGTCTGGCCACTCGGTGTCTGTACCGAAATGTACTGGAATGCGAAATCCTTCAAAAGAAAAAGTTGTCGCAGTTTCACCTGAAAGGCGAAGCATCAATTGCGATAGCAAATTTGTAGAGAGCTATACGGAGTAATGATATTAGCTTTATCAGCTGTATAAACTTGGACATGCAGCAGCACCGGCAACACGCCGAACTATTGTCGACGCCTTCGGCGTTTTGCCCGCGTTCGCTCAAAATGCGTGCGTCGTTGGTGACTGTTGCCGGAGCCTCTGATATAAATAGGCACTTGGTGCCGCAGCTAAACGTCGCCTCCCTTCCCTCCCCCTCCCCCCCTGCCCCTCCCCCTCGGCCTCTCGCGCGTCGGAAGAAGGCGCGTTTGCTCTACATATATGGTGATTGTAAAGGAGAAAAGAGACGCTTACTTCTGCAGCCCTTAAGCGAGCACGGCGCAGAACGCGCGTTTGTTCTCCGCCGTGCGTTCACTCCCCGTGAAAGCGCGCGTCCCTCGCGCCCTTTCACTCGCACATACAGCGTTCGGCGCACGGCGACGATTTCATCTCCATTGACGTCATACGGAACCTCACGGCGACGGCGACGGCAGAAATCTGCTTTTGAGTGTCCATATAATTGCTATCGCAATAAAAGAAATTTGAGCTGCCGCACCTCGCCACGCTGTTTTCCAGCCTTCTCCACATCGCCAGCCCCATGCGGCTCTCCTGTTGCCCTTTCATCCCTCCGAAAACGAATGGGCTGCGCCCTTAGTTTTACACCACACCACCCTCCGAAACACGAATGGACTGCGCCAACTGCGCTGATAGCCTGATATCGCTGTGGCACTGCGCGCTGCGCCGAGATTGCATGCTGGCTGGCTGGCCCCTCATTCCGCACTGTTCTGCCAATGGTTTAAGGTGCACGGGCTCGTCTTTGTTGGTAGCGCCGCAGTCGTTCCTGGCCATGTGGTTTCTTGGCCTCGTTTGACTCACTACCGAAACGGAAGATGACTGATCCACCCGCTGATCCATTGGCAATGCACGACGTTTCCGGTGAAAAGAAAGCGAACTGCTGTAGATTTGGGAACAAGGTGCTTTAACCAATGAGGTGATCGTTGCGAACGTGCTTGCATCGGATAGTGACAACGGCAGCGATGACACGGAAGGGCAGGCTGCCTCGCAGGCGGCCCTGCAGATTATTCAGTCCCTCCGGGGCTTCGCTCTCGCGAGGCACCTTCCGCCGCACTATGTGGATCACCTGGATGCCTTGGAGAAGGATGTCGGCAAGCTTCGTGTAAAGCAAGTAAAGCTGACAGACATAGGGTTTTCTTGCGCAAGCCAGTGAGAAGTACGTAGCGAGATGCTCGTGGCGATCTCGCCCCAGCGTTTCTTCTGGACTTCTCAAGCTGAGGGGCTGCTGCAGCAACCTTCTCGCATTTTTTAAAAGGCCCTTTTTGAGGCCACCAATGCGATGCCTCGGCGGAGCTCGCATGTCACTTGCTGCTTGTGACCCCGCTTTGCAGTTGTTACAGCACTGCCATTTTTGGAAAGTGACAGCCGTGGCTTGTTACACGTGATCGAAGCATGCAGGAAGCAGAGGTAAACAGTTAAACGAGCCAACACAATCGGCAGCCGGATGGAGGCAGGTGGTAAGGAGGGGCACTAGCCTCCCCGCCATTATAGTTTTCTTACAGCTATGCCATCCCTTTGATTTTCTTCATGCTACCCGGCTATAACAATTATTGGTTATAACAATGGAATTTTCATGGCACTTGAATATTGTTATAAGTGGGTTCAACTGTACTGCAGAGAGTAAAAGTCTTCTGTGGAGGAGGGGGATGTGTGTGTTTTGGAGGGAGCGGAGTCAGAGTAGTGTAGGTCGCCCTGGCACAGGAATGCTACCTGCACAGCAGCGCTGCCGCTCTGCCAGCCTGGCAACAGTCAGTGTCAGGCGCTAGTGGCGTGCCGGGGATTGCATGGCAGCTCGATTGTTCATATCATCCGCTGCAGCGCAAAAAAAGAAAAAGGTTTGCAAAATCCAAAATTTAGCACGTTTAAGCTAATGGACTTCGACCGGCACTTTTGAAAAATTAGTATCATTCCAAAATTCCTATCAGACGTGATCGTATCACCAAGATTCTACTTGCTTAATGTGCATATCTATTATTGAAAGAATAGTCTACTAGAGTTTACACCAAATTTAGGCTACTTTGTGCGCTTGATTAATACTCAAGCAACCTTTTCTTTATCTCAGTATGAAATGGACAGTGAGGTGGATGCAATGAGTTGTTCCCCCTAACAGTGGAATGCAATGAAAAAGGAAACATGTGAATGAAAATGCAAACAGAATGAGAAATGGATGTGTTAAATACACTCTCCACTGTGTGGAATGTCCATGATAAGGCAAAAACAGTATGGACCTTGATGTAGGCACTTGGGTAGATCTTGTGCACGGCATCTCCGGGCGCCCTGCCAGCCTCCCGGTCTAGGTAATAGCTCTGCACAAAGACGCTGTGATCGCTGAGGCAGCGCAACCAGACGTCCCCTTCACCCCGCAGGTCCAGCTGCACACCTTTGCCAATGTGCAACCTGGGGAAAGAGAATGGACACAGCACTGGAGGCTTGCTGGTGCCAATATCACTAAATTACTGGTTTCCATGGTTGCAAAAAAAAAAGGAGGCAAAAAGAGAGAGGGAAGACTGAGATGACATCACCACATCATGAAAAGAGACATGAGCGATGTTGGCAAGATGGCAATGACAGCCTCTTTTCCCAACTCACGTTTGTGTTTCTCCTTCACAATGTACTTTTTTCCCCAACTATAAGCGGATATGATTACCATTTGAGCAGGTGAAAACTGTCGGTTCTTTGCTGCTGCACATGAATTTACCACGGGAACCATATTAACAACTTATAAAACACTAGCTGGTGCACACATAACTGTCTATTTGAAAAGTGGCTGTGCTGCCATTACCTTGGCAAACTACATTATGGGAATGATGGGCTTACAGTTAGATAGGGGCCTAAAACTCTCACTGCAAAGTGAAGCGTGATAGTCTAACAAGCCACAAAAGGAAGATCTCAACACCAAGAAGCTGAGTGTGATTCGTAGAACAAAATGGAGTGAAGTCATAAAAACGGGACTTCTTCGTAAATAAATGGAGCATAGGCCTGCCCGTCCCAACCTGGGAGCGGCCCGCTGCGCGATAATTGCGTTTCTCAGGACTCTCAATGAAGTTTTTCCATCCATCCATCCATAGATGTGTAACAACAAGAACTGCACACTGTTGTGTTTAGTGTTGCAATTACATTGAGTTTGAACGGTTGTCATCATCTAATGGCTTGGCATGGTTCATTTAGCACATTTGAAAAGTGCCGCATTGTGGCTGAACAGCTAAAAACTACAGATGTTCTGGTGCACTCTGCTGCCGCCTCAACAGAACTTTTCAGAAGAGTTTTTAATCTGCCAACTTATCACGAATCAAAAGATTCTTTCTTTGACCGTCAAAACTGTGCATGGCATCTTCTCTTAGACCTGCATCTCCACCGGTGAAGGACAAATAGCGTGTAGCCTTCACTGGATTTTTTTTTCAACATTGCCCTAACTCATAAAGTGACTGCGAAACAATACGTAAACGAGCAAGTAAGAGCAAGAGCTTACCAAACAAAAAAACCTGACATAATGGAGGCCCCCTTTCTACATAAAATGTTCTCGTCACATAAAATGTTCTGTCACAACAAAACAAAAGCAGCTTCTATGTCAGAGCAAACAGAAGAGACAAATACGACTGCATGGGATTACCTCGCTTTTTCGCTCTTCTCTGTTCTATGAACATTGGAGAGGGCACCAAGGCAGAAGCGGTTTCCACCAGATGGGTCGACGTAGCCATCAATGATCACACCAGAAAAGGTCGATGGGACCTTGAACGTCTCACCAACTTGCTGGTCAAGCTCAAAATAGGCGATTGAGCACCAGTACTCGGGAGCTGCACATACACAGAAAAGAATGTAATCAAGTTTGACAAAAGACCGTCTGGTCAGGAGGAGACATTGTAAGTAGGGGTGTGTGAATAATCAAATATGGTATCTAATATTCGATTTCTTGAATATCTGACTTTTCAGATATCTATACCTTCAGTGAATGACCCGGCCGTGGTCAATGCCTTCACGCGTGCAGCGTTCCCCCGGTGCGCAACCTCTATCGGACAAGGTGCAAGGTTCATCAAAGGTGAAGATACCGATCAAAACGATTAAAGCGAAGCGAACAGAGGGAACTTCAAGACCAGCGCGTACGGAAAGCACGAGAGCATGTGTGGAAATCGGTGATTAGCCACCGGAAGGCACGCTGATTGCATCGAATACGCGAGTTCACTGTTCACGCACGCACATTTGCGCAGTTGGGAGCTGTCTACCTACACGTGCTTGCGGTAGATGCCGACTGGTCAACCGCAGCCCCAAACGTCGCTTCAACAGCCGTTAATCTAACCCATATGCGTGATTTCGCGACCGACCACTCATGAGCCTCATGCAAGAACACATTAGCAACAAGCTTTTCGTGACGGTTTGCGGCCGTTATCATATCGATCGGAGGCGAATTTTTGTCAAGGCCACGGAATTAGCCACACTTTCTAGCCCGTTAGGCCTAATCGGAGCGTCTTCGTTGGATGTCAACGACTAAAGTTATGGTTACCAAATCAATGTATATCTACTCACAGCGGTCGCACGATCCTTAGAAGGACGACAAACCGCCTCACCAAATAAAGCGAGTGCACGGGATGACCGTTACACATTCACGGCCGCCATCTTTGCAAAATACCGTATTTGGTATTTTGCCCCTCGTTCCCTCGTGCCCCATGCCCCTCGTTCCAAATGCCATTCTTAGGTGATTCGCAGGCGCACAACGGTCTCTTTTCGTAACTTCAAGCGAACCATCACAAGAATAGCTTTGGATTTACTTGGCGGGCTCAAAAATATCATACGACGGTGCACTCGTCTATTTGACATTGGCAAGCATACGAATGTGGTGTTCCCTTTAATAATACATCTCGATTCATGGGTACCTAAATTACTCATAGCTAGCAAGATTCTTGTTAAGTAATGTGATTAGCCTCCTGAGCGACATTGTGTTCTTGCACAAAATTTGGAAGCATAAAGTTTATGCTAAATTTTCTTATATTCGATTCGATATTCGGCTGTTTTTTTTTTCTTGATTTAATTCGACATTCCATTCGATATGTACTATCTGGTATCCACACACCCCTAATTGTAAGTAGTTGAAAGTTGGGCAACAACCATAATAATTAGAAACAAAAATAGATCTAGATTGTGAACAAATCTCCCGTGTGGGAGCCAAATGTCTTTCTATTTTTAATTTTTATGATTGACATCCAACTTTCAACTACTTACAAAGAAGAATGTTACGAAGTTAGTAGGCACTACCACATCAGTCCAACTGAAAAGATTGGAGCAATCAGTAATACAGTAGAAGAAATAAAGAAAACGAATGGCAGTTTACCCCCCTGAAAAGTGAACAACAGCCTCGGCCAGTGATCCCACTGCCCACAAACCAAACCAGCCATTATTCTTATCATACTCAGTGAGTGACTGCAACATGTACAGTAAAATTTCGCTTAATTCTGTGTGCACTACATTTTATGCAAAGTACACACACCATTGTGTACTTAACCAAGTGAGACACTGAAACACACCCACCAAGACCTCTTTTAAAATATGCAAAAAACAAGGAATGCTCTCAAAACTTAGCATACCCCACTGAGCAGCCTTTTGTGCCTTAAGTCTTTACCTCTCAATTTTCTGCTGCAAATGTCTCCACACTGCATTCCTAATGTCCAAAACATTGTACTATTACACTGAGCAGCCTGCTTCACTACTGGGACTCCTGTGCTGCCTTGTGCTTCTCATCAAATTGGTCAGTCCGAAACAAGAACAACGAACCTAGGCGCATTTTCATTTGTGCAATACTTCCATGTGATCTCAGCAGGAGATGGGTTGCCCTAGTTCATTCTTCACTGCCACGCACTTTCTGCTTGTCTAATGATGCTTCGCCAGATGTGTCTAGGGCAGTGAGCACACATACAAAGGCTAACACTTAAAATTACCTGCATGTTTGGTATGAACACTGAAATGTTCTGGCCCTCGTAATCTTTACTAATAAGATTTCTAACCACATTAAAATTCAAGCGTCTACTAATGTACATGAATAAGTGCATGAATAGAAAAGGTTTTTAGGTTAGTACAGAGCTCATATCTGTTACAACCAGCAACCAACGGGTGCATTGTAAACAGCATTACCATTCACACAGTCTCCTGATAACTTGCAGCGCTTAGCGGTCAGTGTGCGAACAAGCACTGCAAAAACTGGACAGCTGTTTCTGGACTTTGTTTATCTTAGGATGACCACGTGTTATGGCTGTCATGTGCAACTCAATCCCAGCAGTGACGTCACAGATTTCACAGTCTTTATTGAATTGAACATCTAAACTCCAGTGCTGATGAAATCATGACTTGTAAAAAAAATATTTTGTGCGTATTTGTGTTATTTACGAAAAACGAAAGGTCACAAATGTTGCCTGGCTAAGTTCTTGTTTGCACTTTAATGGAATACAATCCTTTCTTGGAGCTGCAATGATGCAGCAAGCAGAGGTTGCCAACATCTGACATTTGAGGTCACCGGTGTGGTGTGTCCAAGAACTTGCGATATGTATTTTCTGTTTTTATGTCTTTCCTGGAATGCACCAAGCAGCTGCTCATGTATGACTGGGACCATTTGCAACTGCAGAAATGTAATCTACCAAACCATGTTTACTGAACATTTCTCCTTAGAGCCCCTCTAAAAAAATTTATTTTTTTTACCGGGTTGGTTTGAAAGAGTTCCTTGCACTGGCATGTCTTGCTGCATCATGGAGTGGTGCTGCCCTGAAAGAGAATGACAAAAAAATTGAAAGACCATTCAGTAGGGAGTTCAAACAAGGGTGTATTGGCATGATAGTATTGATTCCTCATCTTTTTGCATTAAATGAAGGTTAAGGACCTTTAAATTCTAAATAAGAATACTGGCAAACCTCGAAGCACCTTAAACAATCTATTATAATAGCTTCTTCTTATCTCATCAGTATCGTTTCCAGCCTAGGCTTGTATGAATATAAGATATTTTTGAATATTCAAATGAATATTATGCTATTCCATATTCGCTGCAGCTCGAATTTCAGAATTTGAAGTATTGGAAACAAATGAATCTAAGATTAAAAACATGTAAAATGACAGTTTTGGTTTCGATGAGCAAGTTTCATTGCCGTAACATGGCTCACGGCCAAGACAAGCCAAAGACAAGAATTCGTTTAATGTTTGAACCGGCTTGAGTATTCTGATATCAGTATCGCAGCCCCGCCTCCTCCTCTCTTGAACCAGTGTATGATGGAGACCGAAGTTCCGGACGCCGAAAGTTGTCTGGCTGCTTCTTTCAGGCATGACCCGCACACGTTACAAAATGGTGGCCGTGAAGAAAATTCGTGCCATTCAGTTTGTCGCCATAAAGGCACGTGGATGGAAGGGCTTTAGTCGTCCATACTCTGCTTTAACTGGCGAGGCTGTTACTTGACTTCCCGTGAGCCGTATGGCCGCTGCGAATAGACTGCGTCAACTCGGCACGAAGCCGTTACTACACCGTAACCTTGTTTATGGTGTGGTAACATTAGTATGACCATTAGAGTTACAGAATGGGTGCCAAGGGAAGTGCAGTCAAGGACAGCAGAAAATTAGGTGGGGTGATGAAGTTAGGAAACTTACAGGCGCAAATTAGAATCAGCTAGCACAAGACAGGGATGACTGGAGATCGCTGGGAGAGGCTTTCGTCCTACCAGTGGACATAAAAATAGGCTGCTGATGATGATGACGAACCTTGTTTACCGACACCCGGCAAAGCAGTGCTTGTGGCGATGGGCCGCACACTGTTGCGGAAAGTTTGGCACTCATCAGTGTTCAGGACGAAGATCATATGCATGGTCTCGACTAATAGTACGGCGAGCTGGGGCGGTATTCTCAGTCAATCACTTTCGGAGATACTATCGCTTCCGAAAGATTTTGCTCGACTCGGAATTATCTGTGCACAATAGATAGTTTTAGCAGAGCATTTCCGGTCTGCTTCGCTCAGACCAGTGTATCATAACAATCTGCACAGAGCCGCTCACCAGAACACTACCGGGAACACTAGCAATGCGCGTGCGCACAAGGCTCATAGTGGCAGCGGAACCTAGAACACTGCCCACGTTTCGCTGAGAAACCAACTGAGTGGAGCGTCAGGGTGCATCAGGTTGCTTTCTTTATCATTTTACATCTAAGCTGAGAGCACGGCGCTGGCGACTCTGGGAGACGCAATTGTTAGATAAACGAAATCAATGCAGCGTAAGCAATGCTCTGCTAAAGCTGTCTAATGCCAGGAACAGTGTCGGCCGTATACTTCGACATGTCCGGCGCCGAGTCAAGCGAAATCTCTCGAAAGTGAGTACCTAAAAAAATGACCGCCCGAGAATAAAGCCCCTGAATTTTTCGGAACACAGCTTAAACTGCCGGCACCCTGCAGTCAAGGTGGCACTTGGCATGCCTTCACCAGCATCGTGATGGGCAAACGCATAACGCTCCCATGGCCTCGACCATCGCGATACTTCAAGTAGACTGAAGGACAACAGTGAGCAAAGGCCTATAAACGAATTTTCTGTGCTGTTAGGGTTGTAAAAAGGGTTAACATGCAGTTTGGCATGAAAATTTATCATTAATACTTTGAAAACACTGATTTCAGGGATGAAATTTTCTTTCTATGCAAAATACTATTTTAAAATCCTTTTTAAATATGTCAACATGTAGCATTTAGGTCAAGGTTATTTTAAGGAAACACCACTATTCGACGATTCACTTTGGCATTACACTTATTACTATTCATTTTGAACCAAAAATTTGGTATTCACACAAGCCTAACTTTCTGTGTGGTGACGTCACGACGCAGATGATGGTCACGTGGGAGCAGTGGCGTAGCCAAGCGGTGGCAAACTGGGCATGTGGCCCCCCCTGCCACCGAAATTTGTTAGTATGGGACCTGCCCAGCCCCTTCTACCCCGTCCTCCCCCTCTCCGGTCATGGGAGGCGTCGGCCATCATGATTCGACACCACTTCGGTCCAAAAATCAATTTTCAGTATCTCCATCTCTGTTCCTGGCACTTCCCCGCATCTATGTTTTCTATGCCGCTTCGTCCAAAAAAGTATGCAGTTCAAAAATGTTTGTTATATCTGAATGCAGTCTCAATAGGCAGGTTCAGCAAGTCGTAAATACAGTGAAATGTTGTTGTTATAACCGATAAATCGTTATGCCTGGGGATCGTTAAGTGGGTTCGATTGTAGTTAGTAGCAGCAGTATTAAGTCAGCAAGTAAGTAGAGCCTCATTGATTTGTATTTAAGGGAATCAGAAAATTATTCAATTAAAGCAGAGTTTGAAAAAAAAGAGACCCTTTTAATACTACACTCAATAATGTGCGTGGTATAGTGCGCAATAGAGTCACCGACCGATCATTCCGATCCGGCGACGACCACCTAAAAGTTCGAATAAAATGATTCAGAAATATTAAGTTCACCAGAAAATAAGTTTTTATTCCAGAAGTGGCCAGAAAAGCAGGTCAACAAGTTGCTTTGTGCAAATACACTTGCCTGCAACCAGGGCTTAAAGTCTCCCTCCAGTGGAAGGGGGGCCCTCATAGGGCGGCTACCAGTATAGCGTGCGCACACTCACATATACAGGGTGTCCCAACTATCATGCATCAAGATTTAAAAATATGCAAATGCCACGTAGATAGACAGAACCAAGGTAATGTTGTTTGCAGTTGCTTGGAGATACTGAGATTATTTTTTGCATTCTACCTAATTACATAATTATTCTTAATTAATTAATCAACTTCTCAAATATTATGATTAGATGAAGAGTCACAATAAGAAAATTGTAGATCAATATGAAAAACTCCCGATACAGCTATCTATTGCTCAAAACAGTGCTGCATAAAAGTGTTTTTTCGAGCATGGAAGAAGCCCGTGAATACATGCAAAGTGGCTCGAGCGGCCAGTTGCGCAGGCAATTCGCGTGGCAATCGGCAGTGGCGCGGCCAGTCGTACGATGCAGTGTTATGCGCGGCAGTAACAGTAAGAATAAAAGCTTTAAAGGCACAAGTAGGGACGAAGGGTTCCAGCGTTGCTGTCATTCCTGTGCGATTTCTGCTGATGACTATGGCGATGCGGACTCCGCCGCTTCATTTCGGTTGGACGCTAGCGCTGCTTTTGCTCTTTTGCGTCACAATTCACGACGCTCCGTGCTCACCGAGCTCCGAGAGTTGTCCCAATTAACCATTGTATAGCCAAAGATGTGTGAATTAAAGAGTTTAATTGCATTAAATGATGCATATGCCTGCCGGGACCAGAGGACCAGTCCGAATAATCCAAATTAACGAGGGTCGAATTAACGAGGTTTTACTGTACCCACACGATATATGCTCCCACATATATTACATACCCGTGAATACAACACCATTCAACAAGTCATTGTCCGAAAGTTCCCTTGGCCCTCTTCAACAGTTATTGAGGGTGGAGTTGGCGCCGCTTTAAGCTGGCTGATGATTGCGACTGACAAAAATTCACAACAGCAGTCAGAGAAGTCGCTCAAGGCTACGTCACAATTTCACACATAAAGTACAAATCTGTACACGCGAAAATCACATGACAAACTGCAAATACAGTCCTTTAGCGGTATGGCTTGTGCTGTGGTTTGGTGGTCGATTTGGCGTGCAGTTGTGCAGGCAGAGTGGGATGCAGCCCAAATTCTTAACCGGTGTGCCGTAAGGTGTCTCAAATTTCCGCGAAGCTACCCAAAACATTGATCAGCGACTATACCGTATCACCAAGGAAAAGTGCCTTACCATGCATTTTTGGAAGTGCTGTCTCTGAAATTGCGGATCACTGAGCAAGTGTGGCTAATTCCAACTAGGAATGCAAAGATACGGATAACTGCACTGGCGTGCCCTGTGAACTATGTGCCTATCAGATGGCACCACAGCATTTAACGCTCGTCCTTCATTGGTGATGTGGAATGCCTTAAAGTCTAATTTGCCAATGCCCCAATAATTTGCTTATCCACTGAAGCACAGCATGCAATGACAGTATGCTGAAAAGCTGATCACACGGAAGTTCATCCCGGTCCTATGAAGATCAGATGCATGTGTAGTGGGCCTAATGTATCACACAAAGCTAAAAGACTTAACTTCCGCTGTACGCGTCGTTATGGTGGCTAGCGATGCATTGGGTTTGTCTGAAGAGTGGCCCCTGGAAGTGAGAAATATTTTTTGACATAACAGCTGCATGCTTCTACGAGTTCTAATTTGTGGGAGTTTTTCCCAATCCAAATACATGTGACTCTGCTGGGAGCAACAGATTACTGGTAGTTCAAATTATCCATGAATTCAGAATGAGATTTCTAATTAAAAAGATTTATATGTTGTAGTAGTAGTAATTAAAACTAACTCCCCAAGCACATTAAAAGAGCATTTTCATAGTGTTGACAATGGATCGACGTTGTTGCCTCATAAGAACAAAAGACACAAAAAAAAAGTAAAGGAAAAAAAAGAAAAGAAACAAAAACAAAATGGGTACAATAAATTTTATGAGTGGTAACCCTCACAACCTGCCATGATGTAAGCTTTCCTTTCAATGAAGAGAGGTAGGGGAGGGGGGTTGGTGTTGCTATGAAGCAGGTGTCTGTCAAATGTATCACTAGTTTTATTTATTTGCATATATTTTTCAGCCATGAGATTTGTGAGCAGCTTCTTGCAAAAACTGGACAAAGAAAGAAAGTGTAAAGAGACGCTAGCCACAATCATGTATAGGTTCTATGAAAAAATGTTTAAAAGTTTTTGTAGAGAGAGCCACATAAACACCGAACACCATTTCACATCTAAGAAAATTAAAGCAACTTGTTCACATTTATTTCTGGCCATGGAGCGTATAAAGTTACAATTAACTTAAAATTACTTGTATAAAGTTACATAATGTATTAAGTAATTGTATTAATAATGTATTAATGTAATTTAGGTTGTATAATTAACTTAACTTGTATAAAGTTACAATTAAAATTAATTATACAGTAATTAATCAACTGATTAGTAACTGTAGTAACTGATTTGCTGAACTACCTGTAACAGAAAACACCCTCCAGCATATCAAAAACGCTTGTATGGGCTTGTATGGGTAATGAGATTCCAGCACGTAAATCAGTTTTTCTGCATCAAAATCAGCGTATCAGAAATTATACATGTGGCTTTGTGGAGTTAAATATTGCATCAATAGGTTGTAAAACTATCTGGTGTCTTGCACACTTCTTAAGGTCATCTTTTGATAAACCAAACAGCATCCCCTCAAGTTCATCTAAGAAAAGAGTAAACTCTGCAACAAAAACAGAAACCTTAGCCCCAATTATTGCAACATCCGTGACAGCTGTCAGCTTTCCATCAAGGGAGAAAGATTGAGCACAATGAGCACTTCCAGGTATAAACGACGGATGAAAAGAAATCAACACACATCACATCTAAAGAGATGGATGGTTCCCTCCCCTCCGCCATACCCCGTAAAAAGAAAAAAAGAAAAAAGACTCATCTGACAAGATTTTGCCTGTCTGTATGATGAGCAGATCAATTAGCCAATGCTGCCAAGTAAGTATACTTACAATACAAATTAAAACAAAGCTAAGGTCCCACGCAATAGAAGAAGAGCTACTGACAGCTGCCAATTTACCCTCAGGTGGCAAATACCAGAAGAATGAAGTGCCAATGAAGATACAAACAAATCACAAAGTGTACCCAATGCCTGCCCCCCACTGAGGAAAAGAGGCAAAAAAGAAAAAGAGAGAGAACTGGTCAGGCAGGGTCCCAACAACAGTCTCTCTGGGTGGATTAATTAAATGGCCAATGCAACTTGGAACAAAGGTGAGAAGAGAAACCCTGCAAGGGAGACAGAAATGTAACGTACAGAAAGCCGGATGTTGTTGCTGTTGCTGCTGCTGCTGCTGCTGCTGCTGTTGTTGTTGCTGGTGCTGTTGCTGCTGCTGCCGTAATGAGTTGTCTGTGCCGGCGGGGGGAACCATCGTCTGCGTGTACGACAGGGTGCTGTTCCCCGTCCACGTTCCCCCACCTGGTGAAGCGAAGAAATGTAGGCGAACAGGGCGGCGTCTTCTCAGACACGCGCAACCATTCAGGCGCACATAGACACACAGAGAGGGGGGGGAGGGGGGGAAGCAACCAGATTCAAAGCAGTGTCGGCACACACCTGCCTGCCCTTTCGCACCTTCGTCTGGAGGGCGAAAGCCAGACACGCTAACCACCCTCTCCCTTTAGTCTGGGGCGGCAGCTCACTAGACAGAGCAGCGTGACGCATCGAGAGCGTGTGCAGTTCAGACGTGCACGGGCATTGTTGTCTGGTTGTCGGCCATGAGCGATGCGTCAAGACGGGAGACAGACAATACGTGCCACCGACCTACACCTTGCCACGTATGGCTTAGTGGGCGCAGGCGAGGTTAATTCCCCGTACTCTTTAATAATAATTTAATTTTTTTTATCAGTGAGCACACTCAAGCCTTTCCCTCCAATACTTTATTAGAAGCTATAAACTTTGATTTAAAAATGTATTATTTAAATATTTTAAAAATTCATTTAGTGCGATACAGTCACTGTTGCCAGCACGTACACTTCTTGCACTGTGACGAATATGTTGCCAGACCATTTATTTTTTTTCCCTTGCACATTCACTGTGCCTACGTTGTGTGCTTAAACGAACATCACTGGTCAGACTAAACCGGAACAAGTTCAGCCTGCCAGAAATGAGCACACTGGGAGCATGCTAGCTTTTGATGAATATATTTTCTTTCCTTTTTCGCTGCTAAGAGCAACCAGTGCACTCCACCAACAATGCTGAGGCAAGTGAGCAATTACATTTTGCTTTCTCCGACATATGTTGTAGCATTAATTAGTTCTCAGTTAACCTGCACAACAAATCTGAGCAATGGCAGTAGCTTTTACGTCCATTTTCAGTGAAATTGCATGCACTGAAGGAAAGAATGGCACTAACTTCACAAAACTACCTGCCTCAGCACTGCGAAATTTGAGCTGGTTACGAATGGCCAGATTTAATGTGCATTCTTTCATAGACCTTTCTTTATTTATCTCCTGCAGTTGTAGAAAACAATAACGTACAATGACAAAAAGACTAAAGATGTTTAAGAACTGCAAAACTGGTTGTACCTATTGCTACTAATATATAAATTATGCAACAATGCAAAAGCACGCATACACTTTGAAGACACACAAGGCAATGTTCATGGTTAGCCAAAACGAAATGGGGATCAGAAAGAAAAGGGAAAAAGAAAGTATTACCTGTGCTTGAAAATGGTTGCATTGACTGCTGCTGGTTCATTCCATTCATTCCATTTTGAGGTAAGTGTGGGGAGAGAGGGGCAATGGTGGTGTCCACTAAAAGAGAGGTAGAGGGCAAAAAAATAGAGACAATCTCTATACATCTGTTACAGCATAAAGCGCGCACACCATACGAAGGAGATGCAACATTAAAATAATGCAGGAAGATGGACTCTGCAATTCTGGCATGTTCACACAAGAGAAACACCTTGCAAAACCTTGCAAGCCCTTAAACTCCACTAATTCCATAAAATTTTAAGTTCAGCTCCTAGAGTTCCTGGGAAAACAGCATTTCCCGCACAGAATCTAGAGCAAAAATTTCATTGTTTTGGTCGATTCTGTAGGTTGCAGATTTTATACACGTCTTCAAGTTATCAGAGTTTGGTAATGTAGTCTAGAGTAAGTGCCTCTTAAGAACACACAGCTCGTGGAAAATATGTGCCAGAAAATTACAGTGGCATGACTTTTTACAATCATAGGCTCACTCAACAGAACCTTGCACCTTAGGCCATGTAAAGCAACAAATTTAGCAATGGAGAATGAAATGATGCTTGTGGTTAAAAAAGGAATTAGGGTTGCAAAACAAAACGGTTTTGACACACCAGTCACGTGACATTAGCTAAACATCATTCTGTTTAAGCTCGTGTGCTTCGAATTAAATTCCATAAAGCTTGCATCTCCATCACAGACAATGAAGACATATGGTAACTCTTTAAAAATTGTTTCAATTTGCTTGTCAGATGGTTTGATTACTAAAGAGAAAATGGAGGAACAACTTCCTCTTTTGAATTTTGGGCCTGAAAAGCAATGCCAATGACTTTAGTATGATGGTATCAATTTATGACAGCAAAATTTCACAGACTGTCAAAATGAGCCCTTGTTTCCTTATGAGTGCAATGTAATCATTTATCACAGGCTGCTGGCGTAGAAAGTTCAAGATGAAACTAACCTATCTGATATTCTTGGGATCCTTACCTAATAGTCTGAGTAACATTTGTTTTTGGTATGCATTTAATGTCACTGCATTCCAGCTTTTATCTGCTTCATATAATCAAAATGCCATACGCATCAGATGCGACAGGGTGTAAGGGTATTTAAAGGTAGCTTATAGAGGACATCAACTGTACAATCACTGGAAAAACCGAACAGAACAAGGCAGGCTTGTTGACAACACTCAAAGCAATGACTGTTTCGAATTGGCACAATTTTATAGATAACTAAACTATTTCCTACTGTTATACAGCATCTGAACCATGCTTAATGATTAGATCACTTACACATAAGGAAACAACTCAGCTGATTGTCTTTATGGCAAACACGATCAAGCTGATCTGTTTAACAAACAAGATGGACTGTTCAAGAACTTTTGTTTAGTTCTGCCATAGATCAATAAAGTTTTTCCATAACAATAAAGTTTTTTCATCCATCCATCTGTCATAGATTCAGGGCACCTCTTTTAGCCTGAATCTTTCATAACAAATTTTTTGAAGGCCCTACATGTTTTTCATTGAGGGAGTCAAGCAGACGTCGACTCTGGTAAGAGCGCAGTCAAATGAATAGAAATTCCTTACCACGCCAGGTTTGCTATATCACAAGGTATGGTAACAAAACAACAAAGAAAAGTGTGAACAAAAGTGACACAAACACATTAAAAGGGGCAGATAATGGAAATTATGCTGTATATTAAGCTGAGTTGATCAAATCTTTAGGCCGTCGTTGGTGAATGAACTACGAAACCATCAACCAATGCTGCATAAAACTTTTTAAAAGCACACAAGCACAGAGTTCAGTTAGTCTGTTTTGAATGTAAAAAAAAAAATAAGAAGAATACTGCACAATCATGACAAGCTGTGCAGTGTCACTGGGGTTCCTTTGACTTTCAGATAAAATGCACTAATTTCTCGTTACACAGAACAGCCAAACAACAAAGATACTATATTCTGTTTCATACACAGCAGGCAACAGGCTAGAGAGACTTCTCTTGCTGCTTGCATTTGCAACCAAAAATAATGAATCACCACATGAAAGAAAGATACAGGTGCACGTCATGAAATTAAATGTATAATTATAACATTGAAGGTGTCGTAGATCTGAACCAATTCACCATCAAACAAGCAGAGTGACAAGTTTCTGCAAACAACAGCCACAGCACACCACTTGTGCTCATGACCAAAGCATCGCAAGTCACCTACTGGAAGCACGAAGGTACACATGTACATGTGATATGACACAACCTGATAAGTTGTAGCTCTAATTTATAAAGTAGTTTCACAGAAAGCGTTGCAGATAAAAATAAACTGCAGCATGAAACCCGAAAAGCGAGACTTCTACGAGTGCTCTATATCTGCGTAGCCTCTGCAGCATTGCCTGCTAAGTATAAAACGGAGTACTATAACAAAGAAAACAGGCAGAAAAGAAGGCAGAAACATTGAAGTAAAACAGGACATGCCATCTTTGTCAGAAGTTTTGAAGCAACTGTGTGCATGACTGGACAGACTTAGGCACATTGCTCCAAAACCCTGGAGAGTTAGAAGGGTAGCATTCCTCTCTCTGTCTGCTGAGCTGACAACATGCTACAGGTGCCAAGGCTCAGGGCCAGTGTTATACCTTGGAATGGATATCAAGCTTTTAACCAAGACTGCACAAGAAAATCACATTTGACAAGAAGCACACACACCTAAAAACACGCACAACACCACACACAAAACAGGAGGACAGCGACAGGTTGCACTGTGCGGACATACCTGAAGATGTGGATGGGGCGTCACGAGAACTAAACGTATCTATGCTTGTGGAACTCGCAGGTGCTTGGACTGCCAGGGATGAAAAGACAGACACACACACGGGACTACTGACCACATGAAGACATACAGCATGAAACAAACACAACAGAGACACCTAACATGCTAGAGTGTATGCTAAATGTTTGTGAAGAAAGCATTGCTGCCTTTCCTTCTAAGTAACAACCACATTTAAAGGGGCCTGCTCCTATGAAACAGGCTAAACACAGACAGCTTGCTTATCATGGATTGGTTTTGCTTGTCTTCAGGTTGCATTTTCTGCTTGAGGCAGAAGACATTTTAGCACACATGGGTGCAGTGAAATCTGAAGATTTTACTATTTACTTTGCTTGCGTTATCCCCTTTATGTGACAATGACAGTGCCAGGTTGCAACGTTAACTTTCTCTCTACCAATATGTAAGATATGAAGTGTCACTAGAGACAGCCTACCAAAGATTACCAAAGACAGCCTACCAAAGCCTACCAAAGCAAACTTGTGTTCACATTAATTTTTAACAGTAAGCAAAAATATGTTTTGTGACTCCTCTGATTGGTATTTAAGTGAAAAAGATTGCCCAAAATAAACTTTTAATACATCTTCATTCACATTTAATTATGCTTCAGGACATAGGGTGCAAGCTTGGTTTGAAACTGGCAGCACTAAAGAAATTATAGCAGGGTTCCTCTACACGCACACCAAACAGACACAGCAGCCCTAGAACAACAAAGTGAGAAGTCCTCAACATTCACTATACTGGGAAGCAACATCAGGCCATAAACTTACACAATATTCTCTAAAACTCTAAGAAGACAAGCTTTACCAAAATGAAAGAGCAGTGAGACTAGCGAACAATGCTAGAGCAGGATTATCGGGTTTTTGTGTAACAAAGGAAATGAGAAAATTGATCAACGGACATTAAAACTGATTACTATAGGGTGCAAGTGATGCATGTGATGCAACTCGAATGATGCATGTGAGGTATTTTTAATTTTCGGAAGTGCAACAGCAGCAAGGACATTTAACAGTCTCGAACACAAATTGGGAGTTTCTTTTCATATTGATCAACCATGTGCACCAGGAGCCTAGCATATAGCCCAGCATAGAGCCTAGCATAGTAGCTACTGTCAATAAAATATTGCATTTACTGTCAGTGCTAATTAACAACAACAGTGTCTGCTGCGATTCCCCCCCCCCTCCATTTCATGCCTCCCCAAAAAAGCATAGTGACTGCTCACACAAGAATTGCTTTACACTAAACTAGCATGCATTTCTGAATTAATCCGTAATTTCCAATTCTTGTTAGTGTTTTGCATAATGGGAATGTGAACTCACCATGATGGTTAAACCAAAACAGTTATAACTTGAAAGAAAATGGATGTAACAGGAAACCAGACATTGTAAATTCATCAGTTTGCTGTTAGTTATACTTCAGCAGTATGGCACTATGTCACTTTTTGACAAGATTTGGTGCGCTGCAATTTTATTCATAATTAGCAGGTGAGCACCATGATAAGCAAAATTCCCATGGACTTAGCAAGGTTTTTTATCACACATACACACTTCAATGAGAACGTTATTCTCGTTCTCTAATGAAGGCACAACCACAGTAATCACAAGTGGCTGATATACCGTGTGTCCAGGCAAATGCGGGCCAAGCTGTTGAGAAATACGGCTATGGGATACGACGATGGGAGCAACGTGTTTTGTTAACAGACGCCTTGCTCATACAGGTGAATTTTTCTGTTATCATTGATTAGATAACTTGCCAAAATTAATTGCCTAAATTTATAATTCCTTAACTGCCTAAATTTATAATTAATTGCTTAATTGCATAAGCTCCAGTGTCAAATTGTGTATCGCATTCGAAAACATCACATTCAACAGTTTCTAGCTCGTCCACATTTTCCACAGTTATATTATTGTGATAGCAATTATATGGAGACTTCAGGCGAATTTCCGCCATCGCCGTGGTGTTCCACATAAGGTCCAAGTGCGATAACATTGCAGCCGCAAGCCGTATGCTTTAGGTGCAAGTGAAAGCTTGCGAGTGAGCCCACATTTATTGTGACTTGATGCTGTAGCGTCTTCTGACGCTCGCAAGGGGGGAAGGTGGGGAGGTTGCGCACCGTCTTTCCTTGTGCACAAAGGGGGAAGCCGGGAGATGTGTGCGTGCTAAGAGGGGGGGTGGGGAGGTGGGGCAGGTTAGTGCACATCTCTCCTACTCCAGCTGTGGCACCTGATCGCAGCTGCACATGTCCTATCTCGGATGCAATCTGCACTGGTTCAACGGCTAGCCGGTCATATAACTGATGCCTCCATGTGTGCTGTGTTCTCGCGTGCCTAGTGCACATTTGAGTGAAAGGCCGCACGAAGGGGAATTCGCTCGCCGCTGCTGCTGCCCATCACACCAGCATTCTGACAGCGAGTGTCTGCTGGTCATCAAGTGAGATGTGTTCGTGTTTGCCTGTGCACGCGCGACAACGTGCTTGTTAATTTAGTTAGTAAGAGAATGTTTTTGTCTGTTCATGCAGCTGATAAAATTACTAACCTTACATTGTACAGCTGTCTAATAATTTGCTGTTGCAATCAATGCTTTGCCTGTCAGGCAAAACTGACTTTTTTTCCGCATTTCAACGACGTGACGTGGCGCAAGACGCGAAAAAGAATAGGAAGTGCATTTTGCCTGCGCCACAGCAGTGCTCTTGAAAGGGGTTTTAAAAATCAGCATTACTGAATGACTGACTGTGGTCAGGAAAAAGTGACAAGCCAACAGTGTAGCTGTTCGCTGTTGCTACAAGTAAGCAGCCGTGTCACGCTGTTTGCTAAAGAATTGCACACCAGCTTAAAACGCCGACAAAAAATACAATTGAAGCAAAGCAAGAAAAAAAAAAAATCAAACAGCGGCTGCTTGCAAGTAGCAGCAGCCAACTGCTACACAGTCACTTTGTCACTTTTTCGCAGTCACCCAGCAAGCCATTGAGTAGTGTTGATTCTTTGGAACCCCTTTTGAGAGTGCTGCTGTAGCGCGTGCACAGGCCCTTTTTCACTTTGCATTTTTTCCACTACCAACTTGCTCAACTTTCAGTCATTCTAAGCTACAGCAGAAAAGTGAAGAGGAATTATGTAACAGTGTGCAGGTCAGTTGCAAGAAGTCAAGATACATCACAACAAAATGGCGCCAAAGCATGCACTGAGTGTGAAAAAGGCAAAGGCTAAAAAGAATGTTGAGCAGAACAGTTAAAGCGAGCATACACTTATGCTGGCTTGTAAACAGGTAGTGGAGCAACACTTGGCAGACGTTACGAGTGAGGAGCATTGCTAACATTTTACCCACAAGAGTTAAGAGAAATGCAGACTTGCTTATAAATGGGAAGCTTGGCATCATCAATTTGCACTGATGAGACAGCTGTAGAACCAGACTTTGTCACTTGCAAGTGCAAACAACTATTTTGAGAAGCAGTTCCTGCAAGACAAATTTGGTTTGGTGTGCACTGTGTGCGATAGGCTCTTGTTTCTGTCAGGTGTGTCCGCAGAGTTGTAGCACCACAAGTGAGGCAAGGTGTACCCTGGGGAATGTGTGTCAAACTTCATTGTGTCTTCTATACTTGCATAGGCTCCCTAAACAAGAACAGCGTCCATCACAAATGACAAAGAAAGCTTTGCTTAAACAGATTCCCACAGCACATCGGATTCACATAATCTTCAGAATGGGTGAAACAGTGCACAGGAAGTTTTGACTGCTAATGCACAACAGACATATTCAATCTTACTCATTTTAAAAGCTTGTCTTGTTCGCTAAACGGGCAACTTCAAGAATTTTTCGAGGTCCTCAGATGTCAATGAAATTTTCTGGATACATTCACTTGCACACTTCTGTCATTTCTTCGAAACAGCAGGCATGAGAGTTGCAAATACATTTTACGATTGAATTCCATTAATAGCCTCAAGCCACCTTCCTTGGTTCCTCCTTAGTTACTGGCCCCATTGTTCTATGATGAAAATGGTGGTACCGTATATGTAGAGCATGCTGCGAATGAATGGCAGACAACAGCGTTGATGGGTCTATGATCATGGGCTAGTGTGTAACGCGAGACGTTGCTGTCGCGATAAGTTACGTTTTGTGTAGACGGGTAAGTTGTGTTTTGTTGTTGGCTGCATGTACTTCAGCTCCAGCCAACCGCACGCAGAGTTTCAGCCGATGACGATCGCATTCAGCAGAGATTAGGCCTATCACAGTTACCGAGTTCCTGTGTCTTAAATTATTCATGTGACATTACCTGAAGTTTAAGCCATTAGGATGAAGAAAACTCCTTTTGTAGTTAAGTTCTGACCATACAGATTTGAAATAAACCATTCCTTATTTCGTACAGTACAGACACAAAAGGCGAGAAGCAGCGACACGGTGCACTATTAACATTGGCACGTTGCCATTCTCAAAGGCTGCCAATCACATTCCCCGGCACTTTCCTCAAGAATGTGACTATGTGCATGCATGGATGTATCCGTACGTATTGCAACGCTGAATCAATATATTACTTCTGAGATGCACTGTTTCCCTCTTATCCCAAACGGGCAAAAAGTAGTGGCCCCTTCGATACAGTAGCGTAAACAACCGCCTCATTCAGCTGCTAACGGTGTCAGTACTAGCATCAGCATTTCTGCAATACAATTACGCATTCTTTAAATGAGCCCTTATATGCGCAAGGTCCTAATCTATGTCTACTTTATTGAACACATGAATCGTGCGCATGAAAAGAGTACAAAGAATGATAAATAGGCAGTATAGCAGTGCATACTATATGTGGTCTCAGAGTCAGAATCAAGTTTATTAAGTTCATAGCAAAAAACAACGTACAGATAAATATACACGAGGTCCGAGAGCACTAGGCTGTAGGGGGACCTCCTGTCCAAAGTTACAAACAAGTGTAGTGGCTAAAGTAGAACAGCATTATAACAGTAGTAAACATAGTTGAATTAGAACAGGAAAATAAACGCAGATAAATCTAAAAAATATGAAACGAAAAGTCTGAACAATGAAGATTATTCTAAAGAGATGAATGTAAACCTAATAATTCAGTAAGCAGGAAAACGATTCTTTTCTAAAAGTACCAAGTTATGAACAGTGAGACAGGTCGATAGAGTGCTCCAAATAGATAAAGCAGCAAAATATGCGGTATGTCGACCATAATTAGTCCGTATTACAGGAAGTAAAAAATTTCCATCTGACGCAGATCTAGTAGGGTTAGTGTTAAGATCAACAGTACGAAATACACTTGATGGTATAAGATGAACCAATGACTTGAACAGGATACTAGCAAGACGATACTTAAATAGACTAGATATTGAGAGCATATCAAAACTAAGAAGCAACGAAGAGGCACTGCTACGATATGAACTGAACGTTATTATTCTAATGGCTTGGTTTTGTATGTGCTGAATAGGGGATAAATGAGGTAGTGCCCCATGTCGTGATAGAACAGTTAATGTGAATAAAGGCATAGTATAGTGCAGTGTAATTAAGGTCGGAGTGTTAAAATGATGACGTGTTCCGATTAAGATTGTACTGCCGTGAGCATATCATTAAGTTTGATCGTAGGGTAATGTAAAGGAACCTTGTGATTTGGATGGAAAATCCTGAACTCTTTGAAGGATTAATACTGAGAGAGTTACATCTACACCAGTCTCCCGTTCACTGTTCTCGAAGGTGTCAGGTCGCTGATACCAGCGTGATATTCAGTGATGCGATGGTACTTCCATGCACAAAATCAGCATGCTTTGCTATGTTCTGGGATTATTTGATGTCACTGAGCTGCGGCTTGCATTATATTTCAAGCGAATGGTAAATGGTCACTGTACCTGCCAATGTAAACAAACGCAGGTGTTTTGGACAGTCACCGATGCTCTTTTGGAGGAATTGTGCGCTCTATAAGTCAACAATTACATGCGAAAAGCACCGCTCCAAGACATTTTAGATAGTACGCGAAATGCTGTCTTCAAAAGAGGTTCAACACTTTAAATAGCAAGCAGCATGTATCAAACCAGTCATTAGCTCTAGCCTTGGTCTTCATATGTTGCAAAGCCTTGAGTTGTGCTGGGCAACCTGTGTTCTTAGCAACTGGCTCTCGTGGCTGCGGATCGCATGCGAATGGCCATTTCTGGCTATTGAATTTGTTGGAATTGCAGTTGTCACTCTTTAGCAGCTCCGCAAACATGATACCAATGATTCGTTGAGGTGATGAATCAGCTGAGCGTCTGCTAGCTCTTTGCCGCTTTTGTTCTCCATGCTGGCGAGACCGCCATGCCTTACAAATTTGGCCCACTGGTGTGCCACTATACAAGTCCATACCTGCCAACTTGGGGACCTCCAAATTCCAGAGATTCGCCGAGAAAGGGGGGTGGGAGGGGAAACGGCAAAAAAAGTCCACTAAATTTATTTCTGGGCCACAGCAATGTCGCAAACAGCTCTGATTGGCTTCCAGTACAATTATTAGACACCTCAATGCTCATACTGTAACAGGAGATGCTGCATGAGTGCGTAATTAAGGAAGTACTATATCCCATAACAGTGGCCTCTTTCTACTCTTAATATGCTTTGCCGCATAACACGGCTATGTAGCAGAAAAGCTGACTTAAGAGAACCAGCCATTCAACATACATTTAGATCTGAAGGGAATTGAGTTGCTAATCGCATTACCATTGACAGTCACCGTGGGATGGGTTCTGGCAGTTGGGGAGTGCGAAATACCGGATTTACTTCAAAATAAGTGACTTTATTCCACAAGTGGCCACAAAAGGTGTGCCACATTCTCAGATCGCCCCTTTTGGGGATACAGTAAAACCCCGATATAAAGAAGTATTTGATTTGCTACTCCTTGTCTGTAGAACACCACGTATTTAGAACTTCAATATAACAAGTGTGTTCATACAAGATTTCAATATAACGAAATTTCACTTGAAGGAATACCGCCTTGAAGGAGTACCAAGACAATAAATGTAAACTTCCGCGAACGCATTTGGCTGCACGCGAATGCACTTTTCGAATTGTGCGCCGCACGACCAAGAGCGACCGGCAAACTGCTCATGTTCCATGTAAAGTCTAAGTGCGATAAGATCCCATCACACCCTGTGTGCCGTATGCTTTGAGTGCAAGTGAAAAAGTGGGAGGGTGAGCTGAGAAGGATGGTGGCTTGATGAGTGAGCAAAGAGAAAGGAAGGGGAGGAGTGTGAGGGAAGGGGGGGAGAAAGAAAGTGGGGGAAGGTTGGTGCACGTCTCATTTTTTAGCGTAGCTGTGACTGCACATCCATGGCTGTCATCGTGGCTGGGCACATACAGTCTGCTCGACCTGTTTTGGAAGTAATCTTCCGTGTGTGTAAAGAGTGGGCATGTCAAGCTGGTGTGGCATCATGTGCACCCTCTTTCTATGCATTTAGTATTGTCGGTTGCGCAATCTCGAGTTTTGAAGGCACGTTGAAGTGAGAGGCGGACGAAGCATTTGCTCCCCACTGCCGGCGCTTTTCACGACAGCGCCATCCCACTGCGAGCGACACTATCAGCTGTGGGGGAGGTGTGGATGCGGAAGCGTGGCTGGCTTCACTTCGTACCACTGATGTGAGTATATCGTCGACATGGCATGAAACCATATCTTTCATTGCAAACTCTCAAATTAAACGAAATGAACTTGTTTCCGATTCAAATTTGCTTTTTCCAATTGCTTGATAACTCGGAAAATATTGCGGCCCCTCCACCATAAAAGAAATCCTTTGGCGACTGTACTTATTTGCATAAAAAGTCAAATTCCAATATAGCGGAATTTTGATATAGCGAACCTAATTGCTGATTTTACCGACTTCGGCATCAAGGTGTGTACCTTCAATTTCGTGCAACTATGGCGCAAGACGCATCAGCGTCTAGGAGCCTACGTCTAGCCGCCTACGTCTTTGTGCTCTCATGGTCGTTTCGTTAACTTGGTAGTAGGTACGTACCAAAATTGGCATACTATGACAGGAGTATACAACGAACATAAATGATATGTCATGATATACATGTCATGTAGGTCATGAAACGGCCACCTACGTCTTGGTGCTCTCATGGTCATTTCGTTAATTTTATAGGTACCAAAATTGGCATAGTATGACAGGAGTGTATGACGAACATAAGTGATAAGTCATGACACAAATGTCATGTCATGCGTGTCATGTAGGTCATGACAATGACCCAGCGAAAAATATTAACGCTCAAAAACCACTGAAATGGGTTCGGACGTGAGTACTAAGCGAAGGAAACACTAAAAGGATGATAGTAGAAGTCGTAGTCATGAGCATGACTGAGCAAAAATGACAATGATTCAGCAAAAAAAGAGAAACACTCAAAAGCCATTGAAATACGTTCTGATGTGGGTACAAAGTGAAAGAAACGCTAAAGGATGGTGGTAGAAGCCATAGTCATGAGCATGACTCAGCGAAAAATAGATTTAACACTAAAAAAACCACTGGAATGGGTTCGGATGTGGGCACTAAGTGAAGGAAACCCTAAATGATGATGGTAGAAGTCACAATCAGGAGCATGAAGCAGCAAAAATGACAATGACTCAGCGAAAAACGATTAATACTCAAAAACCACTGAAATGGGTTCGGACGTGGGCACTAAGTGAAGGAAACACTAAAGGATTGTGGTAGAAGTCATAGTCACGACCATGACTCAGAAAAAATGAGAATGACTCAGCAAAAAAATATTAACACTAAAAAACCAATGGAATGGGTTCGGATGTGGTACTAAGTAAAAAAAAAAGCTAAAAGTTGATGGTCGAAGTCATAGTCATGAGCATGACTAAGGCTGTCGCCTTAAGGTCTCTTAGGTGTAGCTAAAGGGACTCCTGAGGACTCATGACATGAATGTCATGACATGCGTGTCATGTAGGTCATGAAAGGGCCGCCTATATCTTGGTGCTTTCATGGTCGTTTCGTTAACTTGGTAGGCTCCCCACAACTGCTTCGCATAACGTCGATTCCCGCAGGGCGTGGGATCTGTCAGCTTTTTTATTTCCTCATCTTAGTTCTACTGAATTGGCGAAACCTCGATATACCGAAATTCTCGATATAACAAAGTTTTTGCTGTAAGTACAACTTCATTATATCGAGGTTTGACTGCATCGACAATTATGAAAGCCGCGAGCGCCATGATCATGAAAGCTAGAAGCAGTGGGCATGCTGATCAGAGGAAAAGGTGGGCTTTGTGCCCCAGGACGAAACCCCCAAGGGTGAAACTAACACGTTGGAAGTCACTGATATTACTGAACTCTGGGAGCACGCAGCTAGTGACAATGAAGTAGGTGGGGCTTCGATGGAGGAGTTTTTGAGTGCAGATAGTGCTGCCTCATTCTGCCGCGTTATTGGTTACAATTAAATCTGGCTACTGGGTGTGGGCGACAAAAAAGAAAAAGAAAGCCGCAGTGTCGCCAGAAAGGCGAACCATCCATTGCAATAGCAAATCAGTAGACAGCGATACTAAGTAAGGATGGTAGTTTTATCGGTCGTATAAACTTAGAAACATTCGCTTACTAACTAAATTAACAAGTCTGGTGTCAAGCATGCACAGGGATACATGAACACATGACACTCGATGACCGCAGACACTCGCTTGTCAAAACGTTGGCGTCGGGAAGCGCAGCTGCAGCAGCAAACGAAGTGACCTTTGTGCTGCCTATCGCTTGAACGCAAACTAAGCGACACAAGCATGCATGCATGCAAACTAAGCATGCACAAAGGTAGGAGCCGCCTGCAAATCACTTTCAAGATAAGGCATGCGCGACCGCGCAAAGTATGCAGTTGGTACCGGAGTAGAACGACACCCCCCCTCCTTCCCGCGCTGCCTCCCTGTGCATGCGAGATTGAGCCGCGATCGTCGGTTCCCTATGCGTTCAGTCACGAAATACACAGTTGCTGTCGGAGAACTATGGAGCCCACCCCTACTTCCCTCCCATCCCCCCACGGCCTTTTGCACGACGGAAGACAGCGCGCGTTTCCTGTAAGCTTCCCTCTCTTGCGCGTGCCAGATTGAGCCGCGATTGTCGGCTCCCCTCGCGTGCTTTCACTCACACATACAGCATACGGCAACTAGGTTATTGTCCTTGGAATTTATACGGAACATCACGACGATGATGAAGGCACAAATGCACTTGGAGTGTTCATATAATTGCTATCACAATAAATAGAAAAGACCGCAATATCCTGGTAAAAAAGAATGAAAGCACAAGCCGCCGCACCTGCCTTTGTGCCATGCACCCCACAAGGCACACCTTCGTTACACTGCCAGACTTGCAAATGCCCCTCCCTTTTAACCTTCCGACATAGGTGTAGTCGACTTGTGTATCAGAGGGGTGGAAGGGAGATGGGAGAGGGGTGTGCAAGGCCAGCAATGTAATGAAGGTGTGCTGTTTCGGGTGTGCCGCACAAAAGCGGGTGTGGCAAAGGTATGGGGCATGCAGCTGGGTTCGTTTTTTTTTTTCTCTCTCCAGGATTCAGCATACTTTTTCTTTTCACCACAGACACCCAGCAGCCAGATTTAATTGTTATAACAAATAATGCCGCATGGGAACACTGCAATAAGCGATTTATTTTACCACAGATCACACATAAACATTCATGGTGGGGCAGCTGCTCATTATTACATCCGGGTATTGTTAAAACTGGTAATGCTTTAAGTGGATTGGACTGAGCTTCTTTCAGTCTAATTAAAATGTCTGGATGTTTTTCCTCTATGCTTTTTGCCCTATGCTAGAGGCAGCACAAAGCGTTTGTAGCCTGTTGCCAGTGCTCTTCATCACGCCAGCATTGTGACACCGAGTGTTCGCGGTCATCATGTGAGATCTGTTCATGTTTACCTGTGCGCAAATGACACCATGCTTGTTAATTTAATTAGTAATCAAATGGTTACTGCAATTTATATGGCTGATAAAACTAAGAACCTTACCTCATGTAACTGCCTAATAGTACTTTGTTATTGCTATCAATATCATCTTTCGGGCAAAACTCTGACATTCTTTCATCTCAGGGAGGACGAATCCTGATATTTTTTTACGCTTTTGTTTTTAATACGCGGGTGCCAGCTGATGACCGCTGCACGCACTAAGCGCAGTCAACCAATGTATCCAACATTTACAGCACTGCGCGACGTGCCACACGCAGATCTTAGATGCCATTAGCCAAGCTAATGCATTGCTCTCGGTGCAATCTGCACCGCACACGCCATTCATGCAATCACGTAATTATGGCCCGTCCTTCTAGCGATTTCTTTATAAGTGCTGAATGACGAGATTCTGTTTACCAGGAATGTTCTGGTTTTACTGCTCAAACCATAACACCTCAACCGAACAAATTCGTAATTTAACGAAGTGTTTCGCTGAAAGTATGACTTCGTTATATCGAGGTTTGACTCTATTAAATTGTGTTAGCTTGACATTTACTGTCGATTCCACTCAGACCAGTGCATACACACAGCAACTGAACAAGAACACAAGTGTGCTTATGGTGTGCGCTTATGCCAGCAGCGGAATGGAGAACACTCTCCGCCGTCCGGAAGGCCATGGGGCGATGGGAGGGAGGGAGTGGAGGCGACGTTTAGCTGCAGCACCAAATGTGTATCTTATGACCAGGTGCAAGGGGAACTGGTGACTCAATCTCCCACGCGAAAGGAGGAAAGCGGGAAGGCAGCATGGGAGGGAGGGGGCGCAGCTTCTACTCTGCCACCAACTGCGTACTTGTACTCTTACCCGAACAATTTTTTATTCTTCGTCTTCCTCTTTCTCCACTATTGCACCGCACTGTCCCTGTGTGGTTCGTTACACACTTCATCCTCCCCCCGAGAGAGTCGTATGTGCAGGGGCGGATGAATGAAAAGCATAAGAATGTGCAGTTAGTCCAATGTCTCAAGATGACTCTATAACCCTTGGCAACTTCATAGAAAAGTGTAGCTGTCAAGTAACTCCTCGCATAGCTCTGGTGGACGAGCCTGACTGTTGTGCTCCAGACGACGTCTGCATGCGCCGTAGCTCGTGAACACTGATCGTAGTGCATGATCAGCTCTTGACACAACTGTGTACAGTCCAAGCGCCTTGAAGTAGCAGGAGTGGTGGTTGCTCTTGAAACTAGTACCTATGAAAGGATATGCATTGTGAGTTTTCTTTGGGATATTGCGCTCACGTGAGATGTACCGCTGGAAAGTGAATTGTCTCGTTTGTGATGGTTGTAGATACGCGTTTCCTGAAATGACAGCTCATTGTTCGAGGTTTCTGAGGCCAGAACATGGTCCTCTTTGCCGTCACATGTGGTGTCGTTGCGATTGTCCCTGCAATAGGTGCAGTCCTGATTGGTGGTGTTGAAAAGGTCCTTGGTGATGTTCTTTTTTGGGGACACGACCTACTTGAGTTCGCCTTGGGTTTAGTTGGCTTGCGCGTTGACTTCCTTTTTGTTGATGTATTTGTGTTTTCGGCGACGCTCTTCATTGACGTCGTGGTTGCGGAAGTAGTTGATGGAGTTGATGTTGATGTTTCTGATGTTACGGCAGGAGTTGCTGAGGTAGTGTTTCCATCAGAAGTAGCTTTTGATTTGTTTTGCAAACTGACATGGTAATCTGTGGGTAATTGGTACATTGGTTGCTTTTTTGGAGACTTGTCTGAAGGCAAAAGCATTGTTCCTGGCTTCACAGAAGGCTCTTTCTGAGGCTGCTGCGACGCCATTATGAGTGGGCGCTACTATCATATGGCAGGGTGCGGCACTAGGTGCCTGCGACGCTTCTGCAGAGGCAGCGGCTCGTTGTGGTGTTGTGCGCAGAAGAGAAGAAAGATTACGTGTTGCGAAGTGGCTTGGTCTCCTAATGAACGTGGCTTATCCGCTGCTGTCGAAAGTGCATTGTCTTTCTTGTGAAAAGAGCACATGCTCGTGGTGGTAGGCATGTTTAGACTTACCTTGAGCGTGATTATTCATATTGTTGCGGGGAGTATACAAGTGAAGGCGGTGTGGCTATCGCAGTGTCAGTGCGGCGGCCGATGGCGCGGGGTTCTGTCAAACGATGGTCGGCATGCAGTTTTTGTCGGTGCCGTCGACAGGGAAGCCAATCGCAGTACGACAACTGCGCTCGCCGGTTGCCTCGTTGTCGGCTTGGTATGATAAAATGGTCTTAGTGACACACTGCGCTGAATAGTCGGCCAATCATTGGCGTCAGCCTCTTGTCGGTCTCGTATCGAACCACTGTACATGCTGTACAAGTCAGGCACATGCTACCACCACCAGCAAGTGAGGGCCGACGCTGAAAGACTTCTTCAGCAACGTGATGCTTCTAAGTGTCGCCCAAGTGCAACGCATGCAGGGGTTTTTCGTTAAACTTGCTAGCCATCTATGAAAGGTGGCAACTACGTGGCTCATGGTGCAGTCCGGACGGAGCCCTGGCCGCTTTCTGTTTTAAAGTGTAGTTGCAGTCCTACGCTACGCACATTCGGCACCGCACCAATGTCGAGCTACCAGTGGAGTTGTTGACCTGAGTGGCTGTGGGAATTCAACGCGGTACACGGCACGAGCGTTTGCAGCAGCGTGCGTCCGAGCGCTTTTTTCTTCTTTTTTTCGGGGGCTTTCCAAAACATTTCGTAACTAATCCATTAGGGCAAAGCGCATGCTCTGTCGCGCCGTGAAAAAGGCGGATTATACACGCATGCACCTGCCGTCTCCGATCACAGTGCAAGCACCGATACGCCCAGTAAGTGTACTGGCAGGCCTTCAGAGCTATTTCTGACGTGCCTGTGGCGATTTGAGCCCTTGGGGGCAGAAAAGGCATGCATTCATTTTTCGAACTGCCCAATTTTTCTGATGTTTTCGCAGCTCCTAGGGAGTCTGAAAAATCGGACGTTACCGTAATTGCTATCACACTAAAAGTGGCATAAATGAGAAGATATCTACTACAAAAGACGTACTTGTAGCTAAGTGGTTACCAAAGCACATCGTAGAAGAAATGAGACACTATGCTTACTCAAAGACGGGCTGTCCAAGACAGAGGCAAAATATCCTTGCTGGGCTGTGCTCCCTTGTGCTGAACTGGACGGCGGCTGCGTGACAGGGTTTGCAGCTCCAGCCTGTGGTGGCGGCTGCTGTTGGGAAGGTGCGGTTGCCACTACCCCCGGGACTGGCTGTTGAGGAAGCACGGCAGAAGGGGCAGCTTGCGGCACAGCCGCAGCTGGATTGACTGCCGACTGACTTGACTGACTTGTGAGGCTGCCATTTGGAGATGCTGCTCCAGGCACTGCAATGAGTACACAAAATGGTATGAACATTCTTTGAAACATTAAGTTCTGCCGTGCAAGAAATGCTCGCATTGCTTGTCCTCCCAAGGCGTGGCAAGAAAAAAATTTGCCCTGTGCATGTTTGCATGTTTTGTTTTCGTTTGTCCTCAGCACACTACGCTTTCCACTCTAACAGTGCAAGCATGCCCAAACAGCAACACTGAGCTTCTTGAATGGGTAAGGTGGATATGGGCTGGTGTAGTGCTAGGATTCCCCTTTTCACCTTATTCTACTACTTTCTTATTACCCAGCGCTCACAACCACTGAGACTGGGGATAATGTACATGGTGTGGAGTCGTATAGAATCACTGCATAATCGCTGCCTTGGTAGACACAGGTAGAGGGCAATCGAAATCTATGGTTGAGGTCTTTGCGCTGTAGAACACTTACCTGCCAATTATACAGTAAAATACTCTATTTTCAACATTTGTTTGCGATTGTTGTATTGACACCCATAATCTTACAATTGTGTAAGTTTAGGGCAAAACAGATTTCAAGAGAATACAAATACAGTCACTAAGTCATTTTTCATGGCCCGATTTTCCCAACTTCTTAATTACAGTAGGGCCCCACTGATGCATTTCTTGGGAGACCACAGAAAAAGATTATATGATCTGGGAAAACATCACATCCCATTATGCATGCAGCAGCACCACAAATTTGAAATAAAGCTTCTCTTATGCAAAACTTTATTTGGAGTTCTATAGAAAGCCAACAAACTATTAAAAACCTGATAAATAAAGCTTACTATCGCTGCCTGACAGTTCGATTGAACATTAAAATTTTTGGAGCGGTTGTGGCAGTGAATCACAGTAAATGAAGGTTGTGATTTTCATCTGGCACTTGCGTTGAATTTATTAGATAATAATAGTCTCTCTTTAAGCACTCGCAACCCTTTTTCAGTTTCTGCGCAACCGTGTGTATTGAAGTACTACAGAAGGTGTTGAAGGGTTGTGACAGCAATCGCCAACGGGGGTGTGGGTCGACCACTTGCCTCCTTATCTGCCTCTTTTTTTACATTTGATTTTGTCAGCTGTGCCGAGCTCGGAGACAATGTCTGACATGATCAGCGGTTCCAATGTCCTGACTCCATCATCGCAAGCCGTGTTTACAATACCTAGGAGCCCTGAAACACTTTATTAACTAATGGCCTCACTATAAAAGGAAGTCGTCCGACGAATCTCAGGCTGCAAATATTATTCAAATCGTCCAACTATAAGTGGAGTTATTGCACCGATGTCTGGCTTTCTCTCTCTTTTCGTCTCTGCTAGTGCACTGGAAGCTACACAGCAAAGCCAAGATGGCAAAGCCCCACCAAGAAGTTGAGTGGTGCTATGTGTCAGGGCAGCGAAAGGGCTTATCGCGGCACCCCCATGGTGGCCACCGTAGGCCACGCTACGCAGCACGCCGTTGCCATCTCGGAGGGACACGCACAGCAGACGTAGCTATGCGCAGCGCAAAAAAGAACTGATTTTCCAGCTTTTTTTTTTATAGAGTCGCAGACATATACTTTTCATTTATTTAACTAGAAATTAGCAATTATGTATTACTGAGAATGCTCCCCCAATCACGAAATCAGCAATAACATTGGTTGGTCCAGCTGGTTTCGATGATGCTGCTTGACGACTTTGCAGAAACAAGAGCAAGCAATTTTTTGTGATGTTTGACAGAAGATCGCAAATTTCTTGCTACATGCAGTGCAGTAATGTTTGGCTCACATGTTCACAGCAGTCTATACGACAGATCGGCAATGTATTCTATGTTAAAAAAAAAAATGTCGCAGTTTTGCCCGAAAGGCGAAGCATCAATTGCGATAGCCAATTAGCAGAGAGCTATTCAGAGTAGGGATAGTAGTTTTATCGGCTGCATAAAGTTGGACCCATTCACTTACTAACTGAATTAACAAGCGTGGTGTCAGCGCGCACAAGCACACATGAATAGATCACACTCGATGACTGCAGACAACCACTGTCAAAACGCTGGCAGCAAGCGCAGCTGCCACAGCGAGTGAAGGTTCGTGCGGTCTACTGCTTCAACGGAAACTGAGCGGCCAAATGCACAGTGCATACAAAGGTCAGAGCCGTATGGAGATCGCTTGCAAGATACAGCGCGCGACAACACCGGCAGCCCGTACTGGCGCAAACATAATAAAGAACCAAGCGGAAAGCGCAAAGTACATAAACGCATTTGTTGGCAGAGTAGAAGCCGCCCCCCCCCCCTCCCTCCCTGCCTTCCCGCTTTGCTCCTTTCGCGTGGGAGATTGCGTCGCCAGTTCCCCTTGCGCCCGGTTGCAAGATATGCATTTGGTGTTGCAGCAAGGTGTCGCCCCCCACCCCCCTCCCATACCACCATGGCGTTTCGCGCCACGGAAGACGCGCTCGCTTTCCGCCGTGCGTTTGCTCTCCGTGATAGCGCGCGTGGGACGCACGCTTTCCCTCGCACATACGGCGCACGGCGACGATTTTATCGCCCTTGGACTTTATACGGAACCTCACGCCGACGGCGACGGCAGAAATCTGCTTGAAATGTCCATATAATTGCTATTGCAATAAAAAGTTTTCAGGGCCCCTTTAATGCCAGAGCATCCTGAAGCTCCTGCACCCCTTCAGCAGACTACATTGCGTCATCGATGTCTTGAACACTCCTGGTACTTCTTCCAGCAAAAACAATGTAAGTGCCATCACAGTTTATAGACATAAAAACCAGGAATCAAAACATGACAGTTGTGAAGCTAATACACTGACCCTATGGGAACTAAACGAGACCAGTGTTTCAGAGCAAAAGAGCCAGAAAATAAAAAAAGCAAGGAGACAGACAGAGACATATCAGCAAGCTTCTACTATATATGAAACTACTCGCACAGCAGTGCACTAACTTGTAGAACCAATTCGGGGTGTGCCAATAGCGATTTTTTGAGACCAATTCGAATAGTGTCAAAAGTGAACTGAATCGAATATCGAAAATATTTCAAATTTTTTAAAAATATTGATGTTTGCCATTATTATGGAATGATGTTCACATCATTCATATCATCACTGTGATCAGATTGTGTGTCATAAAGCATTTTTTACTAATAGCACAAATACTAGTCGGTTCGCATACTCAGGACTATTCGGAGAGTGCAAATGATCGCTGTTAGCCTGAGTAGCCTGGCTCCCACAACGACAGTGTGCTCTACTAGTACATAAGTTCTTGTGTTGCATGTTTAATAAGGCTGATCCAGGATCAAATATTCACACTTTCAACCTAATAGTTAAATACTATGTCTTATCATTTGGGAACTATCCAAAAAATACTTGTGTTTACATACAGAGACTATTCAATTCATTATTCGAAACGTTGAAATATTCGCGCACACCTAGTATCACACCTAGTGATACTTCGATTGTATTATTACATGACTGTTTCCTGAATAAACCTTACTAAAATTTCAGTTTGTCTGTGATGCAGATAACGCTTGTCTGGCTAAAGCAGAAGGACGGTTTACAGCGTCCATACAAACAACTCTCTTGTTTTTAATAAACAGTCCACATCTTCAGTAAGCATGCAATTTTTAATAATATTCACCAGATTTCATATTTCTTGGCTTCTAACAGTGCTATCTTTGATATTCCCAGGTTAGCAGGTCTGTACCCCATATTTACAATCGGGTACTGACAGAGACAGTTAGTGCTTTCTAATAATGCATCTCAGCGATTCTTAAAATAATAATTCGTAAGTCGGTCACAGACCGGACATTCTATGGATCTATACGGTTCGGAAATTTGTGTGATGTACCAGTTTTTTCAACACAGGCAACTCGTGCACAAACAACACTTGCGCTTTACATTTGAATTCTTGAGAATGCCAAAGGGCCTTGAACACAGTGGTAAGTCTAGCCAATCACCACTCGCATTTCTCCACTACATTCCGCAGCTTGCTGCTACTCCGCTCAGCGTTGCCATCTGCTCGCTGTGGCATGCATTACTGTAGAATTTCGTACCACCTTCTTTGCCACCTATGCGCAGATTCGAACAGGACTTTCTGTACCACGCCCATTGGGCATTGTTAAACTGCTATCGATGCTTTGAAACGGCACTTTCAAAACCTTCTGCGCTGTTCGTGGACACACTGCACTATCGGACGTGAAGAGGAGAACTATAATTTAGTTGTTTAATCAGTTTACTTTTTTCCAGCGAAGCGGTGATTTTTGAACACGCTCAGAAGTTTCGCGATCATCGAAGTAGAAAGCAAAAATGGCCCCTTCCAAGAGCGGCCCGCGCACTTTGAAAGATCGCAGATCTCGTGATTTCGCTGCGTCTGAGGATGCTGCTTTTTTGTTGGACTTTGACTCTGAGAGCGACAACGACACAAACCAGCCCGGAACATGGGCGGCCGCAGCCCGGCATGCCCAATTGTAGTGCTTGCAGTTAAATTTCTGTAGCGGAATAACTGTTCAATGAAAAATTTCAATTTTTTTAGGAGATGGTGACTATTAGACGGCAATACATTTTGTATACCTCATACTTTTCGTTAAATTTTTTTTTTACTTGGTAGATACAAGCATGTCTTTACAAACTTTGTTATCTCACAATGTTGATTTTGGCAGTTTATATATTTTTTATTACCACACATCTCGTTATTAAAACTTTTGTGCGTGAAAAGAGCATTCATTCTGCTTTTTGTTTATGTATGACATAAAATATTCAGTGCAGTAGTTCCTTCAGAAAGAAAGATCTAGCTTAACCTACAAAAATCACCTATTTTCCCCATGGTAGGGAAAGAGTTAACATAGCTGCTGACCTTTGTGAAGAGCAAAGTAGCTGTCTTTTGTCCCAAACTAAGACACCTTGAGATGTTGGTAAATGGATGTGTAGACCACACCGAAATCCGTACTATGTAAATCAATCCTACATCCGGAGTGACTTAGGGATAGGATTATTGCAGCAGATGAGAACAGTCCTTATGATACGAGAGGTGCATTAGAAGTCGAGCACAGAAGCCTTTGCTTAGTTCTCACCTGTACTTGAAGGAGACAGCAGCATCGGCCGTCCATAGGGGTCTGTTGATGACGGCTGCGATGACGTCTGTGAGGGGTGATGCTGTATAGTCTGTGGTACATGCTGCATGCCGCTGGGACCACAATCCAGGTCCCCATATTCGTTTTTGACATAATGGCCATCACCACCACCAAATACATCTGCATGAGATTAAAGGATGTAAGAGACAAAACAGAGCATGGAAAAAGTGCACCATTCATCAGTTCTCTATGTCAGTTATCTCAGTAGCTGGAACACTGCAGAATTTAATCGGACATTGTAAACTGATATTAATGACACACAGAGATACTGCACCCAAGGCAAGTACTGACCCATCACAGCCATTTTCATGTCACTTTCAATATGTAACCTTGCTGTCAAATAGCCAGCCAAGTATGCTCCAAGCTATAGATGTACAAGGTCTTCCAAGGGATATACATTGCAAGGCAATAGCCACCATTCCACAAGGTCTGTCACGAGGTATATGCTGAACACTATGTGTAGTGTTGTGAACGGGTAGCGTTTAGGCCGGTGATCCTTCAGCCAAAGGGATGAGTACGTCCGGGAGTAAAAGCGATAGAGAGAAGGGTCTATTCTACATATTTACAGTGGCTCCAAATATGGAAGCCCACTCCATGGGAGAGCACTTTGAAAGTCTCATCTCACTACATGTCTGAGCACATATCAGAACACGTCAGGACACACTACTGCACGCAAGGTGTCTCCTTATAAAACATTGGTCTTCCCTAGTTGACCCGGCTAGGGAATCAGATGACCTTGATGCGACCAATCAGAGTGGTCGTATTGTTCACCGAACTCCGCCTCTAATGTTTCCCCTTCGAGGCAAGGACGAGGCAATCCGGAAACAGGGGGTTGACACTCCTTCCACGAAAGTCGGTGACTTAAGTTTCTTGCCCTCCACCGGTCATCTTGCCAGGGTCGGGAGAATGGCCTTCACACTAATCCCCGCTTCTAACGAAGGGTGGCGGTTGTGGTCGGTAGCTTCTAAGTGAGCTTCTTTGTCCGAACGTCACTGCCGCTGTCGGGCCGCGTCGCCAGGTAGGCTGCCACTGATGAAAGGGGTGGCATCGGGGGAAGCACCCAAAGAATGCGCACTGCCGAGTTGGGGCACTTGTTTGCCCGTCTCGTCGGTGTCTGGCACTGTCGCCGTCTGGGCGACGCTCATGAAAGGGCCTGCCTCGATGGGAAACAATCAAAGAATGCGCCCGGCCGATTGAGGACGCAACAGTAGAGAAAAGTGGTTGTAAACACTATGCTTATGGCCCCTACTGCATATGAGGCCTGCATAAAGTGCACACAGAACTTGGTTTTGTTGATTACTTCACACCAATCCATTGGTTTCAAATTGTACTATGGCAGAAGTTAACATTGTGAACAAAGAAACTCAAATAAGATTCTTAAAAAATTCTTTTTTTATATACTATGTGGTGACATGTACACCTGTACTGAAAACAATGATAACCCAGCATAATAATGATTGTATGGCGGCATAAATAATTTGAAAAGAAGTGCAGCTAAGCCATTCACATTAACCTTTCCACTATGAAGGCAATCGTCACATTTCACATGCCTTCAATATAATAATGTAAATAATAATACAAACATGCTCTTGTGATGTTCAAAGTGCCTTTAACACTCTGGTCTCCATTATTTAAGTAAGGCCTTCAAGCATAAAATGACTTTTTCACATAACTAAGTTCACTACATGAGCAATGCTGACACTCCTTCAGCCACAATGAGGTGATAACCTTTTGTAGCACGCAGGAAGGCTACAACACAGTGGGAAACCAGCAAAATTTGCACTTAAACAAAAGCACTTGTACATGCTACCATTTAACGATAGTTGCCACTGTCCCATTCCAATTGTTGATGCAGAAGGCACCAACATCTATTCGGCATCAACATCTATCTATTAACCCTTTAAGGAGAGCATATATACAAATATCCGAAACATATGTTTATTTGTTATCTAAATGTGCAAAACACATACAGAATAGGCATAGTCAACAAAGAAGAAAAAATTATTTAGCAGAATCTTTTTCTCCAATAGGGGGGAAACACCACGCAGAATACTGGAAGTGGGCTTCACCCCAAGCCATCTATGGCTTCGCTTGGAACTTGTAGACAGCTCTCATCACATGTGGACTATAGGTGCACATTTCATTTGCTTTACATCACATGTGGGACACCACTGAAGCCGGAGATCTTGCATTGGTCTATCTCCTCTGATCGTGCTTTCAAAAGAAAGCAAGTCACGTGCTATACTTCTTCCTCGTCCTGTGTTCCTAAACCAACAGATGACACTTGCTGCTCGTCATTCAGTGTTAGCCGTAGGCATTTAGCTAGAAACATTGTACTCAATACCAAAACTCGACAAGAAACAATCTGTCTCTCGTATGTGGCCTCTAGGCAACACTCATCAATAAAGGGTTACATTGTAATACCCATTGAAAAGAGCGCAAATGCTAAAACATGACTGACATCCTTTTCGAAAATTGGCACAGTGTGTCCAATAGTAGATAAGTTATGTGCACTGCCTAGTGACCGTGTGAGGAGACAGCAAGGTTAGTATTGAAACCTTACAGTGGAGTGTCATGTCTCGTTTTACGTGACTTTCTGTGCAGATTCAAAAGCTATAATTTCTCATTCAACTGACAATATTTTGTTTGATTCTATTAACCATAGCAGGATCTAGTCATTTCCTTCATAACTTCATAACATTTTTTCGAATTGTTAGTGGTCATTTTAAGGTGCACAAAACAGGGGACACAAGGTAAGGGATCAGTCAACAGCTATATGTCACCTTTACTAAGCCAATACCTCAATGTAGTATATATGCACCAAAAATGACTTGTAACAAATTTGCTTAGAACAGTGCTTTACAGGGCCGACTTGTGTTACACTCTCTATCAAAAATAACTCTTGTTTTGTGAATTTTTATTGCATAATGTTCTACTTTCATGGCGTTTAAGTACACCACAGTGCATAATTGCCGAAAGCTACTCTCAATCCAGTGACTAGGCGGCCGTCTTTGGCTTTGGCTGTGGCACGGTGGCAGTCGTGTTTATTCGCGCCAGCCGTAGCCAGCAGCGCGCACTTCGCAGGAGCCGCTTGGTTAAACACATGTGTATTTTGCGATGACAACAAACCAAGAAGACTGTGATGTGGACATTAGGAGCCGCGCGCAGTGGTCCGAAGGGGAAACCCACACACTCAGCTATGTGAATGAGTTTGCGCACAGCCGCTCTTCGTACTCCCTAGAAATCGCTTCTTGCGCTTCCAACTTGAGGTTCAGCTTCCTTTCGTCGTTGCGATGTCTGGCCCGCATACAAATCAGAGCAGCGATTACACGCAACTGCCGTTCTCGTGCTTCTTCAGCAGACATAGCGGTAGTTCTAGCCACCGTAGCGGTAGCGCGATTGTGTTACACTCTCTTAAATTCCATTTTGGCTGGTTGTGCTATTGTTACTGCACTCTACTGTTCTACGTGTATTATGACCAAGGCTCTTCAGAGCCAAGTGTTCATTCTGTTTAAAGCATTTGCGGACATGTCTAAATGCATCAATGAAATACAGTTCGTAATGCAGCAGTAATATCAACAAACACACTTTTTAAACTTCTTGATCAAGATTTCAGATTCACTACCCTGCATGTCACACACTAGGCTGTGCACACACATACACAAAATGTCATACCTGAATGCTGGAGAGTCAGCCCAGAGAGATCTGCAGATCGGGAACGAAAAGGGACTATTAGTGCAGGTTCAATTCAGATACGTACACTGCACACATGCTTTTGAAAACGTGACCTAAAAGATCACACACAGCTTAGCCGCTTCGCTGTACCACCAGAACACAAAATTTCCAGACAAATGTCACTACGCAACCTGAACCGGACGTCACACGCGACGCATATGTCACGGCAAAGGCGTGACTACCGCTACACGGCATGCCCCGCGCACTGAATAGCATGGCGGCTTACGCTTAGTTAAAAACCACACTTCTGTGTACATGCTGCACGCTGAAAAGAAAACAACCATACCGATGCCAGGAGATACGACCCTTTCGTAATGGTAGGGGTTGACGCAGACACTGTCACACTTCAGGTCGAATGCGTACTGACAGTACTTCACATGCTTCAGCTCGTTCTTGTGGAGGTCAGGCCACCTCCAGATGCGAGCATAAATAACGTGCGGAAAACCTTTTCTTCCTGCGACCTGCATGAGATATGTGACACAGCATTCCATGCTCTGCTTAGTGGTTCGCAGTTGGGATGGAGCACGCTGGATGTTGTGTAGTACTACATACCTGAAGCCTACCATCTAAAGTTCGCTGAATGGTCACACATTTGCTCGGATGGGCACCGTTTGTTGTGATAGCTGTGATGAGGCTGTCAAGTTCGTCTCTCTTCTCCTTAAGCTTCTTGACCAAGCTTTCGATGGCGCGTTTGGCAAAGCTTTCAGATTCACCACCCTGCCTGTGACACATTAGGCTGTGCACGATGCTCAGGCAGGCATCCGCGGACGTCGGTGCGGCCGTGGATATCGTTGCCATTGCTGCGAGACGCACAAGGTTTGCCCGTCAGAAGTCTTGGGAGGGCCTCTTGGCCCTGACTAATACACGAATAAAACACAAACACAACACATTGGGTCTACTAATGCCATTGATCAACAATAACGCCGCAGCGTTCACAGCTCCACTCAGCTTAGCGACACAACGACACTCTAGCGGCGAGATACTTCGAGATTCTGATGAGGATGGACGAGCGCATTTCTGTCGATCTGGGGGTGCAACGTACTTTTTCCTCGAAGTTAAAACCGAAAATTTACTTTGTGTTTGAATACGTACACAATTAGGTAGAAGTGAATAGCCCGCTGCCAGTTTAAATTGCGCTTTTTTTAGTAATTTATTAAAGGCAACTTGGTTACTTCTTTTTTTCTGTGTATGATGTAATTCTTTCATCCCACGGCGTGTAAATCGAGCAAGTCTGGCTACGCTGTTAGCTGCTTTGCCAGCTTCAGTTTTCCTTGGCATTTGCCTTGTGCATTTTAAGCATCGAATAATTTGTGGATACCGAGTCGAAGTCAGTTTAGTAAAAACGCTGTTTACTTAGTGTATTTTCTCTAAATGTCTACGGTAACGGCGAGCTCCAAAGAAGACGTAACAATGGTCCAGACTCCCCAGAAGACAAAAGATGGGCACGGTACGTCGACTATGCGCTGTTGTGTGGTTGTAGTTGTTTAGCACGATTTATCGTTTTAATATTGAACAGGGCAGTAATTAAAGCCGGGCATGCGAAATCAATCGGCAATTTGCCTTGAGTTTGTCTCTGGAGCGCAGCGTGGTTAATCCGTTACCGGCTTTAGGCCTAGCTACAACACTTGTGCGCTTGCGATCGTTTGCCCCCCCTATCATGAGCTGTAAACAAATCATTTCTTGCCGTACTGTTAAGCGGATACCTCATTTTGGGCTTGTGCGAGAATATTTATTTGTGAGGTAATACTGCTGATGATACTTTTTGTAGATCGTGCAATCCAGAGCGAGTTATCTGTGCGCAGTTACGAAGCGTGCTGCAGTCTGGGCTGCAATGTTGTGCGTAAAGTTGCATGTAACTGTACGCGCCGATCGCTTGCAGAATCGACGAGCCGAAGCTGGCTCAGACGACCTCTATCTCTTCCCCTGTGCGGAAATTAATTGTTGCATGCGCCTGAATTAACCGCTGGTACAGTTTTCATAACACTTTGCTTCCTATGAGATCGCACTCATCGCTTTTGATGGCTTCGCTGTTTTAACGGTTTCGTTTTATACCTGCGCGAGAAAGATGTCATGCTGCATTGTTTGGGTTATAGCTTGCATTGTATGTTTTTAAACCGAATTCAGAAAGCTGGAGAGAATGGTGTAGGACTTGAAGAAAGAAAGAAAAAGCGCTAGCATGCGACGTATATACTGATAGATGAACGGCGAAACTGCTTTGTGATTTTTCTGTGCTTCAGATATTGTGCTGTTATGTGATCTCAGTTCAGTAAAGTTGTAGGGAATAGCTGCATTCACAGTTATAGCGAGGGAACTAAACAAAAATTGCCAGGGGTTTTGTGGACATTCCATCGACGTCTCTTACAGAGCAGTTATCTTGAAATGTTGGTGTCTCTTGTTGCAGGGCAAGAGCCAAATGGCAAAGCAGAAGAGGGGGATGAAAGCGTCACACCAGGAACTAAACGCAAATCTGGGAGCTCGCAAGGCAGTGCCCGCAAGAAGCAGCGGAAGAACAGCATTTCGCCAAAAATGGTGCAGCCAAAAAATGCACTCATGCAGCTGAATGAGCTCAAACCGGGCCTGAAGTACTCTGTGGACTCTCAGGAAGGGCCAGCCCACCAGCCCAGCTTTGTTGTCTCTGTCGAGGTCGACGGCCAGCGTTTCACGGGCCGTGGCCAGTCCAAGCAGCTGGCGAAGCACGCAGCAGCACAGGCTGCTTTAAAGTCTTTCGTGCAGTTCCGTAATGTGCCCGAAGCTTACTGGGCCATGAGCCGCTCAATGGTCCAGTCTGGGGACTTCACCAGTGATGACGTAGAACAAGACGACAGCAGTGGCATCTTCAGTGGATTCACTGCGGAAAACCCCATTGAAGAATTCCACCGAGACCAGCTGAAGCGTTTCTCAGGTGGCAAGGACGGAGATGCAGAGAAAAAGGCTACGAAAGCTGCCGAAGAGGCAGACAAGAAAAACCCAGTGATGCTGCTCAATGAGCTGCAGCCGGGCCTGGAGTACACGCTTGTGTCAGAGAATGCGGCAGTGCCCACACAGCGCTTCACCATGGCAGTTACGACGACCAACGGCGACGTTTACGAAGGATGCGGCTCCAACAAGAGGCTGGCCAAGGCAGCGGCAGCACGCGCAGCACTGCTCAAGTTGTACAACATTATGGCCCATCCCTCAGGAGCGCTCAAGCGTGATGAAAAAGGTCCAATTGTAGACACCCTGCCCCAGGCTCTGGCTGATCGACTGGGCAACACGGTCAACGAGACGCTGCAGAAGGTGATGGCCGACCGGGCAGAGAGCGCCAAGTGGAAAGTGCTGGCAGGCATCATCATGACTGTGCCATCATCTGAGAAAGACAAGGAGGATGATGTAAAGGTCTTAACAGTGGCCACGGGCACAAAGTGCATCAATGGGGAGTACATCAGCATGAATGGGGCAGTGCTGCAGGACTGCCACGCGGAGGTTGTGTCCCGGCGTTGTTTCAAAGACTTCCTGTATGGGCAGCTCGAGCTCTGGAAGAACGGAAAAGAAGAAGAATCCATCCTTGAGCAGAGGCCGGACAAGCAGGGGTTCCGCGTCAAGCCAGACATCAAGTAAGGCAGACTTGTTTTTTTATTTGTCACAGAAAGCAATAGTGAGGTCTTGTTGCCCAAAGGGACCCTGAATCACTTTTTATCAAAGTTGATAAATACGTTTGAAGTTAAGATAGATTATTTCAGAAATACTTTGCAGCAAGAAGTACTTCAATGCGTTCAGCAGCAGGGAGTTATTGGCAATCGAAGGTTGTGTAGGATCCCCTTCACAGTACTCCCGTTCCTTCTTCACTGCCTTGCACTGCGAAGGCTGCGGCAGAGCGGGGTGTGCCCACTACGCTACTAATGCCAACTGATCATCACCGTAGCGCGCACTTCAAATTTGATTTTAGGTGTTCACATAGGGCCCACTACTTCCGATTTTGGTGCCTACGACATGTCAAACGCGGTTGTCTTCAGAAAGCCGCAGTGCGCTCAGCCAGCAGCCTCGTCGCGGCATCCCACAGTGGCTGCGGTATCTACACTACGTACCAGACCACAGCTACATGCAACTGTAGTGTGTATGCTCAACGTTTGCTTTGTGCACGACAGGGCTTGAGTGTGTGCTCCTGCTCATAGGCTCCAGTCTGGCTGTGCTACGTAGTGCAGACTGGCTTTGTCCTGCACATGCTTGACTGACGGATAGTAGCCACATCCAACTTGCTCATTTTGAAGCACTATCATTAGCTCAGTATAAAGCGAAATCTGCCAAACCGTCTAACCAGAGTGAGGAGGTGCTGGCAAGCGTGCACGTGGTTTGACCTTAAGTTTCGCGTCGTTTGATGCTAGTTCAGTGTTTGAAACTAGTTGAAAGTTGCGGGACTCAACGGTTACGACACCAGTAAGGAGGGTTGCCAAAGTTTAATGCCTTCGCGAGCAGCTACGGCCAAGTGTGAGCAGACAGTAGTCGGTTTCTTCCAGAAGTACGTAATTTTTATAGAAATTTGAAAGCAGATTTTGGTTTGCTTAACCTGTTTATTAAACTGCATCAGTAAATATACACAGGAACAGTAAGAAGAAGCGCACTGATCCAAACACCCTTCTTGGTTGATGTGGGCTATTGGCCAATAGCAGCTGCGTATGGGAGTCTGCTGTACTACGAAATAAAGCAGCCCGAAAAGTGTGAGGAGCAGGCTTCTGTTGGAAAGAGAGCATTTGAGAAAAGGGGGGGGGGGGGGGACCACGCTTCGCTTGCGAGCTCCATGTGCCGCGCACAACTGCGAAACTTGGCTGCGTTGTTCACCGCAGCGTATGCTATTCATGGACTGTGTTTTTTCACCAAGCTCGAGGGGTGATTCACATCACCTTCAAAACAGGGTGACAACTGAAAAATTCAATACGAGTACCACCTGCCTGCTATCAGCTGTGCCTTTGGGCTTCAGAACATAGTTCTTGGAAGGTGTCAATATTGAGAGGAGTCTGCCTCTGCTGTAATGTCATGGAAATAAGTGTTAATAAAGAAACCTTCAATCGTATTCATGAATTACATCCTGTTATAGCTACTGTTTGAGGAAAATAGTTATGCATAGTTAGACATATGGCTATACACATTTGTTTAGCATTGAACAAATGCGTCAACTTGACACTACTGTGCATAATTTTCTTAAATGTCGTTTTTTCAATTGCATTGCAGTAGTTATATTGTTAAAAATTACACTACTCAACATTTTCAGTACTTTCTTGATGCACTAAGATTATACTAACCTAAGTGTTCTTTGCTTCCTGCCTGCAGGTTTCACTTGTACATAAGTACGTCACCCTGTGGAGATGGTCGCATTTTCTCCCCTCATGAGTTGATGGCCGACTCTGCATCCCTGAATGCTGACAAACACCCAAACCGTCGAGTGCGAGGGCTGCTAAGAACAAAGATTGAAGCTGGTGAAGGGACCATTCCACTGAGGTTTGTCACAATTTTGTTAGCTATTGAAAACTTTCACATATGGGACCTTGGTTGCTATAGTAGTACTAGATACCAGCAGTTCTTTCTTTATCGCATTTTTTGTCAACAGGCAAAAGTCACTGGGGCAGTCACTTTGCTTATAGCTTAGCACATTTATCGCACAGTATGTTAAAATTATGAGAGCACTATTTTCGACGGCACAATTGTCAGCAGGGCTTCAGTTGCTCAACCTTTCAGATCTTCAAATTTTTTCTTGCATGTGACTGACACTGTACGCTTGCTTGTGCAGACTTCGTCGAGAATGAGAGCATTTCGTGCCATGCCATCACAACAGTGTTGTTGCTGTTGACGACAGTTCACTGTAGCATAGGCCACTGCATGCTGGCGCCTCAACGAAAGCTCGTCCCGCCGGTGCCGAGAGCATAGGCAAAATCAAACATTTGCTGTTGTCACATGCTTTCGCTTCTTCCATTTCGTTCTCCGAGAGCGAGTCACATGTTTAGCTTGCGTGCTTGTCCTCTGCCTCCGAGTTCAAGGAATGCTAGATCCGCATGACTTCCTGTCGGAGGATGGAGACGACTATCAGACAGGAGTGTCTGAATATATATGATGCTGGTTAGTTTCCGTCCAGCATCGGAGACACCAAGATTCTTTTTTCTTCTTTTTTGTCATTTAAGAGCCGCACATACCCAGTGACCCAAGTTAGCCTGAAAGGTTACATACAGACATACATACCACAAACTGGGTGAAGTTAAATAGCATTAAAACATTGCTGGCGATTGGTTTCAAACTCGGTTCCTCACCACAGCAGCCCAATACTCCGTCTATTAGGCCAGTGGTCCTCGGCCATGAATGTGTCGGGGACCCCGTGGTCCGGTGGAAGTGATGGGGGACCCCTTGCAGTGACAGGGTTGGTGGGTGGGAGGTTGATCAAAGGTTTATTTTTTTTTTTTGGTGAAAAGAAATTGGCAACGAATATGGGCAGCTTTTATTTTTTTATTATCTTGTGCGGATTGCTGCGGTAGTTCTGGGAGCAGGTCCCGGAAATGAGAATGAGTCAAGGGTAAGAAAAAGAAAAGAAAAAAAAGCTTGATGCATTTTTATGCATTTATTTTATGCATCTATTAGCACGCTTGGTTAATTTGATATGTTGGCTTGCGTTGTAGTGCACGTTAAAGAATCTCAGGTGGTCAAAATTAATCCGGAGCCCTCCACTATGGCGTGCCTCATAATCAGAACTGGTTTTGGCACCTAAAACCCCAGAAAGAAGAAGATATGTTGGAACATTGCAATTACATTGGCAATGTTACATAACTAGACTAGTAAGTCATTATACTCAAACATTGTGTATTTGGCTCATGTTGACTTGGATAATTTAGCAATTCCCACTAGCTGTTCTTGCCAGCCTGTGCCTTATTATACCACATCAGATGCCCGTAATATCGGAGGCATTTGACCCTGTGCCAGTCCTGTCAAGCAAAAAATGTCACAGTTTCGCCAGGCCGAAGCAATGAATGCGATAGCAACACAGCAATGTCATACGAAGTAAGGTGAGCGGCTTTGGTAGCAATATGAATTGTAGTAAACATGAGCTGATTAAGTAAGCAGGTGTGCTGCGGCGTAAGTAGACCGACATGAAGAGAGACTCGATGACCACGAGAAGGCGCGTGTGAAAGGGTGGTGTTGATGAGAAGCGCTTCCCGTGGGCAGCGCGTGCGAAGGGGGACACACCTGTAGCGCTGCACTGCCGATCCGGGCAGGATTGCATGTGTAGCGTGCGTTGGAAAATGTCGCCCGACTATTACTAACTGAATGAACAAGCGTGGTGTGAGCGCGCACAAACAAACACGAATAGATCACACTGAATGACTGCAGACAACGACTGTCAAAACGCTGGCAGCAAGCATACGCCGCAGTGGGCGAAGGTACGTGCGGTCTATCGCTTCAACGGAAACTGAGCGGCGAATGCACGGCACATAAAGGTCAGAGCCGTGTGGAGATAAGAGACGGTGCGGACGAGCGACGAGCGCGGTTGTTGGCAGAGTAGAAGTGCGCCCCCCCCCCCCCCCCCCGCTCCCTCCGGCGCTGGCTTCCTGCTTCCTTGCTTGCGCGTGGGAGATGAGTGCGTTCGCTCTCCGTGATAGCGCGCGTCCCCGCACGCTTCCGCTCGGGCATACGGCGCGCGGCGAAGATTTTATCTATAGGGAACCTCACGGCGACGACGGCGACAACGACGGCGAAGCCGACGGAAGAAATCCGGTTGAAGTGTCCATATAATTGCTATCGCAATAAAAGAATTGAGGGCGGCACTGCAAGAAAACAAAAGAAATGTGCACCTTCGCCGCCCGCACGCCCTTGCCACTTGCTACTGAGAGGCTGGCTTTCCTGCGAAGTTTAGACGTGTAGTGGCTAAGTGCGCTTTACAAGCGAAATTTTGCCAGCAGCACTAAATTATCACAAGATTCGGCACAATATTCTTGGATTAGTTAGAAACAAATGCTAAGAACCTTGTTTGCTCCCGCACAGCCAGCAATATGTATTATTCGATTTGAATTGACTATTCGTATCGAATCAAATATTTTGCGGGCGTGGGGTTTCGCGGACCCCCAAAATTGGCTTTGCGGACCCTCATTTGAGAACCACTGCATTCGACCATGGACTACCGAGTGACCCAAGTTGGCATGAAAGAGGTCAGATACAGACAGGCATACCTCAAACTGGGTGAATATCTCAAAGAATGCTTATCACATTAGCCCTTTCGTGCCATGGTGTTATCTAAAATTTTCACCAAAAATGGCCAAATGTTTTTATTCCAGAATCTTTTTATGAAGAACACTGCAGGCAGCGTTGTAGGTGATTATTTTTTTTTAATCTCAAAATTTGGAAAACTGAAGCTTAACAGTGCTGTACCACATACCGTGTGATAGGTATTTCAAGTGAACATGAAACTCGGTATTCACCGGCAGGGTACACTTTCAAATACTCCAGTGGGTTATCTGTGTCCTCCACGTCAAACGTCTTACCTAAAGACTGCAACAACGGTAGGTGAGGTGGGTATGCAGGGGGCTCTGTTTGCATCAAGTTCGCACCACTGTCCTGTGATGTCAATGGCACCAGAAGCAGCACACTCGGAAGAGAGCTAAGTGCATCGAGAAACTCAATGTTTTCTTCACTCAAAGAGCAGTACACTTCATCTTAAGAATCACTTGATTAACCGCTGGAGTGAGCTTATCTTCTTCACGGAGAAGCCAACGAAGCTTGAGCTGCCAGCGGCGCCATTTTTAAGAATCCAGCTCTGAACTTGTTTTACTTCCTCCGCAAGAATAAACTCGCCCCTACTTGCGCTGCCCCATGGATTGTGTGCTGCCATCTATGTGAAGCATGCCGAAGCACTAAGACGTAACCAGCTCATTCATGGCATTCATTACATTCAGTACCATTGATGAGTCTATGCTCGTCATCGGCCATTTTTACCAGATAAACATGAACAAATTCATCTCGTCCAAGGCATGAAAGGTTAAGTTAAATGAGAGAGAGCAACACTAGGTAGTGCCATGTGCAAGGCTCTGTTCCCTTCTAGGCTCTGTTCCCAATAACAGTGGAGGAAAGAATTGGGAAAGGTGGGGAGGGTGTAAAATGAAACACCTGCCATATTTTCTAGTGTACAAGTCAAAAATTTTTTTTCCCAGAAAAAATTTTTACTTATGCATTTTATACAATGGTAGAACTTATATGTGCGTAAAGCAATGCGTGCTAGTGCTACCAATGTGTGTCATTTTTTTTCTTTTTAGTACGAGGAAACTGCACATTCTGACAAAAAAAAAATCGAATCTTGCGTTAACTCTTTCCGTACCGCGCCCATTGTGCACCATTAGCCCTTCGATGGTTTGGAACGCCGCTTTCGAGACCTTCCGCACCGCTCATGGACACACTGCGCCGTCGGACGTGAAAGAGGAGACAGTATATTTTTGTTTTCTAAGCAGTTCAACTTTTTCCCTCGAGGGGGTGATATTTAAACGCGCTCCGGAGTTTCGCGATCGCCAAAGCAGAATGCAAAAATGCGCTTCGAATACGCTTCGGGAGATAGCAGCTAGTCAGAGGATGCCGAAGACGACGCAAACCAGCCCGGAACATCGGCGTCCGCAGCCTGGCACGCCCAACTGTAGTGCTTGCCGTAAAATTTTTGTAGCGGAATACCTGTTCAATGAAAATTTTTATTTTATCGGAGGTAGTGCGTAATAGACTGCAATACATTTTGTATATCTCGTAATTTTTGTAACATTTTTTCTTAGTAGATACAAGCGTGTCTTTACAAACTTTGTTCAATTTATCGCACAGTCTTGATTTTAACAATTTAAAACTTTTTTTTTATGACATACATCTTGTTAATAAAACTATTATGCGTGAAAAGTGTATTCATTTTGCTTTCTGTTTATCTATTGCATTAAATATTGAGGGCAGTAGTTTCTTCAGAAAAAGACATCTGCCGTAACATACGAAAAACACCTATTTTCCCCATGGTAGAAAAAGAGTTACAGGGACACTTAAGCAAAGCAATAAATCAACTTAGACTGATAAAGTATTCTTTGAAAACTCTGCTGTTGTTAATTAATAGGTGAGCTATTAGAAGAGAAAACGAAGCTCAAAGTGAATTTTTTTGAATTTCATGCAGAAAGCCCAACGTCAGCAATTCGGTGTGACGTTTCGACTGCCTAAGTAATTTTTCGTATTCGGGCCACATTGGCTCAATAAAAGTTTGCGAAATTTGCCATATTCAATCTTGGGCTTATTTAGAACACAATGTAATCAATATTTACCACTAAAGAATTAACGGAGACCTAGGAGACGCTGTCAAAATCCATGACGTCATGGTGAGCTGGTGCGGGAACTTCAAGGTAGTGTCGCCACTCGCCTCTGTGCTTTTTCGTTTCTTTCTGGCTTACCAAGCGCCTTCTTGGGGTAAGAGTGGTGATTTGAGTATTGGGGAAGGGTAATCTACTGATATAAGAAGAAATCAGTTTTCCCTGTAGTGTCTCTTTAACAGTGGTCCTAAGGCTCGCCATGTAGGTAGTGCAGCGGCAGCAGTGAAGGCCGCCAGCATGACCTCCACAGGGTTCATACACCGCCTTGAAAGCCCTTGAATTTGGGAAAAGATTCAAGGGGATTTAAGTCTCCTTGAAAATAAATTTGCTTCTACAATTCCTTTAAAACTGGGTTCGGGGGCAATTTTTGAACATTCAATGTAACAGACTCTGCATAGGGGCTATGCCACAAATGTGTACAAATAAGGTTTGTTTCCCCTTCCTTGAATTTTGCGCTTGGGCATCCTTGAAATCTTTGAATTGTCCTTGAGTTTTGAGTTGAATGCTCTGTACGAACCTTGCCTCCGTGATATAGGTGCATCTGGGATTGGGGGTCATGCTATAGTTTGCCAACTTAGTTTAGTTTTTCTTTAAAGAACTGTCACTGTAAATAACTAAAGATGCCGCAATTTACATTGTGGTGCCCAAGATATACCCATTACAAAAAGCACTACTTGGTTACTATGAGCATTCCCGTATACAAGTCAACGCAACTGTTGAAGAGCGCCCACCTGTGGATTTTGCAGCTATGGCTACAGTACAGCGAGAGAACAGTGAACTCCAGGACTTACGACTGCAGGATAATTCCCTTCAACTTCAAGATGTGCAATTTTCAGGCTGTGATATTCCCTTGGTTTGCGACGTATCTGCAGGTTGTCCTCGCCCCTACGTTCCGCCACAGTTTCGCCGCACCGTCTTCGATGCCATGCATTCCTTGTCACGCCCTGGTATTCAAGCGACTCAACACCTCTTCACTACACGATACCTGTGGCCAGGCATGACTATCGAAGACTGACGCTGGACACGGGCTTGTCGCCTATGTTAGCAAACGAAAGTTCACTGGGTACCTTCCGGCCTCCTGACGCACATTTCAGCCATGTGAACATCGACCTGGTCGGTCCTTTGCTGCCATGCAAAGAGACATCTTAACATGAATCGACCGGTTCACGCGATGGCCTGAAGCATTGCCACTCAGCGATATCACCGCAGAGACAGCCGCCCGAGGTCTTATCACTGTATGGATTATGCGCTACGGAGTTCCCACAACCATTACAACAGGTCGAGGTCGTCAATTGACTCCGCGCTGTTCCGTACGATGTCCCGCCTGCTTGGTGTCAGCTACATCAAGACGACCGCCTACCACCCCATGTCCAACGGCATGGTAGAGCACCTTTACTGCCAGATAAAGGTCTCACTCCTAGCATCATGGACACTGGTACCATGGATGGAGCGTCTATCACTCGTGCTCCTCGCCATGCGCAGTGTGATACAGACTGGCGCCTCCTGCTCCTCAGCAGAACTCGTGGTCGGGACTACATTGAGGCTACCTGGGCAATTTTTCGACCCGTCCTCGGTACCAACGCTTGACGTCGGTGATTATGCCAGACGCCTCAAAGCTGCCATGGGAGACGTTTCTCTTATTCACTGCTGACATTATTCATGACAAACCTTCGTGAGTCGTGCGGCACGACACAGTGCAACCACCACTACAGCCACCTTAGAATGGACCATTCAAGGTCATCACGCGCTGCCCCAAGTACTTTGTCCTGCTGATGAATGGACGCGAAGACAGCATTTAGATTAACCGCATCAAGCCTGCCTTCCTCAACGTCATACCCGCCGACGACAAGCCACTTCTGAAGACGAAGTGCGTTCACTTTGCTGACGCAAAAGCTACACTCTTTACTAAATAACGAAGTGGCGCCTAAGCACACAGAGCCACGCACCGCGCACTCGAGCCAGAGCTCGAATGAGGAACGAGCGGGCCAGCCGCATTTGACCGACGACCACACGTCTTCCCACAGCATCAATTGCCTGTGCAAGAAGTCGCAGTGCTCCTGGCTTCCGGTCACCATTTCACTTTTTTGTATGCATGTACTCAGGCTGGTTCAGGCGTGTTGTGATCACATTGTAGATAACCAGCGCACAGAAACACAGACCAAGAAAAGAGAACGACACTTCGCTGTTGCCACCGTTAGCATGTTCGTCTCGAGCGTGCCACACCACAGAGGCAATTCATTGAAGTGCCTACAACGCCGTGTAAACGTTAGTCAGAGGCCGACTGAGGTTACCCAGTGATGATGCTGCCAGCCAAAGTGGCTGAAAGTATTGACAGTGCGTCCTTTGATGGCTTCAAGTGAAGTGCAGTAAATATTGGTTGACTGCACCTGAGAGGAAGTGTTGGTTGAAGAGTGTGTTCTGCTAAAATTTACAGCTCACAAAAAGTTTGTTTACAAGAATCTAGTGCCCTGAAATGGTGTAAGTTTGGCATTTCACAGTGAGTGTAGTACAGGCGTGCATCGTTTCATTAAGCAGACCAAGTTAAAATAGGCCCGCCGTATATACCATTGCGAACTATAAATGAAATTTTTCTTTGAAACTCAGCAAATGGGCGGGCTTATGCAAATGTGCGAGTTATAATCCAGAAACTACGGTAATTTCTCTGCAGATATTTGGCCCTGTTGGAAGATCTTTGTCTCAGTGGGCGACATGTTCACTGCAAGACATTTCTCAAGATCAATAACTGCCGCTTCAGGGGCATTTCAAAGTAAGCCTTTATTATGAAAAGGTGCTCAGTATGTGCAGAAAAAGAACTGACAGCTCTAGAAATGCACTGCGTTATTACAATGTGTCACTGTCAACACAATGTCACATTGTTCACACCAGTAGTGGCTATTACAATATAATACCCCAGTAGATTATCATGGCCCCACTGGGGCAGTCGCTGCATCTAGTAAACCAAGGGCCATGTTCAAGGTTGCCCCATTTTGAGAATATCACTTATAACGTGAATTCATTGGACAAGCCTGCGGGCAGACTGTAAGCTCCTGATCTCAAGATGGCCAAGGTGTCACGCTAAACGGTGCATCATGGGGAAGTATACCAAAGTTATTGATACCGATAGAGGCTATGACTTCACGACATTAGTAGTTCATGGCACAAGGGCAAATTACCGACATGCTGGTATGTTTTAGTATTGGTACAGGGACGAAATTAATTCTGCAAAATCTTGCGAGCTGGAGAAAGATTCATAAAAGGAAAAATATTTCATCAATTGCAAGGCTTTCTTTCTAAGGAAGCTGTACGAATTTGCTATGCAGCTTCAAGCTACAGTGTGTTGGATGCCAGCTGCCCCTTTGGCAAACCCTTCTTCACCTTGCTGGTTTCTGCAGAACTGAGTTCATCAGTTTGCTCCATGATGTGTACCCAGCTGTTTACCCACTGTGCAGGCTGGGCCCTGTGCTGCAGACGTGGGATGGAGTGCTGCATGGGCAGCAGCGGCTGCTGACCATGTCGTGCTCCGACAAGCTGGCCCGCTGGAACGTGCTGGGCCTGCAGGGTTCGCTCCTCTCGCTCTTCATTGAACCCGTCTACCTGGAGAGTGTGGTGCTGGGCTCCCTGTACCACCCGTGGCACATGCAGCGTGCCATGTGGGGCCGCCTAGAGGGCACCCTACACTTGGATGCCGAGAGCCCCTTTCAACTGCACCGGCCTAGGCTTGGCGCCATCTCCAGTCCTGAGTCCCGGCAGGTACGTGCAGGTTTCACAGTGAATACCTGTTGAGGACTCATTACAGGGCTTTTGGCTTCTCCATCTTTGTGCGCACAGAGCCAACCTCACTGCCTTTGTTAATACAATTGCCAACAGATTTTTCGGACAGGCACAGGGCCGCAAAAATGTCAGAATAATCTGGCAGTCTGAAAAAACTAAGTTTGATGCTAAAATCAATGTTTATATATATATATATATACACACACACATACATACACGATGCTTCATTGCAATACAGTAAACTTCTGTTAGTTCAACTCAGGTTAATTCCTTTTTTCGATTAATTCAATTCCAATCGAAGGTACTGGCCAGCACCCATGCATCTCTACGGGCCCAAACTTTTGTTGTTTCTATCCCTTGCTGGATAACTTGAATTTGGCCAGTCAGCATGCATGCGCCTGACCCCTGTGGTGGCCCCAATAATGACCCCTTTAGTGGTAGTGTCTGTCTTGGCAGAGGTTAGGCGACAGTGAATGGGTTGAACACATCTTATCACTCGTCGAAAACTCCTATTTTCGGCCAGTCGTAGGAAGATTTTCAAGCAATAACCATCGCTCACAATGTCCTATTACTGTATATACCCAGTTCTAATATCGAATTCCAATGGCTGATTTGGACCACTTCCGGAGCAATATTTTCTGCTCTTTTTGGAGCAAGACTGTTCGAGTGGGAACGCTCACAGATTGAGAGCACTCGCAGAGGTGAGATCACTCCACAGAGCAAGCAACACTGCTCTGCCAAAATCAGCGGAGTTGACCGGAACTCTTGGCTGAAGTATTTCCTGTTTCTTTCCAGCATGCCTCTAGGCGTCTGTTTACGCTAATATCGACGAAGCAATGGGCGCAGCTATATCGCGCCATGCGCTTTTGCTCGCACTGCTTGAGAACGACAGCTCTCAGTGTGAAAGTTCAAGTTCGAAAAGTGTAAGAATGAATCTTATCGCACCGCTGAAGCCACCACTTCGAAATCATGTTTAGCCTTCCTGCCAAGAGACGAAAGGTAGTCAGCTACATTGAGGACATCATTCGCTGCTACTCACTGAGCATCATCTGCATGCGATTTGTAGAGATGTGGTGGTTTGAGGAGAGCAGACTGTAAGTACTAGCATAGAGCAAAAGAGGCTTTAATGTCCAACCGAAACGAAGCGGCAGAGTCCGCATCGCCATAGTCATCAGTGAAAATCGTACGCGAATGACAATAACGCCTGAACACTTCGTGACTATTTGTGCCTTTAAAACCTTGCGTTTACCGCCGCGCATAGCACCGCGCCGGCTGTGTGCCTTCATAACTGCGTTGTCGCCATCCATGATCGTATTGATAGCAACCGCGGTTTCGTCTGCAGTTGCTTCAAACGGTAGTTTCATTTTGACTTAGTGTGTGCGTCACCGTCCATGATCGTGTCGATGGCGGCCGTGGTTTCGTCCGTAGTGGTTGCTGAAAACAGTAGTTACGTTTTAATAAGGCTCTCGAGGATGAAGAGCACCGGTATCATCATGATTGGTGGCGACCAGCCCACTGGTGAAAAAATAATTTGGATGTGCATATGGTAGTGAAAAGCGTCTCAGACGAAGATGCACGCCGTGGCGGCACTGTGAAGGAAGCCACGAGGCCTTCGCCGCTGCGAGCACTTATCAGCCAGGAGATGACGAGAATTGCAGCTGCCGCAATGCTTTTGTGCAAAATAGAAACAGGATTGGTCATTCACTCGGTAAATTAAGGTGTGTTGTGACGTAGCAAGCATTTGCTTAATGTTCTCTTGATACCCTCGGTAATTTACCATTTGGTTAATTCAGACATTTTTTTCGAACCCGTGAAATCTGAATAAACGAGGTTTTGCTGCAGAACCTCGTTCATACATTTTGGAAAATAGACTCGAGAAAAAACGCACTAGCTGGGAAATCGTACAGTTCATCACTAAAAAGTTCGGTAGAGTCAACTGTAGTTGTTACATTTGACTCTGATGCACGCTGAGCTGATAGGGCCCAAGTGGTCCAAGACGTGTGTTGTTGTTTGTTTTTGCTGCTTCGGCACGCTTACATTCGTGCTCCTGGAATTTGGTCTTTGTCGGCACCTTCTTCGGGTGGGGCTTCTTGGCAGGAAGTTTAAATGCGCCCACTCAGCAAGAATCGTTGCAGCACGAGACGACGCAAGCAGACGCTTCTGCCTAAGCAACCCAACACTCGCTTTGTTGTTTCCTGTTGCATAGTGCTTTAAGACGGTGACGGGAAACCGAAATGAAATTGACTAGGTGGGTGATGCCGGAATGCAATGCCGCCAGAGCGAAGCATAATGCTCGCTTCGCTGCACCTGCAGCATGGAACGACAGCATGTTTGATTTATCATCTACAGTAGAAGCCCGCTGTTATGTTCCCCGGCTGCTGCATTTTCCTGGCTATTACATCGTTTTCGGCCGGTCCCGGCATAGCTCCTCCCATAGGACCCAATGCATTGATAACCCCGCTGTTGCGTCGCAAACTGCCACCCCTCACCGGCCTGAGTGGCCATGTTGACTTTTCATGTCGCTTGGCTTGGTGGCTTGACGATGGGATTGGTCGCCCAAAGTGCCGGGGGCGACACCTATGATGTGTTTCCGGTTTCCGCCAAAAAGCATGGCCTTTGAGATCTGTATTTGCTATCTAAAGATGGTGTCTATGACGCGTTGGGTTCCTAAAATTGGTTTTTGGCGCATAGATGTTTCATATGAAGTCCAAGAGCGATAATGCCATCACCGCGTGCCATATGCTGTATGTGCGAGTGAAAGAGTGTGAGGGGAACGGACGACCAGCAGCTAAATCTCGCGCGCGCAAAGAAGAAAAGTGGAGGAGAAGCGCGCCTTCTTGCGTCGCACTCGAAGCACCGGGTGGGGGGGGTGGGCAGGGGCGGCGTTGTACTCTGGCATCAACTGCGTACTGCGCGGCAGCACACGGTCACACAGGCCGTATATTGAAAGCGATCTGCATTGGGGGCAGAGTCTAGGCAGTGTAGGTGTGTCGGCGGCTCGTAGCTTTGTGCGTGCTGTGTGTTTTCTGTGCTCAGTTTGCGTTGAAGCGATAGCACGCAGGTCACATCGCTTGCTGCCGCTGCCACGCTTCCTCACGCCAGCATTTTGACCGCAAGTGTCCGCACTCATCGAGTGGGATGTGTTCATATTTGCCTATGTGCGCTGACACTGTGCTTGTTAAGTTAAAAGCGAATGTTCTCAAGTTTATACGGACGATAAATGTACTGTCCTCACTTTGTATAGTTGTCTAGTACTAATTTTCTATCGCAATCAATGCTTTGGCTTTTGGACGAAACTGCAACTTTTTTTTAAACATAAGAATTAAAATATAATTGTGCGCAGTTCACCTCTACTCTCATTTCTCAATTTATTTCTTTTTCTCGGCTCTTGCGTCTCCCGGCTCTTCAGTTTTTTTCGTTTTTTATATATTTTTTTAAGGGACCCGTGCTGTACGCTTCCAATGGCGCTACGCCACTTACACTGTGACTCAGGTGAACATTTTACCATAGGGTTGGTGATGATAGCTGTGAATGCAACGTGCAATGAAAAGATTTGCTTGTACCAGAATAGGAAACAGTGTGTGCACCGGCGTTTTTTTTTACGCGACACAGACGGGCAAGTATTGTGGAAGAGAAGAGCTTCTGTGGTGGGCGGCTACTGTGCACGATCGCACACGCCTCGTGCCTTTTCTTGTTTACGTGGGGTTTAGCGCCCTGGAAAACGGTATCGTATGATCACAGTTTGGCGATGTACTGAACATTGCCGAAAGATAATGTTTTCTGGGAACTTGTCAACTGGTCAAAAAGAAGCGTAACTGTGCAGTGGACGTCTGTTAATTCGACTCCGGTTTATTTGATTTTTCGGTTAATTCGATCCTGGTCGGTGCCCATGCATTTCAACAAGCCCAAACTTTCGTTATTTAACTTATTTTTATCCTAAAAGTAACTTTCGTCGTATAATTCAAACTTGACCAGTCACCATACACGCGTCTTGCCCCTATAGTGAACCCCGATAGCAACCCCTATAGTGGCAGCGTCTGTCTCGGCGGAGCTTAGGGGTCAATACATACGTTATACGAACATAAGTCATCGCTTCTCGAAAACCCATTTTCAGTCCACCCTTGGAAGATTTTCGAGCAATCGCCTTAGCTCACAATGTTTTATTACGATATTTACCCGATTTTAATGCTCACCTTCTTTCCGCTTTTTTTTTTTTTGTTCTTCTTTTTAAAAGAAACCGTAATTTGGGAACAAAACCGCCTCTGCAACATTTGTATGCTTTCCCACATAATAAGGACGTTTTGCAGCGAAGCTAACTTTCAGAAACCGTGTAGCAAAGCTAAGAAACCGGCCGTCATTGTGTAGCAATACTTATTGCTAAAAAATGGAGTGCGGCTTATATTTCTGCAGTGGGACCTCGATTATACGAATTTGAGGGGAACATGCAGAACTTTCGTATAATCGAAAAACTTAGAATATAGGCAGTGACACACAGTCTTGCCCAAAAAACTTGTGCAGACCACCTGAAGCCCGAGGCACGAATCTGCAGTGCTCCATGGAAGGTAGATTAAATTATTAAAAAATTACCATATCTGTTCCGCAACGAGAGTTTTTTTTTAATGAGTTTTGTTGCTTGAACTCGACCCTCGCATTACAGTCGAACAACGGCAAAATTGACCATTTTAAAGCAAGTATCCTAAATCCTGTGATTTTTAGCAGTACCTTGGCTACCTGTAAATTTATGTTTCGATCCAATACATAGACAAGCTGACTGAAGTCAGAACTTGTTTTTGGTTGGAATCGACGCTGTTTTTGCTGTGCTTGTGACTGGTTACGATGCTGCAGTACAATGCAGCCTTTTGCAGTTTGACTCTGTTCATTTGCGACGTTATGGCGACGCAGCGCATTTGGTATGATGGCCGCTTCGAGAGACGAGAAATTTTGATGGCCAAGGAGCTGGGAAAATGCGCCGCAGCTCGGTGTCTCGACGTCGACGATTTGTGGATGGCAAGACCAGCGGCAGGGCCCTCTTTAAATGCGAGGCCAGTCGTAAAGGCCCTGTGGAAGTTGAAGTGGCCTGGTACTGACCCCGAATGAAATGGTAGTGCGGCCTTTTCAGAAGTACTTAATTCTCAAACAAGCTCAACGGCACGGAAGATGACTTGAGACTCTCGGGTGATCACTTTTGGAGATAGTTTTGCTTTCGTGAGACTCAGCTCGTCCCAGCACTGAACCCCTCGAAGTATATGGCCGACAGCTCTCTTGGCGCTGATAGCGAGCTTACGACAGTGCCAGAAACACTTGTCGGGGATGCTTTCAATGCCAAGTCAAGCGAGAATTTGCGAAAGTGAAACTCTACAAAAGTGATTGCACGAGAATACTGCCCAAGGAAAGCTTTGTCTCCTCTTAAGACAACGATGATGAGTGAAGGGAGCTAGTTTGCGAATTGCAATTCCTTGAATAAAGGTACCATTATTTTTTTTCCGTTCATCTCACGTTACATTTGCGGTTTTATTGTTATGTTTTTATTTCGCGGTGACTGGAAAGTCGGCCCTCGCGTTACATTCGGGTAAATATGGTATTGCACACCCGTTGTCAGTCGGCTGCACTGTGCGCATGCGCCAGCCTGCGTCTGCTTAGGGCTTCTTTTACATTTTTTTTTTTTTCCTCGGTCGGTACCAGAGAGGCACGAGACGGGGTTGGCGTAAAATTGTGTCGTATAATCGAGGTGTTTAGTACACTATTTCTATGGGAGTTCTGCTGGGACCAAGCCAATTCGTCGCAAAATGCGGGTCGTCGCATGACCGGGGGATGTATAATCAAGGTTCCACAGTACTTTGTTTAGGAGCTTTAATGTCATCTCTACATTAGTGTTCTACTTTGGACTCGTAGAAAGTTTGATTTGGGGGCGTGAATCAGGCAACTACTACCAAATGAATCAGCGGTGTGTGTTGGCATTTTTTCTGCATCTTGTTTAATTCGACCTGCGACCCTGGCGGACCCTTGCTCCTGCTGTGCCATTGCATTGGCATGGGATAGCAGTCTGCGTGACATTGTCATTCTCTATTCACACTTCATGAAAAGCTCAAACTCGTTCCCTGTGGCAAATTCGTTCAAAGCCTAACATCCATGCAGCCAATTTCCTTATCGGTAAAAAAGAAAAAAAATAGGGTTGTGCGAATATCAAAATTTCTGAATACGAATCGAATACGAATACTTCGCTTCGAATATCGCGTAATGATATGCACATGCATTTATTAGCAAGTTGTGTTAGTTTGTTACGTTGGAACATTGCAATTACATTGTCATTGTTAAAAAGCTAGACTAGTGAGATGTTATACTAAAACATCATGTATTTGGCTCATGTTAACATGGAAAATTTATTAATTCCCGCTAGCTGTCCTCGCCAGCCTATGGTTTATTATACCACATCAAATGCCTGTAAACTCTGAGGCATTTGACCCTGTGCCAGTCGTCACTCATCGCATTTGCTGTCAAGCTATAAGCTCAGAATTCGGGGTGGCGCTGAAAAAAAAAAAAAGAAAGATGGATCCGCGCTGTCCGCAAACCCGTACCCCTTGGTACTGAGAGGCTGGCTATCCTGCTGAGTTTAGACGTTTAGTGGCTAAGCGTGCTTTACAGGAGAAATTTTGCTAGCAGCACGACATTATCACAAAATTCAGCACAAACTTTCCCCAATATTCTTAGATTAGATAGAAACAAATGCTAAGAACCGTGTTTGCTCCCGCACAGCCAGCAATATAATCGATTTGATTCGAATATTTGTATCCAACCGAATATTGGAACTTCTTGAATATTCGCACACCCCTAAAAAAATTCTTCATACTGCATAAATTAAAAAGAAAACAAATAATTACAGTTATCTTACTGTAGGTTGACAGCAGTGAATGCTGAGGCTTGCTCACTCACAGCATATGTATGAAGATGCAGTAGCATGCCAATGTAATAAATCATGGGAGGCCACATGGATAAAAGCAGAACGAATTCCACAATGCTGAAAAGATTTTGAAAGTAATCGTAGTTGCTGTCAGAAAGAGAAGGATATCGTTAAAAGACTTTCAAACAGAAAAATATCTAGGTTGTGCAGCTCAGAAGAGTTCTGCATGAATTGCTTATGGCTTGTTGGACGTTCATGTTGGTGCAGGTACTACAAATAATTTTTACCCTTTAGAAGTTGCAAACTGAAAGCAGTAAGCCTTTATTTTAATTATTTTTCTTGTAAGTGGTGCAGCCTTTGTAGCACTGGAAGCTCATGTAAAGACCCCTGTTGTTGTTATATTTCACTACTATATTGAAGTAGCAATTCAGCTACACATCAGCTAATTTGAATAATACCCGTGTCGCACGGGCGTTTCGAAGGCCTTCCAACCGATAGTCAGTTGACTTAAAGGTCAAGTTCGAGCCGCTACACGAGTGGTTTCGAAGGCCGTCGAGTCAATAGTCTATCGAGTCAACAGAGCACTCCACAACTCTATTGAAATCTCGATGGCCTTTGAGCTACGGAAGCGGAAACAGTGCGAACATGCCCTCTCGTTCACAGTGTGCTCGTACTCATGGTTAGAAAGAACAAATTGAACCAAAATGCTCTAAAAATACTATATATGAGTGTTATTAATTATTCAATAAAGTATTTTTGCCACTTGATATGTGCGAACTGCACATACTCTCGACAACAGCGACGTGCTTGTGTTCATTCCTTTCTCCATGTTGTCTAGTACACTCTCCCTTTACTCCATGTGCTGCCGGCTGCTGTCATATCGCCGCCATTTGGCCGTATAAACAAACATAAAGAAATTATAGTGCTTTTAAGTGGTTTTAATGTTGTTCAACTTTTGGTGACATGAAAACGAAAATAAAGATCCGCAGCGCCACACAATTTTGCGAGAAACGCCTGAACCACTCAACGGCCTTTCAAATGTGCCGTGTAGCAGCGTGACAACTCCTTTGAGTCAATAGAGTTGTGACGTTTCGAAGGCCGTCGACTGGAAGGCCTTACAAATCTGCCCGTGTGACACAGGTGTAAGCTTCAGAGAGCTGCAGTGATCATGAGTGATGCAGTAGTCCAACAGAAAAATTAAGCTGAGTGCACATTCTGATAAAGGAACCATGGAAATGTTATTTTTTCTCACATTTTTAGCTCCATACGTATACATTGAACTTTGATGTATCGAACTTTGTTGTAGCAATATCTGTGGTATAAAACTTTTTTTTTTTCTAATGTTAGCTTCAATGACCTCTATGTACAGTGGAACCTCATTAATACATACATACCTGGTGGGAACGCAGCATAACTATGCACTAAACAATAGCACACTAACTGGCAAGTGCAAATTTTTGTCTCTCTACGTACACTGCCGCAAACAAAGATAATGTGATATTACAGTAAATACACAAATCAGCGTCTTGAAACTTCGGTAGGGAGCACAGTGGCAGAGCAGACAATTTATCGACTTTTAGAGCTTTCCCCGTCGTGATTTACTAAGAAATGATGCTGCTGCTTTGGAGTGCAGTACCCGTTGCGACATAGCTTTGACCATCCCGTGTAATTTGCATGCCGGCCAACTCTCCCAGTTGCACAGGCACAGCCATGAATCTCCTGAGAAACTTCTCCAATGCACACAAAAGAAAACAAAAATGTGTTGCGTCATGCAGCACAGCTGCATCCTAATTTCCATTACGTGCTAGGTAGCTAGCCGAAGTCCGATTTAAATCCAAGCCACTCCAGATTGAGGCAAGTTTTGGGGAGTGCGCATGATAGCATTTCGCATTTCACAGCTACATTGACACCGGGGTGTTGTTGAAACCCAAGAAGAGGTATGTACAGGTGTTCTTGAAGTCTTGTATTTCGAAATTTTTTTGTTTCGTGCCATCCAGGAAAGGCAAGCAGTTCGGATTTTGCACGACTTGGGCATTCGATGTAAGTGAGGCCCACAGTGGTGGAGCCTATATAAAACTGCATTTGGCATCAATTAGGCACGAGAACTCTGTTCTGCCACTGAGAAGCAGGGTACCAGGAACAATTTCTTCGTCAACAGCAATCAGGAGTGTTCTGCATGCCGAATGCCTTTTCACTGATTTCTTATTAAGCACAGTTTGCCACTGAGCATTCGTGATCGCGTTGGGACACTTTTGCCCTAGATGTTGCCAAAGTGTGAAGGTGCGGAGTGCTATGGATTAGCCGAACCAAGGCAGATGCCATTGTCGGAGAAATGTCGACAGAGGCGCAGAGTGCGATGGTGAAGAGCCTGAAGTGTTGTGCTTTCATCTTTGCAGTTGATGGTAGCAATGATACCTCCTCAAAACTCTACCCTATTCGTGGCAACGTACTACGTAGAGAAATGTGGGTGGGTTTTGAGCAAACTGTTGTGGCATGCAAACACTTCAGTGAGAGGCCACTGGGTAGAAAATTGGCAACCTCGTGCTTGACGTGCCTGTATTTTTTGCTATTACGGAAGGTGCACTGTATGTGCCTTTTGTGCTTGTGGTTTGAAACATGCTAGCAGCCAGTTGGAACAGGAAAGTGTGAGCTGGAAGTGTGCTTATATGAGTGCCTCCATAGCTTCAAAATGAATTCGCACGGTCTCGATGCCATCGTACCATTCTATTTGCAAATAAATACGGCTAATGGCATTACGATGATCTTTGCTGTATGAAACAATACACCAGTGTAAACAAACAAAATGGCTGCTCTAATTGGCAGGCCATGCTGATGCTGAAACACACAAGCACATTGCACCACACAACGGCAGCTTCAAGCAGTAGGCAAGGTGTTCATGGAAGCTTTGGTCTTGACATGATGTCTACTGCATATGCCAGTGCTTTTGATCACCTCATTGGTGCATTCCCACATGGGTAAAATTAATCTGAAGCCCTTCACTCAGACATTTCTCAGTCCTTAGATTGCTATAGGACGTTTGACCTCGCCTATCAATCAATCCAGTCTGTCTATGTCCGTCGTTGGTTAAAGACCAACTGCAACAAAATCTTGAGCTGTGTGGAAAGCCAAGTTGCACATTGTTTAGATATGTAGTGCAGCCTCTGGTCAAAATTTTACGTTTTAAATACAAGTGGACACGTCATGAAAAGCTTGCAAAAGTTTGTTTTTGATACCAAAACTGCAAAAAAAAAAGAAATGCTGCCATTACTGCTCGCCCTAAGTGATGCATGACTCTGAATGCATGGTTCCTCAGCATGAACCCGAGATTAGGCACTGCCACGGCTGCCTGCAGCATGCTGCAAAATCTCCAGAGCGGGCATGTTCAGACTTTTCTCATATCCTCTAATGAGCAGGTGCAGGTGTCATCTGCTTAGTTGCCATTAAAAGGTTCCTAACAAGAAAATTGAGCAGTTAAGAGCCCTGCAGCTTTGTCAAGAGTGCCTCAGTGGTGCTATATATCCAATTTAGGCAAATTGAAATTTTGTTGCAGTTAGCCTTTAAATGTAGTCATTGGAGTGTGTCACTGCCTCTTCTTGTGCTCCTGTCTATGCCCCCTGATATTATGGTATACAGTCGCTGAACAATTACTCAGACACTGATAATTCAGACATGCTTTATTTGTGTTAGCTTTTGTTCGCTTTGTTAGCTTTGTGGAACCGCCACTAGCCCCCAAAGACATAATGTATAAAGATGGGCAATATTTCGGACCTCTTACTGCGCACTGTTTGATAATTAGGACTCCGCCTGCATGACCATGTGCTAATTCAGCCACTGAGACAAGCTGAAAAGCAATGTTCTTGTTTCAATACATTGCCGGTGCCTCCTCAAAATGAAAAGTAGCGAAGCCTGGTCAATGTAACACTCACTGACTGTGCCCAAACAATGGCGCAAGCCAAGCCAATAAGTTGTCAAGGCTGCATTTGTGTGTTTGTCCTGTATGTCTCGCACGTTCAGCATTTATTCTTTTATGTGTTTAAAAACGACACAGTCTCAGGCAACTTGGTTGTCTGCTGTTACAACTTTTTTGGTGCTCAGAATTGTCAAGTAGCTTCAGATAGCACATTCGAACTCTATCCTCAGTGGAAGCTGCGATGAGGGTGCCAATAAAACTAAGGAAATGCCAAACAATGTTGCGAAAACTTTAGTAGAGCGCTTGGCTATCAAGGCGCTGTTGACCTATTTTCAAATTGCCGAGGGGTGCATACTATGACCGTACCTTTATGTACCTGTAGTGACAGCAGGAAATACACATACTGGCTTCAGCTTGCATGCCAGCATATGTGCGTGCTGCAGCCTGATTACAAGCTTTTTTGACCACTTCTGGAATAAAAATGCTTACTTTTTGGTGACTCTTTATTTTGGACTCTTCATTATTATGACTTTCAGGCGGTCTTCACCAGGTCTGAATTATCGGTCAGCGACTGTATGTCTACGCTAATCCCTGTATTGTGTCCAGTATGTTGTGCATAATTCTTTTTAGTTTAACTCAAACACTCGAAGCCAAAAAGCTTTATAAATTGTTTCGAGTGTGGAACATTTTCTGTTTTATGTTTAAGCATTTTAATGATGCTCTTGCTTGAAAGGTGTGAAATGTTTTGTGTGTCGTTATACTAAGCTGCAGCCAGAGTCTGACTGTTTCAACTACATGAGTGGCTATTGGTCTTTACAGGGCAATATTGCTCGTTACAGGGTAAGTACAGCATATCCAACAATGAATGTGTCATTGTAACCCTTTTTTTTTTTTGTTGCTGTTGTTGTTGCTCGGGGTGAGGGATGTTCACTTAAAGATGAGAGCATCGTCTTTAAAGCTGGGCTTGCTTGCATGCATACGCACTGCTGTTTTTCTATATCTGGCCTGTTTTGGTTATGTTGACATTATATAGAGAATAGGAAACTGTGTACTTGCCAAAGAAATCTTCTGTGTTTGGAGAAGTTGCAAAGTATAGCATAGTAGAAATGTGGTCTTCCTTTCCATATTGGGAAATAGACGTAGGCATTAAATGCCATTTCATTTGTAGTGCTCTCAGTCCTGCATTTCTTGTTCTATGTATCTGTCTGCATCATGACTGCTTTTCCTTTATGTCCTTGTTATCAGGCAATCCAGTTACAATATCATCTCTTCCTCATCTGACACAACCGGGATATCTACTGGCCCCTCTCTTGTCAATCCGCTACTTCTGTTTCGCGATAAATGGTCCTTGGCTTGCATCATGTATCATATCGCTCTTTATTTTCTGTTGCCTCTTGATACCCTCTCTTTTCTTAGAGGCTGCATTGCTCGCTCTCTGCGCAAATTGCATAGTATTAGTGTTAGCACAGGGGCAATAGAGCAGTAGCAAACACTTGCAATGATTTTGTTTCATCTAGGCATATAATCAAGTCAACTGCTGGCAATTAGCTACATGATAGTTCTTTTTTTTTTTTTTTCGCACCTTGATGCATGGCGTGCTAAAAGAAATACAGCATTCCTTCAGCGTTGTTGGAATTTTTATTGGCCCTTGTCACATCTGTTAATTCAGTTTGCATTCATCAAGTGATGTTCATTGATATACATTAGTTGTGGATCATACACACTAGCTGGAGCAGGGAGCATTTCTTTTCTACCAGTAGCAGCACTGTATGTTGTCACTTAAAAGTGGGTCTATATAAACGAATGCTTCTTTGTCGTACACCTTATGTTTTCAATAACAGTTTCTGACTGCTCTGATTACTTTGCCACTACTGCTAACAGTTGTAAAGCTTATTGGAGAGCAAAGCATGCCTCTGGCAAAAGCTTGGCCATCTAGCGCAGTGGCTTGTGCACTCTTCCTCATTGACGATCCTGTAGTATTTTTGTCCTGGAATTCCGAGTCATCTTATGTGGCTTCCTTAATGATATGCCATTTAAAAAGGCTTTGAAGTGCAGGAGTAGTGCATGGGGCTATCTGTGTCTTTTGTGAAGCAGTATAATATTCATGATTGTTGATTAGAATCCTTAGAGGTCCGTCAAGGATAAAATATTCGGCAGCCGCTCATGGTGCATCATTTTTTTCTTTAATGCGAAGCATTTCTTGGCTAACATTTGCCACTTTGACAGTATCTATCTATCTAGCCGCCTACATCTTGGTGCTCTCATGGTCGTTTCGTTAACTTGGTAGGTACCAAAATTGGCATAGTATGACAAGAGTGTATGACGAACATAAATGATAGGTCATGACATAAATGTCATGTAGGTCATGAAACAGCCGCCTACGTCTTGGTGCTCTCATGGTCGTTTCGTTGACTTGGTATTCAACTAGAATAGGTTCAGACGTGGGCAATAAGTAAACACTAAAGTATGATGGTAAAAGTCATAGTCATGAGCATGACTCAGCAAAAATGACAATGACTCAGCGAAAAAAGATTAATGCCCAAAAACCACTGAAATGGGTTCGGATATAAATGATTCATGACATGAATGTCGTGACATATGCGTGTCATGTAGGCCATGAAACAGCCGCCTACGGCTCGGTGCTCTCATGGTCATTTCGCTAACTTGGTAGGCTTCCCTGCACACTGCTTCGCATAACATCGATTCCCACAGTGCAAGGGATCTGCTGGCTTTTTTTCTGACTGTTGTAATTACAACTTTGTCACAATAAGAGGCGTCAACTTGGCCTCGTCTCATTTTACTTGTGACTGAGATTTCTTATATTTTTATTTTTGTTTCATCTTTTCATCTGTACCCTAATTTCCCCTTCTTGCCAAATTTCTCCCATTATTCCTAATTGTTATTTTCAGTTCTTAGAGATTATCCTCTTGCCGATTTTCTTTAAGATTTGTCTTGCTTCTTTTTTATAGCGTAGTGTTCATTGCTTTCTCACTGGTGTGGCTCCTGCCTTTGAGGTTGTGTGTCGAAAGCAGCACTTGGCCTCATTGGCTGCTGGATTTTGGTGAATGTTCCTCAGACATCTGTATCCTGAACCTTGCTCTTAGAGTGTTCATTCCACTGAGTTTGGCTACTTCACCTGCCATGGATATGGCTATGACATCCTGCTGCTGAACATGTTCGTGCATTTGATTCCCAGTCATGGCAGCTACATTCTAATGAAAGCTGCATGCAAAAGAAAAGCTCATGTATAGTACTCATATATAGGTGCACGTTGAGCAACCCCAGGTGGTCAAAATTAATTTGGCGCCCTCTGCTACAGCCCACCTCATTGTGTGCTGTGCAGCTTCGGTACATCAAACCCCATAATATTATTACAGTAGACTTCGGTTAATTCGTCTTCGGATAATTTGACTCCGGCTAATTCAAATTTTCGGTTCATTCGATCCCAGCCGAAGGTCCCGACGGCAGGCGCCCATACATTTCTATGGGCCCAAACTTCCGTTCTTTCGATCTCAAAATTGGCCTTTGCCGAGTAATTTGTACTTGACTGGTCAGCTTAGCGGCAATACAGCCATGTTATGCGGTGAAGCATATCAAGAATGGCCAGGGACTACTGTCACGGGACATAGGACGCGTTCATACGCGCATGTACGCGCCGTCCTCGATCACAGTACTAGCACCCAGATGCTAAATAAGCATACTGGCAGCCATTCAGAGCTTTTTTTTATGTTTCTGTGGCAATTTGAGCTCTCGTTTTGCACACCATGCATGTCTCGTATATGAGACCGTTAATGGGGCATAGTACGCGTCCCATAATTATACGCGTGTTCACATGCCGTGCATCGAAAAGCTGAGAAAAACCATCTGTGTTAGGGAAAGCTAGCGAAATGGAAGGCCCTCCGATGATAGCCGAGGGGACGTTTAGGGCCAATGTTTAGAATGGGGGTCTATCTGAAACTCTGAAGGCCTGCCAGTAATCTTATTAGTTGTCTCGGTGGTTGTACTGTGGCTGTAGACGGCGCATGCGCATGTGTAAATTAAGGAACACGTGGTATGTCCTGTAACACTGGCACCTTTCTCAGCTTGGTATGCTTCACCGCATAACACAGCTGTATTATGGCCAAGCTAACTTAAAAGGCAAGTACTGCCAAGTGAGTCGGCAGCATGTTATGGCGTTTTTTTTACTATCTTTTGTTTCATTCAACCAGCTTTGTCGATCTTGTCAGGGTCTAATTAATGGAAGCCGACTCTATTATTAAATATTATTGCTATTTTGGTCTTTCTTTATGCTATGCATCAAATTTTGTAACAAGCATTTTGGTTTTGTAGGTTATTGCTGGTTATACACTACCTTGTACTAAGCTCAGACATGTTAATAGGAATGTTTGAGCGTGTGGCCAAAGCATAAATGAAATTACAATGCACACAATCGGCCAGTTATTGCCAAAGACTTACGCACATCTGGCTCACACTGGCAGGGTGCCGAAATTCTCGTCTTACAGCAATAGTATTGCTTCACTTTTCTATTATGTTAGTTTTTTCGCTTTTAAGTCAAAGAAAACAGAAGCAAAATTATCCCAGTGGGGCAAGCGTCCTTGCACTGTACCTTCAATTGTGCCAGTATCCAGGGCATACATGACAGAGTACCAAGAGTGGTAGTACAACAGCCCCTTATGCATAGATATTGAGTACCTTCATGGAAGCATGCAATAGCCATTGTGCTGAATAATATCTACCTCTGGAGACAAGTGTAGCAGTCGATGTGCTGCATGGAGTTATTGTTCACATAAGCAGACCTCCTGCCCTCATCAACGCTGAATGGTTTCGTGTAAACCACATGACTTGACTAAAAGACACAGCCTTCAAGCATATGTAGTGACAATCATGTAATCTGAAGCTTATCTGAAAACTCGGCATGTCTCGGAGTCTCCCGAGAACATGAAAAATGGTAATTTACTGATCCCTTGTCTGGAGCCACTCAGTGAAAAGAACAAGTGCCATCTATTTCTTGTGGAGCACCTGTATTGGACCGAGAGGCCTTTTGCATTCTTGAAGCAGCAATGGCGATCATTTTTCCCAATTACAAACGCCCTCTGATAGTATGCTTCACTGCATTGCATATCTGTAATGCAGTGAAGATTACTAAAGCAAATTCGACATTATAGAGTGCAAATAAGACCCTTGCTGCACGAGCGCTCCATATATTGAGGCACACATCTTGCTCATTTTTCCTGCACAACACATACTGCCTTTCATATTCAATGCCTTGACAGCATCTGCCGAAACAGTGGCATTTCGTCGACATGAATATTTCAGATGACGCAAGAAAATCTCGCACTTGCAGGGACGTAGTGCACGCAACGTTCAGTGTATCAAATGTGGTGGTAATGGGAGTTTGATAACTTGTAGTACAGTGCTTTTTTTTTTGCATGGTATTTCAAAAGGGATGATGTTGTTACAACTGTTCAATATAGACAGTAATTTTATATATCCGGCTTCAATATATCCAGCTTCAACAGTATGCTTCCTAATGTAGATAGGGTGCCTCGGCAATATGTACAATCAATCGCTAAAAAAATTTGCAAGCAAGTGGTAGTAGAGCTTTGTGTTCTACTGCAATGGCAGAACATGTACAGATTGTAAGAGCGTATCAGAACATCACTTAGTCACAAGAGCTCCATAAACAACACTTACTACATAAGGGATGAATGCAAAGCAGACTCCCTTTTAGGTAATTCTGGATGTTGCTCACTGTTCTGCTAGTTGCTAGGGTGCATTCTTTCTCTCTGCCTCTCTCTTTCTCCATTTTAGTACCTGCAGCTGTGGGCTCAAGGTGTTGGGTTGAATTCTTGCTCATGGTAGCAGCATTCTGATTACAGTGAAACATCATTTTTAACTTCCTAACCCATGATAAGTTCTGCTAACCCTTTCAGTGTCACTGACGTACTTGCATTTCGCGTTTCTGTCCCATTGGTGTACATGTACGTTCTCCACACTTTCCACTTGGGTGTGCACAGTAAAACAAAGTTGGCTAGTTCCAAGGTAGTACTGCCATCTGTTACATATTCTAAAAGAGAAGCATATTTTGTTCTCCTTCTGGGTTTGCTCGAACTGGGTTTTCGTTAGTGCGCTGCAGAACGTGCCCCTTTGTGAGCATGGTTGCGGAGCATGCATGTTCGCAGATGGGAGGGGATGGCTTTCAGACTTATTGCGCCCCTACGGCAGCGATTCTCCATTGAAGTATTCGAACCGTAGAGCAAAGCCACCACTCTTGTGTGTTTTTGCTGTCTATCGTATATTTACAAAACTTTTTTTTTTCCTGTCTCGCGCTGTCCTTGCTCAAGGCTTCGCTACGGTGCACCTCCTTTCCAGTAACAACAGTGCTCCTGTCGTCGGTGTGCTTTCTCCAGGATGGCTCAGCCCTCTGTCGTATCTTTTTCATTTCTTGCTCTCTTTGCTTTGTCTGGATGATTATGAATAAACTAAAGTGCTCTTACCTTGAGTGTGGCGGAATGATCGCTTTGAGATGGCTGCTCATGCGGGACCTTCAACTGTTGATTGGAGCAGCGGCTCTTCCGAATCCAAATACGAGCCAAGCTTGGACTCGGAAGATGAGAGCTTGTCATCCGAACAAGAGGCAACTGCGATCGCGTCAGATTCTGGCCTTGGCGCGGCGGTGCCATTGCGGAAGCGTGCGCATCAAAATGAAACTAAGTAGGGATTAAGAAATGAAGATAAGAATGTGAGGTCCATACCAAGAGTGCATTTGCCAGTTTGTGTCATTTTTTTTTCCTTCTCCACAACCAAGAAATAAACAATTGTTTTCGTTTTACAATATGCGAGAGAAAAACCCTGCGCTGAAAGTTTGTCGCCTCTAAAAAAAAAAACTGATACTAATAGGGTTAAAGCCCCCATGCATCCTCTCTCGTGATTTGGTGAATAATTTTGTTCAGCAGTTTTGATTTAACAAAGTTAATATGGAAAGTATAGAGGGTTTGTGACAGAGAAAGCATTGCCCGATTCAGCCTTCATCATTTGTTCTTTCACATGCAAATGTTACCGACAAACAACGAAATACACTGACTGTCTAGCAAAGGACAGAATGAACCGCCGCATCATGTCGTGCTTGCGGGTATGCTTCCAAATGCATCAGGGGCCAGTCAATATAAAATACCAACCGGAAGTGTAGTACACTTACAAGTGACTCATTGACGACTTTAATGACAACTGGAAGTAATACCATGTGATACCATGACTCTGCATTTTATTGGTGTTGTACCGTCTCATTTCCCCATTGTTATTACAAATGAATATTGAATGGCATTATGTACAGAGATCTTGGCAGTGCGAATCACTACTCTGTTGTAAAGAAACAAATGGTGGCCTAGTGTTGGCGGCCTGTGATGATAATTATTTGTGATGTGCTAGTACAGTTAGACATCAATATAACGAAGTCAGTAAAATGGGCAATTTACTTTGTTATATTGAAATTTTGTTACATTGATATTCTACCGTTTCTCTCATATAAGTATAGTCGCCGATAGTTTTCTTACACCAAAGGGGCCTGCAAAATTTTCCGAATTATTGCGCAATCGGAAAGAGCAAATTTGAATATTAAAAATAATTATGTTGAATTTGAGAGTTGGCAATGATAAATGAGGTTTCATGTTGTGTCGACGATAACTTCATATTGGCAATACGATATCTTCCCATCGCCATCCACTCATCCCCTGCGGCTGATAGTGTCGCTCGCAGTGGGGTGGCGCTATCCTGATAAGCGCTGGCAGTGGGGAGCGAATGGTTCATGTGTGTCTCACTCGCCTAAATGCATATGCTTCTCTGAAACTCGGGATTACACAACCCTCAATACGCGCAGAAAGACAGTGCACATGATGCTATGCCATCTCGACACGCCACTCTTTGCACATGCCGCAGAGTACCTCAAAAGCAGGGCGCGCTGGCTGCGTATGCGCTCAGCCACGCTGACAGCCATGCAAAGTCACGGCCGCGCTAGGAAAGGACACGTGTGGCAACCTACCTCTACCGCCCCCTCCCCCCCCCACCTCGTTCCCCTCCCCATTTCCCCTTGCTCGTGTGGGAAGACGGCACTCATAGAGCCACCACCCTTCTTGGCTCACCCTCGCACCCAAAGCATACAGCGCATGCCTTATCGCACTTGGATGTTACACAGAATTTGACGCTGTTCCGCTTGATAGTCGCATGATTTGGGAGGTGCATTCACAAGCGGCTGCTTGTAATTTGACACATCTGTGTCCATGCTAGTTTCCATTTATTGTCTCGGTATCCCTTCGCAGCAGCAGTGAAATTTCGTTATATTGAAATCGTGTATCCTCACACTTTGATATATTAAGGTTCTAAATGCATGGCGTTCTGTGGACGGGAAGCTGTAAAAAGTTTAAGTACTTCGTTATATAGAGGATTTTATTATATTGAAATTCATTACATCCAGCTGTAACATATTTGAAAATAACACTACTAGAATATTTATTGATACTCGATTCGAGAATTGATTATTCCAAATTGTCAGATCTTAGTGAATACTATAAGCTATAACAACACTTTTGAAGTCTTGAGGGAGAGAGAACAATGCAAGGGGGGCCTGTTCTGAATGATTTTGATACAGGAGTATCATGGTTGTTGTGCAGAGGCACCAATTCCTGAGCGAACACATGAGGCAGATAGCTTAGTAATTTCTAGTCGTTAAATAATACCTTGCTGTTAGGTAGCCTATATGCAAATCTATGTCTCAATTTCGGCAAAGCAATTTATTATTTGGCTAGTCTCACCAGGATTTATGCCTTTAAAATAGTGTGCTGTGCTTTAGTATCACGCTTTCCTCCTCTAACAAACAAAATATTCAATCTGCATCAGATGATGTGCGGTTCACATGCTTCATTACTATCATTACTGTCCCTTGTTTCATTCCTATGTACCAGGCAACATGAAGCAGTTGTTTTTCACTTACAAACACCTTGGTTGACTGGACATCCACTTGCGTATGGCATTATGTACACTGTCAAATTATATATATAATCCCCTATTTTAACTAGAGGAACTCTACACGAATGTCATGTTTAGTTTTGTTTAGAAATAGGAAAATATTCAATTTGATATTTGGAGGTTGTTTTTCTCTAATATTTAATTTAATGCTGAAATTTTGCTGTTCAAACACCAAATTTTTTACACATGTACGCCTGATGCTATTTGACAGTGGGTGCCAGCACCAGGTGCAGTTCCTGCCAGTCTCTTTTTCTCCACACGATCTCTACCACTTGCAGCAGTGCTTTTGATTCTGTAATTGCCAAAACTCTCTTGTTGGATTTTTTCATTTGTGCTTTGTGCAGAGGTGCTAATCCACGACTGTTGTAGAAACCTGTGAAGTAATTTGTATTTTCAGGTGAAAAAAATTCAGCTAAAAAACACCCAGGACAAACCACAAAGAAGAGACAAGACAAGCATTGGCGCTGACTAACAACTGCTTTATATATGCACACACACACACACACACACCCTTAACCACACACGCTCGCAACACATAACATATAAATACGCATTTCACACCAGAGCCAGTTACCGAAGAAATGTGCAAAAGAAATTATATTTGGCTGAGTATAGGGACAAGGAAGTGTCACTGATACAGTCATCTGCTTTTTTCTTTATGTGAAAAGCTTCCAGGGCCAGCTGTGCGAGTTCATTTATGCTGCTTCCGAGAATCACTGTCTCATAAGATTGCGCAATCGGGAAGAATTAAGATGGGCAACAATATGTGCACCTTTGTCTGCAATATTAGTTACTTTTTGTGCATGTTCCTTAATTCTCTCATTGATACATCGCCTTGTCTGCCCGATGTAAGTCTTTCCACATGAGAGAGGGAAGGCAAAAACCACACCGGAGGTGCATGGGAAGTAGGAGATCCTGTGCCTGATTTGGCATCCACGCCTGCTGTCACCGCAAGTGCGGGAGCACAGCTTAGCAAGCTTGTTCAGTGCAGAAAACGCCAGAGGAACGCTATGCCTGCTAGCAACTCTCTTGAGTTGATGAGTGACCTTATGGATATACACAGGCCAGAACGTTTCCCATTCAGCGGTCGTCCTCTTTCCGTTTTTTCTTTTCTGAATTGGGGCCTTGGCAACTGTTGTCAGGAGTGACATCGGGAAACCTGCTGCCAAAAGTCGACGCACCTGATCGTCAAAGCTATCCTGCATCTTATGCGCGTAGTGATAACTTTTCTTGACTGAACTTCTGTAGCTTCCACAGGGTTGACTGCTATGTATGGAACGGAGTATAGCAGTAGACTGTTTTTGGCTAGCTGCTGGGGTGTAGGCATTGACATTAGCTTTTCATTTCGCCTTTATTGTTTTGTTTGATGTAAAAGCTCCCTGTGATGGACATTATGTTAGTAAATAATGTATTGCAATTATTTTGTGTTCACTGTGTTGTCTTATGCGATACTTGAATGTTTTTACAATAAAACATTCTCAAAAGAAAAGAAAATGATAGTTAGTTGCAAACTCCTATGACAGGCACCTATGGATTAATAATGCCTTGTGACCATGAGACCAAAATGAAAACTGCTTTCTCAGGCGACCATACTACTACACCTAGGCACCATAACGTTTGTCACATTCGCGTTAATCTAGTTGTTAAAAACACCTATCGTATAGTCTATGCAGCACTTCGTGCTAGTGCTCTGTACCGCCACATCTTGTCTATTAGCCCCTTCTGTGCCATGGACGAGATGGGTCTGTCTGCAAGTTCTGGTTAAAATGGCCAATGACGAGCTGTGTCACCATCCAGCATGCCCCTCAGAGCCACAAGTCCCATCTTCATTGTACCCTTAGTCAGATTACAACACTCTAAGTCACTTTTTTTTTTTTGCAACATAACTCTACATATCATAGGGCTATGTCAGAAGTGCTGGTGGAACCATGCTGGTAGTTCAGCATATAACAGGTGGAACGTCCAGTAACACACACACACAAAAAAGAAAGACTGAATAAAAATGCAAGCCATTCATAGTAAGTGTCAGGAGGGGGTAGGAAACGGAAGTAGGAAACTTCAAGTTTCTTCCCGTAATCCTCTGTCTTGATAAGATGGGCCTTAGTCAGTCTAGATGTGTCAGACTGGGATTCTGGCAGTGGCTGTTCTTTTTTTCAACTGTTAACCTCTTCCTCCCTCCCTCTGTCCTTCCTCATTTGCCCACGCAGGTAAACAAGTCTCCAAACTTCAGCATCAACTGGACGGCTGGTTGTGAGGGCCCTGAAGTGGTCAATGCGAGCACAGGCAAGACGGAGGAAGGCCAGGTGTCGCGCCTGTCTAAGCGCTCGCTCTTTGACCGCTTTTGCCATCTGTGGGGCCAAGTGCCCTCTATCGAACATCAGGACCCCAGCCAGAAGCCCCGGCTCTATGCAGAAGCCAAGAAGTCTGCTGGCTTGTACCAGGAGGCGAAGACGCGCGTCACAGATGCCTTCAGCGCTGGAGGCCTCGGCACCTGGGTCTCCAAGCCCATTGAGGCCGACGAGTTTGAGCTCGACTTTTAAGCAGCGAGGAGGAGTGGCCCGTTGAGCAGGTGCCTCACTGCACGTGAAAACGCTGAGCGTTTTTTCTCCACCCTTATCTGTTACAGTGGCCATTTTGTCACCTTTTGTTTATTATTTTGGACTCATCGCGCACTTGCTTCCTCTGCTTTGGTTTTATCATGGAAGTTGTTTGTGCAGTTGTTTTCCCCTGGTCTGTCTCTTTCTAGCATATTTCTACCATTTTTTCCCCCAACGTTTTTTTGACGTCATTTCAATCGTTCAGTCATATTTTCCTTGCAGAGACAGACAGGGCTGTAGGCATTTTGCAGGTTTGACAGTTCACTTTACTGCTAGAGGCATTCACAGCTCGTATCATTTACTTGCAGATGAGGCTAGTGCACCAATGGCAAGGGCTTCACAAGTCGGGCACATGCCAGATGCCACACCTTTGGTGCAAGACACCATTGAGAAAGTGATTTCTTACCAAGTACAACCTTTGAGCAATGAATTAGCAAGCACCACTTTTTTTACTGTTAAATTACACATTTCCATTTTCCCTTTTTCTTTTGCCTGTGACTTTTCAGGCAGCACATGTCGTACATTCTCGCCACTGTTCTCATGTTTTATGTGGGTTTGTAAGGCTGTGTCATCCGTTATCATTCTCACCTTACAATGTCCAAGTACTTTCTTGGTCATGCGTACTGCATTCGGTGTCTTGAAACCGAGTTTCGATTTGTCATTGAACATAACTCTCAACAAGTGGCATGGAGGTCAGTCACCTCTTGTAGAAACCTAGATGCCAGGAATCGCAAAAAATCCAAGTCTTCAAAAGACTGCTTTCTCAGACACATCCTTGGCTAAGATCTGCATTGCACTTGCTGTGCAAGTTTGGTGCGACTGCTTCTTTTTTCTCTGAAATCTCTTGCCTCTCTGTGCATGAGATTGCGCTGTGAAAAATTCACCTAATTGTGGGCAGAACCCTTGCAAATGGTTGTTTAGGTATGAAGGGTGCGGCTTTGTTAAAGTTATTTCTCTGTCTGTTTTTATTATATGACATCATTGTAAACTTTCGCACCTTCATGAATTATCACACAATGCTGCAACCTTGGGAAGCTGCTGCTTTTTTCCATTTCCTTTCATTTTGCCAGCACTGATTAAATCATTCCATTCACTACTGCAAGAAAAAAAGTGTCTGAACTGTAGGGAGCAACAGTTCAGACACTTGCACTGCGCTTTGTTGCATACCTTTAGCCAGGCTTTACAAGCATTGCCACTTCGCAATGCTGTAGTTTCGAAGATGTACACACGTGATCAAAAATGTGCGGGCCAGTGGTGCTGCCAAAAAAAAAAATTTCTTAGCTCAGCCAGACCACCTGAATCCGACAAATTTGCTGCAATGTTTGCAACTCCAAGTTGGAACTGCAGTCTTAACTTTCAGGTTACATGCCAAGGCATTGAGGAAATTTTTTTCTTTTTTCGTACCCCTGGGGTGCATACTTTTAAACACGGGCGCGCACTCGGAACAGCAGCTCTGGTTCCGACATGCTCCACACTTGTCTTCACTTCAGCCTGAATGAAGTGTAAACGTTTTTGTGTCATGGGAATGTTCTCGTCAAAGGGGAAAAAGAAAAAAAGAGCCAGAAGTGCTTTTATGGAGATTGTGTCACTGCCAATGGCTCTCTACGTCAGCTCCAAAGTAAGCATAATTAACTGCAGTAAATAGTTAGACAGAGTGTCGAAGAGGTCACTACCAGCACTGCTGCTCTTGTCTACTTTCTGTTTTTCGTTAGTAATATGAACACGGCAGGCTAAAATGGTTTGTTTTTAAAAGGTTTAAAAGGTATTGTGCATTCTGCGAATTGAAGCTATGTTTCTTTCTTCTCTGCAGGTCAGCAAGGCTCTTTAATGCATAAAGCCAATATCATTACTGATTCTTCTGATTGATATGCTTTTGTATCACATGGTCAGTTATCACTTGGTCTTGTGTTCCCCAAACCTTCTTGTTTCTATATTCCTGGTATGTGAAGTGCTGAAGCATGTTCCTTCTACTTTAGTTTCAGTGTTTTTTGTCTGCTGCTTATATTTGTCCTAATATTGGCACAGACTGTGTCTTCGAAATGCTTAACCATTACGGTTTGGTTATACAGGCTGCTTTCTTAAATTTTACATGCATTCATAGAGCGACCCTATTGCATCTACGCCTTAATTGAAAGTGGGGTTCGCCCCTAATAAATTTTTTTTAAGTGTTGGCAAGGCTGCAGTACATGATGCCTTTCTCTGACGCTTGTACTCATGGTCTTCACATTTGTAACCTCTATATTTAAAAAAAAAATTGAACATACCTAAGGTAGCGTAGACTTCTCTTTCACTCTCAGTATTTTTCCTGCATTGTTATCAACAGCTGGGAAAAAATTCATTATTTTTTCACAAGATTTTTTTTTTACTATAGTCGCTTGTTTTTGCACTGTCATAATCTGTCTTGTTAAAGGTATTTCCTCTGTTGAGACTTGTTTACATTATGCACATACATTTTGCCCCCTTTGTTGTCATCTGCACAACACAGTGTGTATAGAAAGGAGCACACTGTGGGCTTTGTAGTGTTTGTATTGGGTACAGATTGGAGTATACCTGGTGTTTTTGAGTGCATGTTTTCTGTCCAGTCATTACGACAAAGTGGCTTGACCTTGCACTTTTCTGTACATAAGGATGGGCTCAACATACTTTTTTTTTTCCCATGTTCTTCTTGCATACGACTGTGTACATATGTATTGCTAAAAGGGTGTGTAAAATTTCATCGTAGTGTGCTTGCCTGCATTATTAAATTGGTTGCGTGGGTTACATGATTGACAAGCAATTTTATAACTTTGAAGAAACACATCATCAAAGCAGTAAACTTCCCAAACTTGTTTATTGACTCAAAAAATCGTGAACTGTGGCACTGGTGCAACGCATGTGCACGGAATAATTTTCTGGTCTGTCTTATTCTGAAGATATCGGGAATGCTTGGCTGTACTCATGCTGTAAGATCCACTTTATCACAGTAGACCCAGCGATAAAGTTTTTTCGAGTCATCTAAGCATGTCTTGTTGTGGTTGTATTGAATGCTCGTGTTGCATAGACACAGTGGGATATTGGCCATGAATCTGATTGAAGGATTTTTCTAGATGAGATTGCTTAAGACAACCTGTGCGACATGGTAAGACTGAAAGTTATTTAGTTTCCCTTAAGAGGAATTTTATAAATACTGTTGTGCATGCTGCCAATATGCAGGTCTATTGCCACCCAATGCTTGCCAACTCAGTGCCTACTACATACCTACCAACTCTTCCGAATTTTCCGTACAATGTACGAATTTGGACCCGTCTTACGATGTTACGAATCTCGGCTCAATTTTTACGGAAAAGTGGTTATATTCGCGAAATTATTTAAAAAAATTCCTAATGAAGTCACACCATTGCTGGTGGGCTGGGACGCCACTTACGTAGGGGTGCATAGAGATGGGGGTGTGTGCCGTAACCATTATTGTCTGCAGAGTAAGGACATTTTTCACTCTGTGACGTTGCCTTCGTCATCGGGTCATTATACAACTTGACGACGGCCGGATGTCACTGGTTGTCGTTGCTCTCAACATAGAGACCCACCTGTACGCCCCAGAGACGACGGCGATTTCGGGTCAATGCAGCAGGCACAGTTTCTGTATTGGAGGCTGTGGCTTGTCTCGCCTGTCGCCTTCGCTAGGCTTTTTTCGCGAGTATGACCTGCTTTGTGGGCCTCGCTTTTGTTTTGTGCGACGTGCTGCTGCATCGGGCGCAGTGCGACTCCGGTGTTTCATAGCTGTAGCGGCTGCGAAGTGTGATGGCGGGCTCGAAGCCTCATCAGCACTAGACTCTACCAGTACTTCCAAATGTATGTGAAGTCGTTTCCCTGCCCCCTCCCCCGGTCGCGAGTTTATGAATTTTAAAGTCTTGTGGTGGGCAGGTATGCTACTAGGAGACTATGGTAACCAAGGAGCTTGTGTTTGCCATGTTGTTTTGCACAAACGCTAGTCATTACAAGGACCATTCTTAGGCCTGCAGGTTTTTGATGGAATTTTGCATGGTTTTTTATATATTGAATTGGTGGAAGCGTTGGGGCTCGCAAAGCCGAACTACAGTAGGCACTTGAAAGAAGGTGCTGTGCCGACGCTTGTTCGGTTCGCATAGGGTAGGCTCTCCACGCTACTCAGCTCAATTTCGGTTACGATACTTCCTCGATTATTTAAATTTATATTTCCAAATATGTAAGCAAATCAGCTTATATGTGTGACAGGAAAATCTATGTAATTTGAAAAACCACTTATCCTGACAAAGTGTTGGCGTCCTTTAGACAAGGACAAAGTGAATTAGCGATATGATAGTTGTCACATCTAAATATTGTAGGGTGTGGGAAAAAATACAAACAACAAAACAAAAACAAGATTCGGAATTAGAGGAGCAAGAAGAATCGGTTCAGCAAGGTAGCCAATTAGTTTCAGTACGATAATTCCAGATTGTGGCGCAGACGTTTCTGTAGCTGAACTAGATTAGAAGCTCCAAAAGACTGGACTGCAAGCACATATAAATCTAGACCGAGGCTGTGAAGTGGAGTTTGTAATAATCTTAATACAGAAAAATGTTGACGGGACGAAAATGGTCTACTGTCTCAAGCCTCACCATGGAATTAGCATAATGGGGTGAGAACCATGTGCTGACACGAATTTGGCGTTGTTATACCACGTAGAATCCAGGCTAGACTGGGATGCGGTGGCAAAGTTCTTGGCCAGAAATATGTATGTTGGCAGTTAATAGAATTAGTCGGTGTGGAGTCTGATATGCCTGCCTGGTGACACGCTTACGGAACCAAGCAGCATTGACACAAGAAAAAAGAACTGTAGGCGACCTTAAAGTTCCTTTTCAATGTCTTTTATGGCGCTAGCCCCTAGACCTTAGGTTAACGCACGTCCTTCTCCTACCACACCTAGAGGAGCAACTAACGACGTGTCCAAACGCACTGACGGAGTTCGCGTTAGGACACGAACAATGAATGAATCGTACGCATTGGCTCATACCCCGTAAACGCGGCCTTCCCATTACGACGGCAGAAGAGAAGTGAAATTCTACGCAGGAAGGATGAACGGCAACGGAGCCATCTGTGGAAGAACGCGTGAGCAGTGGCACAAGCGCGTTCGCGCGGTTGTGTCGAGGGGCGCCAACGAGCCAGCTGTGGAAGAGGACGACGCTCAAGCCGTTGCAGGATGATAGATAATCATCATAATGAGAAAGACCTGACGGTTAATTGGCCCTCTCCTTAAAGGCCCTGAACCACTTTTTGGCGAAGTGGAGAAAAATGTTTGAGGTGAAAATAGGCAATTTCAAAAATACTTTGCTGCAAAAGGTACTTCAATGCGTTCAGCAGACGCGAAGTTATTGGCAATCAAACACAGCCTCCGCTGTGCTCCCCCTCCCTTCTTCAATGCCTACGGCGGAGTGGGACAGTGACACAACGCTCCGCCTTCAAAACGTCACCGTGGCGCGCACACACATAACACACCCCACCACACGGCAATGGGAGGCAGCGCTGTCTAGCTCCGACTCGACGGACCAGCTCAACCTGGTCGATCGAGCGAGAAGGGCAGCTAAGGCCGCTGGACTCCTGGACTGAGGGGACCACCCACTGCAGAGCGGAGGAGCTACCTACGCTTGCGTGCTCTTTGGATTAAAGCTTATTCTCTCTCTCTCACCGTGGCGCGCAGTTCAGATTTCCGATTTTGGTTTCTACGCCGCGCTAAACGTAAGCCAAACGCGGTTGTCCTCAGAGAGCCGCAGTGCACTTAGCCAGTGTACTCGTGGCGGCACCCCGAGGCGGCCGTGGTGTAACCGACCGCAGCGACGAATAGCAGCCGCGTATTGGAATGTGCTTTATTGCGCAATCAAGTACACACAAGAGAGCGAGGATCATGGCTCTGTTGAAACGAGGGCGTTTGAGAAAAAGGTGACTTCGCGCTCCGCTTGCGCGCTCCACGCACCGCGTACGACAGCAAAACTTGGCTGAGGTGTTCACAGCAGCAAATGCTACCCGCGGACTATTTTATTTCGCCAAGCCCGAAGGGTGGTTCAGGGCCCCTTTAACTAAACTTTTGCTCCTGTATCTATTCTATACGACTTAAAGGGGTTGAGACACAGCATTTTAAGGCTATATAAAGCCTGCTGTAGGCTTCCTCTGTAAGCAAGGACATTTAACGTGAAGTGTTGGACACAGCTAACGTTTAAAATATATTTGAATTCGCTTCCAAAGAGTGCTTAAATGGTCGTTCTCGCGATCGAGACCCATCGCTAGCGCGATTGACACCAACGTCACTGTGTTGGAAGAGTAACGAAAGTTTTAGTGACGTCATACCACATTAGAGTGACATACAATGAGCGGTGACCCACAGCACTGGACAAGCATAGAGAGCCTCAATTCTAGAGTGCAGTAAGCCGCATGGCACGCAAACGTAGAGTCAGAATCGGAGCTGCCGCAGCTAGCCATGACAACTGTCGGCGCGGTTTTGTTTACCTGCGCTGGTACAGAACGTGTGTGCGAGAGCAGCCGATGTAGCAGTGCGTGCGTCACAGCTTTGTAGGCCCACGTGACCAAGCTTCCTAGACAGTGACGTCACTGTCCAACTCTGCGTCCGAAAATCGTTGACATAAATAATGGCGTATTAAATTACCAATATTATGAACCTTCGAGCGCGTAATGCTTCATGGAGCAATAAGAAACGTTTGAAACAAAAGCGCAAGCCACAAATTTTATGTCTCAACCTCTTTCACTTGAACTATTACCTCCTTTTAGATGGCTCGCAGTTTCGAAGGCACCTCAACTTGCGGTGTGCTCCTTGAGAAACAATGTCGTTAGGTGCTAGCGCAAAAAAAAAAAAAAGGAAGAATCGGGCTGCTAAAAATCGAGCCTTGACCTGCAATAAGGGATATTTACAATGTCAAGCGTGATCTATCGATTTGAAGCAAGGCGCCATCTTACCCACGGCACGGTTAGTGTACTAGGCACGGTGTTGTGGTCGTGCATTTGTCCTGTGGCACTAGTCACTGGGCAGGGATATGCGTTGGTTGATTGACGACTTTTGCCCTTAAACCACAATGACGAGGCGAGAAGCTCCTAGCAAAGGGAGTGTCACGGGGAGATAATATAGCCACTGCAAGCAGCCTAAATCAAGTCAATAAAGGCCAGCGAATTGCCAAGTTCGTAACGAGTCAACGTGCGTTTACTGAGAGGGGCACGGGCTATCCCATCGATGATGTGTGCCTTTGTCTTCCTTCCCATCTCTGGGACAACGAGAGAAAGCGAGAACTGGACACAGGCGTCCTTGTGGAACAGGCCCAAACTGCCACGTCCCGGGTCATTGTGTGTCCTCGGGTTTGTTTCCGTATCCGTGCGCAGTGACGTGTGTGTGTTTTGGGCCAAGCCCTCGGAGGAAGAATGCTTCATACCTCCGGATTGGCCGAAAATGACATCATCTGTCTTCCTAACATCTAAGTGGCCGAAGATAATGTCGCCTGTCTCCTATAGCACCAGATTGGAAGGAGACATGGCCGGGAAGACTGAATACAAGACGAGACAGTCGTCTTGTTCAGAGATTGGCAGCTTGAACTCTAATACCCCTGTCACACGGGCACTCGAAAGCCTTTTGAGCAAAAAGACTTCTCCCGAAAAAGAGTTTCACCCGCAGACACACGACAGGGAGCGATCTCTTTTTCAGAAGCGGTCTTTTCTGGAAGAGGAGTTCGCCGATCTCCTTTACGGCCGAAAAGGAGTAGCCTCGAAACCAGTAGGCACCAGTAATTAGCATATATTTAAAAATAATCAAATGAGAAATTTTCTGTCGCCTAGGCTCATCATAAAAAATAATTTTATGTCTCGCAGAAGGTGTGGTAAATACAGTAATGTTCATTTCCTTCTGTACTCTCGTAAGCAGGTCGAACGGGCTGGGGATGTCGCGTGATGACGCTCTTTAAACTACTATAATAAATCTTTATATTAACGTTTCTTATGTTAAATTTAATTGAAAAACGTGTAAACAATAAGTTTTCGCTTTATATTTTGAGATAAATAAGTTTTTTTTTGGCCGATATTGTTTCGAACGCTAGCGCCACGCTTTCGGTAGTGTGTCCAGAAGGAAACACTAAAAGGAGATCGTCGGCGCCGTGTCTGCTGCGCAACACCTCTTCATTCAAAAGTCTTTCAGCCTGGTAAAAGACCGCTTGTGTCAAAGAGTTTGCGTGCTCGTGTGACAGAGGTATAACTTAACTTCTCATTATCATTTTTATGTTCTTGTACATAATATAAATATAAACGTGTGTATTGAAACATCTTGAATGTCGAGCCAAGGCCTGCATTTTCTACTCCACCTCTGTGCTTGAACTTCTCACCTCTTCAGATCCATGGTCGCAACAACGGCAAAATGAAACAAACTGCTGCTCTTGCCTTTGCTTTGTGGTGTCATCCCACAGCTGTTGCTGCTATAAGTGAAACAGTGGATCTGTGGGAACGCTGGCAAAAAGATAAAGACAATTAAGTGAAGCCTTTCTTGCGTCTTCCACCCGCTTTGTGAGTGCTGCTGTCGTGCCGAGTAAACACTGGCTCATTACCTATTACCAGATACAAAAACTAAATTTTGCAACGAAAGCAGCTGAGAATGTTACTGAAGTGTCCATTGGGGGTGGAAGAAACGGAGGCTCCAAAAGCGTCAAGCGGAACAAGATCGCCTTCGTTACGCTGCGAAGCGTGGTGCGGAAAAGGCGCCTTCGTCGGCTCGTAAACGAAAAACGGAACAACGGCACTTCGCAGCCACGAGCATCGAGGAACATTTTAAACATTACAATGAGAAGCGCGAGTCGGAATAAGGAGGCTTGGCGGCCATGTTCGACGAGGAGTGTGACAAGCACGTTGTGTACAAACGTGAGGCGAAGTGCCCGTAAGCATCTTGATTCTTCTCTTTCGTCCATGAATTTCACGCTGCTTTACTATTGAAGAGCGCAACACCTCTCATTTGTTGGTGCAAACAAGTACTTCTACAAGTACTATACGCATATCAAGTGTTCTGTGCGTGGTGGACATTTCGGCATTGTCGGGCAAATCGTCAATGTGCCAGTGGATGTGGACCAAATGGTAACGAGTCTTCCGAGCTATGTTCCCCACTGTAATTAAGGTTACTTGCTGCTGCGATACAAGAACAGCAAGTAATCATGATAGCCTGCATACTATCCGTCGTGGTGCCCGAGAACGCTAAACACGTGGGCATCACAGTATAGAGTTGCACATCCTCTTTCGTGGAGAGAGAGAGGTCACTTTGTCCTGCGAGAAAAAAGATTCATCAATGCCCTGATTGTTTAGGGTATCACTCACTGGTGCGAAAGTCTTGGAAGTGCCGGAAGGTTTCCCTACAATGCCTTCTAAGATTGACAAAATGTACAACCTGTCGACTGGTTCCAGGAGGCCAACTGCTTCGTGTACTCTAGTCATATGTCACCCTTGCTAAGGGAAAAGAAGCACCCAGCAATTGTATTGTAGTCCAGTTGAGCTCTCTTTCTTTGCTGTGTTTTTAGCAGTGGAAGTCAGATTCCTTGAAGGCGTACGACTCCTTAGCCAGAGCATCATACGGAACTATTTAAAAGGCTTGGCATGCTAAAAGGAATACCGGATCAGACTTGAGCCTGACAGCACTCCTAGACAAATCCCCATTCCATTGCAAGGCATTGTCTGTCAGGAAGTCGACATAAGACGAGGAAGTCATTCGTTGCATCGACGAAGAAACCTTTTACCGCGATAGCGTTAAGGGCCCCGTGTCGCAGAAAATATGGCGTCGGTGTCGACATCGGCGCCGGCGTAAGCATCGGTGTCTTTGGCGAAGAATTCATCCCGAACCACTCCGACCACACAGGCCCTCCGCGTGGCGCAAAGCGTTAGCGAACAAAAATTGAATTTCTCTAACTAAAATCCGTCAGAAAAATCGTAAAGTACGACTTTACTACAACCTGCAGCGTCGAATTGTAATTTGAATGTACAAGAAAACAATTCTGTTACGAGGAAACTAAAACACAAACCCCTTTGACAGCTTTCTATACCATAACAGCGGCGCGCTCGGGTAGGTTACTTGCAAAAACGTCCGTGTCCCGTGCATTGGGGGCACGTTAAAGATCCCGTACGGGGGCACGTTAAAGATCCCCTGGCGGGCTGCTGAGCACGACGTCGCGGGATCGAATCCCGGCCACGGCGGCCGCATTTCGATGGGGGCGAAATGCGAAAACACCCGTGTACTTAGATTTAGGTGCACGTTAAAGAACTCCAGGTGGTCCAAATTTCCGGAGTCCCCCACTACGGCGTGCTTCATAATCAGAACTGGTTTTGGCACGTAAAACCCCAAAATTTAATTTTTTTTAAAGATCCCCTGGTGGTCAAAATTAATCCGGAGTTCCCCACTACGGCGTGCCTCATAATCAAATCGTGGTTTTCACACGTAAAACCCAAGAATTCAGCTCAGTTCTCACTTTTGTGCACAGTCAACGACACCAAGAACAAGAACTGACTAGAGAAGATGCGAGGCACGTGTTCGGTGCTTCCCCTGCAGTCATGACACAACGCCCGTGCAACCGAGCGAAATGGTGCTAGTATTTGAACTCGCATAGTCGATTACGAACACTGATATTACTGACTATGCTTAACGTGAAGAAAATCGGGGTGTACATTTAATGTTCATCGGTGCTTGCGAAATATTTACTTCGTTATATTTGTCTGATCGCGATTCGTCCCAATAAACATTGCATTGTTACCGATACCACCTGCCGGCGTATACGGGTTCTACCGCGCGCGCATGGTTGGTGGGGAAGCGGTAACGGTAACGCTGTGCTGAAACACTCTTACGGTACATTCGACTGGTTCCTACCGCCCTCTCACTCGGTTTACAGCAATCAGTAGCCCTCTCGAGATTGGAGCCAGAGAAACCCTGCCCCAGCCGTACGTGCTTGGTGCTCCCAGAGCAATCGGAGTAACCACGTGATCGGGATTCGGTCGGTTCTCGGTCACACTTCCAACTCGAAGGTGAGAGCGCCTCCGAGCGCTCTGAGCTGGAAGAGAGCGGCGCTCTGAATGAAACCGGCGAATGTGTTCCAAACGCTCGATTTCGGCCAGCCGCTTCATGAGAGCGCTCTAGAGTGCTCGAACGTGATCAGTCGAATGCACCATAAATAACGCTGTCATCATTGCCGAAATTCGTACTACGGAGCACCTGTCTTAATCGGTAAATATATATGAAGCACCCTTCGAGTAGTGTTGAAGCACGGCCATCGCACAGCGTAGAACGAACACGTGCCGGCGTCAAGGTCGATCTGAATAGGTCGCGAAGCGTCGGGCGGAACGCGGTCCTGAAGCACTTGTCACCGGCATCGATCAGCAAGGGGGATATGGGAGCAGCGACTGAAGCGCGACTATGAGAGAAGGCAACAAACATTGAGAAACAAAAAAAAAAAAAAACGTTGTTTAGTTATAACAAGGCACAGTTTGATTTCATTCAACGAAAATAAAATTCCTAAACAATGTTATATCCGTGTGGCGAGGGAAGACAACACAACTGTTTTCCTCTATCGTTAACAATAAATACCAATTTTTCAGCGGCCGCTCTAAAAGCGGCTGTTCACGCCGCTATCAATTGCAATTCAATGCAGCTCTTTAATTGTGCAGGAATGTGCGCTCGTAAAGTTCACCGGCTACTGTACGCCCCCCCTCACCCGCTGCGTTGTTTTGCTCGTTATCGTTTGTCTGAATTCTGGTGGCGAGGTGTTCTCCAGCTGCGTTTCATCGTTGTTCTACGTGTTCAGTCAAAAGTGGTGAGTTATGACTAGCAGATAACTTTAGTTGCCTTCATGCGACTGCGTTGGCCGATGGGCTTGGCGCCTGACGATGCGACCAGCATTAAACAACCAAAGCTTTCTTTGACCTGCAAAGAAACGATGTTCTGTGCATGCATTGCATTGCACGCTAAAATCTCGAAACGCCATCGGGTCGAAATGCGGGATACTAGAAAATACAGCTCTAATGGCAGGCCACGCTAAACAATTTCGCGCCTTTGACATCAAAAATGACGTCACTTCTCTTTCTAACGGATATGGCGTCACGATATTTTACCTTCCACCGAAAGTGTTGCCTCGTCACACAGATGGCGTCGAGCTAGGGTGCCTCGATGCCGCGTAGTGCGCGTCGCGGTAAACAGAGGAGACCGATCCTCAGGTCACGTGGTTGCAAAAGTCACGTGACCAAGTAGGCTAGGCACTTGGGTATTTCTCTGCCTAAAATATAGAGAACGCCTAGGTACAACTGGTGCCCTTAAATATTCGAAAATGGCATAACTGTGGCTGCTGTGAAGGGATCGGTACTATTCCTAAATAAACGCATCATTGTTTTGATGATCCAAATATAATCTCACTATTAGGGAGGGAGCAGTCTACCTGACTGGAGCAATACTTTTTTATGTCGGGTGTTGCTGCGCTGCGCACCGCAACACCCCAACGACCGCCGCTTCGCGTCGGCGCCTGGCACCACGGCTTCCGCCGTGGCACCGGGGTCCAAACGCGAGCAGTATCCGCTTGCGCAAGAGCGGACGCTCGCATCGTCGATGGTCGGACGACTAATAAGTCTTGATACAAAATGCAAAAACAAGTTTCAAAATTGAAAAATGTCGTAGTTTCGCCCGAAAGGCGAAACATCGATTGCGATAGCAAATTAGTAGAACTATTCGGAGTAGGGATAGTGGTTTTATCGGCTGCATAAACTTGGACACATTCGCTTACTAACTGAATTAACAATCGTGGTGTCAGCGCGCACAAGCAAACATGAATAGATCACACTGAATGACCGCAGAAAACGACTGTCAAAACTCTGGCAGCAACCGCAGCCGCCGCAGCGGGCGAAGACTCGCGGGGTCTATCGCTGCAACGGAAACTTGAGCGGCGAATGCACAGCGCATACAAAGGTCAGAGCCGTGTGGAGATAAGAGACGGTGCGGGCTACCGCCACCGCCGGGCAAAGTGCAGAGGAGTTGTTGGCAGAGGAGAAGCTGCCCCCCCTCCCTCCCGCGCTGCCTTCCCGCTTTCTCGCTTTCGCGTGGGAGATTGAGTGGCCAGTTCCCCTTGCGCCCGGTTGCAAGATAAGCATTTGGTGAAGCAGCACAGCGTCGCCCCGCCTCCCTCCCTCCCATACTCCCACGGCCTTTCGCGCGACGGTCGCGCTTGCTTTCCGCGGTGCGTTCGCTCTCCGTGATAGCGCGCGTCCTCCGCGCGCTTTCACTCGCTGATACGGCGCACGGCGACGATTTAATCGCCCTCGGACTTTATACGGAACCTCACGGTGACGGCAGAAATCCGGTTGAAGTGTCCATGTAAAAAAAGTAGTCAAAAGTGGGATTCGAAACCACGCCCAGAAGACCGCACTACAACCTGAACGCAGCGCCTTAACCCGCTCGGCAATCCTTTTTCTTTTTTCTTTATTGCCGGGCTTCGACACAGTACAACAAATGAACACACAACAATAGACTACGCCAGATCGCTCAAGTGGCCAAATTGCCACTGCGGCCAGGTGTTGTCATTTTCAAATTCCCTGAGCTCCATCTTTGACAGCCACTCAGGAACATCTGTTTGTGCTTTCATTATCTCCAGAAACCTGTGCACACTTTCGCGGAAATACATGCGTGCTGGTCTTGCGTCTGGGTCACAAAAATAGCCAGCCATTCGGGAGCGCCATATACTGTGGAGGCCCATCAGCATAATCTGGTCAAACGGAAAACCATCCTCATTATCTGTTGGCAGGTACCTGATCCCGTAAGAGTCGAGCGGTAATTCTTTTTTAATGGTTCTTTGTAGCACATCCCAAAAATATACCCCTTCCCAGCAGTGAAGAAAAACATGGTCTATTGTCTCAAGCTGCTTGCATATAAAACAGTGGGAACCCCCAAGGTAAAAAGAAACCCCTTTCCTCTAGAAAAGACTTAACAGTTAAAGTTCCAGTGTGTAACCAGAGCCCAACCATTAACCAACCAGAGCCCATACCATTAACCTACACTCACATCCTACAACACTATCGCCTTTCACGAAGGACACTACCCCCACCTCATAATTCTCTGACGCGAGAGGAGGCCGTAATATGGCGAAAACTCCAAACAAACACATATCCACATTTGAGTCTTTACCACGCCATACACCCGAGAGCGTTTATGAATACCACGCCATACACCCTGCGCTGTATTCCTATAAATGTCCACACTGTGATCAATGTGCAACACTTTACCACATGGTATGGGCTTGCGCAAACACACCACAGCTAACACCCATAACACACCCCACCACACGGCAATGGGAGGCAGCGCTGTCCAGCTCCGACTCGGACCAGCTCAACCTGGTCAACCGAGCGAGAAGGGCAGCTAAGGCCGCTGGACTCCTGGACTGAGGGGACCACCCACTGCAGAGCGGGGGAGCTACCTACGCTCGTGTGCTTTATTAAAGTTTATTCTCTCTCTCTCTCTCTCTCTAGTGTGTAACATGAAAAAAAAAAGGTTTTGGTTCCCGGCGACACCTGCATTTTTTTAACTCTCTTTAAAACATTTCCACCTGGGCCTCCAGAGTATACGGCCCTGTACAAGGGCACGGGAAACACCAAGTCACAAACCTCCTTGTACAGTTTTTAGGGGCGAAGCTCCTTAGGGTGTGGGTCTGTCCCTCCTCTGTAGTATGTAGTAGTAGTAGGTAGCCACGTCTACTTTTATGAAAAAAAAAAAAAATCCGAAAGTTGTGTCCGTAGCGCGGAATCGAACCAGGGACCCCTCGCTTTCGAACGCGCGGCGCTAACCACTACGCCACGAAGCGCACATGGACACACTCACCACGATGACAATAAATACCCAACATTAACGAAAGACTGCGCGTTTCTAACGCGTTTGTGCTAGGGCGTTACGGCCCGTGTAAGAAGCTGGTGTAAGACGCTGTGGTCTCTCCGCCTTACCCCCGTATTCATAAACGCTCCTCGACTTGAACTTGACTTGCCACCGCCTTGGGCAGCGCATTCGAAACGCGTTGAAGGCGGTGGCAAGTAAAGTTCAAGTCGAGGAGCGTTTATGAATACGGGGGTTATACTCTCTCATCAGTCATGTGATGGCGTCGGCAAACGCGGTGCCCGTTCCGGCATTTGTAAACGGCTACGTAGACGCTGTGGCCTCTCCCCCTTACTAGAGAGTACTGCACGTTTCTAACGCGTTTGTGCTAGCGTCCCCTTAAGCGGGAGATGGTGCAATTATAATGAAGGGCGCTGTTATAAAATAGGAATGACGTCACATATGGCGCGTGTCATTGGTGGAAGTCAATCGTTCGATTTAGTGCGGCGAGACTGGGCGAATTACACGGAAGATTCACGGTTTACCGATGATTCCCTCCGGAGCTTCGCCCACTCATCATTCACCCCGTGGATATGCGGTGTTTTTTTTTTCCTTTTAACGCTACTCAAATACTCCATCGAAAAACGTGTACTTAGAAATTTGAGACTTACAACAATTTCTCTGAAGAAACCACGAACGCCATCTGAAACATATTGCGTCGTCACCACAAAATTAGGCAATGCACCCCCGAGTCTTTGTTGACACACCGTACGCAGGAATGGGTCTCTAACATCTCGGAAAAATAGAAACCTGTTTGCAATCTGTCGCACAAACAAATGTCCCAGTCCTAAACCACCGGCCTTCACCTGCCGAAACAAGTTCGTGCGGCTGCACCTCTCCCAACTGGACGCCCAAACAAAGACAGCAAAAACACGGTGCAGCTTCTGCACATTTACTCGGGAACAATGCAGCACTTGCATTACGTACCACAACTTGCTGATCAAAAAAAAAAAAAAAAAAAAACATTGCATACCGTAGCTCTTGCGAAGACTGATGTCTAGACGGGAACTTTTCCATCTGTCCACTTTTTCTCGCGTATCTTGCGCCTGCGCTCGCCAGCATGGATCAGTGTCTTTATAAAATTCCAGCGGCACCCCCAAGTACCTTGGTGGCATCGTAACCCAAGCCACGTTGGCAAATGTGTCTGGGGTCGAAGGCCATTCTCCGTGCCAAAATCCCAAGCACTTACCCAAGTTTACCTCACTTCCGGTTGCCTCACTGAAGCGCTTCACTCCTTCGACTGTTCTGGTAATACTTTCCTTGTCCGTGCAAAGAACCGCGACATCATCTGCATAGGCGAGCAATTTAACCTCGGTCGCCTGTAGATTGAATCCATGGATTGAATCGTTCTGTATTATATTAAGACATAGCGACCAATGCTTGCGAGCTATGCTCAGACCTAACTGACTTGGAGCATATGCTCTGGCGGTGCCCCGCGTTACACGACGGCGACGATGTCACGTCGACCAAATGGGAGGCTGCCCTAAGCAGCCCCGATCTTGAAGCACAGCTATGGGCTGTCCATCGGGCCCGCGACGCAGCAGAGAGGCTCGGCCTTTCTGTGCCGACGTGGGAGCGGCCCGCTACGTGCTGACGCGCGTTCCGACGGACAATAATAAAGTTTTACCATACCATAGCGCTTCTGTATAGATGTCAAACAACAGAGGGCTGAGGGGGCAACCCTGGCGCACCGAACGTCGTACGTTTATGGGGGCCCCCAGCAATTTGTTAACAATTAGCCTCGTAGTGCAGTTGCGGTACGCCAAAGTCACTCCCTCTCGGATGACTGAACCGATATTTATGTTGTCCAATATGCAAAACAAAATACAATGTGGCACACAATCAGAAGCCTTTTCCAAGTCCAACTGTAGTAACGTCACACGTGCATATGTGGCATCACAACATTCGAGTACACATCGCGCCTTGTGAATGTTGTAAACGATGGAACGACCTTTGATCCCACACGTTTGGTGAGGGCCGACTATTTCGCCTATAACACTCTGTAGTCGCCCAGCAAGAACCTTCATATAAATTTTATAGTCCACGTTTGTCAGAGCGATAGGTCTGTACGACGATACCTGCTCAAGTTTATCTGCTTTATCAGTTTTCGGAATAAGTACAGTATATGTGACGTCCCAAACGACTGCGGCAATGCGTTTACTTCATATGCCTCATTAAATACTGCAGTCAGCAATGGAGCTAGTTGTTCCTTGAATGCTTTATAGAAGGCTGCACTCAAGCCATCGGGCCCATGTGACTTCCCAGGGTTTCAATTATCTATTGCGCGCTCTACTTCTTGCTCGCTAATGGCCGTTTCCAGTCGTAGTTTTCGTTCCTCGTCTAGTCGTGGTATCGCCCTAAGAAAAACTTCTTTAAACCGGTCCAGGTCAACATTCCGCTGATCAAACAATGCCTGATAATACTCAAAGAAAGCTTGCCCGATTTATTCACTATCTGTCGTGCTGCGTCCCGCCCATTCTATCTCACTGACGTGATTCCGCTTTGCGTGCGCTTTTTCCATCCCTAACGCCCGCTTTGTGGGCGTCTCCCCCGCGTCTAGTTCCTGCGCTCTGGCGCGGACAAGCGCTCCGCGATAGCGTTCTTCTTCGTTCAGTTCTATACTCGCGGACAACTTTCTGTGGCAATGAAAGGAAAGCTACGAAGGCAAAGCGCGCCCAAGTGAGAGCGCTTCTGAAAAGAGTCCCGTGTTTTAATCCACGTTGGTTTAGGCTAGGGAAGAGAAGACGTAAACAGCTTATTAGCAACAGTCAAATAGGACAGAACACGCCGCTGCGTGTAAAAGTTCACTTATTTTGCGGCTTTTCCCTTCCGCGTCTGCGCAGACGCGAAACCGTCGCACGTGGCAGCTGCGTCGATTCAGCGTCTGTTCCGAGCAACCAAAAGCACTGTCGAACGCTGCCGGACTACTTGGCGCGGTAACACATGTGCAGCAGCCACGCTCCCGTAGCTTTCCCTTCATTGCCACATGAAAGTTGTCCGCGAGTATAGCTTTTGTTTTATCTTCCTGACGTCATCCATGTACAAGCCAGGCGCGTTGCACTCCAGAGCTATACTTGCGGACAACTTTCTGTGGCAATGAAGGGAAAGCTACGGAGTCAAAGCGCTCACAAGTGAGAACGCTTCTGAAAAGAGTCCCGTGTTTAAATCCACGTTAGTATAGGCTGGAGAAGAGAAAACATAAACACCTTATTCGAAACAGTTAAATAATACAGAACACACCACTGAGTGTAAAAGATTGCTTATTTTGCGGTTTTCCCCTTCTGGCGTCTCGGCAAGCGCGAAATTGTCGCACGTGGAAGCTGCGTCGATTCAGCGTCTGTTCCGAGCAACCAAAAGCACTGTCAAACACTGCCGGACTACTTGGCGCGGTAACACATGTGCAGCAGCCACGCGCCCGTAGCTTTCCCTTCGTTGCCACAGAAAGTTGTCCGCGAGTATAGTAATTTTTCTACCATAGTCTTTAACTACGTTTCATTTTTTTTTCCTGGTATCGCATGCAGCTCGCCCTTTTAATAGCTTTTATTTTGATCTGTTGCTTGCATAGTTCCCATTCTTGGCCCAATTCGTGCATTCCACCACCAGTGACTTTACTAATTTCTTCCTCCGCACCTCTGGTGAATTCTACATCATTGAGCAGTTGGTTGTTCAATTTCCAAAGGTCCCAATGAAAACAGCTGCCTCGTTTTTTGGTTACAATGGAACATTCAACCATGCAATGGTCCGAGAAACGCGCGGGCACTACGTCATAACCATGGCACTTTGGGACCAAGCATGCAGACACATAAATCCTGTCGAGTCGAGCATGGCTGGTACCCTGGAAATTAGTGTACTTAATCTGGCTCTTGCTCACCAGACATTCGCCCGCATCCTCCAAAGCAAAATCATCAATTAAACGAAAAAGAACCTCAGTACTTTTATCCCTGAAGGTGCGCACGCTAGTTTTGTCACTGGCGCTCAGAACACAATTGAAGTCGCCCAGCAGGATGAGCTGCCTTTCCGTGTTCAGATGTTGGTGAACGTATTCGAAAAAGGCCGCCCTCTCATCAACTGCGGTGGGTGCATATATGCAGACAGCGCGCCATTGAGTAGAGCAAAACACAAAATCATAGACCGAAGGAAGTGAAACATGCGACTGAAACAGGAGACCTGTAGCGATGCCTTTAAAGTAATAATCCCTTTTCGCGATTATCGCGCTTTATCAATGGTCGGAGCGACGGTCCGCTCGCGTTATCAACGGGATCCGCCGGCCGTGAGTGGTGGACGATAAGACTAGAGTAGAATAAGTCATAATGCCTCGCTACAAAATCGCGGCCCTGGCAGCTTTTTGACAAACAAGACACAACCCGCAGAAGTACCAACTGCGTGACTGACTACAGCACAAAACCTACACGTGAAACGCCGCACCATGCTCTCGGTCTCTCCGATCCCTTCGACCTTTGTCTCTTGTATACCAAGCATATCGATACCTTGCTCAGTTAAAAGGCGCAGCACTTGGCTCTGCTTTTTCTTCGTGGCTAAACCTCGCACATTTAGACTGGCAACTTTAAGCGTAAGAGCAGAAGCCATTTTGCAGCGGTTAGAAGAGAACGAGAGCATAGCGCTTACCTTTCGCGTCTAGCGCGTCGCTAGACGCTTTTGTTGTCACCAGTGCTGTCTGTTTGGGCAGGTCGGCCTTGTTGCAAGGCCTGCTTTTCGGCGGCTCTTGCGTCCGTCGGTACAGTTGCTTTTGGTCTTAAGCCTAGTCGTTACCCTTGCGTCGTTTTCGTCGGAGGCTCCTCGTTGCTAGCGTCTGTCGCTTGGTCCTTCTCGTTCCCGCGTTCGGCGTGCGAGCGTTTCGCTGGGCCGGTGACGCTCGTCGCTCGGGCGCCGCTCTTAACGAGGGGGGAGACGCGCGCAGCGCCCCGCTTGAGGCAGACGCGCTCACATCGTTCTTGGAATACCTATGCGTTTCAGCTAACTTTTCTTCAAAACACCGGATTGGCCGACACCATTCGATCCATGAATACAAGCGGAACCTGTGGATACCAAATTTCTCGACCAGGGACCGTTTTTCATCCCACCACGGACCTCAGAAGTCACCAACCTCGTGAGCGCCACGCTAAGCCTACCGGAGCGTAGGTGGTAGCGGCAGCGCCCGGCGGAACGCCGAGGAACGCGGCCTTAGATGGCGGCGCAAACACCTGCGTCTGGCGCAGAGGACGCGAAGAATCCCCCAGATCGGAGCCGCGGAGCCCACGAAGAAGACACCGAAGGCATGGATTGCCGTGACACCGAACCCCAAGCATCCAAGCCCATGACCATAGGACCAAGCAGCAGCTACAGCGGCGGCGGTCCGACGAGAACACTAAACGCTGGAGAAGAGGACTGGCAAACGGTACTCACCCTGCGACAGCGTAAAGCGCAAGCAAAGGAACGCCAACAACAAGCATCGAGAAACGGACCCAGCTCCGAAATTGCTCAAGGCCAGAACGCCTCCGGGAATAACCGACGACGGCCAAAATACCGAAAGCTTCCACCACTGCCACGCGACGATTTCAAGGTCGTCATAAGACCCCACCAAGGACTTCCAATCCGATCCCTCACCAGCCCGTTGCTCGCCGAAGCGGTCATCGAAGCATGCAACGGCCACGTACAAAGTGAGCACTTCATGCTCCGTATTAAACCGGGCTCAAATATTTTTATCGTATCGACCCCTTTGCAAGAAGTGGCGGAACGAGTACGCAAACTTACCTCCATCGTCATCAACGGCAGGCCGAATGCAGTGAACGCGTACGTGGCCACCGGAGACGAGGCTGTGCGCGGCGTAGTGCATGGCATACCGCCCCATCTGACACCCTCAAGGTCAACTTACGTATCCGATCCCAAGGTGTGGAAATAATTCAAGCCCGCATGCTCGGAGACTCAAAGACTGCAGTGATCACATTTTACGGTACGTTTGTACCACGCTACGTAGCGTGGTACAAACGTACCACGTACAAACGTACGTCTACTACCAAGGAGGAGAGCTAGCGTGCTACCCTTACAAAAATACGGTGCAAGTATGCAAACTGTACCAACAAGTGGGACACCGCACAGACGTGTGCCCACAACCAGAACTCCAAGTGTGCCGCACGTGGGGCACATCGGACCCCACGGAAGGGCACCAATGCACCCCACGCTGTTCCATGTGCGGGGAGCCACACCTCACAGGAGACCGTAGCTGCAAAAAAAGACTGAAGCCAAACCGTCGCCTGCAGCACACCAACGCATCTCGGCGCAACAAACCATCCTCGAAAACTGTACCACATACCAGTAGCAAGCTGCAACATAAACATCCATCCCGATGGTTCAGCTCGGAAGAGGAAGAAGCAGCCTACAGAGACCAAGAATTCCCGAGACTCGGACACGGATCTGGCAGCCGCACTCCGCGAGCGAGTCACCAATCAAGATCCAGCTCAAGATCTCGATCGGGATCCAGACATCGCAGCACGAGCCGCCATGAAACTTTCCCTTTCTCAAAACCCACAAATCTCTCCCAAACACCCTCTACAAAGTCCAGGGCTGCCCTACAGAAAGGCCAGCAACAAACCAACCCACAGGTAAGCTGGGCGCAAGTTGCGTCATCCACTGCCAAAGCCATAACTGAAAGTCCTGAATACCAACGCATTCTTGCCGAAAACAAACTCCTTAAAGCTAACTTAGCCGAAATCAAACAAGAGCTGGCCGCACTCCGCTCCACCCAAACTCAATCCATACCCAAAAATACGGAACCGGTGATAGCTAAGGAATCTGCGAAGCCAAAACCCATCAATCAGGACACGCTGTCCAATCAGATCGCAATTTTAGCGCAGCAAATGCAGAATTTCCAACAACAAATGTGCACCGAGCTACAAAAATTAAAAACCTATGTAGATGAATCCGTCAACAGCGTACGCGGCGCCATGCGCAAGCGAGCAAATGTTAGCCCGGGAGCCCCAACGGCGCCTGAAGGCTATAGAGACGACGGACAGCGAAGGTACTAATCATGGCTAATCGACGTCCAAATTCAAACGAAACCCTGGAAATTTGGCAATGGAATTGTCGCACTCTCCACAATAAGATAGCCGCATTATCCCACTTCATGCAAACGGCGCCAATCCAGCCAGACATAATATGTATTCAGGAACTAGGAAATAAAATACACACCCTACTGGGCTATGTTTACCACACCCACCCCGACCACCCAAAAATCGCAACGCTGGTTCGAAAGACATCGCAGTGAGTGTAAGCTACATGTCCCAAACAAATATTCAGCACCAAATTCTAACAATCTGGCCCTGTAAACGCAGCAAATCCAAAACCATCATAATCAACATCTATAGCCCCCCAAGGGAACGATCCGCCAATTTCAAAGATCTGTTTTGGCATGCAAAATCCCTAGCACGAAATCAGGATAAAATAATTATACTTGGGGACTTCAACTCGCCACACACAGACTGGGGGTATCCGAGGGACTCTCCTAAAGGTCGCAACCTCGTGGAGGCGATGGAGGACCACAATATGAGGCTAGTCACCATCCTGGACTCTCCTACGCGAACAGGAAATAGCGTCACGAGAGATACTTTTCCAGACCTCACGTTTGCAAATACTTTAGACCGAATCAGCTGGACTAACCTCGAGGAAAACCTAGGTAGCGACCACAGCATCATAAGCATTTCGGTAAACTCGCCCAAGATTAGACGACCACGAGGCCAAGCAACGATCACTGACTGGAAAGCGTATCGGAAGAATCAACCAAACACTCAGCTAAACAATGTGGCGACCTGGGCAGAACAAATACGGACGGCCTATAGACGGACCACCAAGAAGGTGGCGCTAACAGACGACGTCCCGGCAGTAGACTCACATCTATAGACTGCATCTCTGGGAAGCCAAGCGTAGCCTCATAAAACGATGGAAACGACAGAGGCATAATCGAAAACTGAAACTTAGAATAGCGAATCTGTCCCAAGAGGCGAATGAATACGCCCAACATTTGGATCATGACAATTGGATACAATTGTGTGCGTCCATGCAGGGCACCCTGCACACAAAAGAAAAACGTGGGCCATATTCCGCAGTATGATGGACCCATCAGGCACTAAAACAGCCACCTCCAGAACGCTAAGGCAAATAGCTAGCGAATTCGAAGGTACGGATGAGGAACTTTTGCGGAAACTTAGAGAAACTTATATAGGAAACCCTCCCCAAAAGCAGCACTACACTGCCTACGACGGCGCAGCTAACGATGAGCTCGATGCCCCAATAACAGTAGCGGAGGTACATGCAGCAGCGCAATCCCTAAAGAAAAACACAGCCCCAGGCAGTGATCAAATCACTGATGCTATGATAAGAAATATTAGTCACGAAACCCTTCATCAAATCACAGACTTCTTTAACACAGAGGTTTGGGACACCGGCTTGGTGCCGAGAGAGTGGAAAGAGGCTAAAATAATCCTCATACCCAAACGCGCGAAGGCCAAAAACTTTCAAAACCTACGACCAATCTCCCTCACATCCTGCCTAGGGAAACTATTTGAGAAAGTCGTGCTAACGCGCTTAACCGCTCACATAGAAAGCAACCAACTCTTCCCAACTTCAATGTTTGGATTTCGGCCCCATCTATCCGCCCAAGACATTTTCCTCATGCTAAAAGACGAAGTCCTAAACCCTTCAGCCGGCAGCTCCGATAGAATAGTGGTAGCGCTAGACCTTAAGAAAGCGTTCGATACCATATCGCACCAGCTCATACTGGAAGAGCTGAAAGAATTAGCTTGTGGCTCGAAAACATACGCCTACATACGCTCTTTTCTGCAAGATCGCACGGCCACCATAGGTGTCGACTCACTCCGATCGGAATAAATACAGGCACCAGGCAGAGGCACACCGCAGGGTTCCATCTTGTCACCACTGCTATTTAACATCGGAATGCGCAGACTCGCTCTGTCCCTGGAGACAATACCAGATCTAGGTCACGCACTGTACGCGGACGATATTACCTTATGGGCCTCGACAGGCTCAAGTGGGCATAAGGAAAACACCCTACAGGAGGCAATAAACACAGTAGAATCCTTCACAGACATGGCGGACATGTGCTGCGGACCGGAGAAATCGGAATTTATTCGAATTAAAGCAAAATACACGCGCACAGAACCAGAGATCCGGCTAACACTCCAAGGCCAACCAATACGGCAAGTGCAAAAACTGCGAATTCTGGGCCTCTGGTTACAAAGTAACAGCAGAGTAGATCACACCCTACTCTTGCTTAAATCTACAGTACAACAGGTGGCCCGAATGATACACAGGGTAACTTTCCACAGGAAGGGCTTTAAAGAAGACGAAACAATCAGATTGATACAAGCTTTCATAATCAGCAGGGTGACGTACAGCCTACCTTACCAGCACCCTACAAACACTGAAATACGAGCCATCAACATTCTGATACGCACGGCGTACAAAACCGCCCTGGGGCTACCTAAAAATACCGCCACAGATAGACTGGAGGCCCTAGGTTTGCACAACACGTACGAAGAGCACGCATCCGCGGTAATAATATCTCAAAGGGAAAGGCTCAATATCACCGCAACAGGCAGGGCCCTGCTCGAGCGCTTAGGGTATCCCCTACGACCCCAGAACCTAAACGAGGAAACCACCCCAATGCCCCGAGAAATACGGAATCGAATAATAGTTTCTCCAATACCAAAAAACATGAATCCTAAATATCATCAACCTAGAAGGCAGGCAAGGGCTAAGAATCTACAAAAGCGCTTCGGCTCGCATCCCGGAACGATCTACACGGACGTAGCTAAAATACAAAATAACAGATACTGCCTAGCGGCTGTAAGCCAACGATCGACCGTAGCAGCCTCTATCAAAGCAAACTCAGCCAGTACGGCAGAGGCGGTAGCAATCGCCTTAGCCATCAAGGATAAAGACCGGAGAGGAGAGTCAGCCTCGGTACTCACAGACTCCCAAGTAGCCTGCCGCCTCTATTTAACTGGAAACATCCCCAAGGCGGCCTTAAACATTTTGGGACATGGCTTACAAGAATATCATACCATTGTGTGGTGCCCAGCACACACGGGACTGGAGGGAAACGAAAGGGCGGATCGGCTAGCTCGCGTATTTCACATCCGAGCGCCGACGAGTCCTATCGACGAACCTCTAACAAGCTCACGTGACATCTTGGAAAACCAGCGACGTGACCGCCAAAAATTTAGTAATCCGCACCCGGACCTTACCGGGGAACAGGCTCGTGACTGGCGCCGACTACAAACGAACACGTACACTAATCTACACCGACAACACCATATAAGTCCCACACAATACACGGACATCTGTCCATGGTGCGGAGAGCGGCCCAGTCTTGCCCACATTACGTGGGAGTGCAATTCGCGACCCCTAAATATCAATTCCCCCAAATTAGGGCAAATACCCAGAAACAGGCAGTGGGAGACCTGGCTTGCTAGCACGGAACGGGAGAGTCAACTGGCTCTCCTCAACCAAGCCCAGCGAGCCGCTAAGGCCAGTGGAGCCCTGGACTCAGGGCCCCACCCACTCAACCTTCAATCCCCTTAATTCGTGAAATGAACGTTTACTACTACTACTTAACGAGGGGCTCCTGGCTGCTCCCTGGTTCCGATGTGTCCGGCTCTGGTCGGCCCTCTGCATCACTCGCCCATCCGCCTTCTGTTCCTTCACCGTGTGTCGTTGGCGATTGTTTGCTTTCTTCGTTGGACAAATATTTCCCTCTTCCGTCAAGAGCCGAAGAATTCGGAGTCGCTGCTGGCTTGTCTTCCCCGGCTCCTTTTGCAGCTTCTTCCGCCTCGACGACATCCATGAGGTGGTCCGCCACCTCCTCCGTCGATGCGGATCCTGTAGCCGCTGCTTACGTCCGTACGCACTCCGCATCACCATGGCCAAACCGTCTACATTTTGAACACCGTGGTATCTTGCACTCTCGGCGCACGTGGCCTGTGCCGCGGCAGCGCAAGCACTGCATCGGCCGTCCAGGCGCCACTACCAGGGCCAGCTCTCCTGCAACTCTTATCTGGTGCGGCAGGTCCTCGACCTTCATCCCAGGCTTCATCTTTAGAAGCACGGTTCTGGTCGTTGAACCCTTTTCTTGGACGCCTTGAACACGCCACCGCTCACGGGTCACTTCGGTCACTTTTCCAAACGCCGCTAGCGCCGTCCGAATGTCCTCATCGGTCACGCCGTGAAGCATCCAGTGGAGCCGCAGCTTCACCTGTTGATCCTCCGGGTCCAGGATGAGGCACCGGCGTCCCTTCACTTTTAGCTCCTTGAAGGCGAGAAGTCACTTCGTTGCTTCCGCGCTGCTCAAAGTCACAGCCCAGACGTGGTTGATTTGGTACGCCCCCAACGCCACCACGTCAGGGAGCGTTCCGGTCTTGGTCAGCGCTTCTCGAAAATCTTCCACTCTAAACGGTCGCACTCGCACGTCCTCCATGCAAAAAAAAAAAAAAAAAAGAAAAGAAAGAAACGTGTTTAAAACAACACGTCCGGTGGGCAGAGTCAGCAAAATAACCTGATACTCGCTATCTTCCACTTCGTCAAGCCTGTTTCCGCGACCGCCCACGGCCGCAATCGCCGCTCCGCTGGAGCTCATGATTTCTGCGTCCGACGCACACGACAGCCGACGAAAGAATACGGCCATCCTGACAAATGAACATAAACTGAGCTGCTATGGGATGAATAGTGCTTTGTGTACAATAATGTTCATTTGTCGGCAATAATGCCATTTGTCGGTTCATTTGTCGGCCATTTGTACACAAAGCACTATTCATCCCATAGCAGCTCAGTTTACGACATTTGTGGCATTATGGTATTTTTAGAAGCAATCGTTTCCAGTTGTGGTTATGTGCTATAGGAGTGTTGCGGAACAATAACAGCTATTCTTATTGCTCCGTGGCGTACACTGCAGCACGCAAAGAGTGATAGAGTGATTGTGTCGGCACGACGTTGCCACCATCGTCGTGCCACGTCGTGCATATAACTTGTCTTGTCACAAAATTTGCAACAATGCATCACGACGCGCGAAGTAGACAAAGCGGCCCTAGGTGTAGCGTTTTCACAGCTGTCCAACTCAGCGCGCAAGGCAAGAGTGACGGCAGCGAACGTGGGCGACAGCATGCGAAGCTCTAGGTACAGCGTACCCTAGGGCGGCATTGCCTATGGCGGCTTTATTTTCCCTGTTCCTTGAAACGGAGAATTCCCTGGAAAATGGCGTTTCGAGAATGCTTTCAACCGACCAATGAAAACGAGGATCAGTCTCCTGTGGATACGGCCTCCGCTCGATGCCCAGCGCCGCTTTCAGGGTGGGGACAGCGTTGCAGGCGTTGGTGGGGACACCCACGCTTTCCGGCGCCATCTTGGTTCTTTCCAATACGGAGGCGCTGCTACTGTAGCGCTAGGGTGTGGCGGCTGCAAATTAACCATTGGGCAGAAAGAAAGGGCGGCGGGCGTGCTAAGGGCGATACCGACGCGATATAAATGCAGATTTTCTGCTTTACCATCTGATAAACAGTTTGCTTGCGTAGAGTGCTCGTTTCAAAAGAGGTTTCCGAAACTTTTCGCGTGTATCGCAACCTGAAGGTAGCACGATTTGTTTGCGAGGTTACCCCCTTTTTTTATTTACTCATTTCACTGGTAAACGACCCACAAATATTACTGGAATCGCACACTTGATGAAATGTTAAGTTTGAATTTATTTACAAAAGTAAGCAGTAATTAATCCACTTTATAAGCTCTCAGAGAGGTTATCTGGTCAAAATGTGGTTGCCCTACTGCACGCTCGTACCTGCTACAGGCTTGCTAGCATAAGACTCAGCTGCTTTTTCAGGAGTGTTAAGCCGTCGCAGATAGATGCGGAGATGTGTGGGCACAAATTACTCAAGAAGTTTTCCAATCACATCTTTGTGCTGATAACATGGGTTTTCTGGCAAGGTTACGTTCTTTCCAATAATTTCCTTCAGTGCTTTCAATGGTGTTTCTGAGAGTTCAGATCTTGAGCTTCAGGAAGACTTGAGAACACCCTCACATTAAAAAACAAAGTCCAGAATTTGTCTGCTTGCATAAATTAAAATTTGCCGCCTTGGACATATTCATTTAGGTGAGCAAGGTGGTGTTCCTGTCCAGGTTCTTCAGCGGCTAGCATGCGCATGCACATAGAGCAGTGTTCCACAGTGCGGATAATCGGCTTTAACAAAAAGCCTGCCAATTGGGCGAGCACATCTTCCCCAAGAGAAGAAACTTCCTTCAAGTCGAGAATGAAGTCGCTTCTCTCATCACTCTCTTCCGACTGAGTGATGCTTTGTGCTTGTTCAATTTTTGCTGAGAAAAAAATCGACCAGGTAGGTACTGTCATTGATCGCGTATCCAGGAAACAAGTTTACAAGTGCCCCAATACTTCTAGCTACAAAAAAAGGTCAATTCACAAACGCCTAGAATAAGTCTACGCCGTCGCAACAAGTCAAACACGGCGATCACACAATACTGCAGCCTTATAATGACTATAAAAGGGCACGTCAACATATACAAGCAACTTCTCTGTGAAAATGAAAAAGGATTACAAAGGGACATTATCCTTAACAAAATCATGATCCTCACTCGCACATCTGCGTTGTGTCCGTCGGTACCCAGCTGTCACGTTTTACTTGCGCTGACCTTCCTTCGTTCAACGTCGCGGGGGTAACAAAATACCCGCGGCTCTTTTGCGGTCGATCCAGTGCACAGAACGACAAAGCAGCCCGTCTTGTTTCGTTAAAAAGCACGAACATCACAATGAACTACACAAAACACGAGCTCTCGCACCACAATGCCTCAAAGAATGCAAATGGAGTGCGCGTCCGTTCAGCTCGACAGCCGGCGCGAAAGAACCAACATGGCGCCGAAAAGCCAGAGCGGCGGCGCGGGGCGGTTCAAAGGCTGTCCCCACCCTGTAAAGCGGCGCTGGCATCGAGGCGCCCTACGCCGAGCTAGCCGAGCCATGAACCACCGATGAACCGCCACGCTTTGAGCGTGTATATGGGCTTCTATGGAAGCTTCGCTACCAGGCATATTTACCTTACCGATGTCTAAAGTCCCTAGATATTATGCTCCAAAATATCTAGGGACATTACCGACGTCGAGTACATGCCGGAAACATGTTTGTACCGACGTCGAGTACATGCCGATTACATGTCGGAAAACGGGTTTGGTCCGAAGCAAAGGGAGGAACGTCTAGCAAAGCGGCGTCGCCAGGAGACTGAGCGACGTGCCCGACCATCTCAGCAGCAGCAACAACAAGACGCCGTCGATGACGTCAAGGCTCGCCGATTGACTGACTATACCGTGAAACTTAGCGAAAGCGCCAGTGCGACTCGGACCTTCGAGACGGACTTCGTAAACAATCCGTTTGGATATATGTGCGACGTGTGTGAAAGACTGTGGCACATGAAAGACTTGACGCCGGTAAGTAGTGCCATGCGTGAAACGTTGAGTTTAGCGGCGCCGCCTGAGTGGGGTGAAACTGTGGCGCGGGTTTGTACAACGCACTTTCTCGAAGCAGAACTTTCTCGTTAAGTAGAAGATACCACTCTTTAGCGTTACCAATGGGTATCGTTACCCGCCCATGCTAGTGAACTGCCAAACGTAGCGGTGCCCAAGGGTGAAGCCTGTGCCGTTCAGCTTGACGAAATTGGCGTGGTCATCGAAGCCGTGTACGTGTCGCCGAACAATTCAGTTAAAGACACTATAGATGTAGTGGCTACGTCTATACCTAGTCGTGCGGCAAGGGAACTGTGTGTGGTGGCTGGTGACTTCAATCGTGTTCCAGACTCTCTTGGTGTTCCTTTGAAGGACACGTTTAACCTTGACTTAGCCACTGTTCCAACTGTACAGACGACCCAATGGGGAACCACCATTGATCTTGTGTATCACAGACAGACAATTCAAAATACTGCGTGGGGGCCATAGAGACGGCAGCGTGTTACTACACTGACCGCCGAGCCGTCTTTGTGGCAATAGAGAAGCAACCAAACGTTGAGCAATATATATATATTGTAATGAAGAAGAAGAGCACACGGACAAGGCCAGCCAGATCAACTGTTCAATGCCTGCAGTGCAACCAGTAGGCCAGCCGGATCGCCAGTGCTTCGCACGAGTGGGAGCCGTTCGTGCAACCAGCTGTTCCTGCTCTGGGTCACCTGTCTTTTTGATTACGAACAGACGCTACCATCTGATCTGTTCAGTACACCCCTTTACAATTGGTGGAGGTATTGGGTATTCAAGAACATTTACACCCTGGAACTCCGGTCTCGGACTCTGCCTTCCGTCATGCCTGACTCTCCCCAGCCGACGTCGCCGCCACCCTCCGTTGCCTGCTCTGGTGCTCTCCCGCTCCGCCATCCCGCGGTTTTCAGCGGTACGGATGAGCAAGACGTCAATGACTGGTTGTCTACCTATGAACGGGTGAGCTTGCACAATCGTTGGGACGATACCGCCAAGTTAAATGCCGTCATCTTCTACCTTGCGGGAGTGGCTTACCTGTGGTTTAAAAATCACGAACGCCTCTCTCGCGCTTTACGAAAAGTTACGACGCCACTTTCTGGGTTTTCTCTTCGCACAGCAAGCGCCCAGCCAGTTCGGCCTTCAGCAGCATGCACAGCTAGAGTTATTATTCAGGGCGTTCTCTATATTGTGGAGTTTGTGGTTCTGCAGTCATGCTCTCACGACGTGATACTCGGGTGGGACTTTCTTTAGCGAAATAACGCTGTCATCAACTGTGCGCGTGCTGAAGTCGAATTATCGCCTCTGTGTGACGTGCCCCTCGTCGACGCCACTTCTCTTCCCGCTAAGCGAGTCCTTCGGGAAGACATCGCCATACCGCCGTACTCGTCTGCCGTTGTTCCCGTCTTTTGTGGCGCTGTCTCTGAAGGCGCTGTCCTCTTCACTCCTTCGGAACTCTTCATAACCCGCAAAGATGTTCCCCTCCCTTTCGCCACGCTTGACATTTCAGCCGGTTTCAGCTTCATCGTTGTCTGCAATCCCCTTCCTACAGCCCTGAAGGCTCTTTGCGGCGAAGCACTTGGCCGTGTTCAGCCTCTTGATGACATGTTTATTACCGACGTGCCGGATGCTTCGCATGCACAGCTCACTGACTTCTGTGCACTTTCCACTTCTGCTCCGCCATCACCTGACTTATTCACACCTTTCATTGCCGACGACCTTACTTCTGAGCAGCGCTCCCAGCTTCTTCACCTGCTTGCCCAGTTCCGTTCTTCTTTTGATGTCGCTCAGCCTACTCTGGGCCGCACGTTGACGACGCTCTGGACAGCTTGCAAGGCGCTGAATTCTTCTCTTCGTTGGATTTACGCTCGGGCTACTGGCAGGTCCCAATGTCAGCAGTTGATCGCCCTAAAACCGCATTCATTACTCCAGATGGTTTATACGAATTTATAGTACACCCCTTTACAATATATATATATATATATATATATACATGTGTCACATAATGCGTATACCGTGTTTGTGTCATTGAAGCAGCAGTAAGCATGATAATCAAGCTAATCGTAGACAATCAGGAAAGCTAAGAATAACGAGCTGAACCTTCGCTCACGCTACGTATATCCTGGCATAGCCGAGCTAAGCTACTGCTATTTTTTTCTGGTCGCAATGTTCCAAAGACTGTGGCACGATGGCACGACGCGAGCCAATGGTCCGGGCCGTCCCGCCAGTTATACTTGTAACATGAGGTATAGCGCATACGGGAACACAGGACGACAGTGGAGATGAAGACACAACACTTGTTCGAAGCGCCGTGTCGTCGTCGCCTCTATGGTCCTGCGTTCCCGTTTGCACTATACCTCACGTTATGCAGTACAAACTAGCCCGCCAGTCTATCCTTTTGAGCTACACTCGGTTAATGATGAAGAAAGACCTTCGCTCACATGTGAATTTTTGCAGCGGTGCTGCATATTCTGCTCAAGGATGGTCACTCGGAAATGCAACGCCTGCAGCACGGCTTTCTCAATGGCAAGTTCACAAGAAGAACGCCTTGCCCGATGCAGTGGATGTGAAAGTGAAAATTTATTTCTTTTCAACGAAAAGAGGGCGCCAAGACAATAGGCAAGAGCCTGACAATGTCCTATCGTATCGTATGAGCGGTATAAAGATACACAATTTTTTACAAACATAAAAATGTCAGTCCTAAAACACAGAAACATTATCACAAAGCTGGCAACAAGTGTGTAAGAGAAAAACATCTCAAAGGTAAAAAAAAATAAATACAAAGTCTATCGACAAAATAAATATCTCATTCCGTTTGTTCCAATAGGCGTTTTTTAATTATAGATTTAAAACGTCTTTGTGGAAGGTAATATTCCGTTTCAAAGGGAAATTGATTTATTACCGTAGGAATTTGGTAGCTTAGTGTTTGCTTGCCGTAATTGGTGCGTGTGATTGGAACAAGTTTACGTTTCGTCCTGAAAGCATATCGACTGCTGGAATTTTCTGGACAAGAAAAGAACAAGTGATGACGATGGATGTACTTAAGTAGACAGAAATTATATATTTACTTTACATTAAGGATGCCATGTTTCTGAAATAGTGGTGAGGTAGGTAAATCTTAAGGTCTGCCATGAAACCCATCAATAGCACACAACGTGCGTTTAAATGAAATTAGTTTAAGGTAATTGCTGGACGTCGTAGTTCCCCAAACAAGAATATAGTATGATAACCTTGAGTTCAGGAGTGCGTAATACATGGATATATTTAACAAGAGGGGCAACAAATGAGATACCTTATGCAAATAACCGACTGTTTTACTTAGATCGGACATTAATTTGTTGGTGTGAAAATTCCAAGAAAGATTCTCATTGAACCAAACACAAAGAAATTTCTGGTTTGAAACTCGCGTTAATTCAGTATGCTCGTAGACAATTTTGAGAGTGATACTTTCTACTGTATTATTAGGATGAAAAATTATGTAGTTTGTCTTTGTTAAATTAAGGCTTAGCCTATTGGTCAATAACCAGTTATGTAGCTTTATTAAATATGCATTAGCCGTAGCCTCCATTTGGGACAAGGAGTGGGATGATAAAAATATATTCGTATCGTCAGCGTACATGACCAGATTGGGCGATTCGGATATGTTAGCAATATCATTTATGTATACTAAAAACAATAACGGTCCTAATATTGATCGTTGAGGCACACCATGCTGAATTTCCAATTTCTCCGAGGGTACGCCATTGACCTGAACATACTGCAATCTGTTATTTAAATAGCTCTTTAGCAAGTCAGATGCAATACCACGTATGCCATAACTGTTAAGCTGACGTAGCAGGGTGTTCTGATGAACGCAATCGAATGCCTTTCGGAAATCTAAGAAAAGGCCAAGAGTGTACTGTTTCATTTCGATGTTCTTAATAATTTTTGTCTTTTACTGTTAGCAGTGCCTGCTGAGTTGATTTGTTTTTCAGGAATCCATACTGCGAGGAAGTAATAACATTGTACTTATCGAAAAAATTTTCGTGACGAGTATTAATAACACCTTCAAAGACTTTTGATAAAAGGGGTAGAACAGAAATTGGTCTATAATTAGATATGTCATTCTTTCCCCCACTTTTATAAACTGGACATACGCGCGCTTTCAGCTGATCTGGGTATGTTCCGCTTGCTAACATACGATTTGCGATGTAACACAAGACGTCACATATTAAAGATACAAGCTTCAAAGGTACTGCTAGTATACCATCATGCCCAGGTGAAACATGAATTTTTACCTTATGAATTAATGAAGCTATTTCGTGAGTAGTAGTAGGCAGGAAGAATTGGATGTCTCGGCAATCGTCGATTATACGCTCCGCGGTGTCGTCTATAAAAACATGAGACATGCGCGACGTTTTACGCCGCAGAGAAAACTTTCGAATAATAATAATAATAATAAACCTTCATGGACTTTTAGCGCGCACACGTGTCACAAAAGAACGGTCTTGCCAGAGCTGAGATTTGGGCACTTGATCGCATGCGCACTAGATCGGTGCGGACGTCATCACTGTTCTTCAAAATCGGCAATGCTCAGCCTGTCGCTCGATCTGAACGACGCGTGTACTGTGATTCCCGGTGAAGTTACTAGCTACCGCTCGCGCGTGTGTCTGAAGTGATCGTCCCCGCAGGCACCAGGATGGAAGAACCATGATCTGTGGCGCACTTGTAGTTATACTTTTGCAGTTGGATTTTACACGGCCTCATGCCATCTGCTTCAGTGTTGTCCGGGTGGGGCAAACGCCGAAAACTTCTGCCATGCAAGATCCGTCTGCATCCCTGGTACCTCCACTACAGCCAAGCTGCAGGTACGAAATAACTTTGACAACTTATCATTCACGTTGCACTTAAAAAACAGTCTGATTAAAAAAGGACTACACCGTACTCGTGGTAGTATTGGTTCGCGGGGCTGCATGCTGCACTTCGCACAAAATTAGATTAGTCGTCACATTGATATGTCTAAATGTCCTGTAGCACATTTGAAAGTTTCTTCTGCAGTGCAACGAATGTGCTAAGGAAAGGCGCATCTCGGCAGCTGGGTGCTGCGTATTAAAAAAAAAAAAATGTGTGCAAGGGAGTAGGGACGATGGGGGGACGGCGAGTATACATGACGACAACGTGATGCTGATTCTGCAGTGATTCTGATGGGATGACGACGTTAAAATGATTACATTGATATGACGGCTTAACAGAATGACGACGACAGCGTGATAACGACGGCACGTTGGTGTTGGAGCTCACGTCAGTGCTCACGTGTATCACATGTCGTCACAGGCCGCCCTAATTCGCACAATATCCACTGTTTGTTTGCACTGTTTCCGGTGGCATTTCGAGCTGCACGATCTCCGGGATCAGCTCAGATTTTCCGGAGCCGAAATTAGTGCGTCCTTGTGCGTGACCTTGCTCGGACCTTGTTTCTGACTGGGCAAGGAAATGATTCGCATTTAGAAATAAATGGTTGGTTTTAACGACCCGAAACTGCATAACAAGTTATGAGGAACGCCGTAGTGGATGGCTCCTGAATAGTTTTAGGCAGCTGTGGTTGTTTAACATGTGCCTAATTAGGTTCTTCTTCTTTCTGGGGTTTTACGTGCCGAAACCAGTTCTGATTATGAGGCACGCCGTAGTGGAGGGCTCCGGATTAATTTTGACCAGCTGGGGTTCTTTAACGTGCACTACAACGCAAGCACACGGGCGTTCTTGCCTTTCGCCTCGATCGAAATGCGGCTGCCGCGGCCGGGATTCGATCCCGCGATCTCGTGCTCAGCAGCGCAACGCCTTAGCTGACTGATCCACCGCGGCGGGTGCCTAATTAGGTACACGGGTGTTTTTCAATTTTGCCCACACCGGAATGCAGCAGCCGCGGCTGTAGGGGAGGCGAATCTGCGAGTGCTTTGTTCTCTATGTCGAGGCAAGTACCTTTTAAAGCGAGCAGTCTGCGCACCGCGCACCGGGCCGCCACAGGCATGCCGCCAATGAACGGCTTCGGAATCGGGATCAAGCAGGCATCATCCGCGGCCAAGTGATCCAGCAACGTTCCGCCGAGATGCCGGAGATCGCTTAGTACTAAATATTTAAAATGTGGAAGAGCAGAGGAAAGACGTCCTCTGTTGTGAACAGCAATAACTGCGACAGACTAGAATGCGTGGGATTAGACGTTGCGTGAGTTTCGTCATCCTCAGCTGCACAAGGAGTGCCCGCGTTTAAGACCGTTCATCATTGGGATCACCGTTCCGTAAGGCGAGCACAACAAGCTCGGTTGCTGCAGCGTTAAAAAGTCTACTGCTGGTAATGACCGGCCACCGATTGCTGGCAGTGACTGCCAGACAAGACCGCCTCCGGCAACAACACAGCGTTATCGCCACCGCGCCTGGCACAAAATATCTCGGAATGTTGAACTTCGATAAGCACGCAAGTCATGCGAAGCGTGTAAAACGGACTCAAACGTAGAAGAGGTGGGCGCCATGAGTTTTATTTCTGTACCATGAATCTAACCGCAGGTGAGCGATCGCTTGGCCACTTGCAACTTTGTTGTCCACATATACGCGAATACATTTTAATCTCCGCTTTAAGTAATCAGAAAAACATCTGAAACAGCCATGGCGACAAGAATGACGCCGTCGGAACCAACCAACCAACCAACCAACCAACGGAGCGTCGCAAAAGGGATCTTCTGCGCGCGCTCACGCGCCTATTTCCGAACGAAGTTGTTGCCCATTCAGTTAATGACGACAAAAAGCGCATGACCACGACAGCCTTTCACGTCTGCCAATTTAAAGGCTAGAAAATAAAGGGTAAAAGCAAACATCAGGCTTCTACATTCGTCGCCTTCAGCCGGTAAGCTTGCATATCTATTAAGTTTGCAGTGCAAGCAGAACGGATAAACGAAAGGGACACGCTGCCTCTGCATCTGCAAATAGCGGCCTCCTGAGCCCTGCCTGCGGCCGCGATGACCATTGTACACAAGCGAGCAAACGCAGTGAGAAGGCGCCTAGCGGTGGGCGCGGTCACCTGACCAAATATGGCCGCGCCCATGGGTATGGGGCTGTAACAGGTCCAAGTTCAATGCAGGTGTCCAGCTCTCCGATACATTAACGTGGAATATCAAAGGGGGTACGTTTCGGGTGTTCGATACACCACCAGCTTAATTTATTTACTTCGATACCTACATACGTTTAAGAACGCCTGTTCATACATATTTAAAGATACGAACTTTATTAAAAATAAAGTGAAACCGTGGCCATCATCCACGTGCAGCGCGGGCTGAGATATATGACAGCGTACAGCCATAGACTGAGCACAATGGGCAGAAACGAGGTGCGCAGAATCATTGACAGCAATGCTATGAAATCGTATAAAAACGAAACGATAGCGTGACGTTCACGCCATGGTAGCATCCAGTCTTCGATGGTTCACGCGAAATTATCGCAACCCTTTCGAGACCCAGCTAGCCTTAGCTTGGTTTGTGCGCTTAGCTTTTATACCATTGGATATCGAATAGTGCTCGGTGCAGAAAGCTTGATTACGTACGATATATTATTCACGTCTACCAACCTGCGTAAAAGAACAAAAACCTTCACCGGTGCCACTCGCAAGCGTGGTTCTTGTATAAATACGAAAATACTAAGAAGGCTAGTTTGTTTCTTAAAGCATTAGGTAAACTATCGCTTTATATTTGTCCTCGCTGTGGCGGCCATTTTTCTGTCTGCTTGGTGTGTGTGCGTATTTGCGAGCAAAAGAGAGAAGGGGTTAACAAATAGATGCGCGGTTTTCTTTCGCGAAACTCAAATAGTGAGAGGCGGGCACGCTTTGGACCGGTGCATGGCCGTGCCGGCGGGACAGTGCCAAGCGTCGTGGAACGCGGCGTGGTTGGAAAGTGTGACGTCAACCCGATGTCGCGTGGGCACCAGCTTGTAGCGGCGTAGTCGCTTCTGCAGCTGTGGCGAGTCGCACAGCGTCATGGCCCAGTGAACGAAGAACAGCTGCCGCTCGGAGTACTGCTTCTGCCTCGCAAATTGCACGGAGGGCAGAGGAGAAACGCGCGCGGACAGCGCCAGCAGTACCGATGGCTGAAGGAGCTCGCGCAAGTGGTCGGGCATATGAGCGTCGTACTGCGAGGTGCCCAAGCGACGCGCCAGGCAGCGCAGTTGGGCCACCGAGGTGCGCAGAAGCTCTTGCGGCTCGTCCGGCAACGCGGCGCGGAGGAGGACCTCGACCAGGGGCGCAGCCGCTTGAACGTCGCCCAGGGGCCGCTCGTCGAGCGCCACCGACAGCGCGGGCGACGCGTACACCACATTGGACTCGGCGAAGTAATCGGCGCGCATCGAGAAAGGCTCGACTTGGTGCCGAGAGTCGAGGTCGTCGTCGGGGCTTGCCGCCAGCCAGAAGGCGTTGGGTCTCGCCGACTGCACTTGGAACAGCATTTCCAAGATACCTCCCTTGGTGCTTCGCGCAACGGGGCCCTGGAGGCAGTGTTGTTGCCGCTGCGATCTCGTGGCCCCGCCGAGCACCAGACGTGCGTGGAGCAGCACACGTGCCTGCCGCAATCCGACGCCCTTCTCGCGCCAGGGCAGTGCCTCGACCACCGCCGCGGTGGCGCGCTGTGTGGCTGCGAAGAGCGCGTCGGCGTGGCCTCCACGTGCGGGTTGGTGGTACTGCGCCTGGCCTGGCTCCAGGCCGGCGAAGAAGCCCAACGCCGACGGGTGCAGGTGCGCCAGAAGCCGCAAACAGCCGGCTAGGCGCGGCGGCCCCACGTCTGCCCACGGCGCCAGCGGAAGCAAGAAGTGTGCCTCGGTCGGCAGTAGTGGTGCCAGGTGAACCAGCACCCTGTAGCCGAGGTAGTTGAAGATAACCGCGGCGCTCGTGTTGCCCAGAGTCTCGGTCGCAAGGGCCAGCTGTTCGGGCTCGTGCACCAGCAGCGTCAGGTTGGCCTGCGTCAGCACTGCTGAGTCGTTGCGCACTATTGCCACGTATTCGGCCCAGTTCCAGTGGCGTGACCGGGGTAGGTCGCCGAGCTTGATCAACCTCGCGCCGTAGACGAAGGCGTCGCGTGGCTGCGCCCTTTCCAGCGCTTGTTCCAGTTGCACGATGGCGGCCGCCGCGGCGTTCCAGTGCTTGGCGCCGTCGCTGCCATTGCCGACCGCCATGCCGCTGCTGTGAAGGAGGCTCAGCGCCTGCTCGACGGCGCGCACGTAACTGCTTAATTCGCGCTGCGGCAGCGTGAGCTGGTGCAGACGCAGCGGCAGCGGTGTGCGGTCGAGCTGCATTGTGATGCGGCCGTAGTGGCGTCGCAGCGAGAGGCGTGCCAGCGGGAAGACGGCCAGCCGAAGGTCGATGACGCCGGCCAAGTCCCAAGGAGACAGGTCCAGAGGTCGAGCTCGCACAAGGGGCCAACCGGCGAGTCCAAGGCGTCGTAGGAGCAGGGCCACCTGCTCCCAGTCCGTTAACGCCGTCTGGGCCATACAGGCGCGGTACAAGTCGAGTGCCAGGAGCACGTAGTGCCCCGGACAGGATCCGCGAAGGAAGGCCTCTGAGATCGGCGGGAAGGCGGATAACGACGCGTTGAGTCGCGACGCGAGTGACAGGGAGGCCTGCTGGTGCAGCAGCGGCTGGGCATGGCGGTGCCGCCCACACACGAAGCTGTAGAAGCTGTGGCACTCGGCGCTCGCGTTGTCTCGGCTGTGGTGACCTACAGGTCGGCTGTCATTGCAGGAGGTCGAGTTACAGCCGGGACTCGAAGGGTGCGACCATTCGCGTGCAATGGTGAGCGAAAAGATCACCACGCCCATGCTTGATAGGACCCCGATGACGCCAAAGGTGACGGCGGCCCGGTAGCGCTTTGGCACCATGGCGAACAGGCTGCAGAGCGTTCTTCTTCCGACACCACGGCAGGCGCCACGAGCTCACGCGTGCTGCCAATGGCGATAAGGGCTCCCTTTACGTTTATTACAGCTGTTATTTTTGTAGTCCATGTGAAAATGTGGCTCATACTCATCATGGGAATTGACTAAGAAATCGATGGGTTATTGAAAGTTAAAATCAAATAAAAATGTTCAGGACTGCTATAGAGTAAATGCTATTGAAATCCGAAATGACTTGGTAAATTAAAGAGAATAACAGCAGTAAGGTTCTATAATCATTAGTTGAAAAGTAGGGAAAGAAAACGCGGAAATGGATGGATGGATGGATGGGTGGATGGAAAAACTTTATTTTGGTCCATTGGGTCGCGCTAGTTTCCTAGCCCGAAGCGGGCCACTCCCACGTTGGGACCGAAAGGCCTAGCCTATAGGCCGCTTCGCGGGCCCGTCAATTGGACTGCCCATAGCTGTTCATCTAATGTGAGACTGCGTAGAGCGGCGTCCCACCGCTCTTCAGTGTTGTCCTTGTCGCTGCGTAACGCGGAGCAACGCCAGAGCATATGACTTAGATATATATGGTGTCGTTACATTTATCGAATGCTGTATGAGTACAGATCTCCGGATAGATCTTGTTGATTAGTAAAGGGTTCGGATAAGTTCTCGTTTGTAAGAGGCTTAGCGCAATGGCCTGAGCTCTATTTAGTTTACTGTGCGGAGGGGGAAGACCCTGTGTTGTAGGTAGAAGTGCTTGGTTAGCTCGTTGTACGTGAGGAGATGGTCCTTGCAATCAGGAACCTCAGCATATACTTGTCTTGTGGCTACATGGTTGGCAAGTCCTAGCTCGTGCAGCATTTTGGGCAGATTCGTTGAGGTTCACGGGAGCACCGTTGATTTCTCCCATATGAGCAGGAATACAGATGATCGTGTGGGGTTTCACGACCTTTCCGTCGAGAATTGCCAGGATCTGTCTAGGGATGACTCCTTTGGCAAATGCTCGGACGGCTGCCCTAGAATCGTTGTGGATACTGGATCTCTTTTGGTCTAAAAGCGCCAATGCGATGGCTACTTGTTCTGCAATGTCTGGTTGCGTGGTGTACGTGGAAGCCGAGTTGCCGACTTCACGTTTGCCGTTCAGAAGGACTGCTGTGAAGGCTCGTCTATTGGGCATGAAAGCCGCGTCGACGAACGAGCATTCTTCAGCCTGATTTTAAGCTTTATCTAGCAGGGCTTTGGCTCTGGCTTGCCTTCTGCCCACGTTATGAATTGGGTGAACATTCCTTGGAACAGGCATGACTGTGATATTCTTCCGCAGATCTTTGGGAATTTCTCTATGATTATTATCTATTGATGTAATTGGTATACCAATTCGTTTGAGGATCTGTCTTCCTGATCACGTGGTAGAGAGTCTAAAGAACTGGGCTCTTTCTTGTGCCTCGTCTATTTCCTCCAGTGTATTGTGCATCCCTAGTTGCATGAATCTTTCGGTTTACGTGTACATAGGTAGCCCAAGAGCTACCTTGATTACCTTCCTTAACAATGCATTGAGTTTGTCTCTTTCAGATCTCTGCCACTCGTGCATGGATGCTACGTACGTGAAGTGACATAGCACAAAGGCGTGAAGCAGTCTAACGACGTTGTCTTCTTCGCGCCCATGTCGGCGGTTAGTTACTCTTTTGATAAGCCTAATTGCGTTGTCCACTTTCTTAGCGATACGTAGAATCTTTTGATTATTGGACCCGTTGACTTCTATCACCAAGGCCAGGACCCGAATGGGGTCCACCCTTGGGATGACGCGTCCGCTCCTGGTATAGAGCATTATATCGTTCTGCCCAGGAGGAATCCACCCCCTGGGTTAGCAGCCTCTTCTCTTAGGTCTGTATAGTAGTAGTTCTGATTTGTTGAGTGAGCATCGGAGTCCCGTTGGGATGAGGTACTCTTCAATGACGTTTACGGCTTCTTGTAATCTTTGTTCCATTTCTCCGTCGTTGCCTCCAGTACACCATATCGTGACGTCATCCACGTAAATAGTGTGTTCTATGCCTTCGATGCTTTCGAGTCTTCTAGCGAGACCTATCATGGAGATATTAAAGAGAGTTGGCGAGATGACTGCTTCTTGGGGTGTGCCTCGGTTCCCTAGCTTCATTGTATCTGATGTTAGGATCACCAGCCTTGAGCGTAGCCATCCTTCCACTGAGAAAGGCTTCGACGTATGGACGAAAGTGACTACCCAGACCGAGGTTTGAAATGGTTTCGAGTATAAACGTATGGAGGATATTATCAAAGGCTTTCTCCATGTCTAGTCCCAGTATCGCTCTCTTGTACCTAGTCTTGTGGCTGATTATTTGGTTCTTGAGTAGGAGCATGGCATCTTGCGTAGATAGACCAGGTCTAAAGCCGATCATCGTGTGAGGGTAAACCTCGTGCTCTTCCAGGTACCGAGCTAATCGATTCAGTATTGCATATTCAGCAACCTTTCCCACGCACGATGTGAGCGAGATCGGTCGTAGATTCTCGAGGCCGGGGGGCTTGCCCGGTTTTGGGATTAAAATGGTGCTAGCGGTCTTCCATTCGCCAGGAACGTCACCGCTCTTCCACATCTCATTAATCAGTTGTGTCAAATACTCTATGGAGTCATCATCCAAATTGCGGAGCATCTTATTTGTTATCCTATCGGGACCGGGGGCAGATTTCCCATTAAGATCGTGTAAAACCGCCCTGACCTCTCCTACTGTGAACTGAGCATCTAAAGTTGGGTTGTGTGTTCCCGTATATTCCAATCGAGGACGTGGCTGCTGCGGGTCCTCGACGGATAGGTACCTATTCACTAGCTGTACAATAACTTCCGACTTGGATGAGTCATTCTGTGCCACGTGCAAGATTTTGCTTAACGTGTAGCGTTGATTCGATTTCGTGTTAGTTTCGTCTAGTATGTGCTTCAGGAGATTCCAGGTTCCTCCTTTTCTCTTTCGGCCGTCTATAGAGTTGCAAGCCTCATCCCACTGTTGCTTAGAGAGGGTTTTGCAGTGCTCCTCTATCGCTCGATTGGTTTCAACAATTTTATTTTTCGGCCTACGGTTGAGTCTCTGACCCTTCCATCGGTTGAGCAGAGATTGTTTAGCTTCGGTGAGGTGCGCCAATCGGCTGTCCATCTTGTCGATCGGAAGATCCGTTAGCACCTCTTTAGTTACGGCGCCAACGTCCTCCCTTAGTTGTGCGGTCCATTGTTCCAAGCTTAGGCTGACTTCTCCAATCACCCTTTTCTTTCTGATTTTACGGAATTCGTCCCAGTCTACGCCCGAAACTTTGCGTAGTCTCTTCGGCCTAATCCGTAAGTACATCATTATTATATTATGATCACTACCAAAGTCTTGGTTCAAGTTAGCCCAGGTGGGTTCCGTTGGTGTTGCGAACAAAAGTGAGGTCAGGAGTCGTGTCTCTACATGTCGATGTGCCGCATCTAGTTGGGAATGCTGGGTCCGTGATGAGCGTAAATTCTAGGTCCGTCGCTTTGCGCCATAGACTTTCCCCTTTGATCGTATTATAGGGGTAACCCCAAGCGTGGTAGGGAGCGTTAAAGTTTCCGGCAACGATTAACGGTGAGTCTCGAGCTAGTTTGACTGTTTTGGTAAGTAGGGACTTGAATCTTTGCTTCAGATCTTTACGGCTGTTTTGATTGCCAAGTTGAAGAGTTTGGAATGATTTCAGTCATGATGTATTCAATCTTGTTACCAGTAGTCTTTAGATCGTGCCTGATGAGCGTAGCCCTGTTACTAACTAGGGTGGCGATACCTCTCCCCCCTTCGTTACTGTTCATCTCCGAGCGGTACCCGGGCAAAGTGACGTTGGGGGTGAGCGTTTCTTGGAGTAGGATAACGTGCGGTTTCTCGGGGTGGGATCGAATAAATTGCTGCCTTTTTATGATGGTAGCCCCTGCAGTTCTATTGCCACATCTTCAACTGACTAGTTTGCGCAGCCATCTTGCTTGGGCTGGGGTGTATTATTTAGTGTCGTGAGACTGTTGGACTTCGTGCGTTGTACGAGAGGATTAGGGGCCTTTGGATCCAGAGCTGGGACCACCGTATCGTTAAGATATGCTTCGATCTTGAGGAATCTCTGGTTAGTGCGCTCTTCCACGGATGCAATGCCTGACTGGAATTGCGTCAGCCTTTCGTTTATCTGCTTGACGCTCTCGCTGAGCGTTGTGAGCATGTCTCTGGTTTCAGATTTCGCCCTGGCAGGCGCTTGTTCACATGTTGTTATGGCCCGCTTCTTGGGCGCGGGTTTCTCCTTTTCTCCCTCCTCATAGGTTACGTCCATGGGTCGAGGAATTTCCGATTGCTTGCTGCCACTGCTAGCAGAGGGTGGCTGATTTCTCGCGGTTATCTGAAAATAAATACACGGAAAATAAATACGCGTAACTGCATACAAATTTAACGGGGTTCTGTCAATACAGCAGTGTCATGCGCTGCTAGCTTGCGTCAACCTTGGTTGGTCGGAGGCGCCACACAGTCCGTAATTCGGTCGGTGGCCGCAATCTATATGGCTCTTGAGTGGGGCTGTGTATCAGGTGGCGAACCAGCGCAGAATATACCACATTTATTCGTGTCACGCCCGCACCCACACATTGGAGCACGAATGAAAGAAAAAGTTTGTCGCAGTTTCACTCGAAAGGCGAAGCATCAATTGCGATATCAAATTAGTAGAGAGCTATACGGAGTAAGGATAGTAGTTTTATCAGCTGTATACACTTGGACATGCAGCAGCACCAGCAACGCGCAGAACTGTTGTCGACGCCGTCGGCGTTTTGCCCGCGTTCGCACCGAACGCGCGCGGCGTTGGTGACTGTTGCCGGTGCCTCTGGGGGCGGCTCGGAGGTTTTCGACGAGATCAGAATGGGACACTCGTCGAGCAGTGTCGGAAATTTTACCGACCTTCTTGCCTCGCAACGTTTTTATATAATTACGCATTTGGTGCCGCAGCTAAACGTCGCCTCCCATCCCTCCCTCCCGCCCCCCACGGCCAGTCGCGTTTGCTCTCTATATATGGTGATCGTAAAGGAGGAAAGAAACGCTTAATTCTGCAGCCCTTCAGGGAGTACGGCCAACGTTGGGACGGAGCAGAACGCGCATTTGCTCTCCGACGTGCGTTCGCTCCCCGTGAAAGCGCGAGTCCCTCGCTCCTTTCACTCGCACCTACAGTGCCCGGAGCGCGGCGACGATTTCATCGCCGTTGACGTCCTACGGAACCTCACGGCGACGACGACGGCGACGACGACGGCAGAAATCCGCTTTGGAGTGTCCATATAATTGCTATTGCAATAAAATGAAAAAAAAAAGATCACCAGCGATTACGATACTTCCTATAATGGGAAATTTGAGCGCGGCTCTTTACGTGTTTTCATTTCGCGATATATTGGCTGGCGCGGACAATGGTGCGGCACGTTGCAAAATGAGCGAAGTGTGGCACGACTGCTTCACTAATCGGGAGCCCGCGAGAGGCAGCGCGTGGCTGACGCGTGGGCGCGATTCACAGCAGCCGCCGCAGACAGACCTCTGCTCATGCAGCGCTTTGTTTCCATACATGGCATCGATGGTGTCACCCGTAAACAGGTCACGCGCGCTACTCTGACACCATCTCGTAGCCATTGTCGCCGCAGAACCTGTCTTGTGGGGCACTACGCTTTTTTTCTCACGCTTTCGTCATACCCTCCTCCGCTTTCAGCCTCAATGTTCCGCTGCACCCTCATCCTCCGCTTTCCTCCTCGCGATCTCTTCGCTATAGCCGTCTTTCATCGCCCGCTGCGCTCCGCGTTCGCTCTTTCATTCTTCGCAGTGCTCCTTCGCTCGGTTACTCCGAGGGACAACGCCGACGCTCAACGCAGGAACGGGCGCCTGAGAGCTGTGCTTTAAAATCGGGGATAGGCTGCTATGGCGCACGCAGCCACAGTGGGGTATGTGAAGTCTTGTGCGTGTAGCTGAAGGTGTATGGGCACTATAAGGCGCGCAGACTATGGGCGAAATCCACTAGTTCTGCAAGACGGGTTTATTCAGTGAAGTAAATGAGATCATATACAGTTGCTTATCGGCACGGTTTATGACGAGTGATGCACTCGGTGACGCGCAATCAGAAACAGGGCCGAGCTTGGTACAGCGTGGGTTATCACAGTGACCAAAGACACAAGTGGCATTTATTCACGTATTACAAAGCTTACATTTGTGAGCTTTGTAATATATGCGTGATTCATGATGCAGCTTGTGGGAGTCTTATGGTCTCGCTAGCTATGCGTGGTGGACCCGCAGTGGTCAAAAGGTGGTGAGCGCGAATCCGCAACCCTCTGTCTTGCTGCCCGAGTCTCTTCACGCCATTTCAACACTCTACATATGTTTAAAGGGCCCCTAAACGACCTCATATTTTTTGAACATTGCAAGTAAACACGCGCATCGAGTTCAGAATGCCGTCACGATCAAAGATGCCAAACGCTGCAGCGCTACGCGCCGCGGCGCGCCATTAAAAAAAAAAAAAAAAAAAAAAAAAAAAAAAAAAAAAACGATGCCGTTCTCCTCGCGTGGCCTTTCCGGTATCCCCAGCGGTCGTCACGATGTCAGCAGGGTGAATCTGGTGATGTCAGCGGCGATGACGATGCCCATTGGTCGAACAAGAACCTACGACTTCCGGTTTGTGTGCTAGCAGGTACGCGCGCTCCCTGCTCTTCCTCGTCGTGTTGCTCGCTTGTGCGCCCTTGCGAATCGGTAATTACAGCCTGCAACGCAAGTGCCAAATCGCTCGCGTTCCAACACAGTCGTGCTTAGCGGTCTGATTAGCTGCGCGAACAGAGTGCGACAGTGTTGGCCTTTCCAGACGTGCGCGCAACACAGGGCATATAGGGGCACGCTTCGCATAACATGGGCCGGAACCGCAGTAACAGCGGGTAGCCGAGAAGCGCCGAGTCCACGTCCACGTTACCGGCACGGTAACTCGCCGCACACCGTTTGCCATTCGCGTGCCGCCGTTCAACAGCGGTTTTGCTCGCGAACAGCGAGAATTTCCTTGCCGTACGTAGAGAGGATCAGACCGGGACGGGGACTCATTTGTGCTGCAGCCTCACGCCGCCGCTGATCGCTCGACGGCGCCGATATCGTCGCTAGGCCTTTTCGGTTCCCTTCAAAGCTAAAGCGGACGGCGCTTCGAAATGAATTACCGACGCTCACAAGCCGCAATATTTTCTTATCGTTGTTATCGCTCTTCGCAATAATTGTACACGAAGAAGAAAACACACTTATATTAGCGGCGCCGTCGGCTGCGATGCGAGCACAGCCGAGCCGGTCGTCTCCCGTCGGTAGCCGTGCACTGCTGCTGAGCTGCATCCGATGTTTTCGTTGCCGGTGGCGAAGGCGCGCAGCTTCGCGGTCGTCGATTGGCCCGTCGATCGTGCTGCGGGCGGTGCGCCGGCCGAACTGCCGTCTACTTTCGACACCTCTCGCGCGGCAGACGTTCGACGGCACTGGAGGCCGGTTCGCCGTCGGTATATGTGCCGCTAGCGTGGACTTGCGTTAACCGGAAGTAGGCATTGTATTGAGAAGCGCGTCGGCGATGACGTAGGTCACGTAACATTTCGAGAAGCACTCGGCGAGGAGGGGAGACCAGCCGACGAGGGGAGTAGCGAAGGAAAGAGCGAAACGAGCGAGGGCCGTTTTTCGATCATCAAACGCGTGTAACTCCGCTATTACGGCACCATTTCGAAAAATTCTCGCGGCTACGTGTTCGTTGTAGACTCGCGCACAACTGCAACACCACAACTAAATTTCGACCTCTGGGTGGTTTAGGGGCCCTTTAACGCGGGGGCGCCACCGTGAAATTCCTGCAACAAGCCGACATTTGTAAGCCTCATAACTCCTGATGAGCACAGATTTGAGCTTTCTGGGTTATACCTATATACTGTGGCAGAGTGAGCTCTCCCAAAGGCGACCACTCCCGCTCTGGTCGACAAGCGTACTGCTGAGCTGTACTGCTGAGCTGTACTGCTGAGCTACGCATGTCTGAACGCCGAGCGAGAAGTTAAGTTTAACTCCGATTGCATTATGCGTGGCGCGGCAATGGCGCCATCTGTGTACGCGACACATGTATGACAGAATAAAGGCTTCTTTCCTCTACACAACTATACCAAAGTAAGGCCCATGGGTTGTGCGGTTGCAAAGGTATAGGCAGTAATATTAGTAATACATGTTTTCGTTTCATGCGGGTTTAGCAACCAACCGCCTATATGCTGACTCAAGTGAAAAACGTTTCGCGTTAAAATGCCCCAGTAAGCAATCACCACTAGTAGCACAAGCGTGACTGGTGTAAAGCCTGCACACAGGAAATTTTCTAGAAACAAGAAGTACGGGCCTTGCATGAATAAAAACAGTAAATACGTATGTGGTACAGGTGGCGTGAACGTGACTATTTAGCCGATACATCGTGTGTTTCAACAATACGTAATTACAAAAATAAATCCTACGGCACTCTTCACGCGTGTGTGCGATCTGAGAGGTTGACAGGAATGCTTTAGAGGTTTATTAAATTATTTTCGAAGTATGTTTATGTGTTTGTGAGTTTTAATGAGTAATTTAGATGATAGTGCATGTATATTCGAAATACATTTATTTGAGAAAATTTGGCAGTTTTGACCGAAGGGTGAAATACTGAAAGCGACAGCAGCGTTTAGCGTTCTCTGGACAGCGTTTTAAGTATACGGTGGTGCGACTATACATGGATGCGCCATAATTTCTGGCACACCTTTAATGGCCATAACCATGCAGTGCAGGACATGTAATGGCATCGCATGAGCGCCCCTTCGCTGCCCTTAAGGAGAGGGGCCAGTCACATTAGATCACTTTAATATTTGTGAGCATTCACTGAAATCGTTTTACACTTTGTTACGTCTGAGAAGACTTAAGATAAAGGATATATGGGCTGTGAATAGAATGTTTCAAGACTTTAGTTCGCGTGTAGAAATTCACAGGAAATTCTGGCAATTATCGGTGAAAGAACGCAAGACTTGGTCTAAGCAACTGTGGTGGTTGAATAGTGTAGTATCTATTTTGCCAATACCGCAAAAATAAACATATTACATACATATATGTAAATATGTGCGGAAGATCACGGCGAGGGCGAAAATTCGCCTAGAGCGTCCAAATAATAGCTATCGCAACAAAACTCGGTACTCGGTAATGTAAGCTGGGAAGTAAATGCCGTATCCTTCTGGCATATCTTGCGCGAACACCATGTTGATGGTGGTGTGGTTGCGAGCGGCGAAAAGCAATATTATTGATGGTGGAGCTATTAGAGGGAAATACGAGGTTAAATCCAAGCTCTAAACGCAGGTTGCGGGCGAAATTCACCGGGTTATACGCCTCTCCAATTTGACTACATTTTCTGCTTTGGTTCAGAAAGTGCAGCACTTTTGTCATATTTGACAGTGCAACTGGCGCCATTTGCACGCGCTCTTTGATTTCACTGATGATTGATGACTTGAACGGGCAGTCTAAGTGTGTACGTTTGAGGTGTAATATGCAAAATACTAATAAGGCAATCTTCAATATCCTGGAAAGTTCGTAGTTAGTAGTCAGTCTCTTAAAGCTGTGCAAGAGGAACAATTAGTCAAAGGGAAGATGTTAAACGGGAAGGTTTCAGGCAAATAACTATTCCGATAAATACCATGAAAGTTTTCGTAAACGCCACCGTTATAACGTTATAGCTACTTCGAAATAAGCTGGAATTCTCTTGGGTGGTATTTATGTAAAACCACCGTAAGGACGAAGCAAGGACTAGCATGCGATACAATTCGGGAATAAAGCGGCGTGATACGCAGTCACTCCGCCTCAGGACTTCACCACGTGACCACACCACGTGACTCACGAGACTGTGCTGTACACTGTCTTATGGATCGCCTCAGTTTTGGTTACACCATCGCTCGGCCAGAGACCAACCGAGCAGACGCGCCAGACCACGGGAACGTAGGCAAAAAAAGAAGCTTAGCTTTAATAAAAGAATTATGCGCTTCAAAGCGTGTATTTGTTGCAGTGAGGATATTTAGGGATCCTTTTCTGTTTCCTTGCGTAGAGAACAGAGCCGGTCACCGACACAATTAAAAGGGTAGTAGAGACGACAACAAAAGGTGATTCGGTATACGAGCGTATGCATACCACATACCGCCTCTTATAGCGTTCTTTGTCATTGACCAACCAACAACCCACTGATTGAAGGTTTGGATTACACGCAAACAAGATAACACTTAAAATGGGTTGGAGCGCTCACGACAGGCACGGCAGTTTGGTGGCGTTCTAGAAAAAAAAAAAGGAAACTTTCGTCCTCAGCATTGCAGTCGGCTGACGTAATGAAAGACTAATTTGAGTTTGGAAATTGCAGGGACATCCTGCAGTAGCCGTAAAGTAGTCTGACAGTGACGATATTGTAGTGAGCTGACTGCTATATTACCGGGGAATTATACGGCTGCCTGGGATCGAGAGCAGACGTCCAGCTGGCAAGTTCGCCTCGTGCGTTAGAAAAATTGCGCGTGATCGGCATCGAAGGTTTTCGCAGAGCTGAGATCTGATATGGTCCCGAATAAGAGGACGTACTTTTTGTACTTTGAGCACCTCGAAGACTTCAGCGGCCCGCGACAGCGAACTGTGACATCATTACGGGGAGGCAACGACGTGTAGAGAGCAGAGTGAACTAAATTTGATATGAAAGCACGGCGTCTATTGTTGAGCCTATTCAGTGTACCATATTTGAAGGTAACCTCGCTTATGAAAGATATATACACATTTGTCGGTGGTGAAGAAAGCTATCGGCGCGCTACTGCAGTTCTTGAAGTGCGCCGGCCTCTGTGATCGTTTATATAGTCCTGCTGTGCGTCCTATGTGCGCGTAGTGCTCACTATTTCCCTCTTTTCCTCTTTCTATTACCCTTTCCTCTTGCCTTCGCTGATTGCAAACCGGTTGACCTCTCTACCTGTCCATCCTCTCCTTGTTTTCTCTCTCTATTTTCTCGTCTTAACCTTGCACACCTCGCAGACATGTTAACTATTGGACCAGCCACAACGTGCTACACATGTTGGAGATTTGAGGCTACTTGGCTAGACTGATTTGAGATTTTATTGACAAGAAAGACAGAGAGGTAGATAGCTATATCATTCCAAGCAGCGTCAACTTCCTCAGACAATGGCGTGTAACACAGTATAATGTCTAAAGTCCGCAAACTATTAGCAATAGCTGCTCCAACTGTAGCTTCCACGAACTTCCACTGAAATGTGTTTCTGTGCTTGGAACCGACACGTCGAAAAACGTGCCCACTTCCCCGCCTGTTTTTTTTTCTATTAATTTTGCGTTGATTTATGCGTTTCGAAGCATACAGCCCGTTGGAGTGCGATCACATGGATCAGTTTCCGCCCTCCCTGTTATCCGTCGTTCTTCATAAAAATAAACGTACCTAAACTACTTACTATGTCCGTGTTCCGGGCACAAACATGTTCGTGTGGCTGTACAGTACTTCTCAAGAGCTGAAGCAACAAAACGACAGACACCGACCAAAATAAAAGCTAAAAAACTAATAAAAACTGAGTAAAAGACGTTTCGGCTTCGCTACGGAAGCCTTGTTCACACAATGGGCTGGTTGGTTCTCAAGAGCTTATCGACGCGTTGATACCGCAGGCGCTTGTTATTGGTAAATAGGCCTTTCGGGAATAAAGTTTCGTGTATTCGGTTCGATAACTATTGCAAACGTTTATGAACGGGAATATATATATATATATATATATATATATATATATACTGGAACGAACATTTGGGCATTCCTGTCCCGTCTTTCTTTCAATCTGCTGATTATGCAGACGTTGCAGTTACTTTCTTAAAACGTCGTTTCATGCATTGAAGCACGATAGTAGTTGGAACGCCAATGCACTTCTCCGCAAAGTTAGGGAATTAATATATCGAAATTGGTGTCATCCTGAGAACTTCGTTCCAAGTGGATCCGCCTTGCGAAATTCCACGGATAGAATGTGTAAATTACAATATGGACCATAAGTTAATTAGTTAAAAACTTAATTAGTGAATTTTTCTTAATTAGTCTATTATGCATTTCAATTTTTATGCAAGTAATGGCCGCCTCTTCGAGTAGCTAGACGGGCTCGTGAACTAGAATTGTGCTATCTGCCACAGGCAACCTGTGAGAATTTTTGAAAGTGTTCGCTGAAACACCTGGTATATAAGAAAACGATGGCATACATGCGTTGATGTAGTTTTCGTCTGTACAATTTATTAGGTAAATTGCGTCATATCCATTCCTTTAGCGTGCCGTACTACGTCGTCGTGGTTTAGTGCCCGTAATCGCCCTGTAATCTAGCGTAACTAATTTCTCTCCAGTAATGCTGTAAAACATGCTTATATCGCTCGACTCAAATGCTGTAAATACTATAAAATTTGCGACATAAGGGACAAATAAATTTTATGTAATGGAATCCCAACACTGACCCAAGGAAATGCACAACTTTGAAACTTCCTTCTTGGAGACAGGGAGCACAATGCACAATCCATGGCGGCGCTCGACCTGGACTTCGTGTGGAGTATATATCTGCTGCTTATCTTTGCTGGCAGATAGCGCCGCCTATTCGCAGCTCTCGTGCACGTCTCTTGTCTATAGAAAGTCATCTGCACCAGTAACATCCAAAGTAACTAGTGTTCCATATAGAAATTTGGGCTTGTTGGTGTAACGGCACCACCAGCCAGTCATTTATTATTATCCCATTAGAAGACAAAATCTGGAGACAATTGAGTGCTTACACTTTGGCTTTAAGGGCGATTAGTGACACAAGCATATCGTCATGATATGTAACTACACTACAAAAACAAGTCGCTCCCATGTCTGGTCCGCGTGCCATTTATTTCTTATGTCCTCGTCCTTTTGTACGTTTTCATAGCACAACGTTGCCCTGAGAGGATAAAAAATGAATAACGTACGTCGCCGTGGTAGATTGTCATCTTCTGGGATCTCGAGTATCACGTTATTAATGTCTTACGGGACGCAGATTGTACACTTGTAGTGATTTTATGCCAATGACATCACAGGCGATTGGACAAGCTATCGGACATCTATCTGCCTCGACTGCCACGGAGGCTGGCTCGCCTGTATGGTAGGTCTAGTACAATATATTCAGACGTTACACACTCAAGCGATTCCTTGATTTGACCAGCGCGCCTCGCACTTGCGCTGCGTGGCTTCATGGTTCTGGATGATCTCGTAGTGGCGCCTCTCGTTCCGGTACTTCTCGTCGCAGGCGACCACCAGGGCCCAAAGTACCAACACGACCATGCCTCCTATCATGGCGTATTCCAGCCGGAGGTCCGTGAACAGGAGCGCGATCACGAGCGCCGTGAGGAACGCTATAGCGATGCAGGCCACCACGATGTTGCGAACGTGGAGCGGGCTCCGCTCCTCCTGCACCGCGTACACCGTCGCGTGCATGTTCAAAGGATTTGAAGTTTTGTCTCTACGAAGACGCGGGACGACCGAATCCTCAGCACGTTCTAGCGGCTCTGCTGCAAGCTTCGGACGCTTGACTCCAAAGACACCTATAAAGAGAGAACAAAAAGTGTTGCAAGAACAATTTTGAATAAAATATATCCAGGTCCAGTGCACATATTGGAGTCTATGTGAAGCAAAGCTTTCGTGAGGCGGTTAATTAAAAGCCGTAAAACTGATTATAATCTACACAGCGTTCTGCAGCATATCGACTATGTGCCTGCCACTCAAGACGCGAAGACCCGCTCGACAGCCTATTATACTGTCTTCGGAATCAGTCAACTTGTTATAACACTGTCTCCCGAGTCGACCCTATCGGGTATAGTGAAACCGATCCTGGAGATAGTGAAATAGTAAGCTGCACTATCTCCAGGATCGGCCCATTTCTCGGTGAGACACTGACTGAGCAGACGCGCTAAACCTTTAGAAATAAGGCTTATAAAAAGCTTTGCTTATACTCGCCTGATGACTTATGCTTGTCGCAGTAAGAGTATCTAGGCATCACTTGTTTCGCTGCGTAATTCCACAGAGGACAGAGTCGGCCACCGGCACATTTCTATAGGGGGAAGTACGTATGGGGTTACGTATAAGCCGATTTGTTAATAAGTGCTGTCAGCCAAATCCAGGAGGGTTTGCTTAAAAAGCTCCGCTATATGAAATCTGCTTCCGACAGTCACTAAATTTTAACTTATCTTTAAAATGCATCAAACGTTCTAAAATTTGGTGCAGTGTATACCAAGCAAACAGGAGTTCTCAAGGGCTTCGTGTTCTAAACTATCCTGCTAAACTCTTAGGAGCCAGAGTGTCCTTTTCGCGTTCCACCAACAAAGCCTCCGACGTCTTTCTTGCTGCCTGATTATGTTTTGCCTAGCAATTTTTCAATTAGCCTGCCAAGAGTACAGAGCCATGATTTTCACCTGATAGAGGACGCCTTTTAACAGCGAAGCTGTTCTAGCTAACCGTAAAAAGTGCCGGTTGCTGCGGCAAAACTTCGCCGAGCTATGATGTCACTGCGTTGCCTAGCAACCACCTCGCGGAGCGGCGTGTGCCTCGCCTCCTCTCCGTGCTGTGCACATGTTGCCTTGACATGGGACGTTAAGGAGACGGAAGGAGAGCATGCGCGCGGCACGCGCAATGCTCGGGAGAGGGAAAGAGAAAACGAGAGCGAGATAGAAAGAGAAAGAAATTGTAGCAGCACCAACGAGGCAACGAGCAGAGCTGCTGCCGACGCCGCCCGCGTTGCCTAGTCGCGCATGCGCCGAAGTAGTAGCGATGACGTCAAATCGCGTTGCCTATAGTAACCGCCGGCGCAGGTGCGCGCTCGCTTCGCCCGACACAGACACGACTCCGCCGAGCACCCGCCATGCAGCTGCGCGCTACTGCGCATGCGTCGTGACGTCATCCCGGCGTGTCGTCTGCTTCGCGCCGCCCGTACACTGCACATAGCTTTCGCCCAGTGTGCATGGGCTTGGCCTCGGAGTTTGCCATAAAAGGGGCTGCGCCAAGTCGTGTCAACTTTCGCTAAATATCGAGCGGCTAGCCTCCAACGCGTTTGGCGTCGGACAAGCAACAGCGTTCTTGGCACTGTGCCAACCTTGGTTAGCCTGCCTGCGTTTGTTGCATGCCAGGAACGCTGTCGCTCGTAGGCGCCGACGCGTCTAGCGCTAGTCACGCGAAATGTGGCGAAAGGCATGGTACCTCCAAAAATGATCGCTCGAGAATACCTTCCCTACATGCGTAGTTAAGTTAAACCAAACTAAGACCTAGCTGCAATCAAGTTAATACCTATAGCAGTAGCAGCCAGTAAGACTTGAGGACTGACAGTTTCGCTGTGCCTAAGCTTTGCACGACCGAGTGCAAATTGCCGGTTTTTTTATTATTGCGATAGAAATTATATAGACACTCCAGGCGAATTTCTGCCGCCGTCGCCGCCGTGATGTTCGGTATAAAGCCCAAGTGCGATGACATCGCGGCCGCGCGCCCTATGCTGTAGGTGCGCGGGAAAGCATGCGAGGGAAAGCAGGCGATGGTGAGTCGACAAGGATGGTGGATTGGTGCGCAGCGTCTTCCCGCGAACGCAAAGGGGGGTGCGCGCGCTAAGAGGGAGGGGGGTGGGGGTGAGAGAGGGGCAGGAGAGCGCGAGTCTCCGCTTCTACTGCGGCCGTGGCTGCGCATGACGCGGCTGAGCGCGGTCGCACGCGTCCTTTCTTGGAGGTAATCGGCGCTAGGTTCGAAGGCTAACCGACTCCAGATAGCTGATGACTTCGTGCGCTCTCTCTTCTCGCGCGCCTATAGTTGGCGTTGAAGCGAGAGGCCGCGCGAAGGGGAATTCGCTTGCCGCTACTGCCAGTCTTCATCATGCCAGTGCTCTGACATCGGGTGTCCGTGATCATCGAGTCAGATCCGTTCATATTTGCCTGTGCACGCGTGATACCGCACTTGTTAATTTAGTCAGTAAGCGAACGTTTACAGCAGTCTTGCAGCTGGTAAAAATACTAACCTTACTGTTTATAGCTGCCTAATAATTTTCTATCGCAATCAACGAAACTGCGAAACTGCGACTTTTTTAGTTTTGAGACAAAACGAGAGGCTGCTGCACTCGCAATAACAGTATGAACTTAAGGAATATTTGCTCGCTGATTAACAGTGCTTTAATGTTATTTTCCTAACTTGATTTGTGTATGTAACTTAATTTGGTTGTGTGTAATTTTCCCCCGTAGAGGTGTGTTGTGGAAAAGGGGTTTGTGTTTGAGTTTCCTCGTAACAGAAAAAATGCTTTCTCGTACATTCAAATTACAATCCGATGCTATCACGTCTGTAGGTTGTGGTTAAGTCGTACTTCACGATTTTTCTGACGGATTTCACTTTGAGAAATTCAATTAGTTCACTAACGCCTCTGCGCCACGCAGAGAGCCTGCGTAGTCGGGGTGGTTCGGGATGACTTGCTCAACCGCGGACGCCCACGCTTTCGCCGTGCCGGATTTCCTTCAGCACAGGGCCCTTAACGCTGTCGCGTTAAAAAGGAGAAATCAAGACGAAGTCGGAAGAGACAGCGAGAAGAAACGAGATTATGACACCTCGAGTGCAGGAGCAGTAGGCAGGCTGAGTTGAAAGGCGCGATTTCCGATACGTTGCTCTGTCAAATCTATCGCGTTATACTATCAGTTTAGCCAGACAAGATTAGCACCTTGGAAAACCAACACTGCTCGTCGAAATGAGCGAAACACTGCCTTGGCATATACGAACTCAACGGGAGTGGATCGAGTCAAAGTCGAGATGCGGCATCCCTACGCGACAGCACTCGCATGAACTCGCTCTGGCAAGCCTACATCGAAGCGGGAGCCTGCGTCGAGGCGACAAAAATGCGCGAACACAATTGGCCCTCATTGTAATTTTGTTTACAGATTACACTTCTCATTCCCCATGTTGCCTCCAATTTGAATCATACTGCGATGTTTGGTTTTCCAGATAGGCGCGCGTCTATGGTTAGGTGGCTCTCGTTCATGCTTGCGCATCTGGGTTTACCTGTATGTTTTCGAGCGCTTGCTGAAAACACGAGTCGGAAGCGTGACAGGCCCACAAAATTTGACAAAGGCAGCCGATACCATTTCCAATTTTCGGTGTTGTCGCATCCGGTTTTTCTTGTGCGAAGGGGAGCGGCAAAGTTGTAAGGAAGGGAAAAAACGTACACCAACCGCAGCGGTACACCAAACGCAGCGAGCATCCGCCTCGTATGCTGGAGGTATCGAGTTCAAATCCCGGTGCCGCCGGGAACCCACTGGTCTCTAATGGGTAGAGATGTCCCCTGGCCTGGTGCTCACATCTCGAAAGAGGGCCCAATAAAGATTTCAGGAGTTGTCTCTGGGCGCCTCTTGCCCAACCACAGACGGCCTTGTTGATGAGCATCCGCCGCGGCTGTGGGGGGCAAGTGCTGACGCCAGGTACCTACCGGTAAAATACGCACAAGCGCGCTCCCGGCCTGGTGCTCGGCCATTATGGGACCTCAACGCTTGGAAAGGGGTGTTTGTCCTCAACCCAAAGGCGTCCCCACCTCAATATGTGCTTGGGGCACCACATGTGTAATGGCCGCCATGGGAGCGGCCCAAACATCACTTTTATTTTTGCTCACGAGGGTTTCGACGGGAATTCAGGGCGCAGGCTCCTTTCCCAAGTGCATCACCCCTGAAGGAAGCCGAACGCCAGGCTGGGGTACGCTTGTGCCCATTTGTGCAGCGGTGGGAGTCGAACCCACAACCTCCCGCAGCCGAGGCGGGCGCTCTACCACTAGGCCACGGCTCATTTGCAGCGTGTTTATTGACCCACGAGGTCAAAAAAAAAAAAAAGGGGGGGGGGGGGGGTTGTTATCGGGACAGATGCGATAACTTTTTTCTATCGTAGCTAGATTACACGATTGGCAGCCGGGTCTGCGCGAGCGAAAAAAGAAAAAAAAAAAAAACGGCTGAAAAAGGAGGGATGAATAGGGGGTGCCATAAAATAGCAGCCTTTATTCAGGAAGGAACAGTAATTCCTTCTCCATCAGCTGCACAGACGGTATACACTTATACATAAATCTGCATATGTGCTAATCTGGGCAGCCTCTAGGATTTCCCTTTCCAGTTTGCCCTTTGTGTACCTTCTGTGCATTTCGTGGACAAGGAATTACTGTTCCTGAATACAGGCTGATGTTTCATTGCGCCTCCTCCTTCCGTTTTCTTTTTCACTCGTGCCGACCCTGCTGCCAGTGGTGCCATCTAGCCGCGGTAGAATAAAGTCATCGCATCTGTCTCGACGCCACTCCATTTTTTTTTTCTTGATAATTTTGATTTTGTCAAAAATAAAACGATCTCAACGCGTGCGCCGCTGAACTTGTGGGTAAATGTCTCTTCCATAAACCTCAGCTGCAAGCGAGCGTCCATCCCGTTCATGTACCCCTTTTCTTTTTTTCCTTCCGCACAACTTTAGCGTTCCCCTTCGCACAAATGCCGCACCAGCTCGCCGAGCAATTTACTATTCTCTTTTTCATGATGCATTGAGCGATAATATTGTCGGGGGGCAGTAGAGAGGTGCCCTCAGTCAGCCGACACCATCGATGAAGTGACCTGAGGCTATACGTTACGTCTACTGCTGGTTTATATTGCCTTGTGAATAACTGGAAATACATGTTGCTCCCGTAACAACATTAATTCTTCACTTGATTAACGACCCCAGTAAGCACGCAATGGGGCAAATTCATAAGTACTTTTCCTACGGTTCTTTGTTGTACATTATGGTGGGTACACTATATGTATATGTAGACTTATATAAGAAATGTTATTTTCATAAAGAAAGTCAGCATTATCGTGTTGTTATAACAATTTTGTACAAACATTAACTTTTTCTGCTGTCGGAACGCAAAGACAACAAAGAACCAGTTATCACAACTATCGATCAAAACTATTAGTATAACTCACAATGTATACAGCAGCAAAACTAGCAAAGTTGCCGACGTTACCGGCACCAGACTCCCATCTCTAGTTATACGACACCAAAATGTAATTCGTCGAGTTCAAGCCGGCATTGTTACAGTAAATTCCATTTCTAAAACATCTGCAAGAGCTTATCTTCTCGCACGATGTAGTGCATGACGGAAACGGAACGGAGTGGGGGGAGAGGGGAGCTCGTCGACTCCTGGTGACGCACCCCTGATCTCAACTCATAGGAGGCTCAGGCAGAACAATTTCCGGCTGTGTATGCCAGGCTAACCCCGCCTGATGAACCACCACCACCAAACGGGAAATACGCGCACAGACCAATGAAGTGCAAAATAACGACCAATTTATTTTTGGAACGAATGCTCGTAATTATGCAGAAGTAAAGACAATTAACGAGATAAAATAAAATAAAAATAAACGTGATTTGTTGATGGAACACGAAGGTCCATATGTTCTTGTTAAGTTTAATAAGATGATAGTTTGCGTTCCGTTCTGTCTGTCTGAGTATTCCCTGTTTTCATGTTGTATGCAAGAAGAGGAATAAATTAACAGCAACCAAGTTCCCTTTAGCGCACTGTTGAAAAATAATTTGCACTAATCTTTGTAGCACTCTATCACGGGAAGGTATACTTACCGAAGTTCAGCGTCCGACCGCGCTTTTGTGGCCAGCTGTGTGGTGCTCGATGCTCCGGAACCTCAGAATGGGCATAAATGCAGAGCTCTTACTGTTTCATCGGCAGCAAAGGCGCCCGGAGAGCTAGCAACAATCTTTCTGTTGGCCAGAAGTCTGAAGATATAATTATCTTCTCTTATTTACAAAGGTCATGTGAAAGACTTTCAACAAAACAGAGATAGGGGAGAAGCGACGGCTTAAGATTAGGTAGTCCGCTGCACGTACTAGCTCTCTTTCTAGCCTCGTTGTGGTACTAATCGCACAAAAATGGAGGGAAAATGCATTAAATTGTAGTGCTTTACTCAAAGTTACATTCATGATGCCAGGAAATCTGTGTTATTATTTGTATCGTTTTATTTTCCTATGCACATTTACCCAGCCGAACACAAGACAATGCTAAGAAGACAAGGAGTGCTACAGGTTTTAGTATGAGAATAACTGGTTTTAAATAAATTATTAAGCTAGAATATATATATATATATATATATATATATATATATATATATAATAGGCATATGGTATAAATTTGTTCCATACAGCTTACAGGGAGTCCTACCGATAAAAGCAACTTGTATTAACGATGTTTGTCAGCACAACCCAATTGTGAAGCTATCCTTGAGAAAACACTCCAGAAACAAAATTGGCTAGTGATGATCACGTTTATTACTCCAAACGCTGTACATGACAAATTGCAACAGGTATACACTCGCACTATAAAAATAGTGTGCCTTATAACTAAAAGCTTCATTGTGTGAACTGGAATAACACATTCCAAAAATTTTGTGTACAAAGAAGCCCATTTAAATAGCTTGATAGCAAAGTGCAGCTGCGTCATTAAGTAGTCCTTTTGCAAATGAACAAGTATAGGAAAGCATCAGCACATGAAGTGTCAATATAAATAACAGAAAAAGATATACGGATGAGGAACAATCACACACATGTAAAGCTGTATTGCCGCGTAATCATTTTACAGCACGTAAGAAAATCTTTTATTTCTATCATAATGTCTTGTATTACAGCACATAAGAAAATCTTTTCTGTGATAGTGTCGTGCATGCAATCTACAAGGTGTAGAATGCTTAGTGCGCATTGAGAAACTTTGCCGCAAGATTTTGATTTACTTTTTTTTATGACACTATAGGTTACGGACGCTGAGTTGCGAATTATAATCCATTTGTGCTTGAAGAAACATAACAATTTGCACTGTACTTTATTGTTTTGTTTCAGCGACAGTGAACAATAACAAAGAAATATGCGCATTCAAAACGGTTCAAACAGGATGGTCATGGAGATATATTATTTACAACTTTTATTTCTACTATAAGGGAAAGTACACAAAATCTCTACACATGAAGAGTACCGAACCAGAAGGATTTTGTATAAATATTTTTTTTCGCACTCGGCCATTTTTAATTTTTGATGATGTGACTAGTTTTAAGTGCAAGTTGTTAGCTCGCGCTTCTTTTCGTCAAGGCCTAAAGCTTAAGTCGTTTCCTTCTAGGGAGATAATTATAGTGGGCGCGACACGTTCCTCTCATGTTTATCTCCAAGAAACCACTCTATCATTCGTGTATCTTTATTGCCTACCACGTTTAAGACGTCTAAAAAGTTTAGCGCAAGGGGTAAAAGTGATTGCTTTGCGATACAGTATACTGATTCAACGGACTGGCCTTATGACGCGTGAAAAAAACTTGGGACCCACCATTCTAGGCGCGTAATGCGACTGAGTTAAGAAAACTTGCTTATATTTGTGGCATATATTTACGGCTGAGTTCATCCGCAGTGTGATACGGCACCCAGCGCACTGCTGTCTTGACAGTTACGAACTTTTTCCAATAACCTATAGTATGCTACGCGTGTGTATTAACGATCCTAGGTCCGAACCCACGCTTGTAAGGATGTCCGTCACTGACCTGCCACATTCGCTATAAAATACTATAATCATCTGGATTTACCGGCGCCTGTTACTTCTTGGGAACTGCTCCAACGTTCTGTCTTGTAAACCTTCTGCCTTCTGTAAGCGTGCGCCTGATGTTTCTTGCTTGTTACGTTCGTTCTACAGAACTGTGAACTCTCATTTTAGAACACGTGTAGCGTTTTTATATATACGCGCACATGGGGCATATAATACAGTGGACAACTGGTGTTGCGCTGAACGTGTCTTAGAATGACTTGGAAAATGTACTGGCAAGTGCAACTTGTCGGTAATATTGTGTTTGTCAGCAGTAACCAAAGCGTCGACCTTTCCTTGTAGAAACACTCCAGATAAAGGCACTTGTCAGGTTTTGGTAACCGACGCCTCTGCGATGTCTGCCTCAGCGAGTCAGATAACGCGATTACGTGCAAGAAAATGTACTCAGCTCGTGCAAAGAAATATATGCTAAGCGTATCTACCGGTATATTTTTGCGAGACTGATTAATACATGCACAGACAATGATGAATTTTATTTCAGGTTACAGAGAGTAGACTGTTTAAGTATGCCTGAGTTGATGAGTGTGTTAGAGCGAGCTTTCTCTTTTTTCTTGTGTGTTAGTAGAAACGGATATATAGCGAAGTGCTTGAAATTCAAAGACATTGATCTACGTTTATGTTAGGAGATGGCGTGAGGACAGTGTCTGGCAGATCAAAATATATTACTAATAAACACGAAGGGACGGCTTCGGCAAGGACTAGCATATTGCGCGACAAAACAAAGGGACAGACACTTACTATACACGACTACATTGAACCCCCACAAACGCTGCCTTACGAGGACTCTTTCGAGTTTGAGGCCACCAGCACGTGTGCACAAGCCTTGACATGAACCCTGACATGGTCATTCCATTCTTACGTTCTCCCTTTCGCCACGTAGTCGTCGAGAACTGAAGCGGAGTGTAGGACTTCGCTGACTGCTTCAGGAGTAGTGCGTCTTTCAATTGAAAAGAGTGCATGCTTGTGGTACGTTATTCCAGTGCATTAGTTGAAAGCTGCTACGTTCTACGCGAATGTGCACGAAAAAAAAAAATATGGATGCTGCTGTCTCGGAGGCTGTAACTGAGACATTAAGCTTACTCAGCTTGAACTTGTGGACCTTGATAGCAAACTAAGAACAAAGTATATCGCATACCGTAGATAACGCGAGAAAGTACTCGAGTGCAATAAATATTTTATACAGTGCCTCCCCTGTAGCGCCACATTTAAAGTGCAGCTTCGCAAGTACACAACTTCGAGGGTTTATGCGACAATTGTAACGCAAAGCGCAACCTTGCCGTTGTTGCGGTGGCAATTACTATATGTCGTTTCGTATCGTTCATCACACATATGCGCAACAAATGTTTTTCAAGGCGCTAGTGATAAAGAAAAAAAATAAAAACGTCTTGCAGGACACACAATGTAAACCTTATGCTTGGTTACATACTGTACAAGTCTGGCATGGGAAGCCTCTTTGGTTTTCGCTTTAAAGGACGCTATGACATGCGCTCCCTCTCACATTCTGTCATCAAGGGACGACGGTTCCTGGAACCTCACTTAAAGCAGTGACAGGCGTCGCACAAGGTGCGGCGAGCTGTACGAATCGCAGGAAGGAAGGCACGTCTTGAATATGTCGCTTGACGTCCTCTTCGGGTCGAATGAGAAGGGCTCGATGTTGACGACTCCCTTCTGCTGAAGTCGGCTCGGGATGGGCTAGACTGGACGAAAGTAGGGTTTGCGCCGTCTGTTAGCGGAAAGAAAACGAAAGCGAGGTGCAAATGTTAAGTGAGTAGAAAACAGTATATATAGTTATGTGCGTAGAAGTACAAAAACTATGGGCAGTGAGCCTATATATCGCAAGTTATACTGTCCTCAACAACACTGTATAATGCACTGTATGGAAGGGGAGCTAGGCTTTTCGGAGTGTGTCCGATGTTTATCGGTGTTTGTTCAATCTGGTAAGATTAAGTGAAAATAAACCAAGGATCTCCTGCCTACAGATTTGTTCGTTGTGAGTAAACTCACTACGACGATGAGATAATCTTGCCATTATATTTTACACTGAAAAGTGAAAGTGACTCAGTTTCATCAATCATTAAGTTATGCAGTGTTCACTTCATTGCACACAAATTGCCTTAAACAACCTTATTAGCGCCGATACGTGTATTGGCTGAGCGGTAATAAATTGGTTAAGGTTGTCAGGCAAGATGGTATGTATACGTCAATTTCATTTAGTTGCGTTGTTTGTATCTTCTCTTCGTTGCCTTCCGCCTGCCCGAAATGTTGCTGCACTCAGTAAAGACTTATGACAATAAAGAATTACGCTGCAAGACAAATTTTCACTTGGCTCATGTTTAAGTGGTGGCGATGGGTGCTTTGTAGCTGGGGCAATGGACGACTTGAAATCAAGCGTATGTGCCATGTAAATACTAAATGCTCCATGACCTGTTCGCCACGCAACAAGAACGCGATACTTGTAAGCTATGGCTTGAATACATTAGGGCTTACGTCAGCGTATAAACATGAACCTAGGAAAGCCGCAGCCTTTTACTTTTCTTGCTTATTACTTACTTTTGTTTCTTTTCTTTTTTATTAGTTTTCTTTCCTACTTTCCTGCTACTTATACTTTTCTGTTATTACGATACAATTTCTTCTTTTCCGTTCAAATCACGTTGAACGTCAGACTTGCCAAGATACATTACTAAGCTAAGAGCCATTGCTTTTCGCGTCTCGCGACCGCGTTTACCCACTAGTCTATCAATGAGAGCAAGAAACTAAATACTTTGTCTCCGAAGAATGCGGTTGTCCTTACGGACACAAAGGCCACGTTACAACAACTCTACCGTGGTTTGCCATCCATCAAGTTCCCGAGCAAATCACTAGCCCTCGTGAAAGAACTCGACAACAAAGGCTTCACAGTAAAGTTTCAGTGGATTCCCTCCCACATTGGTATTTCTGGCAACGAAAAAGCTGATGCGCTTGAATATGCAGCGCTCTATCATCCTCCCAAATTCAAGGCTCCAAAGAGTAATCAAGTTAAAAAAATCTGACATTCGAAATCACTTTGGGTCGCTTTGGGTTCCACCACATATGCCCTGCGTAACCAAGCGATTTCATCGAGAGGAAGCCTCACTTCTATATCGAATAAGGGCAGAATCTGCTAGCACACCGGCCTGGTTATTTAAGACGGGGCGAACCAATTCTCCGAACTCTACGGCATGCGACGAGACAGGAGACATTGAACACTTTCTGTGGTCGTGCCGAAATTCCAATATGAAAGGGACGTGCTCCTGGAGATCTGCAAGAAAAGGACCTCTCACATGCGTGCCTGCAACGCCTTGTATTTCCCGAGGGATCAGTTATAGCCCGCAAAGAAACTTCACGTCTTCTTATGGAATTCGTGAGAGAGGCTGGTTTGATGGACATATGGTGAAACCCTGCAGCGATATTGCAAGAGACGCTCGGGCGGAGCAATTGCTGGCCTTAATGGCCAGGCTAAACCCGCCTGTTTCTACAATTCACCACCACAATCAATCAATCAATCAATCAATCAATCAATCAATCAATCTGTCAATCACCGACTACCATTGTAGCGGCGAGAATCTTACCATTTAGGCTGTTTTGTCCATGACAACAAGCAGAGGTCATCGCTTTGATACGTGGACCACTTGGACAAGTACTACCCCTCTTTTCTTTGCCAAGAGATAATTTTAGATTTCTGGGACGTTAAAATTTTAGGTTTCTGGCACTTGAATTTGTTTCCCCATCAACTGCCGGAACTTTTTGCAGCCATTCCGCACTAACAAACGCATTCGCAATAGGTGTCGTGACAGCTCTTCAGAACAGCCTCAATATTCGGGTTGTCAATAAGAGAGGAAGAGAGAAAGAGACAGGAAGACTGGCGACGCAATCTCCCACGCGAAAGGAGGAAAACGGGAAGGCAGCGCGGGAGGGAGGAGGGGGGGCTTCTACTCTGCCAACAAATGCGTTCTTGTACTTTGCGCCGGTACGGGCTGCCGGTGTTGTCGCGCGCACCGTATCTTGCAAGCGGTCTCCACGTGGCTCTGACCATTGTATGCGCTGTGCCTTCGCCGCTCAGTTTCCGTTGGAGCAATAGACCGCACGGACATTCGCTCGCTGCGGCGGCTGCGCTTGCTGCCAGCGTTTTGACAGTGGTTGTCTGCGGTCATCAAGTGTGACCTGCGCTGACATCACGCTTGTTAATTCAGTTTGTAAGCGAATGTGTCCAAGTTTATGCAGACGATAAAACTACTATCCCTACTCCGAATAGCTCTCCACTAATTTGCTATCGCAAGGGATGCTTCGCCTTTCGGGTGAAACTACGACATTTTTTATCGCGTTGCGCCAGTGGCTTATCTCCAACCCAATCTATTTTTCCGTCTAACAACTGTACCTTGGTAACAAGGCAGCACTCAGCTAGGAGAGGCCAAGAATCAGACTCAGTAGCAAAGTCAGCAGTAGTGGCTTCAAGCACCCCGTGGAGTTTGTGATGTCTGCAAGAAACAAAAAAAGTCATAAATCAATTAGTTTTCATTCTATTTCCAGCTGGTTCCTGTATTTACTCCCCTTATATAATTAGCAGAAGGCAGTTCGCATACACTCTAAAGTAAGAAACAGATCAAAAAGCGCGTTTTATCGGACCCTATTTCTAGCGGCACGAAGATTTAGGCGCGGAAAGCAGAAATCTTCTTATTAAGATATGTTTGGGATGAGTGGAACAAAATGTGTAATGTTTAAAAGAAAATACGATGATTACTAGTTGGCTCTTGAGAGCTGCGTTTTTTTTTTCGGTTCTTAAATTTTTTATAGGAAATTGACAAAATCTAGAAAATGTAAAGAAACCGAAGCTCTATGTTTAAAACTCAGAAATGAAAACAGGTATCACGACTCTATAAACAGCAAACTATGTCTTGGTTGGAATTTAAATATTGTTCAAATTTTGTTACTTACTTTCATCTGTTTCAGCAGGCGCACCTGCGTGAAAGACAAAAGAAGACCAGGTTAACGAAAAAGAAAAGAAAAGGCAGAACACGAAACAGGCAAATTTCACACATTCAGGCATAAAAAAACAAACACAATATACTCTTTCTGTAGAGCCGTAGACACTCTGGGGAAAACGTAAATTTTATCATAAATAACTCGGGAACAACTTCTCATGTTCAAAGATGTTTACGTTCACCATGACAGATTTTTCAACACGATGGTTACCCGCTTGATCAGCTTCACGCTTAAGCCTTCCCAATTACCTTCATTGTAATGAAAATGTGCACTTTGTTCGGTGAACAAGTAGGTGGTGGTACGACTTTAAGAAAAGAAAGTCAGCAATCTACGCAATACCTTACAAAACACAAATATTTGCCGAGACCGCTACGCCTACGCTATAGGAGCAGCAGTCTACTTTTGCTAGGAGGCATTGTATTTTGATAGTGAATGCCAGCTTGCTAAATTTTCGCAGTATGATGCAACGTCTGAACTAGGCATATAAACTCGCCGAAAGCGACAAAGGCATACTCCGCTTCGTTTTTATTTGTCTGATCACGAACAAACTCGCCAAACTTTCTCCACCGTGTTTCGTCTAAACGGACGCGCTCGACTCTCAACTTCTTACATCCGCATTCGATAGCTGTAGCACATCGCGAAATATACTATCGATGCATTGCTAGAAACTGTGACGCAACACGCAGTGCTATAAATAAGCCTGATGAAAACCGTGCCTGCTTGATGCAAGTAGATGGTGCCCGTTACAAGGGAATTAACGTTTCTTTTTCGAATAAAACTCTTTTGTAATTTCAACTGCCCCAGATGCTCACCCGAATTAGTTGACGAACGTACTTTTTTGTAAACAGATCCCGTTTAGCGAAGCGCGGCAGCGTTCGTCGCTCAAAACAGGCGGCGAAGTGCGGAAAATCGGAGTTTCAAATCGAGCTACAACTTTGCCACATTCAGGAAACAGAAGTTGACGCGTTGGCAGTGAGTTGCGCAGTCGCTAAAGTTCTTTTAACAACGTTGAAACAGAGGCTAATGATACGCAGCGACGCTAAACTCTCAGTCGATCGCACGGTTAATTCTCAATGCCTGCAACTACATGCGATGACAGGCAAGCCCGCCGGCGTAGTCGCGAATCCTCGTCGTGTGAAGGCGGTAAAATGCGACGCTCTTAATATATATATACTAAAGTAGGAGCATGTACGCGTGTAAGCGGGTAGTGAGGTGGAAGTGGAACGCCTTTAATCTTGGGCATCACGTCGAAGCTCCTTTTGTCCGAGCTAAGCGCACCGTTCGCTTTCGAGCAATCCGGCCATGGCATCGCTGCTGTTTAAGCGAAAGACAGCAAAGGTTAGAGCCATGGTTGCGTTTAGGAGTCCTTGTAGTCAGGAAGTAAGAGGAGTTAGAGGAGAGGGCAAAGGTTAGAAAGATGCGGAACATAGAAGAAGCTCATCCTTTTATGTCAGCGAGCGCCGGTGAGTAGGTACCGGCATTGTCCACAAGGTGCCGGTGTTAGGGCGGATGTTTTCCGCGAAAAAAAAAAAAAAAAGGCGAGTCGGTGTCGCACAACAGTAAACAATGGAAGCGTCGTATCGTCGGCTCTTGCACACTGCCGTCGCAGAGAACACGCGGGCTTTTAGACTCTCGGCTAGCCCATACCCTATAGCTAGCCGCCTGTCTATCTCTCTGTTGACGTCTGGTAAAGCTCTTGTCGTGTACTATCAGTCTCGCCCCAAGCTCGTGCCATGTTTTCACCCCCTTCTCCAGGCTTCGACACTTGCGAATCCCCCCCCCCCCCCTCCCCCCCCTTTGTGGAGGCATTCGTTTCTTTGCTTGGCTCAGCGAGTGTCTGCTTCCGGCAACCTGCTGGCGCGGCTGCACGTCAACCGGGGCAAAGTCGTGGCGGGCACGTCGTCTTGCCTCCTTCCTCGAGACAGGCGCGGTGTGTGCGTCTGTCCGTCCGTCCGCAGTGCGTGCTGAACCGGCGCCTTTGATATTTTCTGCTGATCTGGCTGGCCAACGCGATTTACCGGAATCCGATTGACGCCTCCTCTCCAGACGAAACCGGATTCCGCTTCCTCCGCATCGGAATGCTCCACCTTTATCTTATCGCGTTATGTTATCTCTCTGTCCTTGTTTTCTGTCTTTCTTCCTTAGTTCCGTCCTTAGTTCCCTTCTTTCCCCCCTTTTTTTTTTCGGCGTCCCTCATCACTTTTCTTTCCCGCTGCCTGTTTCGCCTCTAATTCATTTTTGTCGGCAACATGAAGACGCCCGCGCTTTTAGTGCCGACTTTCCCGTGTGGCTGGAACACCGATGAGTGTGCGCGCGCGGCCGCGCTCTTCGTCCGTACGTCGAACCCACGATTCTATCAATGCGGCTGCGTCGCTCGGCAAATCTATTTCGCCGCCTTTTTGCCCTGCAACTTCTCTAGATCTCTCTCTCTCTCTCTCTTTCGACCAAACCTTCGAAGTGCGTTACGCTAAGTTAGAAGTTCTCCTAACAGATTGAAAACTTCTGCGCAGTTTGCTTCCACACCAGTTGTGAAATGCAGCCTTGATATGGTTGTGCACAGGGAACCGGGAGCTGATTGAGAAAACTAAAGGTTCCCCAATTCTGAAGCCGGTCTGCTACGCAGTGTCGTTGAAATAGACGTCTGATCAATCAGTATTTTCTAAATGCTTGCCTGTTTAACAGAATACGTACATACGAATGTGATATTAACAGTTCTGGTGGGAGATGGTGAAGAAGGAAGAGTGCGTAGAAGTGCGCTCTTCATTGTCGTCACCAACCGTTTAACAACCTTGCGTCTGAAGGTAAGACAAAGGAAAAAAAAAAACGCTGCGCATGCTTGTACAGCTTTGATATTGTAAGTCGCGCGCGTGTGATGAGAAAGCTTATCGTCTGCAGTTGGTCTCTTGATAAGGGAGCTTCACCGAACGAAAGCTCAGCGATTTTCACTGCTGTGTCATCAAGCAGAGAGTGAGGGGGACAAAACATTTATTTCATTCCGGCCCCCTGTCAGGCCTACTGGGCGTTGGGATGATGGCGAGATTAGGCGGCAAATGGGGGCTAGGGTGCGACGTTGATGGCTTCGACTCTTGATGTCGTGGGTTACGGTCCGCTTCTTGTGGTACGGTGAGCCCAAAGGCTGTGGTGCGGGGGTAAGTTCCGTTAACGCGGCCACATCAGCTGCTGTTGAGTCAGTCAGCCGCTCCTCAAGTGTGTGGGATAAGCAGTAAACAGCAGAGCTGGTTCCTGCCTTGGCCGGAGGTTTTATCCCTTGTTTCAGAGCGGATCGTCTCCATATGTAGAAGCCGCGATGGAGGATAAATGTCGCCAATAAACGGAATGCCTATACACCCAGCCAGCCTGCGTGAATCTAGCATCGATGCCCAATCGAATTGAATCGAACAAGGGCGCAGCTCTACTCAGCATCCGCCACTGTTCTACGGCTTTGACATATATACACGTTCAAATTTCCCCTTCTAAAGGTTACAGTGGTACTGGCTTGGTAGATTTGATTGTCTGCCGTCAGGTACAGCGTTAAATACCGGTCGTAATAATATTTACGGGCCTATTTGAAATAGGTAACCGTGGTGCGAGGCTTCGCAGTTACATTGTTATTTTTATATTAGAATCAATTAGCATGCACATTACCGCATTTTCAATGTTAGTAAGAGATACCAATATATGGGAGCCGTTATGCTAGTATTACGAAACAATTGCGTGCTAATAATCTTTAAAGTGACAAGAGAACAGTCTTGTATTCTCGTTTGCAGTACACCCATGAATTGAAACAACACAAAGGTACCCAGGAATATGAAGACTTGAAGCGATAAACAGTGAGTGCACGAGGGAAACCTGAGCCTGGCGACATCGTTTCGACAAAGACCCCTTGCCGAAACAGCGGCTCAGGGCTGAGGCTTCCATTGTTGTTGCCGCACTTTTGATCATACAGGAATCGACCAATAGTACAAGATATGGTAAATTAGCGATACGGGAGACTGGGTTTTGCATGTTAAACAAAAAATCTAGCAGGGAGCATGTGACCAGCGGGCTTACCATGCAGGTCTCTGTTCATGGAGCGGGCACTATGGCTTCCAGCAGCCCTGATCGGTCGACCTATAGGGAAGGGGAAGGATATGCACAGAAAGACATGCAAGCCACTCTGTTAGATGCACAAGCTGTAAGCATTGTTAAGACGGCAGCTTTACAGCACGGACACAGGCAAGCGACATAAAGCACACATAACGAGTTATTGGCGCTCTTCTGTCCGGATTGCACGACAAAGCTGGAATGTCAAACACTCATTCGCATGGACAAACATTGCACTTGAAACAGAATTCACTCCGAAAGGCAAAAAAAAAAAAAAAAAAACGTTTGCAACCAACCCCTCCTCAAAATCTTGTGCTTTTAAACGCAACTTAAGCGTAGACTGGATTGTCAGGTCGATGACAAGGAGATGGCTACTTAAACCTGCGTGATTACTATTTGAATTTCAAAGAAAGCTCTGATTGCTACTCACTATCGTCTAAAATCTTATGCTCGGGAAGCATAGGAAACACGGAATTTCGTATACACATGGTTAGTGGTGACGATAAAGCCAGCAAGTGTGAAACACGGTTCAAATAATCAAAATGGACAAGAGAAGGACATCTGAACATCAAGAATGCGTGTTGCAAGCTACGTAACGTGCCGGTCTGTAAGAGGAAGAGTTGCGTAAATGAGCAAGTGTTCTAAAGTTAGTTAGTTGTTGCGGAGGTGCAGCGCTTTCCAGAGCATTCGTTCGCACGCACTTTCTCATTTCCCGTTGCGTGTGTGTCTTTTTTAGCGGACGTTCTTCCGCATCCACGTGTGAACGTCACGCATTTAGAACGGATTCCTTCATTCGTGCAAGGTATACACGTGCCCACGCACACATTCGCACACAAACACACATGAAATAGAGACATCGTTGGCAATGAAACCTACACCAACCACGCCGACTACGGCATTGTATGACTCTTCTACGACTATCGAAGACGTTATGGAACGACCGAACGCAGCGATCCTTTCGCTGTCTGTGTGCGGCGATCAAAAGCAACCAGCTTGAGTGGCAGCCGCGAGATGGGTACTGAAGGCGAGGTCTCGGGTCATTCCATACGGCACCACCCAACACGGCAGCATGGAAGCGAAAGGCCGGGGAGAGTCAGCAGCAGCATCGCTGAAGGCGCATTCATCGAGTGCAAGTGAACGCCGCGCGCTTGCTTAAACTTCCCAGCGCCTTCTTCGACCGCACTGCAAAAAGAAGTGCGTGCCATCTCTCTCTGACTCTCTCTCTCTCTCTCTATTGGTGGATAGGTGGCAGGAGGAAAGGGCGTACAACAACACAGACAATGCGTCGTCGGTCGGGTCGTTTCACGCCTCCAGCGAGAAATGAGCGCTTCACACCAGCCAAGCGGCGGCATATACACTCCCCGTTATAGGCTGCAGTGGTGGTGGTGATGGCTGTGTGTGTTGTAGGCGCATGCCGGGAAAGCTGCAGGCGCGATAAGCGAGAGTGAGTCGCACGCCCATCGCGCGCACAATGGGACCCGACTTTTTGAACCGCTCGTCCGGGCACCGCAGAGATGAGCGCGTCGACGATGCGATGACGTGAAAATTGACGTCTTTTCCGTGCGGTGGGCGAGATGCCGATCTGTTTTGCGGCTCGCTTGGCACGCCAGACCAAAAACGCCTAGAGGGTGCGATGGAGGGCCGTCGGAGAATCGCTGAGAAGGAAGGTGAAAGGGGGGGGGGGGGGGGGCAGAATTTTACCTCGCCTTCTCTAGCTTTCCATTTCGCTTCGTCCGTCCCAGTATATACTATACACCTCCATCCCTGTTCGCCCTTTCGCGTGCGGCGTTAGCTTTTATTTTATTTTTCGGCGGAGAAGAGGCGCCCCCTGGCTTTCTCGTTGCATTTTCCCTGGCCTTTGGCGATAAGAAACGTCCTCTCTCATTGTTTTCTTTGAGCCTTTCTTCATCACTGCGACCTTTGCTCACGGCTGCTGCCTTCCGTCACATCAACGAGGCTGCGATTACGAAGGAAAATAAGAAGCAGGCAGTCGCCCCGCGTCTTCCGATGGCTGCGAGAAGTGGCGCCTTTCAAAAAGGCCGCCGCACTCCGGAATGGGGCGGTTCCTCGCTAGATGGCGATGGAAGGCCGCGATAACTTTGGCGCGCAGACGGGCAGACAGACAGGCGGCGCGGCTCTGAAGACGCGAGAATAGCGCGAAAGGCAGTGTGGTTTTTTGCCGTATCGAATTGTGCGAACGAAAACAGTGCGAGAAACACCGCAATGAAATTTGAAACTGTCATTTGCGACGCAAAATACTGTCAAGAGGTCATCTTCAAACGTTTCTTTGACTCGTAAAATGTGTGCTTTGGGCAGGAACCGAAGCGCTTCATCTGTGGTGTACTTGTGTATCGTGGTGAGGGAATAGCGCTGCGGTTACTTGTAACTAGTACAAGTAAGTCTAGCACCACCAGACTGGTCGAATCGCGTCCATTTTAATAGTAGTCTCTGTTGGCATTGTCATCGTGAGCTGCTCTACTGATTGACTTATACAGGGTGTCCCAACTATCATGCACGAGGATTTAAAATATGCAAATGATGCGTAGCTGGACAGAAAGAAGCAAGGTAACGTTGCATGCAGTCGCTTGGAGATACTCAGAATATGTTTTGCATTCCGCCTAATTACCTAATTAGTCTTAATTGGTTAATCAAATTTTCATCTAATTATAATATTTGTACAGTTTAATAATTAATTAAGGCGAATTATGCGATTAGGCGGAATACAAAAATAATCTGAGTATCTCCAAGCGGCGGCAAACAACATTACCTTCATTCTGTCCAGCTGCGTAGAATTTGCATATCTTTAAATCTTGGTGCATGATAGTTGGGACACCCTGTATATTGAGTTATTGATTAGATAACTCACTGATCGACCGAGCTTGCTAGCCAGCTCGCTCACTCGCTCACTAGTGAAAGATGATCTCCATACGTTATGCTCACAACTCACTGCACCATATTGTATCATATCAGCCAACAAATAATACAACTTATCAGAGAACGCCGATAGGTTAGTGAAAAAGAGGGGCCTTTATTAATCATAAAACTTAAACGCAGAGACATTGTGCTGATTCGATAGGAGGAGGTTGATAACAATGATGACCGAAAGTGCGAACGTCCATGCGCAGGCGGGCCTTCATTTTTCACAGCTGTCTTTTGATGGGCGACACTTAGTTCCAGCATTAGTGTAAAAAGCATTTACATGTCATAAAATTACATGCGTAAGGTAGTTACCTTGCCGTGACATTAAGAACCATTACATGTGAAGGCCATTTGGGGAGTCATCCATGAGTTCGGCGTAGCAGCGTAACTTAAACGACAAATGCTCGAAATTGCACTTAAAGGCCGTTGTTGAGCCCCGTTGCACGCATCGGTAGCTTGCGTGTACGCAATCATCGTATTTGGCATTTCCTCCTTTTTTTTTGTAACACCACGACATGGTTCTTATTCTTTTGGCGCACAATTACCCTTCAAGACAGGACCTGTCTAATTCTCAACAGTATACATTACAACGCTCATTGTAGGCTACTATCGGAAGGTTGCAAGGCGTCTCGCATCGCGGAAACCATTAAACGCACATAATTATATGTGCTTCAGTCATTGTAACCTTTAGGTACGACAGGAGAAACTAAATCCTAAAAATCACGTGTTTGTACTATATTTTACGTAACTTGCCGTTATAATTAAGTTAAAAACTATCACGCTAAGGTTATGTGGTACTCAGCGTAATATCTTTTGTACTATTTAGTTATTACGTAACAGTTCTGGTGCAGAGAAATAACTTTATTTTAAATATTATTTCTCTCCGCTAACTGTTACTGCGTGTGCTAAGCTAACCAAGGGAAATTTTGGCGCCGACAGTGGCCGTGTATTATCTAATTTAAAATTATTTCCGATTCTTCATTGCACATTTCGCTTTGTATCAAATTGCCGCTAATTTCCCATCTTTCCTTCCCTCCTCTCTCTCCCTGTCATCTTTGTGTTCTCCTTTCCCATTTCCCCGGTGTAGGGTAGCCGACCGGACGTTATTCTGGTTAACCTCCCTGCCTTCTGCCTTTCTCTTTCCTCCTCCTCCTCCTCCTACCGCTTTGTATCATACTTGCTATAACTTCTATTTGACCGTATCTCTTACGGAGTTCCTAAATTGTGTCATTTTTCTCGCCACTGGTGTTAAAACCATCACCGGTGGATTGCACTATACAATTAAATAAATAAATAAATAAATAAATAAATAAATAAATAAATAAATAAATAAATAAATAAATAAATAAATAAATAAATAAATAAATAAATAAATAAATAAATAAATAAATAAATAAATAGTTCCCAATTTACTACTTATCTAACAAGAACAAGCTCTGCCATATCTCCCGTTGACATATATGCTCTGCGGTAATTCTTTACTCCACGTGAATTGCTTCAGCACAGAACTACTCCTTGTGTTTCTTTCAGAATGTCTCGTTCTCTTTTTTTTTTATCACAGGGACATTTCCAAACTGTTGTTTCTCACCGTATGCGAAACAAGTTCGCTTACATACGGCACTGCAAGCGTTACCCTATCCGTGAGGAAAGCCTTATGAAATAGCTATTACAGGGCAAAAAAAAAAAAGTTAATTCAGTGCTGTGCCGGCGAATCACTGCTGTATTCATGCATCCTCATTGTGTTTCTCAGTTTAAAATGACATATGATGTCGCGTTTTCCGAGAGCACAAAAAGATTGCCTCGCATTCTCGAGCCTTCGTATCCTAAATGCAATGTATAGACGTAACTCTCGTGGACGTAATGCACATTAACGAACCTCTCTGCGACAACCCAAAAGTCACGCGTATTCCATTTTCCATTTAAAGTGCATTGTTACAGGAACACAACAGAGAAGACGGTGACTATAATAATACTATTACTATTTATTGATTTTATTATATTTATCCTTTCACCTTTCCCACGTGTAGGGTAGCCAACCTGGCGAAACTTTTGTTAAGCTCCCTGCCTTTCCTTCTTGTCTCTCTTTCTCTCCATTAGTGAATACTATATTCCCAGGGTAAAACACATAGGACGTAGGACGTGCGCTCAAAGGACATAGGATGAACCATGTTTAGTTGGCAGTGTTCACCCATAATGCTTGGCGTGTACTAATAATAATAAAAAGAAAGACAGAACCAGCAAGTAAAGTGAACCCGCTGACGCCGCAGCTCTCTTTAGTATGCCTGGCTTTCCTCAAGCCCAGTCGATTCCATTTTCCACATGCTTCGACGCGGAACATAAGGGAGGGAAGAGAAAGAAAGAAAGAAAGAAAGAAAGAAAGAAAGAAAGAAAGAAAGAAAGAAAAAAAGAAAGGAAAAAAGAAAGTAGTAGTAGGGGGGTGGGGGACGACGAAGATGACACGAGGGTTATAACGCGCGTTTAGGCGGGGCCTGGCTTCAAACCCTTCCTTTACTTTTTCGTCAGTTACTGAAAAAAAATAAAGAAAAAAAAATAAAGCAAGTAAACAAATTTACGGTGAATACCGAAGATACTTTAATGTTTTCTGCAAAATATTGGAGCTCGACAAGGCGGGGACGAGCCTACAAATACACCTTGAAGGGGCGGAGGCCCACCCAAAATGGGATTTAGTTGCCTGCAGAAGCGGCGACATCGGCCTATATAGTAATGGGAAAGAAATAGATGCATCGAAAAGGAGGGCTCAACGGGCTCGCCTCCACTTCCTTTTTTGTCTCCGTAGGCAACGTTCTCTCCGTGTGCCGGCTTTTCATGGCGACGGGGCCATATTCGCCGTCGCTGTAAGCGGCGGCCGCGGCTGCTTCGGCCAATAATCCGTAAAGCTTTCGGCTCCACGTGAGCTGTTTTTGATGCATGTGCGTCCTGCTGAACAGCGAGCTGCGAGCACATGCTTATACTGATATCGATCCCGAGCTGACAGGGAAGGAGACGGGGTACAAAACCACCGCATGCAAGAAAAAAAAATAAAAGAAAAAGAAAATGAAACGTAACATAGTGGAGGTGACGCTTTTGCAGATTGGGTATATTTGACGGTAATAAAGGGAGTCACTGAAGGAACTGGGGCGCGTTTACGCCCAATATTACCGATCGACCGACGACAGCATGCATGCGCGTCATGTGATCAGACAAACGCTGGGGTTGAAGCCGTAAGCATAAGGTGATAATTCATAGAAAGGCGGCTGCGATTCTCGCAGTTTCCTGTGTTTCATTTTTTACAAGCGGGAGGGCAGCCTTGTGGAGGCATACGTATAGAAGTCGACGGCTGGATACATCGCTTTCACGCTCCAGGTGGGGCGAAGTGCGTGATTTGACGAGCCCCGGGTGAATTAAACAATATGCAATATTGGTTAAAAATATAGCTATTGGTTAGCTAAACAATAGAAATATCGAACTTTTTATTTTTTTCCCTTTTGGTTTGATCGTATTTCTTCTTGGTGTACCGTTTTGGGCCGCGACGCTTTCACCAAGGCGGTACAGTGAGCACTTGACGTAATTGAAGGTGGCGCCCTGTGAGGCAGTTGCCATCATGTATTTGCTAAACTGGATAAGTCTGTATATAGCATACAACTTTCTTTTTCTTCTCCTGCTCTAAACCCGTCGCAGTGAGTCAGTGGCAATGGCGTTGCGCTGGTAATCACAAGGTCTCGGGTCCAGTTCCCGCAAGTGGCCGCATTTCGATGAAGGGGGAGTGCACGTCAAGGAATACCAGGCGGCCAACAGAGAGATTAAGAAAATAAGAGGCCAAAGGAACAGGGGTTAACCGGAGCAACTGTCCGGTTGACTACTCTGCACTGGGAAAGGACGCGGGCTCGTAAAGATGAGGAGAAAACAAGAGACTGCATAAAAAAAAATCTGTCCGCATAAAAGCGATGAAGGCGCCTGGCAAAGATTGCGGTGTGTGATACAGTCCTAATCCTTTTAAACGCACTTGTACTTGTAAAGCAGCGCAGCAAAGTTGAATCACAGGCACGTGAACAGCACAGACGAAGCACATCTATCATTTGTTCATTAAAGCAGACGACAGGTGCACATTGTGGGCAACAACGCCATGCGCAAAGAGAAATGCGCAAACTGAGCTTGACACTTGCGGCTTATCTGCTGGTAACTTTCCTAAGCTACTGGTTAAGCCATGTTCTTAGCTGTGCGCGAGTTGCGGATGTTTTTTCTCCGGTGCATTTCTCTTTGCGCATGGCGCTCTTGCCCACAATGTACACCCCCCTGTGTGTTTTAACAAATAATTGATAGATGCGCTTCGTCTGTGCTGTTCTCGTCCCTGTGTTTCAACTTGGCAGCGCTGCTTTACAAGTGTGTTATTCCAACTAGCCCCAAGGCAAGCCTTTTAAACACGCCAGGGCTCTTAAATGCTAAGGGTCAACGTTGATCACGAGCCGCCAGGAACGCCATCTGCCGTAGCTAGATCGTTGCTTATGATGTCGTCGTCGTCATCATAATCACTCAGTTCTTTTTTTTCTTTAATTTCGCTACAGGACGAAGGCCTCTCCCAGCGATCTCCAAATTACTTCTGTCCTGCATCATTCTACTCCATCCTACGCCTACAGTTGTTTTTATCTCCATAGAAGCTTCTCAAAACCGTTAAGTTGCTTTCTTTGCATAGCTAGATGCCAAAATATTGCGACAATTTTTATCATTAAAACAGCAGTCAAGTGTTAAATTCATTGACGTTACTACTGCATGGCACGCACTTTGATGTACTCCACTAGCAGCAAATATATACGCCAGATATATATATATATATATATATATATATATATATATATATATTGACAACCATGTTGTCGGCCTGAGGCATTGCCGGAAAGTTACCTTGCCGTTCTCACAACATTTCTCCTTCCCTTGCGCAGGCGTTTAGCCGCGAAATTTTATGGGATAATGAATTCGACGTGACAATTGACACCGCAAACGCGCACAACGGACATTGACATTAAGGTTCTTCTGGTCCTCACAATATTTGAATGCTCGCGTGTGGATAATGCGTCGTCAAGCAATATTAATAAACACGCCAGTGTTTGGACGGGCAGACCAGCAGGCAACAACAATAGTACCTTTTTCAGCTAATATGGCCGAATTGGCGAGCCAACTGGCACCGCAGTAATATTTTCTTTTGTTTTAGCTCATAACAAAGCGACAGTACCGTCCATGACGTTTTGAACAACAGACATGTAGTAAGTGTATGTGGCTTGTTAGTTATGGCGCCAATTAAACTGGAAAGGCAAAGGGAGGTGCTTATGCTTATTGGTTTGTCTGCACAGTTACGTACAAAAATAAAATTCAAATAAAGAATCCATCAAATGTGCCAAGCCACAGACTCAGATTGGTTGTTGCCGAGGCGCGTCGATCTTACGTTCTTGTTGAATCGCCGAGTGGTATACGGTAAAAATAGCAGGGTTCTTATTTGCCGGATACTTCAGGTTCTTGCTTTTCAGTTTACAAACAACAGCGGAGACACGAAGTTGTAGCCGCACGTTTTAATGGTCGTACCACCGCGTGATCTCGGTCTTTGCTTAACGAGCGGTAGTAAAGAAACGGTCCCGGGACTGCTTCGCAATAAAGCGCTGACGCATACTCTAACGCTGTTGCTTGCGCGGTGCAAGACCGGGGCGAAAGAAAGAAGGGTTGCATGGAGGATTACGAGGAGTGGAAAAGTACTTCTCCTAGTTTCGGCCGCTTTAACTTTCTGCAGACGCCGCTCGGATTTATTCAGAAGTGGGCTGAAAGGAAGGCAGAACGAAGGACGCTCGTACTTTAGAATAAAATACCGTGCGTACCCTCTACTCCTCCTTCGGCTAGCCCGCAAACAGCATATACGCGCTTGGTCCTACTTGGGAAACATGTCTTATAATTTCGAAGGAGTCGTGTTCATCACGAAGAGACTGCGAAAATTGTGAGCACTGTCGAGCTCTCACTCAATGTGCAATTACCTTAAGAACGCGAGGGAGTCGGATCAGAAGTCGGGCTCAATCTGGCCGGCCTACCGCGTTTACAAACATTCCGCCGAGCTTGTCGAGCGAGTCACCGTATACTCTTTGCAGTCGGGATCACACAACTCGCTTGGAAGCTCCCTCAGCCCGAGCCGCTAGCATTTTCTTGAAGCTACCGACCATACGACCATATTTAGGCCGACTGGCCCTGACGTTTCTTTTTTTTTTTTGCTAGCATGTAAAAGTAGATTGTGCTGCTCGAAGCTAGAACGAAACGAGAACCAAGAAAAGTAAGGCGTGTGTCTGTATTTCCCTGCTCGCGAGCATAAGTGTGAGATGGTTCTTATCCATTACGATGCTCACGGAAATTTAGCGACCGGTGACGTAGATAGCGGTATTCTGCTTCGGAATTTTCAGTAAATACATGAAACAGATATCCTAAGCTGTCTGTCTCTCTGCCTCCCTATGTAATTTCTCTCTTTCTCTCTCTCTTTGTCTGTCTGGCGTCTATTTCATGCCGTCGGCTTGACCGTCTACCTTTAACGCGCCTCGATATGTGTCGTCTCCGAACGGGTTCACTGGTGTATCATGCACTCGCAGCGGTATTGTTACGGTTAATCTGTGTGCCGAATTCTCGCCCGTAGATCAGTAACCATAAATTGCAATCAAAGCGGTACGCCCGCGGTGCGGCGTTGATGCAGTTTCTTGAGCTTAGGAACTTTTCAATTGCGTTGCACTTCATGACTTGTCGCATAACAATGACGATGCGTTGCGATACTACGTCCTTCTCTTGCGCAGAGCTCGCTTGCTCTTACTCACTTTATCCGTCACTCGCTCGCTCTCTCTCTCACTCATTCATACACTGAATCATTCACTCTCTTCTATTTCTCTTTGTGCACGGGTCTATAAAGCATGTGCTACGTGAGCGCCCTAAGCACATGGAAGAGCGACAGAGGTTATCTGATGATCTTGCCCTTCTGGACATTCAATCGTTGTCAGAGGACATGATAGTGGGCCCTCGGCGTGACTTTAAATCTTGTTTTCAGGCCATCCAGGCGAATTATATATATATATATATATATATATATATATATATATATATATGGGCCTTGACTCTCGGCTATGAATAGACTTGCACCATATGTGCTTTGCCTCTTACCTCTGTCGTCATCATTACCCGACATGTTCCTTTTTCTTTCCCTCTTCTATTTTTCCTTTTCGCAGAGTAGCTGGTTAGATCTCTAGATATACTTCAAGGTGACCTCCCTGCTTTTCTTTTTTTCAGTGAACACCTTTCTCTCCCTTTGTAAGCATGTGCTTGAGAGATGACGACAGGCATTTGAGCTTCAAAGTCTGGAACAGTGAATTTAAAGACACGTGGACTTGATACTTTTGAGCTTCCACGAGCCTGCTGCGAATATTCATTTTCGTCAGCGCCCACCCGAGCGTCGGGTAAAGGCACGTGTGTGCTAGAACGACGACAAGGCGGCGGCTGAAAGAAGTAGCGCACGCTTCGTTCATTGCAGAGGTGCTGCGTTTTCCACTGTGTTTTCGCGCTCCCAAGCTCACTGGAATATATGGAACGCCATATATGTGCGACGACGTTTTCCTGCGCAATCTCAATCGCACGTGCCGACTCTCCAAGGCGTTAAAAGTTGATCTCGTCGAGTGGAGAAGTTTACTTTATGCTTCAGTAAACACTATACTTCATCATCAGCATCGTCATCATCATCGCTTTCTGCTTCCACGTCGGAATTTCGCTGTTCGCGAGTGCGACAAGTCAAGTATAGTCATAGTTATGGATGTGTCATCTGCGCTTTGGCGGAGGATCGTGTTAAAATTGTAGAGAATGGCGCTCTCACTTCGGCTGAAAGACGTCGCGGCAGAGCGTTGGGTGCCTGCGGTGTTGGCAGGCGTGCTTTGAATATATTGCGGTAGATAAGACACTATACAGGATGTCCCAGCTATCATGCAGCGCGATATAAAAGAAGAGGAACGGCGTTACGCGAAGCAAACCTATTGCGTATTGGTTCCAGTGCAGTGGAGTAGCCGCCAGTAATTGTTTCGTTACTGAGATTTAATTAGCTAATTGCAATGAATTATCTAACTCGAGAAGTACTGTTCTAATTATCAAAGTGTCAATGACAAAATTGTAAAGCAACATGAAAAACTCCCGATACAGCTCTCTGTTGCTCAATACGTGCTGCATAAAAGTGTTTTTCCGAGCGTGAAAGAAGCCCGCGAATACATGCAAAGTGCCTCGAGCGGCCAGTCGCGTGGCAATTCTGCATGTATTCGCGGGCTCCACGAATACATGCACGCCACGTCTAGAGGTGATTTGCCTGGTTTGAGCAGAGGCACAAGGCGGCTGGACTTCCATGCAGCAGGAAGCACTCCTTCACGCCACGAATTATTGTACACGTCCAGAAGAGCATGCCTGGCTGTTTGACCGAGGTTGGCAAGAGCTGCGTACGTCACCCCGTCAGGCCCAGGCGATGAGGAACGTCTGCACGCTACCAATGCCGCTTGCAACTCCTCGATGGAAAACAGATTGTCCATACGAGAATCCCTCGAGATGGGAACGTCATAGGGATCATGCGCGGTGAACGAGGACGGTTGGCCTGCAACCTTTAAACAGAAGTCCTCCGCTACGTCGATCTCTCGGCGACCTTGGTATACAGAGCCAGGAATTTGAAGGGGTGGCGTTGTTGCGGCGATGTTCGAAGACCGCGCACCGTCCTCGATATGTATGACATGGGTTTATGTCGGTCAAGGGAATCACAGAAAGTCTTCCACCTTAGAGACTGCAGTAAGTTGATCCGACGCTGGATCTTCTTCTGTATGCGTCTCGACTCCCTTAAGTCGTAGATGGACTTGGTGCGCCGGTAGCGTCGTTCAGCGTGACTGCGAATTGCTCGGAGGCGTTCCAATTCCGCTTCGAATTCAGAAAATTTCGGTATAGGCCTAAAAACGCTTGTGGCCTTTTGAGCAGCGTCATTAATTAGCTCCTCGATGTTTCCAGGTACACAGTTCAGAGAATTTTGACACATCTGCTCCATGATGTCGACTGGCCGAAAGATGCACAGCAAGTCTTTCGGCCGGTCGATGCGTTGAACTGTGGTATAGTGTGACTTGCCGATGCCTTCGACCTTAACATATGTTGGAACATGGTCACTATACCATGCGTTTCGTTGTACGGGAACCATTTCACGCTGCTATACTGAGGGATCTTGAAACAAAAGTTAAATCCAGGCAGCTGCTGTAAGTCAATCCCCGCAGAAAAGTGGGACTTCCATCATTTAGGCAGCAGAGTTCATGGTTCAACGCGAAGGTTAGTACACGTCGTCCTCGGCAATCCATCTTTAAACTTCCCCATAGAGGATGATGCGCATTGAAATCGCCGGTAACAATCCATGGTCCAGGTGTCGCTTTTAAAATTGCACTTAGTCTTGCGTTGTTAAATCGGCTCGAAGGTGAAATATAGACACCTACGAGCGTGAGTGTGACGTTCTGGCATTGATCCAGGCATTTAAGATTTTTGTGCACAGCAAGCGACTGATTTTGAGGGATAGCGAGTAAAAAAAAAAAAAAAAGAAATAAAGCAGATTCTTTTCGCGACGTTATTGGCTAGGACGTGTCAACGCTATAAGAAAAATGGAGTCCTAGATGCAACATCGCGTATACCGACAGGAAATAGTACGCGCGCATGCGCCTGAGTGCGCGTGCTTACCTGAGCGGCAGTGAGAGAAGAATGGCGTGCGTGCGCATTCCACTTCCGTGCTAGCCCTTGATTTTATTGGCTTGCGGGGCATGTCATCACGGTTTTTGGCCTTTCATCAATGACAGAATCACTGCTTTCTATTTCCGTACCGAGAAGTGCAGTTCCTCCTCTGTCATTTCCTTGGACCGAATTGTATCTCATATACGATGCAAGAAAGAAAGAGTAATAATAAATAATAAATACATGGAAGCAAAGTTGTAGTGAGGACTGTCGTATAATAACTTCAATGCTGGCATGTCATTACACGTATTGTAATGACTTCAAGGCGTAAAAAGGTGCAAGAGGCAATCGACGAATTTTATTCGCAGGCCAAGAAGGGGCAATGACCCCCTCCATGGCATTACACTGTGTCTATCCCGACAACAGGACTAAAACAATTCTCAAGATTTCATTTGTGCGTAGCTTCAACCCTGCTTTTAGGAAAGGTGCAAGCGGGTTTTCGTAGGTGGAGCAAAATAACAGCAATAACAACAAGCGAACGAACCCTCCATGGCATTGGCGAGAAAAAGAAAACGATACAGCGACAAGTCCGTCACCTGCGTCGCGTTTACATCTCGGGGAGGGCAAATGGCGGTTCCTTGTCGACATGCTCTGGCTTCGACGCGGCTCGGCGGCATCACGTCACGTATGCGTACATATCGGTCGGGGCGGAGGGTCACACGGCACCTAATGCAGTCTCGCAACACGCCAGTGCGGCTGTGTCGATCGGGCTGCGGAGGCACCACGACGAAGTGTAGATATACGTGCGACGTGCATTTGTCATCAGTCGCGCGGTATCGAGGCAGCGAAGCCTCACGCGAGGGCTGGGGGATGAAAACTTGCGTGAGCGCCTCACCCGCTCTTTCTTCTCCGTAGAGAGACGAAATGCCCCCCCCCCCCCCCCCCCCCCCTCTTTCTTACTGTCCCGCCCCCTCGTAATCAGCGGAGTTCGGCGATGCCGTGTCATCCCGTGTCGCACTGCGCCATTCCCGGCTGTCACGTTAGCCGAGGAACGGAAGTCGGGAGTCCCGAAGCGATATCACATAGAACATATACCCGAAAAGTTGCACCCGCGATGCCTAAAAATATCAAAATTCTGGTTCCAGCTTGATAATTGGATCATTTCTAAGTTTTCTTTCTTTCTTTCTTTCTTTCTTTCTTTCTTTCTTTCTTTCTTTCTTGCTTTCTCTCTTTCTTTCTTTCTTTCTTTCTTTTTACTGATCTTTAGCGCACTCACCTGTGAAACATACCAGGGCATCTTTTTTTTTCTTCTTTTTCTTTGTTGAAAGTGAATATTCATCTCCTTTTCCCTGCCTTTTACGAGAATATTCGCTCTCTTATCGCTAGCGTAAAGCAATACCAGCGAGAGGCCTTGGATTTCCGCGGTGTTTTGAGCCCCCCGAACGTCGTGATTTGTGTGTGTGTGTGTTTTGTGCGCGCGTATCTGTACCCCCTATAGAGTTGAGACGTCTTTCAGGCGCCTTGGAAGCGAATCTATAGAAGAATCGGACCCGTTAACGATAACTTATCGCATTCTGGTGACGCCAGTTATGTATATTTATATATGTATGCCCTTCCCCGCCCCCTAAACACTGGGATGAAAACGTGAAAAGGACACGAAGCAAGTGCGAAGGACGCCGGCGTCACTCGGAGGGAAAATATGTGGAGCCTCTGGTTCAGATATTCTGTCGCGCATGGCGTTCTCGACAGGTCGAACGTCTCCAATATTCCTGGCGCTTATTTGATGTATGCTGCTTTAGCGGCTGCTCGCCTCACGCTAACCCTCCGAGCTGCCCCTCGGCTCTCAATTTTAAAAATGTGTGAGCGCGCGCGTGTGTGCGTGTGTATGCGTGTGTGTGCGCGTGTGTGCTTGTGCGTGCCGGCGTACGTGTGTGCGCGTGCGCCTACATTGTGGTGTCTGTCTCTATCATAGCCAACACGCCCAACGGCCCGTATTTCTTGAGGTTGTTTTTATCGTTTAGGGTATACCTTTAGCCGTTAGTCTTCCTAATGTGTTCTTTGCCGAATCGTCTGTTAACATTGGGGCGTTTCTGCCATGTATCGATCAGGTACGCCGGCGACGATGCGGGCATCGTTGCACGACTCATTCGTCGCCCTCTCATGTCTATTTCTGATGGTCCAGCCGTAGTTTAGAGGACCAACGACGCTGCCTAACGTAACGCAGGAAACAAGGTTCGTGCCGCTAATGAAGCGAAACGTTAGAACCCTTTTTACTGAAAGCTAATACTATTAAAATGACGCCGCTGCAACAGTGGCCACTCAGAAGTCAAACGTGGGTGTATCTGTCATCTTACACTGCCCGAAGGTTGCCATAATAATATATAGTGAATTGTGTGGGGCTGGAATATTAAGGAAAATTTAATCGCCAGTAATTTTTTTTAAGTAAGCTATGCGCAATGAAATAATATGAAAACAGGAATTGTTGCGTTCTATTGTGGCGAGGAGCTGTGGCAGAAAACGATGATGTGGTCTTACAAGCACTTCTACATCGCACGGTGAAGGTTTGCGCCTGGGTGATCAGCATTACATGTGCGTATATAGGGACCATAAATAAATTGATTCACTAGTAGAAAGATAAGTCGTGCTTAGACGTAGACGCAAGGCTTTCCCATAGCGAGCCAAGATACCAACAAGGTGGTAAGGCGAGACGGCAGCACCCAGCGTTCATAGATACTTTATCTATGAACGCTGGCAGCACCCGTCACAGCGATTCTGATCAATTTATTTTATTGGTAAGGTTATAAATGTTAGTTGAATATAGTAAAGTAACGATCCTCTTCTTGCACAAAAGAAGTGAACAGTGCCGAGTAACCAGTGATTAAGGACGGTACTTATGTCGAACGCACATTAAAAAGAAAAAAAAAAAAGATGTCGCAGTTTCACCCGAAAAGCGAAGCATCAATTGCGATAGCAACTTAGCAGAGAGCTATACGAAGTAAGCATAGTAGTTTTATCAGCTGTATAAACTTAGACATGCAGCAGCACCAGCAACGCGCAGAACTGTTGTCGATGCCGCCGCCGTTTTGCCCGCGTTCGCACCGAACGCGCGTGGCGTTGTTGACAGTTGCCAGGGCCTCTGGGGTCGGCTCGGAGGTTTTCGACGACATCAGAATAGGGAGCTCCCTAGATCAGAACGGGAAACTCCTCGAGCAGCGTCGGAAGTCTTTACCACATTCTCGCCTCGCAACGTTTTTATATAAATCGGCATTTGGTGCCACAGCTAAACGTCGCCTCCCCTACCTCCCTGCCGTCCCCCCACGGCCTTTCGCGCGACGGAAGAAGTTGCGTTAGCGCTCTCTCTCTCTCTCTCTCTCTATAATATATATATATATATATATATATATATATATATATATATATATATATGGTGATTGTAAAGGAGGAAAGAGACGCTTAATTGTGCAGCCCTTCAGGGAGCACGGCGCAGTACGCGCGTTTGTTTACCGCCGTGCGTTCCCTCCCCGTGAAAGCGCGCGTTCCTCGCGCCCTTTCACTCGCACATACAGCGTCCGGCGCGCGGCGACGATTTCATCGACGTTGACGTAATACGGAACCTCACGGCGACGCCGACGGCAGAAATCCTCTTAGAGTGTCTATATAATTGCTATTGCAATAAAAGAAAAAAAAAAGATTCATAAGCCTATCTTTTGAAAGCCTATCTTGATTATCTTGCAAGTCAGTGTGGTATTAAATCCGGCCAAATGCCCACTCTTTACCAAAGTCCTCTTTATTTTACATATTTGCTTGTAACTCATACACCAAAATGCGTTTAGTTATTGATCTTTTGCTTCATTCTCCGAAGCGAGCACTGAATAAGTTCAAGATGGAGCCCATGTCTTTGCACCAAAGGCAAATTAGCCTTCGAGATATCCACTTCCATGGAGTTAATGAAAATGCTAATGGCTTCTTTACTGACATAGAGTAGACGCGATAAATGTTTAGGCACTGCTACATGATACAGATGCTTCCCAATCGAAGAGGGGCTCCACCCACAGTAACCAAGCACGATCTTTATTTAAATAAAGTTGTTTCTCTCTCTCTCTCCCAATCATGAACATAGAAAAACACCTGAATTAGGCGCTCGCGCACGTTCGCTGTTGCGTTATGCTCCTATACTTATTTATATATAACTGTAATGAGAGTTCACGCATTAACAAACATGAAATATAAGCAAGACTGATTGCGTCCATATTACTTTTTTTTTAAACTCTCACAGCTGGCGGCAAAGTGTAAACGAAGCACAATGCTAATATGATGATAATGAAGGAGACAATTACTGCCTAAGCGTTACGCATTACTTGTACCTGTTTTTCTTGTCTTCGCAAAACTTATCGTTAGCAGACAGGCAATTAATATAGTCCGGATTAAAAAGCGTAGGATTATGGCTCCCTGTCGCGTGGCAGCTAAGCTTCAAAGGAGACGAGGCTGGCAGGAAAAAAAAGAGATTCTCCTCGTTGTAAGGTGGCTCTATTTCACGCGTCGCTGACCACATTGTCGGCCCCATGGAGAGCGCCGCTGGTGACACTTGCGCCGAAGCACTACGCTGAGGAGGCCACGCAGAGCTCTATAGTGCGGCCATTTTGGTGGCACCCGAATATAATGAAGCCGAATAAAAATAATTGACCTGGTATATAACAAGCCGGGATAAAGCGAACTATTCTCTATCTGGAACACACGGAACTTACTGACCGGTACTCATGTAAAATAACTCGCTCATAGCGAACTGTGCATTGGACATAACGAACTAGGGGCGTCGGCTGCCAGCACCGTAAAGAAGCTTGCATGTCGCGGACGCAGCGTTCAGGGTACTTATTATTATTATTATTATTATTATTATTATTATTATTATTATTATTATTATTATTATTATTATTATTATTATTATTATTATTTCAACGAGAATGCCGTTATTACTGATGCTAAGAAACAGTTCAAGGCATAGACAAAAATTACAGCCTACTACGCGTAATTTTTTTTTATTGTAAACAAATGTGTTCCTTCCTTGCTTTCATTTTCTCTACTGGAGGGAACAAATCAGGATATAACGATCAGATCACAAAAGTTCGTTTGAGCTCCTTATGGGCAAGCTTGGGTATATCGACTTGCCTGATATTTTAAGCGCGTAAGCCTATTCGGTATAGCCGGGTTAAACTGTGTATGCGCTAGTGACCGTTCTCCAGGTGAACCGTTGACGCCATCTAATCGATTAGGAGGGCATTGCAACACGATTGCGCAAGAGGTACCAGTACTGACAACAGAATAGGCTGGACGTCAGAAAATTGTTGGAATCATCGTAATCATGACCATAATCGCTATAGTTGGACTATTTAAGATGCATTTGTCCACTGCGTGGACAAATGCATTTCTCGGACATTTACAGGCACGTACACCTGTCCTGCGCCGGCCAAGTTGCATCCAGTGCCTTACGATATTTCTTCATCGCGAGTTTGAAAACCTTTTAAAGATCTGTTTGTCATTGGCTCATTACAGTCACCTGTTCGCTGTGACGATCATCCGGCGTTCCGTTATTCCGATCCATTATACAGCACATACTTCTTTGAGTAGCAAGCATCCAAGCTGAGGGAGTATCGATGACTTGTGCATCTGGCAGCACGGTGCTCAGAAGCACAGCTGTATGTCAGACTAACATCTCCTCCGGCCCCTTTTCCTTACCCCTAGTGTAGGGTAGCAAACCTGAGGTTCGTCTGGTTGACCTCCCTGCCTTTCCTCTCTTCTCTCTCCTCCGGCAGAAGTCGCAAACGCAAGGTGGAGTTTGCTGCTTGCGCGCTAGACATTTGTGGCGAAGGCTCGCAATATTCACAGGCAGCTTGCGTGTCTTCACAGCACACGGAGAACTTTCTGAAGCGCAATGACAACGTGTGATTGCACGCAAGTGTGACAGCATTTTAAAGCGTGCGTTCATTCCATGGCTCGACATTTTCACAAACTTCTGGTACTTCTGATTGTTTCCAAGTTCGTTATAAAAACTTGATCGGCGGCAATTTATCGACAGCCGCCATCTTCTTAATCACGGAAACTGAATTGTGTGTGCCTGGCAATAACAGTTGGAACACGAAGTCCTGTCAGGTCATTGAACAATACTGTGACAACTAGTTTGACGCCGCTGAAGTAAATAACTTGCGCTGTCGCGGCCTTTCGTCCGGAGTTCTCGTGTGTCAGCAGTATACAGTTTGCACGAGAATGCTTCGCTGATCGACAAAGAAGAAGAAAATAAAAATGAGATGAGAAAAGTGAAGAGGTGCCTTGGCTGTGGCTCGGCTCTATGACGCGTGGCCGAATAGGGACGGGGGATAAACACGCTCCGTAATTAATCCCCGTTGAAGCGGTGGCGCGGCCCTGCGCAAAAAAACAAGAGCGTGACCCTCGATCCAAGCTGTAATCCGCATCATACCGGTGCTAATAGTGGCGGATCGCGAGAGCGCGCACTTTATTAGTTGTGTGCTTGGACTCTGCGACGTTATAGTCAGCGCAGGCGCCGGATCAGTGGGCATAATTAGCCGCTATCCCGTAGCGGGAGTGATCCTACGGGGAGTTATAGGTTGGACCCTGATAACTCGATGCCAGCGCCACGTTCCGGCTTAAAGAACGACTATATATATAATAAAGAAAACCATCTGCCAGATATTGATAACTGTCCTGGCGTGCTCGTTCTTTTTTTTTTCCGCTTCGTGACGCAGCAATCAATGTTCAACGTATAATCTCTCAGCTCAGGTGCTTAAACGTTCGCAGTGTATAATAAAGTAGGCTCAAAGAGGGAGAAAAAAAAAAAGGCCGTTCATGAGTTGGTTGCCTTAGGGCACCTCGGTGCCGAGTCTCTCCAGTGCGTCGGCGCCTTTTGTCTGTGTCACCGACAGATTGGGTCAAAAGCAAACTTAAATAAATCACATTAATAAATCTTGATCAGTTCGACGACAGAAGCGATAGTTGGTCGAGAACTGCAGGATAGAAGCGCGCTTCTGTGCCCGATACGATCAGGACTCTTGCAATATAGCGCTCCAACGGCGGCTTTCCACGTAGTGAACTAAGAAAAACTCTATCGAAGCATGCTTTCGCATGCTGAAATCAGGTGTCAGTTCACAAAACTTCTCATACATGAATGCATCTCAGACTTGATCGCCCCACAAGCACCGGTCGCGACTGGATTGATATTTAGATTAGAGGAACTATTCTGAATCCCGTATTCACAAAACAGTTCTTGTATACGCTACAACTATTTGCAAGAGCAGATGTCAGAAATTTGTGATGTCAGACACAATATTATCGAAGCTGGCCGGGATAACAGCGAAGAACACTTATGAACATAAACTTGGTCAATTAGGCCATTTGCTACTGCGCCCACAATCGTAAGCGATTCGCACACCTGAGCGCTTCGTAACAGCAATTGGTCAACCGCGTGTGATCGCGGCAATATGGTCAAAATCGGCCTCACAAGGAGGAGCCGTTAATATATATATATATATATATATATATATATATATATATATATACATGAATAGTAGTATCCTACAAACAGTGAAAATGCATCTCTCACTGATAGTATGATTGTACAAGAACACAAAAAAGGCCACTGTTATACCTCGCTAGCCAATCTAGAAAGGTCCGCACACGGGCATGCTGGGCGTCAGTTCATTACTTGGTCCGCACCGTATACCTATATGCTCTTCATGATATGAATTGCTCGCCAGAAAGCGCCATATGGGTGTAAGAGTACATCACATCAACGAACTGTAGCGAGGAAGTTATACCAAGCAGCAAATAATAATCACAAAGAGATGATGCAATGAAGGCCTACTAGAAGGCACTTTAAAGCATGATTGAATCCAATCATGGCCACAGACTATATATAGTTGATGACAGCCGCCAGTCGTGGGTACACCTCTGGAGTGTGTCTGTGTAACTGCGCTCTTGTCAGCCCAAACCGCGGTGCTTACTGCGAAAGCAAGTATGCTATAAACTTCTTTATCGATGAAGGAGGACGACCTCGAGGCCTATCAAGACCGGATCTTGAAGAAAGACGGCAGCTTGGGTTGGACAGATTCACTTCCTTATCCAAGAATAGCGCTCAGAGATGGCAGCATGTATATAGCTAAGGAGAATGTGCACTGGACCCGAGTTGACTCAGCCACGCGGCGAATGGAACTCGAGCAATCGGTCGGGTGCTGCGAACGGGCTGGCTGGATGCCTCACTGAGTGACTGGCTTGCCGACTGCAGGATAGGTCGTTCAGCGCTGTGCAAACACGAGCCGTACCGTCATTTGCATTCGGAAGTTGCTCCTTCCCGCCCGCTTCGTCGCTGCTCGCTCGCTCGGCGAGACCGTCGCCCTAACAGGAAAACGCACTTCACCCAGTGATCTTCGCTCGGTGAAAGAAGAAGGCACAGTTGGCCGACGGGTCGACCGTTCACTGTTCGAGCGCATCGAGTGACTACAATTAAGGGCGCGTGCTTCAGCTGGCCCGCGTTACATTTCTTGTTTCTCTTTCTCTCTCTCTCTCTAGTTTGTGAAAGAATATCAGGGCCCGTATTAACAAAAATCTTTTCGCTAGGATTGTTCGTAAGAGAAAATTTCTGCAAATTCTGATAAAGTCAGCCAATTCGTCGCTTTACGCCTCTGTGTATTCCAGTGTGTACAGCTATAGGACTGCCCGCGGATGTCATTTACTGTCTTTACCAAACTCCGGTCACAATTTTTGAAGTCCGTCAAGTTTCTTATTACAATATTTTTATATTTATTACTAATATGTAAAAACGAGTAGCCGCCACCACTATGCAGAGACTCCTACTTCTATTTTCATTTATATAACTAAAAACACTACACTAGATATACTTAGTCACAAGCAAGGTTTTGTGCTTGAAATGCTCAATGTCTCTATTTTTACAAGCCCAACGCCACATCTCAGGTACGTTCACGTTGAGTTTGCCAGTCGCGATAGAGAACGACATGGCAGGAAAAGACGTAGACCCATGGCAGGAAGATTTTATCAGTGAGATTGATCAGCTTGGAGATTGCTGGCCTTACAGAAGCCTACATCACTTGGTAATCAAGGCATTGTAATGGGTCACACTTCGTTCTCACTTTCAAGGACAAATGTCTTGACATACCAAAGAATACCTGCGGCAATCTGCGACACTGCTGGTGTAAAGGCAACAGAACAATAAAGAATCAGAGGCTGAATCCACAAAACCCCTTTTTTTTATTGCAAGTGATCTTCGCCATTGACCAGCCACCTGCGCAATGAATATGTCCAGCATCAGGATTGCCTGGCACTTCCTTTTACGGACAACAGTAACGTCAGTCTGTTTTTTCTCAATTCACATTTTTTTAATTTTTTATTTTTTTTAATTATGGGGTTTTACGTGCCCAAACCACGATCTGATTATGAGGCACGCCGTAGTGGGGGACTCCGGAAATTTGGACCTCCTGGGGTTCTTTAACGTGCACCTAAATCTAAGTACACGGGTGTTTTCGCATTTCGCCCCCATCAAAATGCGGCCGCCGTGGCCGGGATTCGATCCCGCGACCTCGTGCTCAGTAGCCCAACACCATAGCCACTGAGCAACCACGGCGGGTTTCACAATTCACGAAGCTTTACATTCGTTAGAGGTCTTTGACACTGGCTGACCACCTTCGCTAACGAACCGACAAGTTTTCCCTTTCATGAACGTTCCGCCACCTTGCGGGATTACGCAGAACTGATTCGCCACATTCAGTGTTCATGTGCTTCGAGCTTTAGAATAATTCGCCCTCGCTCAGCGATCTGCTAGGGCCGCCTTATTAGCTCAGATGGTAGAGGGACCGCACCGGAAAGGCGTTGGTCCCGGGTTCGAATTCCGGAACAGGACGAATTTTTCCTCAAGTGCAAAGCTTTCTTCCTGAGAAAACCGCGTGACTTTCCTCTGTAGCATCGCGCTGCATTCGGGTTAATGATGACAATTTTTCATTTTACATCGAGTAATGACGCACATATTTAGACGATAAGCGCACGCAAATACAAATGGTACTTATATACAGAACGCATTCAGTGCGTTTATAGTCATTTGCGTCAATTTTATGCACACGTTTTGCTTTAATGCTTGCTGTGGCTTCGACAGGCCAGAATGTTTTGCTGCAGTGAGCGAGATCGAAGAATCGATATCAGACCGCAGCGCGGTTGCATATCGACGAGTTCCTAATGCGAATGAAGCATATGCCTCAATTTTAGTGCCCGTTGCGGAAAACCAGGAGTGACCGAAGCCCAGTTCGTGAGCTCTAACACCATGGCCTGTTGCATAGCTAGTGAAATTTAGGCTGGAGCTTAAAATTGATTTTGTTGGAGAGGGCTTGTTAGTCGGCCGCGTGTTCCTAAGACTGTATGTTCTATGCGATTGCTGTCGTTTATCAATCAATCAATCAATCAATCAATCAATCAATCAATCAATCAATCAATCAATCAATCAATCAATCAATCAATCAATCAATCAATCAATCAATCAATGAACAATGTTCGGATACTACATAAAATTAAGCAGGGTGTGCCGAAAGCGACTGCCGTCATTTATACAGTGAGAGAACATGGCCTTATCGTACATAAAAAAAACAATTTTGCGGAAAGGAATTCCACAACACAAACGCGTTAGTTGTTATTGACTAGGGATCACAAAGCAATCTATACGAGAAATAGCATCATCAAACAGAAGAAGGTCTATAGTTGCGACGCGAAAATCGGTTACGTGTATTATTTCAAGATGAGGAAAAAATAAAAAAAACAGGCATGGCTTTGCTAGAGGCAAGAAAATGTACCTCTGATTTCGCACTTAAAAATGAATAAATGCACTCGCGCCGGTACAGACGCAAAAGAAACTCTTAATCAAAAGCGCACCTCGTCTCAGCGTCAGATGACATATTTGTCGGCGCACTTAGAGGCGTCTGCTAAAAGAACGCCTAGTGCCAACAACGCGTACGCAGACTCTGTAAACACGACCGTGTTTTTCGCTTGATAAGTCACACCTGTGCGAATATTTGAACAAAGTTCATTATTTTGCCGGTGAATGGTCGCAACTTAGAGAGGCAACTTTTTCAGGAGTGCAAATGTGTGACTAAAGATTTGGGTAACTGATGACCTATACGCTTGTGATAATTTCAGATGGGAGCGTTAAGTCCAAGACCTTACGACCACCATATATATCGTATAGACAGCGTCTCAGTTGCTATGGCGTTCTGCTACTAGAGTGCCTAGAATATACTTAAGTATATTCTAGGCACTATACTGCTACTAAGCACCAGGCGTCGGGTTCAACACCCGGCCGAGACGGCCGTATTCAGACTGGGACGGAATGCAAAAACACTCGTATACATAGACTCAGGAAGACGCTGAACAACCTCAGACGGTCGAAGGAGGCGGCCTCCAATGCGGCGTACTTCATAGCACGTTAGTTGCTTCAGAACGTTAAACCATTTCAAGGTCTCCTTGACTGAACCCCGCAATTTCATTTGAGTTGGCCTAAGAGCTCGACCGATGTCTGGTTGATGTTGTCGACATAAGTTCCCTGGTTAATGGAGCGCACCTAAGCCGCGGAAAACGCGGCTCGTGTTTCTAATATCGGCGGCCACACCTTCCGTCGTTCTGCCGCGCCTGCCGTTTAATCACTGCCGCTGGGAATCTCGACCGAAACGAGAATGTTTCCGAATGTAAGCGCACGCCGACTAACGCCGACTTTGAAGAGGAAACGACCGGCACCAGCCTTCCCCAAACGCGTGCCTTTGAGATTCGTTCGTGTGCCAGAGAAGAGGCATTAGGCACTTTGTCTTAAGCTATTATTCTCTCTCTCTCTCTATTTTTTTTTTTTTTTACTCGGCGCAAGAACTTGTTCGTTTCGCTCGCCTAACTTGCGTGAGTGCCGGATTGGGGAGAGCTGTTGAAAGACGTTCGCTTTCCTTGAATTTTCGTGGGCGTGAGAAAAAAAAAAAAAAAAAGAAGCGAGAGAAAGCGCATGTCCCGCCGAGCGTCTCTTAAGGCGCTCAGAGGCGACCGGCAACTCTGAGCAGCGGGCGAAAATTTTCCCGAGAATTCGCGGAATGCTTTCATTCCGCCTAAGCGGAGGCGGAAACAGATAAAGACAGCGACTGTACGAAAGTAAAAAAAAAAAAAAAATCTGTGCACCAAAATAAAACGACGTGAAGCGAAGGTAAAGGTGAGGGAGGCGAAGTAAGAGAGTATAGGAATGAACAGTGAATGATTTGGCCTGTTCGCCAAAACAATTCCCCGGGCAGATCGATACGCCCTCTTTCTTTCTTTCCAATTTTCTCCGATTTACACAACAACAGTCAGACTATAGCATAGACTCTGCTCTTCGTTACTTCCTTCGTTGCCGAGGAACGGTGCTGCGTCGCTTCGCTGGGCGCGCGTAGATTAAACCGTGACGTACCTTTTCGTTTACGCGGGAAGCGTCGAAAACCGCTTCGAAGATCTGCCCGGTCTCTCTCTTCGCACAGTGACGCGGAGTTCTGCTGCGCGAGCGCTTCTTCTCTTCACGAAATATGGTGCACGCCCTAGTTAGATTGGACATTTGTTTGTCTCTTTTCGGCGCGCACAACGCTAACAAATCCCATGCGCTGTTAAGGAAACGCGGTAAACGGCAGTAAATCTGTCTGCGTTCGTTTAAAATTAACGATGCGAGTTAACGGCGTTCTGAAATATCTTCGCGTTATTTCAAAGCTGCTCGCGAGGGCTGCTTGAAACGTCAGACAAGAAATATTGTGAAGTTTCGAAGGGGGACTGCGATTTGAAACGTTCCCGAATATTCCTAGGCACCGCATTCTTGATTTCTCCTTCCTCCAAAAGTATGACGTACTGCGCATTTGTCATCCAGGCATACAGAGAGAGAGAGAGAGAGAGAGAGAGAGAGAGAGAGAGAGAGAGAGGAGCTCTAGCCGAAAGTGAGCAGAGTTTAGTACACATATATCCAAAATGGGAATAATGCCTACAAAGCTTTTGCTATTACTACTTTTTGTAAAGATCAGACGTCCACAAATGAAAGCTGCTCACACTGGATGTCACTCAGGGCAGGATAAGTTCTTTTTCTGGAAGTTCATTCGGAAGCGAAGGGACAACACGCTATGTCAAATTTTCATCACGAGGACAACGTCTAGCGAATTGTCTAGCGAAATGCGGAATGTGTACTTTCCCCATGCTCCCTGTGAAATTACTGTTTTCTTTTCTGGCATTGTACTTGAGGAAAACGAGTACTCCAGAAATCCGGCTAGCTATGACAACGACTCATATTTGCAGAATAAAAACATAACATTGACGCTTTCTGTCGTCACCGTTAACCATTATAACCCTTGTAAAACAAAGGATTCTTCGCAGTAGATGGGCGGCAAGGGGAAGTTTATTGCCCCGAAGGACAGTAACAACGCGTCCATACTGTCCTTTCGAGTCAGTCCAGAAGCGCGAGTCACGAGCGAGCCGCTCGCGCTGAGCGCGCTAGTCGCCGTCGTCGTCCTCTTCCTCTAATATTTAACATACTCCGGGGCCTGAGGTGGCGAGTTCTAAAGGGTACAATTTCTGCACATGTCGGATTCATCTGTGAGCCACTGGGTATTTTAACTTTACATGCACGGACGTTGCCATCTTTACTTTGGATGCAGTCACTTACTACACCAGTCTTCCAGAACATTCTGGGAGCTTTGTCTTCGTGAATAATCACAACATCACCTTTACTGATGCTATAAGCTTTTGATGCTTTCCTCAAGTGAACGCTTCGAAGTGTCAGTAGATATTCACGAAGAGATCGCTTCCATAGTCGTTCCATTATTAGCTGCCTGTGGACCCACAAACTGAGCAGCTCAGTCTTTCTTTCTCCCCGTTCATCCGACGTTTTAGGATTAGACAAGAGACGGCTGCCTAACAAAATGAGACGGGGTTAGAATGTCTGGCTCTTTAGGAGAAGAGTAAATGAAAGTTATGGGTCTGGAATTCACAACGGCTTCTGTTTCAGTCAGCAAAGTGCTCAGTTGTTGTAGGTCAACAGACGGCCTTCCCTATGACTTGCGAAGGCACATCTTCACAATCCTAACTAACCGCTCCCGAAAACCACCCCACCAAGGAGCTCTCTCTGCAATAAATTTCCAAGTTATGCCGTGGGTAGAGCAATACTGGCTGACTTGCTCTTTCCTCAACAACTGGTGCATGGAAGCTAGCTCACGTGCAGCTTTCTTAAATGTAGTAGCGTTGTCTGAGTATACTATTCGCAGTGTTGCACGTCTTGCATAAAATCTTTTGAAGGCCATGAGGAAAGCGTTTGTAGCAAGTCCAACCACATACTCAAGGTGAATTGCTCTAACTGCTGCACACGTGACTAGCCCTATGTACACTTTAACGCCACTGCAATCTTTCACAAAAACTGGCCCTGCAAAGTCAACTCCCGCAACCTCAAAGGGGCGCGAATTGCACACACGATCACTGGAAAGAGGGGCTGCCGGTGCACTCGCAGCCTTGATTCGGAAACGAGCATAAATCACACATTTTCGGAGCACTCGCGTCACTGCTTGTCGCACTCTGGGCACCCAGAATCGGGCGTTTCTGGCTTTCTTTGGCATTTAATAAGCCCCCGATCACTTCAAACTATATCAGGCTAGAGGAATCTAACACAGACCGAATACTCTGCTCTGCCGTTTCCTCAATAACTTTCCTATATCTTTGTGTACAGAACAAAATCATCCTGTATACTTTTGGTTCTCTTCTACGAGTCACAGAAAAGTGTATGCTAGTAGCAAAGTAATGCTGCAACATTTTGCTTCTGTCATGAATATGAGATCAATATTTGAACAATTGTGGCACAGGCATCCGGTATGGCTGCAGCGATTGTATTAGGCGGCTTTAGAAGTCTTGCTAGAGTGTCACGGGCGTTCGGCGTCGTTTGCATGGCGATGTAAGCAACTTAGGGGCTAATTAGTGTTTTCGTATTAGGAGATCTAATGTGTTAGCGGTGTGACAAGCTTGTGGGCCACCCAATCACCACTGTTCGTGCACAATATACAAGATTGTACGAATCGTGAACTTTCCCAATTGAATAGGAATATGGAGAAGAACGTTCTGCAAACAGCGCCTCTCACTGACACTTTAAAAAAAATTGCGCGAAATGAAGAAAAAAATAAATAAATGAAGCAGCAACAGGGAGATATAGAGTTATGTTGTTTAACTTCTCGGCTCGTATTCACAATGCAGCTTGTACACTTGAGAGTGCTTCGTGAAACAGCTGCTGCCCAATGTTGCAATACTGTCAATATAATTTGTATTATATAATATAATTTGTATTAGCGAAGGCAGCCAGCAAAAACGAGTTCATGCGAATGAAAGGTCCAAGAATCAGGCCCATGATTTAGGTACTACAATACCCCCTTTCAGTCATTACTTATCATGATCTTTCCATATGTAAAAGTTACATAACTTTATTTCAAGGTGCTGCAGACTACATTGAAGGAAATTCGGGGTGATAGAATGTCTTTTGTGCATCTGCTAGTGAGAGAGGGTAATTAAATGTTTATTTAGCGCACGATCCGTCACGTCGCATTCTTTCATAAAAATAATTAAATCACCTGTTCAAAACACACGCACAAGTCACTTATTAGCCGCAATCACTACCAGGAAATAGAAAAACAATTGCTTCGACGTTGTTGATGGAACTTCGCGTCGAACTTCTCGTCAAACATGGTAGCGCCTTCCGTAAAGTTCTCGTGTGTAGCAGATACTTTGCACACTGTAGTGAAATGGAACAAAATTTGGTAAGCAGAGTGTTCAATTTACCAGCGGGTTTATGTCCGTGCTTTTTCTTTGCCACACCCCCCAAAAATGGGGGATATTACGCTCGCGAGACACGTGGCGTGCTCTATAGGTTGTCGTCCGCTCCGCGCAGCGTAATTGAATGGCCTCCGGAGTTGAAAAAGAAATCGATTCCAACTAATAAACGTTGTTATCGATTCTGATATTTTTTATATATGAAAAATACCTATTCGGGAGCATCGCTGGCAGATTTCAGATTTCCTGGGTGGTTTGATTGCGTCACCCATTTAAAGAATAGCAAACTGCCCAGGAACGAAGAGTTTTATTACGAAGTAGCTGAATTTTGCCGAAGATGTTCAGAAATAGGTCATTTTCATGTAACAATCATATTCTAATCAATAACTACGTTTATTAGTCGGATTCGATTTGTTTAAGTTTCGGTGTCTAATAAGTTGCGCAGCGTCGATTGGACGACAACCGACAAATGGCGCCAGGCGTTTTTATAGTTCCACATTTCTGTGCATGATAATGAACAGAACTGGCAAAGGCGTGTCGTGTACACAAATGTGTACCCAATGGCTGAAAGGAATGCGCGCCAGGAACAGCTTGCAGACGAACAAGAAGTGAACGCTCACTTACGTCCGGAATACGTAACAATGGACAACTTTCGCACCTGCAGATACTGACTGAACCGGTTGAATAACACCCCTATAGCCCGCGCTAAGTTTCGTGTTCGTGTCCATAGAACACGTAGAAACTTCCAACACGCAAAAAAAATTGTTAGCTAATAAATGTAGAAAAAATAATGAAAGCATTTTGTAATTGCTCGAAAAGTTCGTTGCTGAAAGTCACGTGCGCTTTTCTTTCGCTGTTTCTGTGCACCCAGGATGCAATATGAACATCAAAAGGAACAAAATTATTGGAGCAAAGTTTCAACCCAAACAAAATAGACATTGACCTCACAAGCGTCAGCGAAAAGTTAAAAGGGTACGTCTATAGCAAAGCGAGAAAGATTTAGCAACCTTGACGAGCAATTATGAGTGGGGCGTCGCGCCGGGTCGTCGAACAAGAACATCGCTCGGCGCGATATAAAACAAGAGGGGCGCCAACAGCCCACTCACGGGCAACGTACTCAACGCATTCGGCCTGTCCTGTTCCTGCCTTGTGCAAACTAAGCGTTCAAACAAGCAAGCGCATTTCCCTACAAGGGGACCCAAGAGAAACGCACGAGGCAGAACCCAAGCAAGGTGGAGGCGAAGGAGAGGACTACAGGTAGCACGTGAGTTGACGTTGATGAGGCAAGTATGACGCCGTATAGGACGTATAGGCATACCTGGCGGAGCGCCTCCTCGCCACCTACACAGAAACCTCGAGCGTCACGAACGTCGGCGTGCAAGTATGTACCATACACTAGCATTCTACGTGCAGTAGCACCTGCTTCTGCCGAGGAACCAGGCCATCACGGCCAATCAAACAACGCTCTCCACTTGCTTCGCAAGAGCCGGTTGGGACGACGACGAAGGGGAGGGAGGGAGGGGGGGGTCACGCCAGACCGGATTTGCCTTCGGAACGTTTCTTGATTTATGTCACCTCACGGCGGCCGTCCAAGATAGCACGGCGGAGAGCCATCGGGCGCTGTTTACCTGCGGGATACCCGCATTACTTCTTTGCCCACCGGCGCTGTACGTTACGCGTATGCGTGCGTATCGAATGCCGCGTCTTCGAACGGGAGGACCCCACCGCGCGCGCTCCGAGCGGCGAAGGCACCCGCTCGCGCTAGTATACCGACACAATCGCGGAGACGCGTTTGCAGTATGTACATAAAAGACAGACCCTTAATGAATCCTTGTCGCACTCAAAACGTAACATGTCCCCCCTCCGAATATAAACGCGTCCCTTCTTCTGTTGCGCTGCTCCTTCTTATATTCCCCAGCGTATATACCTTCCCAGTCTTGCGCATTTCGCTCTCACCCTCCTCCGACCTATGCCACCCCCTACGCCTGGCGTACCATCGAAGGCTCCTCTATATTTCTCCTCTACGGCTCGCGTCGCGACTCGTTCGGCAGAATTATTTATCTTGCGGCCCCCAACTCCCCCGCTTCGGCGCCGCCTTCCGTATGTCGACGTTGCATTTGAATTTCATCCCTGCGGCTCGCCTTCGATGTCGTCCCTCTCTCTCCCCCACCCCCTCTCAAAAGGCGAAGCGGGAGCAACCGAACGGTAGCCTTGACTGGCGGTTACCCCTCTCACTCTTGTGCTTCTCCTTCGATTCAGCGCGCTTTCTCTTCTTTACCGCACGGCCCCTTTTTTGTTTATCCTCATCGGCAAATGTAACCGGCGACAGCGAGTAAAAATGCGAGCTATCTGCCCGCTCGCGTTTGGGCGCATATCCCGCGCAGGTAGTCTATATACGTAGACGCCGCTGATGCTTAAGTATGAGCCGTGCAGTGAAGCTCGCAGCACGCACCGTTTGTTTTCCCCCTCTCGATCATTGTTTCCCACGTATCTATCTATGTGCGTGATTCGACTTCTATTTCTCTGTCTGACGCTTTTTTTTTTCTCCTTGTCACTTCGTGCAAAAGAGCGCGCCGAATGTGGCCCTGGCTGCCGGAGGGGTTTTGACGGTGCTAGCGGTGCGCATGTTTGTTACCGCGCGAGTGCGTCCGCATACGTATGTATAGATACGGAGACAGATAGGCCCTCCAGATGCTGCCGCTCTCGGTTATAGAACAATCATTTATTTTGCGGGAATTTCGTCCCAGCTCATTAATCAGGGCGGGAATAGGAACATGGGCCGTGAACGCGTCTGCAGCGCGGCTGCGGGCTTTTCGTTTGTAGGGGAGGGTTTAGACCGCGTGCAATTCGAGGGCTGCGTTCTCAAGTCAGCACTTTTGTAATGCCGTTGCTTTGCTTTCCTCTCCGTTTAATAAGTGGGCACTTGCGTGCGCGAGAATCACATCGATTTAGCATGACTTCTTTTATTTATTTCTTTTTTTTGCGACTTCCTTTTCACTTCGAGTTCCTCAGCGAGCCCAACATCGAGGGGCTCGAGCCCCCGAGAACACTCAGGAACTGCGCCCTCCGACGAGCCTTACAGGCAAGCTACACGAGTGTCAGCGTCTAACATTGCTCCGCGCAAGCGTGCCAGTTGAACACGAGTGGGTTGTTTTCCTCGGTTGCGGTGAGTGTGGTGCGCAACATAATCACAATAAATAGACACTGAGTACTGTGTCCGTGGGGCATGTGGTTACGAGCGGAACACGACCGCGAAAACGTTTCGAGTGGAGTCGAGTGACTTTCACGTATTACGCTGAGACGATAAATGTGCCTATGCGGTCAATTGTGATGCTGGAGGACCAGTCGAGAGGACCCGAGAATTTCGCGAACATGTGAGACGAACTCGAGCGGTTGAACGCGACGGCGATATTAATAAGTTTAATATCGACGAGGCATGATAATGAGAACACGCAAATAGGTGACGTACCGAAATTGAACTGCGAAGTAGCTCGACGCACACAAGAAAGAGAAAAAAAAATCCTGCACGCATGAAGGTAATTGCAGGTCGTTGAAGTGCGATTAAGAACAGAATGGCATGGAGAAGTAAACGTCTCAGTTGCCTTCAATTAATGACCTTCCGAATATGTTCAGGCGAAGAGGAGTGTACAAGTCAGTAGGAAGGGATACAGCGGGTGGGGGGCGATGAAGCCCAGTAGCGTGAAGACCGTTCAGTGATTGTCACAAGAACCAACCGTGACTAGGAAAGTGGAGATGGCGATCGCAGACAGGGAGCATGTTTTACTGCACCAGATAGCGCTCAAAGAACATCGCTTCGGGAACAGAAAGTGCATATCAGTGGGCTCCCGCAGGGAGGAATCCACGCGGTCCGCCCAGCAAACGACGCGGAGAACAGTTCCTATTCTCCTGCTGAAAAGAACTGCCTTCCTACACAGCTCAATGAGGTGGGAAGTTGCGGCCAATGACGAGGATCCAAGCAAAGCAGTGCTCAGCAGCAGCAACAGAGTCTGCCGTTCGAGCGGAGACATGTGCGGCAGCTTCATCTGCTGTCCGCTCATTAAGCGGCACAGCTATATATACGACTGGCAACCCACTACTGCCGCTCGCTGCCGAATACGACAACGAATATCTCTAAGGCCGTGCACGCGGCGCTGGCGAAGTTAGAAAAGAAATGGGGAATTGCACACGAAAGCGACGGCCTTCACCGTGTCTCGGCTTTGCTGCAGCAGCTAATGCGCACTTCCCATGCACGTACACAGACGGTGATGGCGCCGGCGGCAGGCCGGATTACCATCGTCTGCCGCCGCCGGCCGAGGAACATTTATCTCGGCGAATCGAAATTAAGACTTAAGCTGCATCGAATTAAGGCACTTGATTCGCTCCCCTCTCCCTCCGGGAAGAGGGGGGAGGAATTGGTGGAGCAGGTGATTCGGTCTCATATATTTCTCGTGTGCTCGCTTAGATACGTGTCCCTCTCCACACGTCGCTTTCCGTCTTTCGCGCACTGAAAAAGCCGGTCGTGATGGGCGGGGCTCGAATTCAGACCCCCGAACCGACCAAATGGGAGCGATTAGGCGGACCAGCGGACACGCGCTCTCGCGCGATGACGCTCGAGCATGTTTCTCGATGTGCAAAAAAAAAAGCTCGGGTGCGATGCTTGCGCGCTGGAAAGTTGAGCGTGGGCCGGTAGGGGCTGTATGGGCTGCTCTGTGTGGATCATGGGAGGGGGGAGGAAGAGCAGGGTGGAGTTGTTGAGCGCCGGAGGAGTGTGGCATCGGTCAGAGCTGTCGCTCGTCGTGTTCTCCGCTGCACACCCCCTTCCAATGCCGCGGCGATTGTGCTGTCGTCGCGTGCGCTGCGCCTGGTCTGAGCGCGCTTGCAGAGGAGGCATGCGAGAGGGCATGCGGACACATCCGCGAAATCTCGAAACGGATGAGTTCGCAAATACGCCGCAGGGCCCTAGCCGCGCTTGTAGTACGTATCGGGTCTGCGAACCGGCGAGAGAACCGCAGGCTCTCTAGAGCGAGCGAGCGGGCGAGCGAGCGGCGAAGCCCTTTTGCGTATGCGGGACAGCTGCGATTCTCGATCCATCTCTTTGGCGTCTCTTTTTGGACCCCTTTCGCTCGTTCGTCGCCCGTTCTCTCTCTCTCTGTATTTCTCCCGAGAACGGTGTGGAAAGAAGGAGCCGTGTTTACACGAGTTCGATGAGAGATCGGGCGCGTGGTCGGCGCGGCGCGCCGCCAGGGTTTCCTTCGGTCCTTGTAGTGTGGCTTTCGCCACAACGCGACATGACGGAGCTCCGTATCTCGGCGATGAAAACAAAAAACAACAACGGGGAGGTGGGTGTGGTGCTGCGTCATGAGCGCGCGGCTCACCGGCACAACTCTGACAGAGAGATTTTTCTCTGTTTTTCTTCGTAGACGAAGCAAGACACGACGCTTTTGAACGACGGTGTTGGGTCACGCGATGGCTCGAGCAATCCGGCGCGTTTCCAAGAGAAGAATTTTGAAGAACACGCATACGGCGCGCTGCTGAGCGTGCAGGAGTGGTTTGTTTGCGTATACGTCGTGATTTGAAATCCGTGAGTGACTCGTAACGCGTCCGGTCCTGTCACGTCATTTGTTTGTCTGGTCGGCATGCGCTTGCAAGAAGGGTTGCGCGCAGAAATTTTGAAACAGCCACTTAGTTCTAGAGTTGGCGGATGCATAAACCTTGCTCCGACGAAAGTGTAACTGTATTTATGCTGCCTTGCGTTAGTTCTCCTTCATATATGGTATGCGTATTTACCAGACGTTTGTATATATTACAGACGCCATGCAAGGCGTCGATACGATCTTTGACGATTGAAATTTATTGTAGACAAATTTGAAGTATTGCTGTTCATGAACTTACTTTTGTTATATTACATAGACTCTTAGATCAGCATGTCACTTCTTTTTATTTTTTATTTCTTAATTATAGTGTCATCTTTGCGGGCAATAAATGTGTCGCTACGCTACACACTGCACCGTGAAATAGTGTACACCCTTATTCATTTTAAGGATAAAAATCATTTTATAGTGTGCACAATTCGGCGCAAACAAATATTAAAAAACCGAAGTTCTTTTTTTCGTCTGATTACGGTTTTTCTGCAAATATTTCATTCAAAATTTTGTCGCACAACCTGCCGGAGAAAGCGCTTTTTTTGCACGGTCTCACTTGAGGAATACGAAGCACTGGTGTTGCGCGAATAACTTCGAAGAGTGTTTCCGAATTTTCAGGTCGTAATTCAAACTCAAAAGTGCAGCTTTCTGATGTGATAAAACTCAGGCAATGAATCTTTATTTGCTTTATTTGTGGAGCCCTTCACTTAGTTGTCCAGAATTAAGTATGGTGAGAATTAAGAAGTAACTTCTCACAAAGCGCCTTTTGTCGCTCTGTTTGCACTTGGAAATATTGAAATAATTTCTCTTTTCTTTCCTTTTCGAGAAAATCCTTAAAGCAGCATGCAACACTGTTGCGTTAGAGAGCCAGTGTAGGACATCGCACGATTGCACTCGAACCTGTTTCGTAACCGTGCTCGGAATTTCATGCCCTCAAAGCTGTTACTTGTATGTTCCCTATAGCAGAGTCTTATAATACTGTAACGTCATATTCAACCGCTGGGAAGATAGGTTAATTACCCGCGTCAGCGTGCCTGTCAGCGTGGACTTATTAAAGCCGTTTCCTCTCGAGATAACTTGCGCGAGGAAAACGGGCAAAGCAAAGAAAGAAAATATTAGCTCATTGAAAAGGGAAGAGCTTCTCATAAGAAAATTCGTGAAACAACAAGTCTTTGGAGTGGAAGTTTCGCAAGAACAAGAAGCCGTCAACAACGAAGGCGCTCTTCAAACCTCGTCGTCGGATGGCAGCTCAGAGCTAATTCAAGCCCGGCGTTAACGCAGCCACGCCGCTTAGCGTTGCGCGAGGCTGGGCCTGGGGCTTTCGCGTCCCAGGGCGCAGTCAACGAGGGGTGCGTGGAGGGTGCCGAGAGGCTTTGGAGCCGCCTGCTTGACGATTACTCCATTTCAGGCTTCTCCGGGCAGCACTTACACCTTGAGTTTCATCATCATTATTATTTTTTTTCAGGGTTCTTTTAACTTATTTACTTGAGATGTTTTCTAACTTCCGTTCCTCCCTCCGCCCTCGAACTCAACGCAGAAAGCGAGAAGAGCCCTTTCTCTCCTCTCCCCTTCCTTCATCACCCTTCAACCCCCAACCTCCCCTCCCCCCTCATCTCGAAGCAATAGCGCTCTGTCGACGGACGGGTGTACACAGAAGCTGGAGAGGAGGCGAGGGCTCTGTGCCTCAGGTGCGGCGGGAACGCCGTGCCTCATTATCTGCGGTTCTAATTAAGACAATAAAATTAGCTTAAGCGAATCCCTCGGCCGCGCTTTCTTCCTCCCTCCCTGCTACGCGTAGTGTATGGCGCGCGTGTACACTGTGTATTCACTCTTCACTCGCTTCGCCGCCGCTTCTTTCATCCCTTCTCTCTGCTACAAAAAGCCATTCCTACCATTCTCTCATACTCCACTTGTCCACCTTTTTTTTAAACTTTTTTCCGCCACGTTTCGCTCTCTCCATATTAAGATACCAGCCTGCGCCACCCCTTCTGTCCGTCGAACCTGCGTACACGCCGGCTTCTTTTCAACCCTGCTGGGGAGTAGTGCCCGGAAGGACACGGGCATGAGGCAACCTGCCGTGCCATCTCTTGCCTTAGAGCGCGAGTCACGGCGAAGCCCTAGACACCCCCCCCCCCCTCCCACTTCTCCCTCATCCCCCTCTCGCCAACGTATATACAGCGTCCGTCCTCCACCGCGCTGGCGACGTCAAGTGCACGGCGCGAGGAAGCGTGGCTCGACGACAAGCCGCGCGCTCTGACAAATTGCTCGCCGTCCGCTATATTGCCGAGCTCGCACGCGCGCGTGCGTTTCAGTCCTTATCCCACGGCGGTGCGGCAACGAACGACGGCAGCTCGTGCTTTTCTCGCTCGCGCACTCGCGCGTTCCACTGCGCCCCCCTCTTATTTTTTTTTTTTAAAGGAGAGCAACAGCAGCCTCGACCGCCTCCTCCCATGAGGGAAGACAGCTCGTCGTCGTGCGTGGTGACGAAACGCAGGGCCAAGTGTGAAGTTCTCAGGCGTCGGTCACGGGCGTTCTCCAAGGCACCGAGGGACAGCGTGCGCGCTTTAATGAGCGCGCTCGGTGTACTTACGCGTTATAATACGGCGTGCTCGGGAGTGGCAGAAATGAAGGCGTCGGGTATAGTCGGTGGGTGTTTCGAAAGGGGGGGGGGGGGGTATAAAATATCGTAACGCTTGATGCTGGACTATATAGTTGAGAACTGAACAGCTTGCCAGTGACGTCGTACCTCCAGAGTTTCGTATAGTCCTCTGATATGCGTTGACTGTGTAGACCTCAACATTTACTACGTTGAGCAAGTTGCCTGTGGCATTACGGACACTGATAGAGTTTTGGGCCGGTGTAATGTAGTGATGCCTTCCGCTCGATTCTATGCCACATTATTATCCGCCGTTCAGGGTCGGCTGATGCCATTGATAAAGTGGGCGCAGCGTCGCTGTGACCACTGACGAAGCGTGAAAAGCGCTAAAAGGGATGGCATCGGAGAAGGCATCGCTACAATATCGCGGCCCTGTACTCCTTCATTAAGCATTCGGCGTGTTGAGCTTGAGGTTGAACAATCTGAGCGACGGACAGTCTTTCCAGGAAGCAGGTGCGTAGCGGTACAGTTCCACTTTCCTTTGTTGTGCGTTCACTAAAAACGTTGGTTCACTGACCACAAACGTTTCACGCAGCGCAGTCGACATCATTTCTGTCACCTGAAATCGCGACGCCGCAACACTGACGTCGAAAGCGAGAGAGAAAAGAAAGTGCGGGTTTGTAAAGACCGCCGTGGTAGCGAGTGGTTGAGTGGATGCATGCAGGTGCAGAGGGTGGTGTGTTATTGTGCTGTGCATATACTGTATATGTCAATATTAATACCTGCGCGCCACAGTGCCTAAAGGACAAGGTTTCTTATATTCGTTCCATAAAAGGCCGTTGTGCTTTAGTAACTTTAACCTCAGTACAAATATGTATTGCGATTAGATCATTTAGCATGAGAAAATAAAAATACTGGCAAACGGAGGCCTCTGGACGGCACCTGTGATTAAGATAAGGCGAGCGGCGCAGGATCTACGGGTCATCTACCAATCTACAGGCCTTGGAGAGCCCCCAACCCACGGACCAGTTTGGATTCCAGCTTTGGTGTCTTCTTTGCCATTTTGCAGTCCTGGAGGCACCGCCAAAGCATACTAAATAATAACGCGTTGTTTACACTTATAATTAGTACCTAATTGCGCAAATTCTTAGTTCCGTTCACCGCAATACATTGTATATGCTGCACCGCAATACGATGTTGTAGTGCGGTGAAGCAATATAAAAATCGCTTAAATCAGATTTCTGTTATTAAAGGTTGTTTGTGTTTACAAAGGCACTGGCGAAGATTTTGGCAGGACTTGCTTTCAAACCAGTAGCGACCACTTCGAAATGTGTCCGAGAACGCAGGCTAGAATGTGGCTACTTTTTCTAGCACGATGAACGCTGACCTGTTTGCTGTAACTGTGGTGCACCGCGTGGCGGTCGTGGCAGGCTTACTGGGCCCAAAGATAGGCATGTTCTCAATACGAGTATGTCACCTGGACTTACTGCGGGCCTCACTTGCCACCAAGGCAGTGCGCTCACGGAGTCAAACTGCAACGTGACGCTGCTCAGCAGGCTGTATTCGCATAACGGCACACCTGTCGTTCTTCTGAAAGACAGCTTCCTCTTTCGTCTTGCTTGGGTCGACAGGCGCGGTTTAGAGACCAGTCGAGAAAGTACAACTGATGTGCACAAAAGTACGGCACGACTGACACGACTGCCGCAGATCGTGACCAACGCAGATCGGGTGGATCTTGGAGCCATCAACATGGCTGTCTGTGTAGCTGAGAACGGTTACAACATACGTCAGTCACAGGTGACTGGCTTCTCACGATGTGGAAGCCAAACTCGTCTGCCTTTGCAACACGGAGTTAGACGGATATAGGCCGCAGAGTGGTCCCAGATGGCACGTTTCTGAACTGGTATTTCGGGCGTAAGGACTTGGAAGCCCTGCTCTTCGTATAAGTGGCAACCAAGCCAAGTGGACGTTTACGTATACCTACCTTGTGTCATGGTTCTGCGATAAAATGCGTGAATCATTCATACAACAGTGAAAGAGGCGTTTTCCGCATCTATATGTGAACTTCCAAGAAACAGTCTCAAATTCGGACATAGACCCTACTTTAATTGGTTTTCTGCATTCCACATGATTCAGTGATTGCTTGACTGAGTGACTGATTGAGTGATTAGTGGATCGGTGGGGTTTAACGTTCCAAAGCAGCTCGGATGCTACGACAGACACTGTCGGGGAGATGTTGCAACTAATTTTGCCCACCTGAAGTTCTTTAAAGTGCACACAAAGCTCGTTACACGAGAGCTTTTGCTTAATGCAGTCCCTTATGGAATGCGGCCTCCAAGTACGAGAATCGATCCCGTGACCTCAAGCTGATATCAGAACGCCAGAGCCACTGAGCCAATGAGGAGGACAGTTTCTACATGCAGCGTACGCCTATAACCCCTTCAATCACAGTAATTTAATAAGTGACCTACTTTTTCTACATCTGTCCAGCACTGTAACACAAAACGAAATTTGGGTAAACTGAACACTCTGCTTACCTAGTGTTGCACAATTCCACTTGTGAGTACAGTGTATCGCTACAGACTACCACTTTGCTGAAGGCACAACCATGTTTGACGGGACGTTCGATGTGCCACGTTCCGTAAGAAACTGTGAAAGAGTAATTTTTCTTTATGTGTCATATTGCTTTCAGGTAAAGTATTTAATTGCTCGTGCGGTTTGATTTTGATTAAGAAAGGAAGCATGTCTGACTGCTCAACAAATCGCTATTTATTTATTCTGTGATTACGATGACTCACCGCACAGAGCGTAATCGTACCATCTTTATGTGCTTTCAGTTGCAGTCGCCAAGCGCCATGGACTATAATCATGTAAATTTAGCTTATTTATCGGCCGTCCATCGTAATTCGTGGATGAAGGAAGAGAATAAACACGAGATGCTAGATAATAAATCGGACTCGAGTAGACAAAGAAAGACGTAAGACTCGACGAAAAAGAAAATGAAGAGCGGGGGAACAACATCAGTCGCGAACAGAAAGGGAACAAGAACCACAAATGGAACGGAAAGTTTTGTGCTCAAACTAGGGGAAAATAATAACACGTGACGAAACAGACGCAAGCGCTAACTTCCATCTGAATTTTGTTGGCAGGCAGGGTGAAGTTTGTACACATGATTTGACGTAAATCCGGTTAATGGCAAGAAAAACAACCTTTTTTTTTAAGCAAAAGAATACAAATATCAACTCGGCCAAGCCAGTACCCGGCTTACACTCACGAAAGAAAGCAACGCACTGATCGCACACAGGCACACCTTTCTTCCAGTCACGCTCACCTCGAAGCGAGCGCCGGATTGACATTTATTGCCCTGGCGGGATTATTTTCTTGTTTTTCGATCAGGCTCTGTTGGAAGAGCGACCGCGTTTTCAAACGCTAAAGAGAAGAGATTATTGTGAGGAATTCCAAAGGTCAGCTTCTTTATGTTAACAATCTTGCTGCGTTTTGCAGCCTTTGCGAGGTTGGAGCATGCGTCATTTTGGAAACTCCGAGAAAAAAAAATAAAGGGGTTATTTCCGAAACGAGCCCTGGCAGGATTCCCAGGAGACGGAGCAAAAACACGAGCCCTGCGCTCGTGTTTTGGGAGCAGGAAGCTAGTGCGGCCGGGCACAGAAACGTGCTTGAAATGCGGATTCGTTTATGTGCTATACCAACGAGGCCACCTGGAGGGCGAACTAAAGTGCCGAAGGGAAACAATACCACGGTCTCGATTTTTTAGTGCAAGGACAGCTCAGCTGATGTATTACATGTACCGCATAGAAGGCCGCACGAAGTGCTAACAAGCGTGCGGAAAAAGTCGGGTTATATTGTAGGCTCGCCGTACTACTAGTACAAGTGGGGTTATGATTAGCTACTGCGGTTATCCCAAGCCAGAAAAAGAAAGAAAGAAATAAAAAAGCCGATGAAAAACCTATGTACCTATAAGCCTACACAGAGCAGCATTAGTAAGCATGACTGGACTCGTTAATTCGGCTTATAGAGCCGAATTCAAAGAGATGCATCTTTCGTAAGAAGATTTTGTCATTACTCGGAGACCCTCGCTAATAATGCGTTCGCTATGATGATTGGCCGGTATGTGTTCTTTCGAAATTTTCCAAAAGAAGTGATTTGTAAGTACGGACCTTGAGTCCACATTCAGAAATTGATCTTACGCTAGGACTGTTCGTAACAGCATATGACAGTCAATTCATGATCTCTGACATAGTACTATAGCGAAGACGGCTCGCCAGTGACAAACATCACCTACGAACGTAAAACTTTGAGAAATCGGCCCGGGATACGCATGAGCATTTCCTTTAGGATTCTGCTGGTTAAGCTACTTCTTTTGACTCACCCTTGTTTTTGCACTCTGGCAAATTGCACGACCAACAACGCTGTTATAGGGTAAGCACATCGCAACAGTTTCACAAACCACATGAATAGAGAATGAGTATCGGTTAACGATTAAAATGAAAATAAATGTCGCACCTGCAATATATATTTGGAATAATCAATTGTTTTCCCTTAGTTACGTCACGGCAGAGATGGGTTCTTCCTAACCAGGCTGCTTACTTTTGCAACTTGCTTACGTTTGCTACCGTCTCCCATCGTTAAATGTTTCGGTTTTCTTACCCCCATGCCCCCCCAAAAAAAGCAAAAGAGAAGAAAGGAAAAAGACTATAATAACATGGCGTGACCAGTGGATAACTAAGCGACCAACGGTATAAATCATCCGCCCTAACCAGTTCATCTTCGAACGGGCCGCACGTTATTTACTTATCGCGAAAGGCCCATTACTTCCGCTTATCGACGTTTCGGCTCCGATTGGCTGTCATTTCTAAAACGGCGCCGCTTAAGCATGTACGTACGCCACGATTTTCGTTCTTTTTCGTCAACTCTCGCGCGGTATAGATAATGCAGTTCATGCGTTCGTAGGAAAAAAAAGAGGGGGGTTCTGTTTCGAAAACCAAGGATGACAGCGTCATCTGTCATATCCCGGTAAATGTTAAGGAACGTCTATTAAGCGAATGGACCGACTCGTGCGCACGATGTCATCCCACCGCCTTCGCCCTTTCCCTATATACCGTCGCCGCTATAGCCATAATGGGCCAGGAAAAACAGCGCCAGCGCGAGTCCAGAATCCATCAAAACGGCTTTTATTGGGTAGAACTCGATGACCCAGTTACGTGACTGGGTTTCCAACATTCCGGGCGTCTTTCGCATTTTCCTTTAAAAGCAGGCAAACGGCTCCCGCGCTTTCACCCTCGCGCAGCCGCCTGCTCGCCGGGCGATAAAGCAAAACCTGCGCCCAATATGAAACAGCATACCTTCACTTAGGAGCCTCGCCTTTAAGAACAGCAGTCGCGTTGACAGGTATGAAGCGTGGAAAGGAAGAAAATGCACTAAAATAAAGCGTAGCGTACGAAGTCACGCGTAAAACACACGAAGAGGAAGTTGTGAAGAGAGAAATTGTAAGTTTTTTTTTCTTTATGTCCTTTCTTGGAGACCTTTCTCGCGAGGCGTATAGCGTGGAACATCGATTAACGATGATCTATCACACGTCGCGAAAGCACGACTTCGCAGGGGAGACGACGACGACGACGACGACGTGAGAAGAATTTCGCGAGGCCCTCGTTTAAATTCCTGGGAAGAAAGTTGTTTTATTTTGCTCTCCTGCTCTACGAGAGTGTTGGAGAAAAGAAAAAAAAAAGAAAAAAAAAGAGCTCGGAAACGAGGTAGGCTTCCGTTATCTTTACTGCGCCCATAGAAAAAAAAAAAAAAAACAAGATATGTTACACCCCCTTGGCGTTCTTTTGAAATTTGCGCAGGCTTAGTGACTCAAAAAGAAATAACATATGCATGAAATGTTACTTGAAGAAACGTCACGGTAATGCACACCTTTCTCAGCTGAGAAGTGTGAGAAGCTTGCTGAGACTGACGTGTACTCCTGGGCCCGTGACATTAGGCTGGCAAAAATAGAGGCCAGTATGCACAGCGCGAAGACCTGCGCTCCATCAGACGACAATGTTTGCAGTTATCCCTAACTTCTATAGTATTTTCATGCAAGCGCGTGGACGCGAAGAATACGCACTGAGTGAAATTGCACTGAGCAGTTTATGCTTGCATTGAGAAATAGTTATTTAAAAGCCTGACGTATTGTAGGTACAGACGTCAAGACACTTGTCTATAGGACGCGCTCCTGACGGCCCAAGCAGCTGCCATAACATGATTTAACTAACAGGGCGAGAGAAGACGAGGCATCTCGTAAATTTATAGCTGCGCTCGCTCACATCCAGCCGGTTTCACGCAAGGTGTCATCGCTAGATGTCGCCAGTTCAGTCCAGAGCACGTGACTCGCGCAGATGTTCCAGACAAGTGTCTTGACCTCTGTATACCTATTAGAAACGCGGGCAGCCATTGCTGTGAGCCCGTTATTCGGTTACATTGGATACCCTCCAGGACACCCGTCAAAGGAGCGCGGATTCAAAGCGCCCATCAGGGACACGCGTAGAAAACACGTGACGTGGAGTGATAGCCCACGCGAGTTGGCCGTCCTGCTTGTATTAATATTTATAGTGGCTGAGATTCCCCTTGGGGAAGCGTTGCGGTTTTATTTTAGGAATACTTGTGCGAGGTTCCATGAGAGATAGCATGATGGCAACGAGTTAGGAGATATCCATGACAGTGAATGACACGTGACAGCTCTCCCCGTGGAAAGTCAACTTAATTTGCAAGCATGTACGGCAACGGGAGGCATGTACAGCAAGCTGGAGTAGGCAACGAATCATAGCTAAGAAACCTCACCGAGGTGTATGTCCAAGCCTAGCAACGGTGTATGTAGTCACTGTCGACATACAAGAAAATGTAATTTTTAAAGATCTTTAGTTGAATGAAGCGAAAGAAAACTGACCTGTTGACAGCCATAACGTCAATGAACTTGTTAAGCCATCGAAACATAGACTGTTGTTATTCAAGGGAGGTGCTGGCTAATCTAGGTGAAGGCTGAGCTGCTTCGAATGCCCCGCAGAGAGAAGATAGCCAGTGAATACCATGTTTTAGCGAGTGCACCTTACGAAATGTTTGCAGGGCTAAGCAAAATTTGTTCAATTCTTTTGCCATATAGAACAGAGATAAATGGAATAGTCGAGGTATCTACTGCCTCAATTTCTGAACAGCCAATGCATTTTCTTGACATTTATTAGTCGCTAAGGTTCATTCTTCTTACATTTTGGATAGCCGGCCCGTCAGTGGCCTCTTTTTCAAGAACTAAATTGTTGATGGACTGGTTCGTTTTGGTCTGTCGGCGTCCAATGCAATTATGCTATAGTGTCTCTTCTGGGCGCACGCTCAATGAAACTTATGACATGACGGTGGGACTGACTGTTTTCCGTACCATGTTGCAATACCAAGAACAATACCATACCAAGAACTCCTAAACAGCCATTCTTTCCTACGACCACAGGCGACATGCTCAATGCTATGCTGCATGCAACGCCAACTTCATGTAAGGCATGTTAATGTACCGGAGCTCTTCTTGGTATTGGAAATTGGCCCTGCTTAGCCTTATAACCGCGCATCCTTAGCCTTATAACCGCGCATGTAGATAATGCAAAGTTTCCTATTCCTCCCTCATTTAACTAACTGTTGTCTTGAGCACTATTGCCGTCTAACCAATAGTTGTTCCTGCAAGCCTTTCTTTAAAACAAGTTCTACAATGCCGTCTAACAACTACGCAATTGTGTCCGCGGTGCTTATACCGGGTGCTTTTTTATTTTTTTACTATACAGATTTTTTTTTTATATCACATGTGGTACATAGCACAATTCAAATCCTTGAATTGGATAACTCGAAGAGGCGGACATTACTAGCAGAAAAAATAAAATATGTCATCGAATTATTGCCAGAATTACAGTAATTAGTTGTTTTAAAGTAATTTCATTGCAGTACGAATTGCAATTTACGAATTGAAGCCGGGAAGTTCACAAGGCGTAGTCACTTGTAACCAATTATCAGGATGACACCAGTTTCGAGATATTCGCAAAGTGTGCGACGAAGTACATTGGCGGTCTAATTACTTTTTGTGCTTCAATCCATTAAACGGCGTTTAAAAAAATTAAGTGGAACAACAGCGCACTTTTAGATGAAGTTTAACAGCACACATCTCGTAACTGGTGCCATCTTCAGAAATTTTTTTTCACAATCAGTATGCCTTTCACACTCACCGGCTACAATTCGTAAATTGGAATTATGTGCCGTAACTTAATTACTAACATTTTGTTTCTTAGTTGATAATGCATTTTGATTTATCGTGAAAGTAATGTCGGCCTCTTCGAGTAATCCAGTTCAAGGATTACAGTTGTGCTCTCTACCACAAGCAAATAAAACAACTTTCCGTACACAGAACTCTACGTTAGTAAACATCAGCCCGCTCGCCACTATCTCTGTTAGTTCTGAAACGAAGTATGGCTATGACAGTGCGCACAGAATCAATGTTCTCACTGGTCACAAAGTTCCTTCACGGATAAATCTACGCGTCCGATACAGAGCCGCATCGCGGCTCCATTGGATCAGCGCGCAGAAGCTAAATATCTTGACCTTGAATGAGACAGCGCTTGTCAACAGGGAGGTCTTCTACTACGAGGAAGATAGGAGAGAGCGCAGTTGCGGGAAGAAAGGGGGAACGGCTGGAACTTGTACGTGCGTAGGCCTACAGCCCCTGGCTGGGCGTGCAAAGCGAAGCCAAAACAAGCGGTTGCAGACGCTATGTAAGGCAGGCAGACAGTCCGTCGTAAGCGAGAGTCTGGACCGCGGCTGCTGAAGCGCGCGCGCGCCCTTTCGCCCACGTAGCACACTGGGCGCAGGGCCGAAATAAGCCCGAGCCGACGGGGGGTGCTCCCCTCAACCAAAATAGCACGCGGATGTCCTTCAGCCGGTGTCCTTCGGCGAGCTTCTCGCCTGCGGCTCGCCTGCGCGCTCCAGAAACGTGCGCCGCCTATGCAGCGGTTTCTCGCGCCCCTGGCTTAAGCTGCGGGTGCGGTGGCCACCCGCAGCAGTGGGGGAGTGCTGGAGAGTTACTTGAATGAGCCACGATCTTGGCGCGCCGAACTTGTAATTCCGGGGCACGGTTGCATCGCGTCGAAAAGGAGCGTGCCAGTATCTGAGGGTGTGGCACCGAGAAGATATCGCTGGCTCCATTAAAACACAGACGCGTTCTGATTCGCTTTCGTTCTGAGCTCTCCCGCGTCTGTTTTTAACTACCGTTTTTAGGCAACAACTAATATATATCGATATATCAAATATCAGAATATAACAAATAATATACCTGGGGCTCTACTCACGAAAAATACTTCTTACGCTAAATCTCCTGCTAAAAAAAAAAAGCCAGTTAATAGTGATGTCGGGCAAGTTATTGCCGGCGAGCAGTTGCGACCGATCTAGAGTTGTGAATTCGGCGCTTGGGGGCTAAATTCACGAAGCTTTTTGTTTGTAAGTACTACATTGGCCTTTTTGCTTCGCTAATATTATGTCTGACATCACTTTTGACTGGCTTCACCTTTTAATTACAGTTTCAGCCTAAGAACTTTTTGTGAATACTGGCAGCGACGCTCGGCCCTGGCTGTTGTGTCCGCCTTAAACGTTACGACCTGTCTATAGCATGCCAGCTTACGCAAGTGTTTCCCATTGCTTTGAGAGAGAGAGAGAGAGAGAGAGAGAGATAAATGAGATGGGAAAGGCAGGGAGGTTAACCGGAAGGTAGGTAGTCCAGTTTGCTACCCTGCACTGGGGAAGGGGTAAGGGGAGACAGAAAGATAAAGAAAAATGGCTGCAGCAACGCGACATGTAGTTGTGCTGAAATGTCATCCGTGATCCATTCTGTCGTTTCTCGAAACAAAAAGACCCTTAGCAAGTGCGTAAGACAAATTTGAGCTTAACATCGTAAGAACACATCAAATTAAAGTGTTGAGTGGCAGACGCCGTGATCGTATCAGAGGATATATATAGGCACAACGTGTGTAAAACGAGAGAAGGCAAAGAGAAAAAGATAATAAGAACAGCATGATCATTTCTAAGCATCCTTAAGAAGCCTCTTAACGGCCACGGCAGCGGAGGTGCCTCTTTAACCCTCTTTTGCTCCCCGGTCACGGGCTATTGTGTGGCGCGTCGTCGCCGTTTTACTTAACGGCCATAACGGCCGCCGACGTTGGTTCGCGTCTCGGCGTACGCGGAAGGGACAAGCATCATTCAAGGGGATCACGGCAGCACAGAGGCGGAGACGCAGGCTTGGAGAGAGAGGAAAAGAAAAAAAAAGCGACCGAGAGGAGAAGAAGACTATAGCAACGCGCCGATTCGCGCCCGCGGTTGTCCTTGATGGGGCGACGGTGCGCTTAATCTCGGGCCGGTTTACCGCGCGACATAACAGGGCGTGTAAACGCCGTTATCGCGGAATTATTTAAGCTTACTGCCGAGCGGCGCCTAACCGCGGCGCTAAACACCTCCAAGCGTTTTTGGGGGTAGGCGACGGGCATGGCGCGCGCGGAGCGCGGGGCGTGGCACGCTGTTTCGGGTGGCCGCAAAATGGGCTCGTAAAAATTGATCACCCGAGTAAGACCTTCCACCCCTACCTCCACTTTCCCTATCCCCCCCCCACCCACTTTCCTTTTTTTCTTCCTAACCGCGTATGCCCTCACCGCGGTACAGCAAACTTCTTCGTTTGCTCGCATGGCGTTTAATATTCACGATGCCCGCAGTAGGCGCTGCCTGCGTGAGGAGCAGCCGCGTGACAGTGGCGTGCTGTGAGGTTATGGCAAGCGTGGGAGGGTAGCTGTGGCTTGCGCTTAAAGTTATGGCGTTGTCTCGCACGACCCTCTGTTACCTTCCATCGTCCTGCGACAGGCATAAACAAATGAGAAGGGTGGAAAAAGAAGGGGCCTTTGCTTTTCCACCCTGTATACGCGCAATGTCCGGCGCACATGTTTCAATAAACAGGTAATCAAGCAAACGATGTTAACGAATGATTCTGTCGAAGAGAGAGAGAGAGTAGATTTTAATGAAGAGAAGGGAGGAGAGGTCGGCCTGGAGAGCGTGTCTCTAGCCTGCTACTCCTCACTGGGGTAAGGGGAAGTGGGAGATACAGAGAGATGTAGGTGATAGGTGATTATGATATCGTACAATGAGCTACTATTTACACACGTTGTCCAATACGCGGTTGGGCACTTTTCACACACTACACGCAGGAGTAGTGTTGTCCACACAGAATGTCATCCCACAAACACATTTCGCGCACTGCACACTGCACAGTTCCTAGAGACGACTGTCTAAGCCCGTCTCACACATAAAGTTTAAAAGTGATATTATGGTGCGCTGGGCATGATCAACGCTTCTCCACGCGCCTAAAACCTTGGCTTCCGAAAAGGGGCGGGAGTCCAAACAGTCAACAATATGTTTTAGTGTCCTTCGCTCGGTCAAGATTCTGCCGAAAGTTGTGATATCCGTATGCTCATAGATATGTCGCACGTTCCTGTACCATTTAAAAGAATCGTGCTGGAAAATCACCGCACGGATTTTAGTGCTGTTTTGGAAGCCGCTGCTTAAAGATAAAACAAATATTTACGTCTACGAATACAGCAGTCGAAGAACAACTATTTTACTAAGCGAACGTAAAGGTTAATTTGCTGAAGCACAGGGGAGTTCGGAAAGGAGGAAGACAAACTGAGGTGGAGGTAGAGTTGAGATCAGAGTATTGCTGCAGAAGTATGTAAACAAAAGAGGAAGTGCGGCTACATATCTGCTGCTTTGCATGGTTGTATCCGTAGTACTCTGTAGAGATGAAACAAATGTTTGTGTCTGCCTACCAAGCGTGCAAAACAAACGCGACCAAATATATAAAAAACGTTAAAGAACCCCAGGTGGTCCAAATTCCCGGAGTCCCCCACTACAGCGTGCCTCATAATCAGATCGCGGTTTTGGCACGTAAAACCCCATTATTTAAAAAAAAAGTATTAAAAAAAGTACAGTGCGCAAATTTAGTACACGGGCCAGACCAAGCCGCACCACGTTTCGCTTTCTCTCGTTTGAAGATAAGCAAACATTTGCCAGACGTGACTTCTAATAGACTAAATATCAAACCTATTAGGTCCTTCCGGGTACAAAAACAGAGCCCTATCACTATAGACAACAACGATTCAGGTGTATATCAATGGCATATCAGGTGCATAATTCCATTTGGAGGATTCTATCACGATATAACAAGGTAAAAATTACATATAAGTGCGAGGTATAAAGTGCGCGTTATCAATTTGACTTCTTACAGGTCGGGCATTCACGCCGCGTAATTTATGTTTCAGCCGGCTTTGTGATGATCCAAATCGACGCGGCGGACGAGCTTCCCTCACTGCAGACCACATTTCACAGGTAAAAAGTTATCCCGCAAAAGAATCCGACCCCCCCCCCCTCCCCTCAACCGCTCCTGACTCCCGCAGCATTGGGCCCGTGCGAAGCCGCCGTCGTCTTGCCTCGGCCGAAATATGTTTACATAATGTTCATATCAAGGGCCCCTGTCGGGTGAGACGGGGGCGGGCGCTGCGGCGGCTCCTCTTTCATTCGAATCACGTATCGAGTTGCGGTTCGAGCGTGGAGACCCCCAGATAGCGCGGTCAAAACGGTGCGCCCGTCGGCGCCGAGGTCCGAAGAAAAGAAGAGGTTGGCAGGTGGTGAGGGAAGTCGGGGGAGAGAGAAGAGGAGGAAGCTAAGAAAGGAACGACGAGTTGAAAGAAGGCGAGCTCGTGCGGAATCCAATGCGTGGACTGCGTGTATATTCTATCCCATCTCGGACCGACGTGACCGCGCGCGGCGGTTCGCACCGCCTTGTGCATACATCGTATAGAAAACCAAACTGCCTCTATCCGCGAACCCAGCCGCGAAATCCCCGCAAATAACAGTCATCCACAGTCGTCTCATGATGGATTGATTATTCTCGGGACGCCTTCTTATTACGAGGCCGATTGATCGAGGCGCCAATCACGTCGAGTTGAACGGGACATAGGGGGGTAGAGTTCGAGCGTTGGAGAGGGGAAAAAAAAAAGAAAAGGAGGGAGGGAGGAGAAGGGGGGGGAGGGGTGTCTCTTATTTTATGGGCAGAACTCCCCGCAAGAATCAATCTTTGCGATCGAAGAACACGAGGAACGCGAGGACGAAGGCGATATATGCGTTATAGGAGTTCTTGAACTGACGCGCAGGTTTTGGGAAGTATAAGCGGCACCAGGTTTGGTGATTGCCCAGTGTGCGCCTACGGTAACCAGCGGGTCAGCTCTGGCAAAAAAAAAAAAAAAAAAAAAGGCCACGCTGAGTTATAGGGTTAGCGAAGTGTAACGATCGACCCCGATGGTGTAAGCGAGAAAAGGAGCACTCTGCTATAGCCAACCAGGCTTGAGGAACAACGATCGTCTTTCTATTCGGCGTAGCACGGATCTTATGCAAGCACCGCCATGTAGATGCGCCGTTTCGCGGTTACCCCTACAGTGCCGCGACAATGAAAGGTTCCAGCGATCTCTTCTCCGAGATTTGAGTGGAAGAGAACAAAAGCTCGGCGTAGGATCGTTTTCTGAGAAGAGATGTCGTAAATGGGCTGCGAAAGTGGCAAGCTGAATGCTTGGAAAAATGGTGGCAGGCGTGGACGAGGAACGAACAAAAGTGGGGCAGGGAAATTGCCGAGAAGAATGAACGAGGTCAATGGATAGAAGGAAATTTTAGAGCAAAGAAAAAAAAAGTAGTATTTCTACGGTAAGAATGACGAAAAAAAAATTAGATTCGATTCTACTGCAACCGACGACGGTTTAGTGTGCTGTCTAGTTTATAGAAGGTGCTTGCCTCGCGATGTAAGTGCACTTAAGAATGCGATTTTTACCTTTACTTGATACAGCTTGAATCACTGAGTAAACTACGGAAATGTCCCAAAGCTTGCATGACACTAGTAATTTGAGAGTTTTAGGTGTAACAATACTGCGGAAAGAAAACATTCTGCTGAATTTATACATAACTAAAATCAGATTTAAAATCAGCTCATACGTGAGCCGCAGAAGCAAACACCAGGAGAGGCATAAAAAAAAAAATTCGCACTTTAACCTTGCGCCAAAAAACATCTTATTCTTCGGTAATCTCGGTTCACGAACTCCCTGTACATACAAGCAACTACTGTGCAATGGTAATGACAGATTAGTCCATCACAAAGCAAGACCGACGACCAGAAATAAAGCAAACTGCACGACACGTCGATCTTCTGTAGGGATTCAATGGAATAGTTGTGCGCACTGAAAATAACATTTTTTTTCTCCGCATTTCGTGCGGGCCAAAGTTGTCGAAATCGGTATGCAAGCCACAACTTAGCGGAAAGTTTCAAACCTCAACTTCCTTTTGTTTTTGTGCGCATTATAAAGGCTTAAGGTTCCGTTTGCAACGGCAGAAAACGTGCGCACTTATGACAGTCGTACAACATTCTTTCTCACGCGACGTTGAGCAACCCTGAAGTGAAGGAACCCGTAAGCCGCTTTAACTTTGTTTCCATACTCGCGCTAAACTTGGATTTACGTGTAGGAAATTTCTTGCCCGTATTTTCTATCTTTATTTGCGATAGTTCGTTTCACTTGGTCGTACATGGAATGTTAACTTACGCTATAGAAAAAAAAAAGCTCGTTCCAAGAATGTCACGACGTAGGCGTTTTGAAGATCAATATCGTCAGAGCGGTATAGAAATATTTTGTTCCTTTAAGACACTGCCTTGCGGTACTCAGGCGTAAAGACCAAACACCAAAGTCGCTCCTGCTTAAATATAGCAAACAGAAGACTATCTCGCATTCACCCGTCCCTATACCAGATCCAGTGTCGCGCTCACGTCAAACGATCGTTGAACTCATTGGTTGCCGCAAGTTGCAAGAATTTTCGTCTGGTGTGCTTTACGACGCGTTCTTTCACGATAAATTATATTTGGACGCCCAGTCGACAAGTCGGCCGCAACCACTTTCGCTTTCCTTCTCTTATCGACGCGCGGCGGCGCAACAACCACTCTAGGAATGCTCCGTAGAAGTCCAGAAAAAAAAAAACCGTAAAGTGTACAGAAATGAAAGGCACAAAATCTCCGGGGCTATTCTCATTAGAGAGCGCCACCGCAAACTCGCGGCCCCGGCACCGAGAAGGAGGCATTTCGCAAGCGCCGAGCTCCTATACACTACGTCGAGCAAGGAATGCCGCACATGCTCCCATGAAGCCGATCGACGACTCCAGGGTGCAAGCTCCGGCCAACAAAGCCGGGGCTCTGCCAGGCGCCTTTGTCAGTGGAGAGGCGGTACAGGGGAGGCCTCACAAAAGAAAGGCCCAAGAAGCGGCTAGCAAGGCGTCGGCAGCGGCTCAGTGGATGCGTAGAGAACGGAGCGGAGGGGAAGGGAAGGGTCGAGTTTAATGGGTGTGCTTTTCGACCCGATCGATTCGCTCGGAGGCCAACGGGCTAACGGTCTGCTTAAATTAGATTGCGTGGAAGGCGAGCGTCGTCTAGCGTTGTGCTGAAGGGTCGGCGATTACATTGCTGGCCTAGTACGCTTGGCCGGGACGTCAAAGCCAAACGCGCCTCGGTCGCGCAGACAAGACGGGGATGGCCCTGAGCAGTCTCTTGCGATGTCTTTCGGGAATCACTGCAGATAGCTGGCGCGCGTGTGTGCTTGTGTGTCTTTATTGTGGACGCTGGTTCTCACGTATTTGTTCACGCACAGATGAGATTGGGCACTGACTGTTGTTTTATTGGCCGGAAAGTTTCGAATGCTCGTGACGAACGTGTGTCGCCGATTGACAAGCTCATGCATAGGCGGCGTGCTCGCAATCAAGTGGCCATCGAAGAACAGCCACCAACGTCCTGAATTTTCACTTTGAAACGTAGTCATCAATGACTATAAAAAACTAAAGTTGCTTTGTGTATGTATATCACTAGTACTTTGACGAAGGGAGTGAGAATTCGCTTGTACAGCTTCGCTGTGTTTGGCGTATCGGTTGCTCAGATTGATATACATCTTCGAAGGTATTTATTTTTTAGTTTTTTTTTCTACAGAAATGCCTGTATTTTTATTTATTTATTTATTTATTTATTTATTTATTTATTTATTTATTTATTTATTTATTTATTTATTTATTTATTTATTTATTACGCCATTTAATGGGGATGTGCTCGGCGTTTATAGAATGCGCAGAAACAGGCAACGGGCCAAACGGAGCGAGCGCGAGCACCATCAACAAACGTCTTATTCTTCGTCTTCTGCTGGCGCCCGTATTTCTCACTACACTATTATTATTATATTGTTTCGGCGTCGAGTGAGAGCGAGAGAGGAAATATCTTTATCGAAAGGCAGCTGTATTTGCCGGTGTGCGTATAACCATTCACATTCTACTTTGTCTAGAATGCGGTGAGGGGGCCGAACTACAACGTCATTGACGAAATCATTGCGTCACTTTCACTGTCGCCGCTAATATGTACAATACTCACGGAATAAAACGCCGTAGGACAACCCTAAAGTAGAACACTCCATATGTGCAACTACTCAAGAGTGTCACTGTCATGTCGCTGCGAATCTGATCCCTAAAGGATTTTGCGGACTGTGACTTAAGCGTGCGCGCCAAAATTACGCCGGTGACAGACGAAATGGAGATAGTGGAAACGAATTAACTGCCCATTACTTAGGCCTAAATTGACGCGCTTCATTCCGCGAGTATAGTACTTCCAGTGCGCAAGGTGATGTCTACCATGACCACAAGCCGTCAAGGACACGATTCATGTGTCCACCCGGTCGAGCTTCTACCTGGCCATGTGGGCACTTGTCACGGCGCCAGCAGTGATTGCTGCTGCTCAGCTAGCGCCATTTTAGCGAGGCATATTGAAGATACAACCAAGTTCTTTAGCTAGAAACTTATGAAGCAGCTGAGTTCGAAAAAGAAAAAGGATAGAAGGAATCTCGTACTTTCGAAGATCTCATACCAAGTTGTCTCACGTGCGCGTGAGCGCTCTGTTGCGTTCAAATCCTCCTCACCCTAGCGTCACGTGATGCCTCGTTTGATGAGGAAGGGTCAAGGTGGGAAGGGGAAGACAGGTGACTGCCTCTTAGGTTTAATATTATAGGAGGCGCTGGAGGCGCCGAGATTCACGCTCGCGGTTCGCCTTCTCCGGCATCCACGCGGAACGACAACACCGCGACGCACTGCCACCACCCTCAGCAAAAACGCTTGAAACAACTTTTTAAGCAAACACTAGGAACGAAGCGCATTGAAGACTGTTAAGCGCATCGTCAGGCTTCGGAGAGGCACCCACGAAGCACCAAGGACAACAACGAGACTAGGAATGTGTATGTGTTTGTGTGTGTGTATGTGGGGGGGGAGTGAGGGAGAGGAGGGTCCTAAGTCAAGTCAAGTCAAGCCGGGCGGTGCCCCGAAGCCGAAGGCTACCCGACGTAAGCCGCGCGGGGCTGCTCGGCCATCCGGGCTCGCTCGTGCGCTCGATGCTCACACGACAGAGTGAGGCGGTTCCTTAATTTTCTCGCTCGACGCTTTCCTCTCGGCGCTGCACTGCCGAGTTCGTTAATTAACAGTCGCGCTTCCGTACTTCGATGTCATAATTAAGAAACGCACGTATAAGAACAACTCCGCCCGCCTTCTTCGTGGCCCTTGCTTGTCCTCCGTGTTTGGAGTAGCGCCACTTATGGCACTCTAGCTATTTTCTGTGTGCGCGTCAAGGCTTGTGTGCTAGCGTTTGTGTGTGCGTGTGTGTAAATGCGAGTGCGCATGCGCGCAGTCACCTCTGGTAAGTGTCCCCCCGTGCGCCTCGGTTTTATAGTTTTTTTTTTTTTGATGACTGCTCACTCTTTCTGTTTCATATCTTCTCTTAAGACGTTGACATTATATCACAAGATCACGCCAAGGGTCGCGGACTTTCGTTCACCAATCTTTTCTTAAACCCCCTCAATCTTTAACTTGTTATGATTATTATGATTTTTTTACTTTTCTAAAGTTTATCCCCTGACACGTTTATTTCTGTCCACTTCAGACTTCTAATCAAGGGAAACCTAATTGCTCATCGCTGCTGCTTTCTGACTGGGCTTCTCACCTAAATGTGAATTACTAAAAAACGAAGCCCTTGCGCTTACACCTTTTTTATGAAACTAGAGTCCTACCTTAGCTGTTGACTTTTAGCGTCGAAGAAGCAAAAATTAAATTTGAAAACTGGTGTTACTAGAGCAGCACTAATTTGCAAACTGCAGCAAAGAACCGAAAGTCACGTTATAAAGAAGACGCACGCGATTTCACTTTCCATATCGCAATATCTTTCCACTGCGAAGAAACGTGATAATATCGAAATTAATACTTCCTTCGGGCTTCGATATTAGGTTATACATGTCTGCTGAAAAAGAGAAACTTACGCGTATATTTGCGCTAACAAAGTGGCTGCAGCGTAAGTAAAGGGGGGGGGGGGGTGCTCTCGGATAAGTGCGCGTTCGAGATCTTTGAACTTCTGGAGGAGAAATAAGGAAAATTGCTACCAGAATAGGAAAGGGGAAAAAAAAAAGTCGAGAAAGCCTGCGCTGCTATTTGTCTTGCTTAAGCACACACCTAAACGCGCAGCAGAAACCCGACAGCTTGAATTTCAAGACTTCAGAAGGAGACGCAGCCGAGAGTCATAAATACTTCTTTGAGCAAATACGCACAAAACGCTAATACGTTATAAAGCTTCAATATCGTCGGTTGCTATTTTATACCAACTGGCGATGTGAGTACAAAAAAAAAATGTATCGAGTCGAGCACATTTAGGAGCGCTATTGCGGCACACAACATTCGCCGTTGCATTGCAAAAAAAAAAAAAAAGGGGGGGGGGGGGGAGGCGGAGGAAGCGAATTTACGGGCGAAATATTACAAGCGCGGTGATTAATCCACGCACCGAAGGTACGGTGTCTGTATCAATAACCGACAGCATCGCACGTCACATCGCTTCCAATTACGCCGCTACTTTTACGCTAGACGCGAAAGTGAAGCCACTGAATTGCGCGCTGCGCAAGACTTGAAGCCCAAAGACGAACCGCGGCGTCTCGGAAAGCTCTCTCTATACGCGCACCGCGAATAGCATGTTGAGAAATGCGGCTATAAAGTATGTACGACCCACCAAGCTCGTGGTTGAGCCGAGCTGGATATTTCCACGGTTGTATCCGACTAAAGCAAAACAGAGCTAACGCACAAACGCGCTTTCTTTCGCAGCCGGTAACGCGGCATGAACATCGTTATCGAGACAGGCAGAGTGTGCAAAAAGAAAAAAAAAAGGAAAGAAAGGAAAAAGAGAAAGTAAGTAAAAGACGGACACGGAAAACGCCCCCGGTGCAATAGCGATCACGATGATGCGATGCAGCCCAAAACTTTATTCCCTTATCGCGCCTTCACTCGAGCCGTCATTCCCGCCTTCCGAAGAAAGAACGAGGCGAACAAGTACGAAGCGAGAAAAGAAATAGAATGCCTCACGAAGGAGGAACGTCTGGGCAGGACACAAACAAGAGGCCCGCACTCCCACAAGTTGACAATCCTTCGCCACCGCAGAGTGGGCTCGCTTGCAACGCCGTGGCGTTCCTTTGCCGCGCCCGAGTCTTCGGGACTCAGCAGAAACATCTGTCAAGTGGCTCTCTGGAGATCCCGCAAGCGGCGCTTGCTTGCCTGCTGCGCTCGCAGCAGCAGCCGCCGGCTCGTCACCGATGCCGGCGTATCGTAATTCGGCGTCGCATCTCTAATTCATGAGGCGCGGCAGGCAGGCGCTCCACGATCGAATCTATATATATATATATATATATATATATATATATATATATATATATCTGCGGCGGCAGTTCACCGCGCGGCTTCCGCGTATATGGTATATATACAGACGCATCGCGGAGCCGAAGGAAGCGGCGGCCGCATATGTTCCTGGCATGTTCGATAGCCGGACGCTGCTGCCCCGCGCCGACTGACTGCATGCTATACGCAGGCAGCTGCACTAATGTGCGTACGGCTCTGTGTGTGCGCGCCTGTGTGTCAGTTTGTGCGCTTATCTATACGTTACGCGTACACGGTGGTTCACCGAGCAGAGAATCGCGCTGCACACGGGACAGGCCACACGTGAAGGCTTAACGCCTCGTAGAGTTCCCTTCCAGCAACACTGAGGCCCTTCCTGCAGAGAACGGCGACATCACGCCACGGTGGCGAACGGAGGAGCCAAGTCGCTCGCTGGGGCTCGCCACGCGCTTTCGCGGCCGTTGCCTTGACTTGGCTCGCGGGGACCAATATGCCGCTCTCTGGTTATGAAGGCGCCTCCTCTCTCTCTCTCTCACACACACACTTTTTCTCAGGCAGAACTGACACCGCGTGACTTCGGCTCCGGCGACGGAATGCTTAGCGCTGGCGTGCAAGATGCGTGCTCCGACGGTCTCAAGTCGACTCCAGAATGAGCAGCTGCGGCCACGCGAAAACAGCTCTCCGAGTTAGCGCGCGAGGCCGGAGACTCAACGCTCCGTGCGTGAGTTTGCGTACGTGCGTGGCTTGTTCGGCCGGGCTACCTCGCTCCGTTAGACACTCAGACGCACGCGTTTTGTGAGGCCGTTCTTTGATGCAATGGCGGACGCTGCCGGCGGTGTCTAACAGGGCGTGGAGAATTACGCGCTCTGACGACGCCCGCCGCAGCTGCAAGCAGTGGAGCTATACTGTGTTGTATGCGTTAGGCCGAACGGGTGGCGCAGCGCTGCAGTTCAACCGACTGTGATGAAACTCCTTACCGCCGAGCAGCGTACTTTTCTACGCTCGCCGTTTGGTAATGAGCGAGTAGTTGTAGCTAGCTTTCGTCGTGAAACATCACACTCAGGCTGTTTACGTGCGGCTCTGGTGAAGAGGAAGCCGTCTTAAGACGATACTTGCGCCTAACCTTGTGTTATAATAATGTAATGCTGTGCTATGCAGTAATTACGAGTGCCGCTGGTAATGGAGTTGCTTACTAATTGAGGGTGCTTCTTTTACTCGGAACTTGCAACATAAGAGCCTGTATTTGCCGTAGCAGGTGGTTAACTATAAGGCAACGAATCGCGATAGACTTGCGCCGCTGTGGCAGAGACTTCGTCAGGGGTATTGCTCGCAGTAGGCTTCCCGCATGGTTACTGATAAGTATGCGCAAAGAGTAAGAAATAACTCCTACATTGCTCAGCTGAAACGATGCAACGAGGACAAACTTGAAGCTCTCGATCTACCGCTGCAGACAGAGAAACCTTTTCTCTGTCTTCTTTTTTTTTCTCTCCCATTGATAAGTTCCACCACAACGAAGTTTGCCCGCTGTCGCTTGCTTGCTTCCATTTCCTTGCTTGTTTCCTTTTCTGTGAACGCAAGTAGCTTCCGAGCATTATTGTTTAGAGAAAACGTAAACCTAGTTTTCATCGGTTCGCAGAAACGTGGTGGTTGTGTCCTCGTTGACCGACCGGCAAGAACGAGCGGCCTCAAGACAGAGCAGCTCCCGCGTTCGCCGCGCACGGAGCTGCCGCCGCCGTCGACAACGAACGGACGCGCCTTTGTATCGTCCGAGGCAATTTATCCCCTTCGCACGTCGCCAGCCCCATCGCCTCAACCTCTTCCTGTACACGCTACCCTGACGATGACTGCAGCGACAGCACAAACAGGACCGGAAATAATGACCTGCACGGCAGCAACTTTGCGCGAGAAGCGACGACAACAACTACGACGCCTCGGTCCTATAGCTGGACGGCTGGAGACCCAGAGCGTGTCGTCCTTGCCGGGCTGCGGCGGCCCAGCGTCTGGAGCCGCGGGTGTCAGCGGCGCTCCATCATCGCTGCTCCAGTTGCTTCGGAGAATAATATCTAAAGAAAAGGGAAGGGGTGTCGGAGTGAGGATGGACTTTGCGTCCCACTCACACCTCGGTCGAGTCCTTGCAAGCTCGCTGAAAGGACTCCCGGCACTCCGAGGATTCGTTCTACGAGTTGCCCGGTACCTCCTGCTTCTTTGCTTTTCTTCTCGCTTCTCAAGGTGCCTCTGAGCTCATCACGAGGAGGCTTACCACGACGAATCCGGGCATCGAACCTTGCGACAGTTTCGCTATTCCTTTTCTTCAGCCGGCCTGCCGTCTCCCTTTCCTTATCCTGCCCTCCTCGGTAGATTTTGCTTTCTCGGTTATTAATAATCCTCCCACGGTCACGGGCACGCACGTCTAGAGTGCGCCTTATGCAGAGCAGTCTCCGCGCAACGGCACCAGCACGAGCATCCTGAGCACGTTCTCGGTGACAGCTGTTGCTCTCTAGTTGCCCCTGCAGCGCGCCCGGTTGTTGCGTCGCACGGTTCCCCGAGGCCCAGCAGACATGCCGGCGTTGCCTGGGGCGCGTATTGCTTCTGCGCTCACTCATCGCTGTCTTGAGATTCGTGCTCTGCTGGAGCCTCTTTGCTGCAGTCACCGCTGCTGTGTTGCCACGTTCGCACGCGTTGTTGAATCGGCCGCTTGCAGTTGGCAGTCAGGGTAAAGTACTTGCGACGCGTCACTGAAAATTTGCGTGCATTCGTGAACCAGTTCTTGAAGAGCGCCGTCAAAACTGGCTTTCCCGCACTAAAGGGCTGCATAAGAAAAAGCCCCCCTTCTGTAACGTCAGTTTAAACATACAACCTAAATGCCGGAAAGCACTTATTTGTGAGTGCTTGTATCCGAGAGCGTTTATGTATGTAGGAGAGGTCAGCGCAGCGTGCGGTGCGTGGGATGCTGAACCCGGCAGAACTGCACAGTCCCGTAGAATGATAGTTGCGTGTGAATGGCGCAAGTGAAGAGTACACATGTAAGGGGAACAGCGAATCATAGTTCTCACAAGTACAAAAGTGATCATGACGGGCATTTATAGCAACGCGAATGTTCTCGAAGGTGAACTGAATGCAATTGGAGGTGGAGGTTAGCGCAGACACTGGCAGAGAGCGATGTGGCAGAGCACCGTGTTTCTAAAGGCCACAGGCTGTCGTTGTCCATTATACTGCATGGTAATGCATTATACTGCATATATTGAATGGCTAGTGGTGACAGCGATGACATAAATTTTCGTCGAAGCGCCTAAAAAAAAAAAAAAAAAACCTGCTTCGCCTTTAACACGACAAACAGTGCAGAAGACGGGACCAGAAAAACCCGTCGCTTGTGCTGTTTGTCATGTTGAAAGAAAATGAACTAGCTCAACTTAGCACTCTTGTGCCTTGTCTTGTGATCAGGACTCCTTTCTAAATAACTTACAACTAAAACACAGGCAAGCATAATGGTAATTGCAATTCTTTGAGATTAATTAAACATTGGATGTAACTTTATATATGACGAAACTCACGACCTATTACACCTTGATCTTAGTACATGCGGGCTTGAGCTTAAGTTCAAAGTCTCTTGAAAAACAGGCTGAATGTTTATTAATATCTCTTTAAAGTTAATTAATCATTTTGTTTAGCCCAACAGAAGAATTCAAACGAGTTACGTTGCCAAACGTGTGCTACACAATGCTTAGAGATTAAAATAATGCAATATGTTCGCGCTCGATATTAAAATATTCGGCTGGTTATTTGAGGCAATTAATTGTCGGCTGAACGAATTAGCTTAGCAACGAGAACAAGTGAAGAGCTTCTCATCCAGTATCTTTACGAGCTGTGTTGTACACGAGCTTGACTATGACCAGCATATTGCCTCGGGTCGGCGAAAGCTTGTTTCGATCGAAACCCACTACATGTCGCGTCTCGTACACGTTCTGTATGTCCGGCAGCCAAGTAGCGGTATCAGGTGATGGGCCAAATGGCGAGGAGGCAGCAGTCGAAACAGCGTACATCGAGTGAAAAGGGTTTCGCCGTACGTCGTCGAGAAGGCGCTGACGACGGCGCTCCGTGCTGGTTCCCCGCCGCAGCGTAGCCGTATTTATCAGAAGCGCTACACCCAGAGAGCACGCAACGGCGCAGGCTGGAAGCAGAGCCGCCGGGGACACGCCACAGTGCGAGCGGCACGCGAAAGTACGGCAAGTGCGGCCGGCGTTCGCGTGCCGGCCGTGAATTTGTCGGCAGCCGGGGAACAAGTCTTGTGTCTGCGGCGAGCGACATGATCCTGTCATTGAAATGTCATGATGCCGCCCGGCGAGAGGAAAGACAGCGGTAAGCGCGTGACAAAGAAAAATAAATAAATAAAGAAAAAACGAGAATAAAGACCGGAGACAGGAAAGAAGAGAAATGGAAAAGATAGGAGCGAGAACTGGGCGTCATGCGAATGCGTGATGCGAACATGACGCCCTTCGGTGTCCCTCCCTCCACGACGACAACGGCGGTTGGAAGCGAACAAGTGCGCATTCATGCACGCATGCGGGAGACGGGTCTTGTACGGCTTCCGAGTGCGAACGGCGTCGGCGACGATGGCGGGAGGGGGAGTCATAACGCGCGCTAGTGGACAGTGTCACGTTTGGAGTTAATTATGCGGCGTAGCGTCGTCGTCGCCAGGTACCACTGTTCGCCCCGTGCCACGGCCGTCGCGGCGTGTCCTGCTCGTCCCAGTGGGACCGTCGTACGTCGCGGGTCACGTCCGGAGCCGACGGTGCTCGGGAGTGATTAGCGTCGCGCGACACGTTGGAAATGGTCATTCGGAGCGGCAGCTCGGGTCACACACGGCTACCCAAAATATTGGCCGCAGCGTGCAACCGTTGCCTCACACGCGGGCTCCCCCTCTTCATCTTCCCCGGTTCACACAGCCACACCGTACGTCCCTTCTTCTCCGACACTCTCGCACTCTGGGTCTTTTTTTTTGTGCGTTCTTCTTGGTGGAGCGCACGTGGAACCTAGGTTTGTCCACTGGAGCAAGTCGCAGCCAACGAGCTAGGCGCGGCGGAGTGGGGACGCACACAGGCTGGTGCCAATCTGACCCAACCCAGTCCCAGGGCGATTCCTCAGCTGGGAGTCTGAAGTTTCTGTATGTGAAAGTATGGTGCGTGTGTGCGTGCGTGCGTGTGCGCACATTCTCCTACGTGCAAGTTTCATTTGCGGAGATTCGCGGAATCGTTTCATTATTTCTCATGCGCCGCTCCCTTCCGCTTTCGCTGCCACGCGAACCTCGCAGCAGCCTTCTGTGCAACCGGGTGCGATTTTGCGTGCTTCATCACGGCGTCTCCTCCCCACCCTTTATGTGCACGCTGGGCTCAGGCAGAAGCGAAGAGCGCTCTTCGTACGCATTGACAGCGACGGGGTATCGCAAAAACTTTCGCTGCTGCTTCTGCAGCTGTTTTTCATAAGTCCGCGTTAATGGAGAGGTTTTTTGGGGATCAATGGCAAACATGGCGTGTTCTGGCGTGCCGCACGCACGCAGGATACTGCGGGCGGCGTCTGTACGTGTGTGTGGGTTGTGGGTGGCGAGTGGAAGAATCGTTTCTGCAGCTCCGATTTGCGCACGCGAGCACGCACGCATATCCAGCCTGCATCGCTCGCTCTTGGCGCGGAGAGAGGGAGAGTTTTGAGAGTTTCGGCTGAGCGAACGGCCTAATTGCGCGGCGGCAAATCACCCGATTCGTCATTACGCTCAAGTTGGCACGTAAGGGATGCGTGAGATGGAAATTAAGAAGGACAGCAACGGCATGTTCGCAAAGCGCGGCGTGAAACAAAGCCAGGAAAACTTGAATAGCGCGCCGTTATCAACCATTACAACAAAAGGGCGCAAAACAGAGGACGCTGGTTCGCCTCTCCCTCCGACTCCCTCTTTTCCCTCCGCTGTTCAACTCGCGCAATAAAAAAACGCAATAAATGGTAATTGCACTGAAAGCCAAGTAGTGTTGCGCGCTGCATGGCGAAGGGGATTGTAAAAGCCCATTACACGCGCGAGTACAACTACCTCAAACTGCACTACCACAGGAAGCGAAGAAATATCTATATCTCCCGGCCTCTGGCATGCTTACATGCGCGCGTGGTGGTTGAAAAGAAGCAGGAAACTAAGTGAAACCTGTACAGGAAACATTTAGGACCAGGGAACACAGGGCCGTGAGGCATCATACCCTCGAGCGCGATGCAACGGCGTTTAAGACTGACGATATATTGCAGCCTTAGAAAGAAGAGAAAAAGACGTCAAACACGGGAAGTACGTCGTCCTTGTCGTTTCCGTGCCTGCTTTTTTTATCGTTTTGCGAAAACAGTGCCTAGCGGGCTAATAAAGCAAGCGCGAGGAACACCAAATATAGACGCTTGTTTGGCGCTCTCCCGTAGCACTTGAACGCAATGATTTTAGTCAGTCCATTCAACATGAAAAGTCATGTTGGAAGGGTCGATGTGGAGGCCGCAAGAAGGCTCGACGGAAGCATACGTACCGCATAAACAAAATATAGCACTGACGTGCCATCGGCGAAGGACATGAGGGATTTCCCTCGTATATGGAGAGCGGCAACAGTTTTCTCGAGCGCAACCGACTCTGGCGGGTATGCTCTGCTTCGAAAAGACGAACGTTGCTCGTTTTTCATTTGCAGGGTCACCGCAGGCATCGATCACCGAGTCTCTATGAAGCATAGAAGGTCCCATATGAAGCCACGTACGAAACTACGAAACTCTCGCGCGACGCCTTGACAGGGCGAACAAAGTGAGCCACAGACGCGAAAACAAAGGGCTAAGAACAGAGAAGTGTGGCGATGATGTTCGGAGGCGCTTTCTTCTGTCGGTCCACGGAAAGGATTTCACGGTCCGGGTGGGTTGGTATCGCGCCAAATATCCCGAGCCAGCCTGCCGCGTTGGCGGCGAAAACTTGCTGTGGATTGCCAACAACGCCGACGACGGATGCTGGCGGTGAAGCGAAGAAAAAGTGTGGGGGTGGAAGCCGCACGCTGTTCGACTTCGAAGAATGGAGTGGCGTGGCCGTGCTTTCAATGCGCCAGCCCTGAGAGCGCGTGGGCTACGGCAGTTGGAAACAGCGCGGCTCACTTCATACAGAACTTGGGAAAAAAAAAAAAAAAAAAAAAACAGAAAACTCTCTGGCCACCAAGTGCTCTCGTTTTCTTCAGAGTGGTTCTCTGTTGTCGCTTCTTTCCGAGTCTTGTTTCGGCGTATCGAGTAGAACTGCGTGTGCAAAAATACAGCTTGAAAAGATATATCTCCTCGAAGGGAGACGCCTTTTCTTTATATTTTACTTGCGTTGTGAAACCGTTAAGGAGCATGAAAATTTAGCTTTTAAACGCTGCTCCGTGCGTTAACTGCCGTTGGGAAAAGAGCAATCTACTGGCTCTCGACGTGCTGAACCCCGTTGCCGCAACGCTAACCACGCACCTTGCACCACACTTTGAATACAGTCAAGTCTCTCGGTATGGGAAGAACTGTACCAACAGAAGCGAATAATCGCGCGTGGTTTCGCCGTTTTTCTCTCAGCGTACGTAACTATCACCACTTCATCAGGCGTTCGTGCAATTTTGTGTCTTTTTTTTTTTTTCTCTCGTCCATCTGAATTTATCCCGGTGCAGTGAGCCCTACAGCTAGAAAGCCCATGGAGAGACAGAAATAAGCCTTTGAGGACAATAAGAAACTAGCCTTTCCTGAGCACGTTCGACGTGCGCTCGCTGTATTTTTGCTAGCTACATCAGTCCAGGTAAATACGAAGCAGTACAACGTATATGTCCTCAACGTATACGTTTCTTACACTAATTGAGCACATGCCAAAGCTTCCGCGAGCGATATCAACGGCTTAAGACCATACAATATGGGCGAGGAGCTTCGCTTCATGTAGGCCCCGTAGAACACTTCTATAAAGGCACTCTCCACCACCAATCGCGTACATCACGCTTGTTGTTTAATAAATCTTCACCTGGCTGTGCGCTTCGCACTATGTCCTTACTCAGCATACATACGGATGAGCTAGCTCTCACTGTTGCCGTAGCACCCTGTCAACTCCGACAATTGATTTTCGGTGACTTCTATGGGCTAGAACGTGAGGCACGACTTCTCCGTGTCCCAGCATATATGGAGGGGACGGCTAAAGTACGCCGCCGCATGTCAGCGCCCCGCGCGTCACTTAAGGGAGGCTGCTGGAGGCCACACCATTATGTAACACCTATGTGCTGCTTCTGACGTTGCCGACTTCATGGCAGAGCCATCGTTCTTCCTTGGCTAACGCGCGAGTTAATTTGCATTTTAATGAAACCGCATATGACACGGGCGCGGCCGCTGGCAGCATTATTTGGGACCTCAACGCGCTCTCTGTCTGCATAAATGAGCGCACGCTGCCAAGCGTATAGAAAACGCGCCTGCGAGAGGACTAGGCGTGGCGACGCTGCTGCTGCTGTCTCTGGTTCACAGTATAGTACGCGAGAGACGGAACAGGCACCCCCCCCCCCCCTCTCCCTTTCCCATACTCTAAATTTTTTTCATTCTAGCATCTTATTTCGCTTTGACGCGTGCGCTCCATTACGTGCTATTGAACTTTGCTGTCGTGCCTGGAACGTAGCTGTTCATTATTGCTCACGTGGCCATCGAGCGATGCTCGATACGCTCAGCCAAATTTCTTTTGCGATCGTTTTTCTTTTTTCTTTTCTTTTTCTTTGTTTTTCGCTTTCCCTTCATCTGTTCTCTTCGCGAGAGAGTGGTCGAGAGCACGTTTTAATTCGCTTCCTGCGAGTGGTTAAGGGACCGCTCGTGCGTGTCTAACGTAATTTACATTCTGGTCTTGACGACTTCATGTCGCTTAGATGGATCCTTTGGACAAAGCAGCAAAAACAGATTTAAGTGCTTGCGGTACCTAAAACGGGCATAAATATGCGGAATAAGCTAGAAATGTCTGCTTTTATTGTTCTTTTTACACCGTTACCGTGACGCAGTAATGGAACGTATTTAATATAGGAAACTGCGTACTATACTGTCTCACCAGGTACCTGGGTAAATGGTGCTTTTTGCACTTCCGTAGTAAGTGTTTAGGAACATGTCATGGTAGAGGTAAAATGTTGGTTTTGGCGGTAACTACGAAACGCAAACACAACAAAGCCATAATGGATGTCAGGCTTAGGAAGATCGATTGGTCGGTTTGTTATTGCTGAAGGTTCTGTGAGAAGATTAACCGCCGCACGAATCATTTGGAATGCAAAGTAGGCATGAGAGGCGGCGCACGTGATACGCACTAAATGAAGACGCTGTAAAGACCTCGCGTGGGGGTTTTCACCAATTTGGACAGAGCTTTCACGAGCCTCTACTATACGTCTAGTTTCATGAGAAAACATTAGTTGCAAGTGCAGCTCTATTTATGTCTGCTCAGCCGCTCATCCGCCCTTTGTTGCATGCAGACAAAACATAAAATATTGATTTACGTAGCTGGACAGAGCAGGGACAGCGGGATTGGAAGAAAAAGAAAGAAAAGAACGACTCTTAAACGGTGCATTTAAATCTAATGACAGCCATATCTCTAAGCTTTCGTATCATCTCTGAAGCAATTCAACGTGTAGGCAAGCTTTTCTTGCGGCATGTGGACAGTGGTCATTTGTAAATATGACGTAAAACCCCGAACGTACGGACAAGTTAGTGTTATCTCCATTCTTTGTCCCTTTTCATCGAGCGTTACCCTCTTTTCCCCCCTTGTAGCGGAGCAAACTGGAGCTGCCGTCCGTGTGACAACTCTGTCCTTCTATGCCTCTGGGCACAGCTCACGTGACACTGGGACACTGGGACACATGGACACTGGACACAATGTGACACTGGGACACATGGGGTATGAAGCCTTAATTATATTTAGATATGTGTCGTACTTCTCTGTTCATAACCCTCTCATCACCATTCTTCGCCGACACGCATCGTACATCGTCTTCGTCCTTGTGAAACAGACAGCCGACAGGTGCAGGCGACAAGGCTGTGTTCGCATCATCCGCTACTGCTGCTACCTCGTTAACTCAAACGAGCTTCGCGTCATTTAGATTCCAACATTGTTTTGGACCTATCTGTTTTTTCACCATAGTGTGATGGCTGTTTTTCGAATGCGGAGAACTATACGTGTTGCCTGAGGTAGTGGGTGCTTGTAATTATTTTCGGCGACCATCTATAGGTCAAGTAGAGTGCCAGAAGGTGTGTGTCCGTACATTAGATTATTTCTTTTAATCTAAGCAAGTGATTACACACTAGATATCATTTCTGTATGTAAACGCAAGAAGTCTAATTTACCCTTATCATGCGCCGGGTGGCCGCCGCGAGGATATGTACCAGCGTAATTAGATCCGCCAGCACACGTGACCTCGCGCGCCAATATGGCAGCCTTCGCATACATGAGAACGACAGAGCTCCTCCGTGCAGTTGCTTTCTCCTGGGCCGATTCCAATCATCGGATGCGACTACCCTCGCTGTCTTGAGCAGTGTCCGTGATAACTCGATCGAGAACACGCGGCAACTCAATCACTGCTCGGTTCCCGGAAAAGGGAAGCCAAGCCCTCTTAGCAAATCGTTACCTTGCTTTCCTATCTCTTTTATTTATTTTTCCCCTTTCAGTTCCTTAATTAATGCGACAGGCTGTCGTCGGTAAAATAGAGAAGTAGGCCACTCCACCCAATAGGGGCCCACGCAAACACAGTTGTCCAAACACAAAGCCCACGTTATCACCGATGTAGTGTAAGCAAACGTCGGCGGAGCCGTGCAATCACGCTCGCACTCAACAAGAGTGGACGGCCGACTTCTGTTTACTATGCGCGTTGCAACAGAACGCGATAAGGTTATCACGTGTGTTGTCAAGTAATCACCGTGCGTTAACTCTGATTCAAACGTTAGTAAGGCGCTATACTGTCCCAGCGCATGACAATTTTAGCGTGCAAGCACTTTTATGGCTGTGTGGGTGCGCGCAGCGCTAAACTTATCCATTACACAGCTCTCACAATGAAGGGGTTCAAATGAAGGCGAGAAATGGAGAAAGAAACCATCAACGACTTGATGAGCAAGGTCTCCGCGCTCAGTCCGCTAACGCACGCAGGGCACGTCAAAGATAGAACCCAAATTGCGACAGCCCTCCGATTAAGTTTTGTTTCTTTGCCCGCTTTACCGAGGGCACGAGGCATCAAGCTTGCAGCGCGGGTAAGGGGCTGTGCGCGGAACCCGGTCGTAAATCACGTATAACTCCAAGCGCCAAGTAAAACAAAGCGGAACCACCGAAAAGCAAAGGAAAAAAAAAAGGAAAGCTTCATTAAAAATACTATACCTCTCGTATTCTCTGCAGGGGCACCAAAAAAAAAAAAAACAAAAAAAAAACTCCCCACATTTTAGTCCCCACGACGCAGGACAAAACTTCCGGTGAGCAGCAGCAAACACAAGCAGTAGCAGCAACAGCATCAACATCGCCACCACGCGCTCCTTATTACTCCGCCCTCGCATACCAGATTGTATTGTTCCCACAAGCAGTGATTACCCTCCTTTTTTTTCTGTTTCTTTTCAATTTCCTTCAGCATCTCTCTCTCTCTGTCTCTTTGGAACACACTCAGACCTCTAGAGCTCTCACTATTCCCTTTCGACGTGCGTATGAGCGAGCAATGCCTGTTTACTGGCATTTCCCAGCGCGTCCTCTGGGCGCTCTGGGAAGGAAGAAGGGAGAACGCGGCAAATCCTCGACGCCGAAGCGCAACTCACTCGCGAGCTCGTTGTGTTTTTGCTCCGAGAATCGTTTTTCCACTCGCCCGGCCCCCCCAATCGCTTCGCCCGCTACCGAACGGAGTCTCCCGCTCGCATCATCAAGCGCGGAAAGCAAATGCACCGTGGACCAGCTACGCAATGAGAGGAAGAAGCCCGCAGGAAAGGTTGGGGGAACACGCCTGCCACCTCCTGGTGTGGATGTGACGAAAAAGAAGATGAGCCACCGTCTCCCCCCCCCCCCCCCCCCCTTACTCCCTCTCTCTCTTTTCGCGTACGAGAATCCTCGGACACCAAGGACTGCCGCCTTTTGTTCATACGGCTCGATCTGCTTCGGGGTTCGTTAATTAAAAACCAGCGCAAAAGCGTCGCGATTTCTTTAGCGGGGAAAGAGTAGCGAAAGCAAGCAGAAAAGAGCAGCTGGACACAAAAGCAGTGCGTATCTGCGCCCCCTAAACGGTCGCTTGCTATACGTCCGCTCCATCTTCTACACGTGCGGCAGGGCTTCTTTCTTAATTTCTTTCGCTGCATCGCATATAGCGCGTGGCAAAGAAATAATTCCTGGGTTCTGCTCCTGTCAGTACCGTCCACTCAAGCCGGTATAGCCGTCTCGCCTCCTCTCTTTATACTACGAGTAAAACTATTGTTTCTTCCTCAGAGAGGGAGAGAAGTATATATATATATATATATATATATATATATATATATATATATATAAACTACTGTTTGAATATAGTGTATCAAAAACAAGGCTAACGTAATACTTTGCTGAACTTCAGTTTTGTTTTCGCAAACACAAAACATCGGAAGAGAAAGTTAATGATACATTGAGGAACAAAAGCCAGGAACATCCGCACGCGATGCGTGCTGCCTAATGAGGTATAACAAATTTTAAATTTGTCCCGTGCAGTAATAACCGCTTCCGAGCGCTAGTTTGCTTCTTCGTGGCGGGAAAGAATAACGTTGTTCGTCATCGTAGGCGGCAGATAATAAAACGATGTTGAGGCTTGGCATCAATCACTGAGAACGAGTTTCATTTTTTTTATATATATCTTTCTCTCTCTGAACGCATGAATGAGACGAGAACGTACGGTCTAGGGAAGGCTTGGATGGGCAAGCCTCTGTGATTCAGTGGCTATGAAGCTGTGTTGTTGAGCGCAATACCCGCGTTTACATGAACATGACCCAGTCGGGCATCGTGCAATCTTGCTACCACATCACACTCGTGAAACGGTGGACTTTTAACCAAGTCGGCGCATTGCTTTAAGACAACTAGCTTGTTTAAAACGAGTATATGTCAAGTTTGCCCTAGCGGAGCCACGCAGAGGGCAACGGCGCATTTCACGAATGAGGATAATGAGGATAGAGAGAATAAGTGCGGAAGGCTGTAACCTGCATGGCTTCCTCTTCTCTGCTTGGGTGCGCGTTTGCTGGACGTAGGGAACTTCGAGCGAGACTTTGTTAGCTGCATGAAAATATGGTTGCATCGCATAATGTTGATTGGCTAGCCACTGTCATCCACTACGGTGGTATTGATAAAACGTGGCTGCTGTCAATCATCAATAAAGCTGGAAAGATCGGTTTGTCGCTCTGATTGGTTTTACTCTATACGTGGTGGGAATGGGATGAGTGTGTTGATGGAAAAACAGCGAAGGTTAAAGTCGGCACACGTGTTAAGGAGCACGCAACGTGGTTGCATTCTGTCGCCCGACTAGGCCGACCTGAAAAAAAAAAAAAGCACCCAGTAGTGCTCATGTAAGCATGTCGAATGTAACCGGCGTTCGATGGTAACGCACCGTTCCAACAACAAATAGTTGTCGAACTCTCCAAGAAAAAAAATTGGCTGTGGCTTAACTCAGTTATGCCTGGGTGTGCGTAGCGAGAGGTACGGTTAATCTTATTGTTTAGCTTGGATCTCTCTACGGTTACATCTTTATCGTTTAGCTTCGTACGTCTGAGTGTTTAGGTTTGCTTGTTACCTCTCGTTAAGTTATGGGTACATTAAAGACTCGACATTCTTAAAGTGTAACGCATTTATTTCGAAAGTATTCATCTTGTTTCTCAATTGCCACAAAGACGGCCCGATGGTCGGTGAGGCGCGAGGATAAGGGGTTGTCGTCCAGTGACTTGAACGCGTTTCGGGTGCTATCCTCAACTGAATCCACTCGCCTGGCCGCTTTGTATTTACGACGCTTCTCGAGGCGTGCGGCTCGTTCTTACTCAGTCTCCTCGGCTCACTGCCTCCTCTTGGTTTCATTCCGACGACGAAGCCTGGCTTCTTTCAGTCTCTCCAACTCACTTTCCATATCTGCCGAAGAATCCCACCGAGCCGCCCCTTCTATATATACGATGCAACGCCGGCTCCTCTTCTGTTGTTGCAACGCGGTTTCACCGGCTCCTCCTCTGATGTCGTGCCAGATGGCGAGGCGGTTGCTAGGCAACGGCTCAGCTCGCGGTGCGGCCACCAGCCACAGCGAAACGGCGAGAATACGGCCAATGTAGCTCTCGCCACTACAGCGGTGAGCTGTCTGCAAACGGGCAGTAAGAAATGGGCGCCAATTCCAAGGCAAATATAACGTGCACAACTTATAACTACAGCACTGAATCACTGGCGCTGTCAATATATTTGCGTTACCGTGTCAGGGCATTTATACCGGACACTATCGACGAATTACGCCCGACTAGTGTATCAGCCGTGTCCTGTCGACGATATTGGTGGTGGTATTCTGCAATGCGTTATATTTTAATTGCGGGACCTTTCGAAACGTTACGTATGCAGTCCAATAATTCCATATGCTTTCATGGCCCTTCTTGCGCGAACATAAAGGAAAGAAAGAAGAAAAATACGGAATCAGAAACAGTTCCAATTAAATATAATACTGAATAAAAGCTTAATCGTTGGATTGCGTACAGAAGTGGGTAACTGGTAAATCGCAAGCAACTGACCCTAACGTTTACGAAGTGTTGCCGACATCCGTGCAGGCGCCGACGCCGACGGACATTAGCCCCGGAGAGATGCGCTTCACCTACTACGCCGCAACGCAACAGATGGCGTCGCGTTTCTTTCCAACGTTTCCAACGTGCTCCGACACGAAATCGCTGTCCTTCGGGTACTTTGTTTCTATATTGTTGTTGTTATTTTTCCACACTCGGATGATCTTTTGCGCGCTGACTGCAGAAAGAGAAGCATTGTTTCTCGAAGTGCTGCGACACAGCGATCATTCCTCATCGCCAGCGTCGTCTGCGCCAGCTGTGGAACCTCGTTGAGTACACTGCCCGAAAAGCTTTCCTTTTCTGATGGCCTCATACCTCGACAAGCTGTCGCTATTCATCTTCCATTCGATGCTCAGGCTTCAACTGTTACAGCCATACACATGATGCCTGCGTGTGCGTGCGTGCGTGCGGGGGAAGGGTTGCCTCTTGTTTTGTCGTTCGTGCTTAGATGCGACGGGTAGCTGGGGCCGCTCTTGCTCATTTCACCGCGCACCTGGAGGACGTTGACATTTGTACGCACTGTTACGTTCAGGTTACATATACGTAGGGTAATCTGTTGATTTTGTGTAGGATTTGCATAATATAGCTTGGAATTAATTTTAATGTGCGCAACTGGAAATAAACTGGGATGCTGTAAATGCCTGAAGCTGGTCACCTGCATCGTTATATTCATTTTTCGAATAATGTCCACTGCAAAGCAATGGGATGCTTAATGCCTTATATATATATATTAGAAACATGAATGCGGACTAGAAGATGACTTGTCGCTGGTGGGGACCTAATCCACAAGCTTCGCATTACGCCTGTGACGCACAACCAATTGTGCTACAGGGACGATCAAGGGGCCGTCCATTAACTTGGATACTTGCGTGTACTAGATCCAGCCCTGGAAGTGTTCGCCAACGCCACTCAGAGCCACGAAGCGTTTCTGGGCCCGGGAAAAAAAATTCACAGTGAAGTAGACGCGCGTATGAAGCGATTTATTGACGTTTCGGCTGGGGTCCGGCCTTCATAAGAATGAAGGCATCCTGATAAGGGCCGAACCTCCGCTGAATATATATAGGCTCTTCTAAGCTCGCCCCCTCTCCTCTCTACCACGGGACCGGCTGCCCACACTTTACACACATACACTTTTTTCCCCTTTGACACTCCTAATGCTCCCACGTAAAAAAAAAAAAAAACCGTTATGATATAACTTATCCTCCAGTAATCATGTTTCGATTTCTCTTCAACCTTCAGCCAATTCTAAGGAAACCTGCAAAGGACGGCGAAGTATTACGACACGCTCCTTGTCTAGGTATGCGACGTTTTCTCCCAGTGACGTCCGATCCCTTCGTAATGCAAGGTAACCGAAAGGACAATGAGCTTCTTTTGGTAACATGTTTATCTTCCCATGGCACGCCACGGTAGGAGCCCGAATTCTATCAAACTGAGGCTGGCGTTATGCCTGTAGAGACCTGCCGTAAATTATCAGCATCCATTGAAAATGACTGCCATCGATAGCACCTGCCGAAGAATCTAATCGGCTGGCCGCTTCACGTCCACGTACTTTCAACATCGAGTGGTGAGGAAATACGCTGCCTGAGTTCAAGGTCCAGCTTCCAGGTACGAATACAAGAAAATATACTGAAGAAAGAAGATAAAGAAAGTGCTGTCCGGCGACGCTTACGTGCCATTAATAAGACAATTGAGACGTCTAAGAACCTCGCTTGGCCCCAGCGATGTCCTTGCGTGTGCTTCGCACAGCACCAAAAACTAAGAAGCACTCTCGGAGCGCCCCGCGCTACCGTTGCTCAACTGTGTTTTCATAGCGAAGGCGCTCAAAGAAAGAGCCGCCGTTCCTCACGGGTATCTTACATCGGACGAGGAGAGATTAAGAGAAGACGGCCGGTAGAGACGGGCTAAGAAAGCCACCTGGCTAAACACGAGAGAAACGTACTAGGATCAAAAAAGAAGAAGAAAGAGAGAGAGAGATGTGTGTGTCCTAAGAAAGAAAACGAAAGTATACGAAAAGCACCGTCTCTCTCTGGTGAAACGCCGCGACCGCAGCTTCAATCTCTCAGCCGCAAGCGGAGGGCAAACACGGCGAAACCAGTTTTTTGAGTCGCTGCGGTGCGAGCGACGAAGCCCCAAAGTCAAACAAGGCGTGTCTTTCTTTCTTTGTGCAACCACCCGCTGCACAAAGAGCAACCGCAGGTACGAACAGGAGAGAGCGGAGGAACACAAGAACGGGCAAATAAACCGTGCACGTGTGAGTGCGATGGCAAAGAACAGTACATAAATACATACATATAGTAAAATATTAGCCTATAGCCCGCCTGTGCGTGTGTGTGCATGTGTACCTGTGTCCTGACCACCAACCTGCGGCAGTGCCAAGCGGTGGCTTGCTGTTAGGATACCGTGCTGTCTCTTTTCTCCGCCTCTATCTCAGTCTTCCCCTACGGCTCGTCTTTCTTTGTCCAGCGCGCAGACGCGTCGTAAATAAGCGCCGGCGAAATGCGGGATCCGCTTCTGAAAAGAACCGCGCCGCCAGGCTTTGGCCGGCAACTCTCCAGCGCAGTCCTCCACCGGCGCGACCGCGAAGCGCGGCTTTTCGGGCTAGGCGCAGAGGACACGCGCGTTGTCCATCGCGAAGGTGTGCCGTCGCCCGTCTCTACCTTCGAGCGAATGCTGCTACGTTCCGCTTGTCTTCATGCCCGGAAGGCGCTGCGAGGTGCTTCGGCGAGGCAGTGTATAAGAGCAGAGCTCTCTGTGAGAGAAGCGCGTGGCGCTCCGACCGGCCAGCGAGAAAAAGTACGTGATAAAGCAACGGAAGAGCGGTGGCAACGATCGGGCATGCGAAGATATTCGACGCGCTCACAATGAAGCATAGAAAGCTGGGATCGGTGCATCCTCCCTACGTTCTGATAACTTTGTTGCCCCTACGAGGCACTTCTTTTTTTTTTTTTTCGCACGTACCGGCCGGCGGATTGGTCGGTCGTTGCGCGGAACCGATGCAGCGTACTAACGTCGGCGGAGGCGCAGGAGGGGATGGATCGCCGGGGCTGCTGGCTGCGCGTGTATAGTGATCGCGTGCATACGCGCCGCGCTGTTCACTTGTTGTTATTTCCATCTCAAAGACGGCGTAATAGAGTGAGACGCGTTCGGCTGGCGACGCGGGAACACAAAAGGCGATCGCGCCGAGCAGGACAGCCAGCAGGCAGCGGACCCGAAGGCCGAGAACGAAAGAGGATCGAGCTCGTGCGCCGCTGGGCCCGCAAGCTCTTCTCCTGCAGGGCGACACGGGCGTTCGCCGCGCTTTCCTGTCATGGTGTGTGTGTGTATATGTGCGTGTGCGTGGCTGTCGGCTAAAAGCAGGCTCAAAGGGGAAGGCGGAATCTGCTTTCTAAGGGTCAGAGAAAGAAGCCTTCCCCACCCTCCATTTACTCGTGCGCCTTGCCTGCTTGCCTAGCACGACGGCGGCTCACAATGACAGCGGGCCTCTCTGCACGGGGGGCTTTGTTGCAAGGCGTTCGTGTGCCGACGCCGGCACAAAGCCGGCTCTGTTCATTCGTTTCCACCGGCACGGTGCGACGCGAAGCGCGCAAACACAGTTTTCGAGGAAGCCGAAAGGAAGGAGACGTCGGAGTCGTGTCTAATTTCCTCTGTCTGCGCGCAATAATCCCTCCTGCGAAAAAAAGTTTGGTTTCTCTTGCGCAACAAAGACGTCGCCTGGGGAACCAGGGGATGCTGTTTCACTCCTCGGATAAAACGGCTTTGAAGAAAGTTGCACTCTCTCTGCCTTTCGGCTTGTGAAGGAACGCTTTCATGCGATGCCGTCCGCAACCTCAAGGCCACTGTCGCTTTTCCACTTACCTTCATTGCCTTTTTGGTCTCTCTCAGGTTTACGCGGCGACGAGTGTTCAACGTGTGAGTGGTACGTTGATTAAACATTTCCCCTATGATATGGGCAGTTGTGCATGTTGCTAAGGCCGTAAGTAAACTAACAAGGATCCTTTAGAGGAAGCAGAACTGCGTTTGTGGCCGGCTAACGGAAGCCGGTAGAAAAGCCGTGGGAGCTCTGATTATTAATTACTCAGCATATATGCGTCCCGAAGTATGCCGCATGTTGGCACGCAGCATATCGGCACATACGAAGCAAGACACTTTAATCCTTATTTGAATGAAAGAGCGATCCACCAAACCATATCGCCACAAATTGGCCGCATGTCTAACAGTGCGGCTAATCAAAGACACAGTATACTTTCTGTTTCAAACGTCTTCAAGAAAAGCACTTGCTCATTATATGAATTCATGAAAGCGTGCTGTACTGTACTATACATGTGAATGAATGATACCGTACTTCACGTCAGCGAAACTAACTTGTGGAAGACAACATTGTGATCTATTGTGCTGGATGAATTCTATGAATAGCTACATTCGACGAAGTAATGATTTCTATTTTGGTTAGTTTACTTAAAGAGAGTTGTTAAGTACGTCCAGGCTAGACAGTCGATTCGTATTAGGTTTTACTTCATTTCAAGGCGAGAGGAGAAAACAAGCGTTTGGTCATAGAAATAGGCCGCTAAAGGAAGAGAAATCCAGAAATTACAATACACAGCTAGTAGGGCTCAAGAAGCTAAAGAAACGCTATAGCATTTGTTCATAACGTGCCCTAGCTGTTCTTACGGACGACTCCTGGTGTCGAAAATCCATTTGCAATAGTGCAAGAATATTAAAAAAATTTCCCGGAAACTAGCTAGAAAGATAACGCAAACGCAATACGCAAAGTCACAAGGCGAGCCACGGAACTTAACGAGACTGCGTGAAAGAACACGTTACAGTGATATGCCTTGGAACGCCTCTCGTATACAGAACTCAAGAGTCCTTCGTGCAGCAGAAGTTTAACGCAAGAATAAATTTTAAAATAGAAGGTCGCCTTGTATATTCAAATTGCAGTGCCGTTGTCGCTGCATACTCTGTCTTTTAGCGTTAAACAAGCAAGAACAGAGGAAAAAGAAAGCGCATATAATTTTCCATGTATATGTAAGGTGGGCCATGCTTTACGTGACGACATGGGCCGACTTTTAATAAACGTCCGACGGTGCCCGTGACGTTATCATTACTTTCAATTTGGTCGTTGTAAAGCGGGAACACAACGGAGGCTGAAGAACGATGAAATGAAGAAAGGGAGAAAGGAGGGGGAGGGGGGGGGGTTGGAGTAGAGAGATTGCGGAACAAAAGGCCCTCGTATCGCAGGCCCTGCTTGTTCACAAGTTATGTAGACGTTCCTACCGCTGAGTTGGGAGAGATGACTATGCACTATAAAGCGGTTGTGGGCAAAAAATGCAAATTCGCCAGCATTTCCATTTCGACGAGAAACACAATCACACAGGCGAGCGAAACGAGAGAAAGAAGCAGAGAAAGAGCGAGGTAATGAGAACTGAAAAAAAAAAACAGAAAGAAATCTACGTTTGGAAAACAGGAACGCCGACGGTGTTCAGTGCTGAGTCGTGGGTTGTGAGAATACGAACGGGAGTAAGAAATAAGCAAGACTTTCAGAAAGAGTTCAACGAGACAGAGTGAAAGTTGCACTGCTTTTTGGCTTTGAATTGCAGTTCTTCTACACTGGCAAGTTATTATATCGCGTAAAACCTCCTTTTATCCTCTCTATTCATTTTTTAGACGTCAGAGCAACAGCTTAGCTAAAGGACTGAGGAATCTAAAAAAAAAAAAAAAAAAAAAACAGTCTCTGCCTCCATTTCCATAGTGGCACACTTTCTTCTTTCGAATGAACCGCCAAATGGTTCATGAATCAGCATAATAAAAAGTGTTGGAGGCCGTTAAATAGACTGTTAAACGGCTGGCACCATCCCTTCTATCTTCGCCCTAAGGAAGCAAGGAATAACGGAGTGAATTCCATTCTATAATACCTTGCAGCGCGCAAGTACACAGGCCATTCTATAGTCGCGAAATTATAGATTTCGAAGGCTCATGCTTATGCGATCACCGTTGCGTTCACTAATCGCAAAAACCTGGACACGTATGCAGCAGCGAATGAATTAAATGAATTTGCAATTGTGATCAACGGCAGCTAGATCTACGTTATTAGAGGCTAGCTCTGGCGCAGATTGCGAACCTCAGGTCACGAACAAATGAGACAATTTAGTGACCGCATTTTTTGTAACTCGGTGATATTTCGCCTCCTGCATAGCTTTCAGAGTGAAACGAGGAGTGTGCAAAGTCATGGCTTAGTTTACTGCGCTTTAATGATATGTAAGAAATTGACTTATTGGTAATAGTGTGTATAATTGTCTGGGTAACAATACTGGCAGTGCAAAAAACATTGCATTAGACAAAACATCTTTATATGGTTGTTTCTTGGCTCATATTTCGAGTACATCGGTTCCTCTTATCTATCTCGCTCATCGCATGACGAGGGCCTCCACTCTGGCAGCTTTGATGCCTTGGGGTACAGCATACGAGGCTTTATTGTGTAGTTACGTGCTTCTAAGGTCACGTGCTATATTTAGCCTGCGGTTTAATAGGCGTTCTCTGTCATCCGCAATAGCCACGAACGGCGCTGGCTAATACTCGCACGGCGTAGCTAGGCATCATCATCATCATCATCATCATCATCATCATCATCATCCTATGTTTAAGTCCACTGCAGGACGAAGGCGTCTCCCTGTAATCTCCAATTACCCCTGTCTTGCACTAGCTGATTCCAACTTGCGCCTGCAGATTTCCTAACTTCATTACCCAAGTTTATGTCGTCCTCGACTGCGCTTCCCTTCTCTTGGTACCCATTCTGTAACTCTAATGGTCCACCGGTTATCCATCCTATGCATTACATGGCCTACTCAGCTCCATTTTTTCTCTTAATGTCCATTAGAACATCGGCTATCCCCGTTTGCTCTCTGATCCACACAGCTCTCTTCCTGTCTCTTAACGTTAGGCCTAACATTTTTCGTTCGATCGCTATTTGTGCGGTCATTAACTTCTTCTCGAGCTTCTTTGTTAACCTCCAAGTTTCTGCCCCATATGCTGGAACTGGTAGAATGCAATGATTGTACACTTTTCTTTTCAACGACAGTGGTAAGCTCCCAGTCCGGATTTGGCAATACCTGCCGTGTGCACTCCAACCCAATTTTATTCTTCTGTAAATTTCCTTCTCATGATCAGGGTCCCCTGTGAGTAACTGACCTAGATAAACGTACTACTTTACGGACTCCAGAGGCTGACTGGCGATCCTGAATTCTTGTTCTCTTGCCAGGTATTCACCATTATCTTTGTCTTCTGCATATTAATCTTCAATCCCACTCTTACACTTTCTCGGTTAAGGTCCTCAATAATTTCCTGTAATTCGTCGCCATTGTTGCTGACTAGGACAATGTCACCTGCAAACCGAAGGTTGCTGAGATATTTGCCATTGATCCTTACTCCTAAACCTTCCCAGTCTAAGAGCTTCAATACTTCTTGTAAGCATGCAGTGAATAGAATGGGAGAGATTGTGTCTGCTTGCCTGACCGCTTTCTCGATAGGCAATGTAGCTTTGTAATGTAGCTGGAATCTTTGTAGATATTTCCCCAGGAGATTCACGTATGCCTCCTGTACTCCTTGATTAGAAGCCGGGAGTTCTACGTCTGCTCCACGCCACCACTACTAGTGTTTAAACACTACTAATAGTGTTTAAACAGACACCAAAAAAGAAATGTATAGTTAATCTGTATTAGCAAACACAGCCAAACCCGATTATAATGAAAATGCTTATAGCTAAAAATAGTTAAATATATTAGGGTAATTGAATATACCCAAACTTGCCTATAACGAACTTAGAGAAATTTTTGTGATGCATTCATTACATATGAATTTGTTATCTGCAGTGGAATCGGTAAGCCAGCAAGGAACTAATGTTATTAATCACAAATCCTTGCTTAGTAGGCAGTAATTCTTGTCTGTGCCTTTAAATGTTTCTCAGCATCCCTAAGAACAATGTTTTCTATGCAACACTTAATGTCTAGTTCGTTATGAAGGAGTTACTTTACTTGAGTTTCGGCCAGAAAGTTGCGTGTTGGATGTAGAGATAAAATTCACTTTATCCATGTTCGTTACGTTCGGGTTCAACTGTAATGCTTCTGCAATATCAAAACCACCATACTTGGGCTTGAGAAGCCAGAAAGATGCAATAACAAAAGACTGGCGGCAATGTCACATGGAAGTTCTTGCAACAAGTCACCATGACATCATGGATCTTGACAGCACCTACTTGTGGCTAGCGAATTGTTTTTTGACAACGAAGGACTACGTTGCGGAAACCGAAGGCTCAGCCTAGTAAGTCTCTGCAGAAAATTTGCTGTGCAAAACTGGTCCTAAACGTTCAATAGCCTGGCAAGGGAACAAAAATTCAGGATCGCCAGTCAGCCTCTAGAGTCTGTAAAGGAGTACGTTTATCTAGGTCAATTACTCACAGGGGATCCTGATCATGAGAAAGAAATTTACAGAAGAATAAAATTGGGTTGGAGTGCATACGGCAGGCATTGCCAAATCTTTACTGGGAGCTTACCACTGTCGTTGAAAAGAAAAGTGTACAATCATTGCATTCTACCAGTGCCGGCATATGGGGCAGAAACTTGGAGGTTAACAAAGAAGCTCGAGAAGAAGTTAAGGACCGCACAAAGAGCGATGCAACGAAAAATGTTAGGCCTAACGTTCAAGAGACAGGAAGAGAGCGGTGTGGATCAGATAACAAACAGGGGATAGCCGATATTCTAAGTGACATTAAGCGGAAAAAATGGAGCTGGGCAGGCCATGTAATGCATAGGATGGATAACCGATGGACTATTAGATTTACAGAATGGATACTGAGAGAAGGGAAGCGCAGTCGAGGACGGCAGAAAACTAGGATAGGGTGATGAGATTAGGAAATTTGCAGGCCCAAGTTGGAATCAGCTAGCGCAAGACAGGGGTAATTGGAGATCACAGGGAGAGAGAGGCCTTCGTCCTGCAGTGGACATAAATATAGGCTGATGATGATGATAATGATGATGATGATGACTCCTTGATTACACAATGCCTCTATGACTGCTGGTATTTCTACTGAATCAAATGCCTTTTCATAATCTATGAAAGCCATATAGAGGGATTTATTGTACTCCACAGTTTCTCGATTACCTGATTAATGACATGGATTTGATCCATTGTAGAATATCCCTTCCTGAAGCCAGCCTGTTCTCTTGGTTAGGCTAGGCTTGGTTAGGTTAGGTTAGGTAGATAGGCATGCTTGTGCATAAATACCCAAGAGAGTGAGCTGAGTCACAGCTGTCGCCGTAGCTCACAGGCATGCAGAAGTCGTGGGAACGCCGCTCCCATCGTTGGCACGTTGTCTTTCTTTTTTTGTCATTGTAATTTATTAAAAACAATAGTATTATCGGCACCAATTTGCAAGCCGCATGTCGATAAACTTTTAGACATTTACGAGTCAGTTGCCTGAAATCACCTGTCTCGTCCGCCTTCGCAGTGTGGAATACCTGCTAATAAGCCGGTATTCCACACTGTTTTTATGAAATCGTAGTAGGCTCACGACATAGCAGTAGCAGTTCCTTCAGTGTGTAATTCGGCATGGTGGCACTTAGACCCGCATACCAACGCACGCGTAGTTACACTCCAATGCATGCAGTCAAGGATCGCTTTTTGGAGGCTGCAGAAACAAGAATTTCCGAATGCGCACAGGTTTGGCTATCAACACTGCGTTGACTGGAAACCCGGTCACACTGTGATTGAAATTTGCGGGTTATGAAAACGGACCACATGCCACAAGATTTACACGACTGTGCGCTACACAGAAAAATGTGTACACCTCCACAGCGTTACATGCAAAATTCTACAAGAGCGCCTTCTCCACACATCTCGTTTGACCCTACACAAGATGGCGGACGTCGCCCTAGAAGTGAAATAAAGCAGGAGTGCACGAACTGGCGCCGCTATCTCTTGGCCACAATCTCTTCTTTAATACATTCTCGCTGTTTGCAAGCATATCTGCGGCTCAATGGCGCCGTAAGCGGGAGGTCGGCCATCTTGGGTAGGGCACTCTAATAGTGTGGAAAACCCTACTTCCAGTTTTTCGCATATCTCCTAGTGGCATGAGAACACTCACGTACAAGCCTACACACGCATAAAACACGCTTGGTCCCCACTCCGCGGTGAAGAACTACACGTACAAACTACAGAGCGTCTGGAAAGTCAGTGATTCTACAAACTTCCCATTAACTTACAAAACTTGTTTGTGAAATAAATTTCATTTCGTACGCCTCCTTCTAATTTCCCATATACACGCACATCTCTAGAAAAGTTCGGATCTGTAGATATACCACACGCGGATTGATGCAGATACTCACGATGATGCGTTCTATCGTAAAGCCATCTTGGATACGGGCCTTCATGTAATACTCGGCTTGTTTCTCGTCGAGACTAACTTGTCCTTAGATCAACCTCACCAGAAAAAATCGTGTGCTGCTAATAAATGCTAAAATTATATTGTGGCGCTGCACAGTGGGCTATATATGAGACGCCATAGTGGAGGGCTGCGGAATAAATTTGACCACCATGGGTTCTTTCATTTCCACCCAAGACACCGTGCTCGGGGTCTCACTTTTGCATTCCGCCTTTACGGGAGTGCGGTCGTCGTAGCTTAGTAATTAACTTGCCACCCCGTGCGCTAACGAATAAGGGGTGAAACACTTAGCAGTGTAAGGCCCACCAGAGCGCACTCACAGAAGGACAGCCCTCGCACAACTTGAAGGATATATAACGCTACCTGCCTAAACCGGTATCGCCGTCTGCAGCCGCTTCCTTCGCATTGCAGATGAATTCTCAATTCAATCCTTTCGTCTCTGATTTCCCTCCCCTCTAAATTATGTGTGTAGTTTTGGAACCCATAGAGCACTTAAAAGGAGGACACTTAAATCTGACACATGAAACATATAACATTTCTGATCGCTTACGCCGCCCGTTACTTGCGCAGGGTTTCTTTAAACACCATCACTCTGCGCCAAGCATCGCGATCTGCTGGAAATGAGAACGGACTGCGTGCGAGGAGATGGAAACGGCTGAAAAGAAGCGCGAAACCCACGCCGCTATGGCGGGGCTGGTCAAAAGAACTCGGAGGCTTTCCTCCGCTCTGTCGCGCAGCGGCGGCCGGTGCGCCCTTATATTAACGACGGCCGTTTCGCATCGCAAATCCCTTTTAATCGCCGTAGACTTCCGTGCGAGCGCTCGGGATGACCAGGGTGGTGCGAGAGATCGTCCCGCGTACAAACGGCGGCCTATAGGGTCTGGACGGTTGCGATGATGGCGAGACCGCAAACAAGCAAGCACGCACGCGAGAGAAAGAGTCGAGCCTCGGTGCGAATCGCGCGAAAGCGTTACAGCTAAAGAGCGCCGGCAGGCAAGCGGGCGAGAAACTTCCATCGAAGCAATTACGGGGTTACGAACGGCTCGCCATTGCGAATAACGGCGCCATTCTTCCCGAGCCACGCGCTCTCTGACGGTAGCTACTTTGCGCGAGGCGATGTGCGCGGCCCTGCAGGGCCTTCGCCGAACACCGCCGCAGGCGCGGTTTTACGTGCTACCGGCGCGTTGGAAATTATTGCGGTGACAGTTTGCGCTGCGATGCACTGTGTGTGCGGTCGTTTAGTTGAACGAATATTTCCCGGCAGCTAGTTCTGAGAGCGTAATTCTCGTGCTTTGGATGTGGCCTCATACGAGTATATATATATTTATTGCTGTTATTTTCTATTTGCTCAACCGTTACGTTCTCAAGCAGGTGTGGTAGGCTTATTGGTCTTTAGAATACCATGGAAATATAATTTAGTCTTTCTCAATTTGTTTTTCAGTATCACGTGTCGCCTTATTTGGAATTAGAAGGCGCTTGCCGGTTCGCAGCAGATATGGCCAGAATTTAGTTAGTTCCTCCTACCCTTTCTAGCATGCAAGTGTCTAGACAACTCTAAACAATCTTCCGCCCTCCTTCACCGTTTCTTTATTCCTTCCTTCCTCCATCCATCTCTGCATTTCCTTTCTTTCCTTTCCACCAGCCCGAGTTTTGCCTTCACAGGAAAGGCAGTATAGTAACGTCCACAAGATTCACTCGTTCGTTCCACGAAATCAAGGTGCCGATTGTGGGGGCCACAGAGTCTTCGAGGAGCGCAACTACACACGTGTATCTGCTTCACCACTAAAAGCAAAAGTAATGAACAATAAAATAATTTGGTAACGGTTTACCGACACGCGTTTACCTCAATACATTAAAGCGTGCAGGGGCCGTGTCATAAGTAATCAAGTTCAGTCACGTGCGCACTTCACTAAGCAAACTGAACAATTATGTATCCATTAACACCTCAATACACACGCCTCAGTGAGTTCACGGTAGCCACGATTTAACGGCTACTCTTGCACAGATGTCACATTTACAGTTATGGACACTCAATTTGCCTGGACCGGGATGACCAAGATGTCTACGCGAACACGCTCTTGTAACGGCAAGAGATAACGACGAGACCGAGATGACATGCATGGCAGCGAGTACCCCGCCGTTCTGGCGATCTGAGCCTGTTCATAAAGTAGCCAGAGATACCTCCTTCAAGATAATCACGCCTTTGGGACGACGCCGGTCGTTTCTGAGTCGGCGCCCTGCCGTTCGTCCCCGCTAACGGCGGCGTTCCGAAAGCCAAGCCGTCACGAAAGACCTGCCGCATACACCCGCTGTCTCAATAGTGTGCCCCGGATGTCCTACGCGTCTCTACGTAGCAGCGAGGCAGGGCGACACGCTACGTTTGTGCCCACGATACGGCACGTGGGAAGAACTTCGTTTCTATTACTGGCAACGCCTGCGGGGCAACATGTGCGTCACTCCCTCTCCCTGTCTACAACTGCACTATGCCAGGAACGTAGTGTAGCATAGCGTCACTGCGACTGCGAGACGACCTATAGACGCGGGGTGCGGGTTTCCGGTCAGAGTTCGTCGTGAGCACGGAGTTGGGGCAGGGGCGGCGGCGGGGGTGCGGGATGGGAGGTGGGCACAGCCTCCGGAAACCGTCTTGCTTTTCGTGAGTTCGGTTAATGGGGCGGGAGTATAGAAGTTTGTTCCGGGGGGCTACGCTCGGCGTGCGTAAACGGCGCTTGTCCCGACGTGGCGAGAGAGTGCGCGTATACGTAACATGTGCGCGCGTGCGGTAAGATGCGCGTCCCGCGACGCGCGAAGTATTGGGCGGCGGTTGCGGCTAAAAACGGGCGATCCCGGCTAAAATCGCGAGCGTAACGAGGCGCGGTTTTCGCTTACGTACGGGGAGGCGGGGCGTGTCGTTCGTACAGTCGAGAGATATTACTAAAGCAATGGCGCGACGCGTGAAAAATTATCGTTCCCTTATCGATGCCTTTACGACGAGACCACACCGGTGTTTCCTGTAGAATGCGAACGTAAAGCTTCAAAGGGCGAGGTGTTTACGCAGGTGGCGTACGTTGGGGGTGGTCTTCGTCATTGAGTAACACGAAATAAGGAATAATCTACTTTGGCAGTCCTTTGCTTTCTATTTATTTCTATATCGTGATGCATTTTAAGCGCACGCGTAGACATGAACTTTACGTTCGCAAAAAAGAAAGAGAAACATGGATTGCACTCTTAAGAAAACGGCTGTTGTCCGTACTGCTCTCACAGTGGCGTGCTACCGCGATGAGGCGGCTGTCAACTTGAACTCGGAGTAGAGATGACGACAATCGGAGCTAAAATGTTTTACAAGCGACAGCGATCGATAAGGACTGTTGGAGCATATTTTACAAGGCCACAACTAAAGATTTATGAAAATCCGACGAACATGTTGCAATACATGTGAAGCGAAGCTTCAGTCAAGTGGTTTGTATTGAATCCTATACAACTAGAATTGCGCTTCCGTTCATCCTATGCAGCGTGCAAACTCAAGCGGGGTTTGTTTGTTCACCGCAAACGACACAACTTTATTATCATGCAACTTTTATGTTTATGCACTGCACCGCTAATAAGATATGTCGAAATGAAAACACCAAATTAGGATGATGCGCAGCGTGAGCCGTGAACACAGTGATGCCACGAAGACAAAGACGATGCATGATGTATGATCGGCGCTTGTTGACATGTGTATTACAGGTATGTGTGACAGGTGCATGCACAGAAAAGTACGACACATATTTTGCAACATTTAAGGATTATGCGTACCGGTTGTGTCACAGTGGCACATAACAATTCTGGAGGATTGGCCAATAATTGGCGCACACCCAGTGGCAGATATCGAATGGCTAAATTGAAGAAAATCAGGTAAATAATAAAAAAAAGCATTCGTTGAATATAATGCGCTATTCTTTTAAGAGGTCGGTGTGCTTCTGAGACACCTATAAAAGCCGACTTATATGTTCAATCTTTATGATGGGATATTTTTCTCCGCAGAACAGGGGTGCACTTACTCGCAATGCATTGTCGGTCAGCATAGAAGGGTCATGTAAGCCAGTTTGCTGGTACTAGCAGTCAGCGCACTTATAAGCTTCGTATATATGTATATGCACAAATATGTCCGCCCAGATATCGACCGACCCAGCAGCAGCATGTTATGCATGCCAAACCCGGAAGGGTAGGCAAGGAAACCTACGCTTTAAAATGCAGATGCAAACGCGTGTTATTCTTATTGACATGAAAGCTTACATATTCGGTTGAGCTCCTTCCGCCGAAGACTGCAAGCTGAATCTCTCTTCTGCGTTGTCAATTTCAGTGCGGAACATGGCATAATTGCTATTATTTATCGTTCTCAGACTTAGAAGCCATAAATAATTTAAGACTGTCCTCTCTTCTACTACGTACCACATATTCCGAGACATTATTTATGTCCCGGATTCGATCCCTGCTTAGGCAGCCGAGTTTTAGATTATTATAATTGTTATTTGATTTGTAAACATATACACAGGAAATGGAAAGCGAGGAGCAAGGCTGGCAACTGCCACCGGAAGGGGCACAACGCCTGCGAAATGCAAAATCACTCGTGTGCATATAGGTTTAGGTGTTAGTTAAAGAACACCAGGTGGTCAGCATTAATCCGGAGTTCCCCACTATACGGCTTGCCTCATACTCACATCGTGGTTATGGCACGTAAAATTCCAGTGTTTAATTTGTTTTCTGTCGTATATCGCCTTCTAAGTATACGCTATATTCATACAGCGTGAGCACCGCGCTCCAGTGTCGGGAGCTGTATAGAAAACGCGTCCCCGCAGCTGGAACTAAAGCAGGCGCGACGACGCAAGAAGGACTCTCTCTTTCGAAATCACTTCCTCCACGGATCGGGCGGGCAAGGCGCGTACAGAGACAGAGAGTGATGCGGTGCTCGGGGTATATATACAGGGGGCCGCTGGAACGCTTTGCTACCGAGGGAGCGTCGCGAGGACGCGAAGGCGGGTCAGGAAAGGGGATTCGGGATTGCGGCTGGAAGACGTAATTAAAACGGCATTCCGCAGAATGATCCAGCGAGCCGACCGGCCAGCCGGCCTGCCCGGTCAGCTCCCACCGCGCAGAACCCGGTGGCCTCCAAATGAGTCTGTCCCGGAGTAAGAAATCCGCTCATGAATGGCTTCGTCTGCTGCCGCGGTCCTGCAGATGATCGTCGCTGGGTTAGAGGAAAAGGCGGGGGTAGGGGGGAGGTATGAGAGCGGGTCTGGCTGAGCGGCGGCTTCTCGGAGCACCATCGTCCTCTCGGCCGAAGACACGGTCACTGAGGAAAAGGTGAGGAGGCTAAAGAGCCCGGGAAGAGTCGACCCTTAGCGCTGCGCTGCGGACGTCGCGGAATGAATTGACCAGCCTCGCGGAACTTCGCCGGTCAGGAAGAAGGCTAGCCTGCTTGGCTTTATAGGCTCGGATTGCTCCGTTCTCTAAGCCGCGAGTTGCGGAGTCGCGGCCTTCGGCTCGGCTGCCTCATCGCGGCTCTGCGAAGTGTGTGCGTGGGTGCACTCCACGCACGTCTGTCCTGGGAAAGTTGTGGCCGGCTGGTGTTTAATTTATGGGACCAGGTGGGACGAGCGAGAGCCGCATTGGCGGTCGCTCTGCAAACAAGCCGTGTATATACGGCAAAGGTAGCAGTCGAGCTGAGGTAAGCATTCGAGATGACGAATGTCAAATGATGGAGGTGCAAGGATTGAGGTCACCGCACTTCCGGGGGGTCGGTTATGACCAGAACTGTATTAATCCATTGGTTGATCAACTATATATACCTAATATACCTAAACCTAATACCTAATATATATGTATTTCCGGAGTCCCCCACTACGGCGTGCCTCATAATCAGATCGTGGTTTTGGCACGTAAAACCCCATAATTTAATTAATTAAATCAATTGAAACGGCTAAAGATGCGCACCAGATGACGATGAGGATATCAAGCTTCAAGCATCTGACTCTATGCATTGTGGGTGTACAATGCTCTGTGCCCTAGCTCAAATTTACTTTAAAAGCCGTACTTATGCTTGCCCTTGAAGTGTCAGTAGTTTGCTTATATATCATCCAATTTCTTTTTTCTCCCGCACCTGACGACACTCGCGTGCACTTGTCTTCCCTGCGCTTTATTAAAAGACAGTTTCTAAAGCCTATTCGCGAATAAGGGCTATTCGCTGACAATGACAATCATCGTAATGGTTTATGTAAACATTTTTAAATTACCTTAGAGCACCATACTTACCGCGAATTCTATAGCTTCGATTTGTTGAATACTTACCTACAGTATGTTCGTAGCTACGTAGCTGCGTATTTCATACGCTATCAGCGGATACTACTTTGTTTGCATTGCTCTTCTATCCGCTATCTTCTAACAGCTTGCTTGTTTTTGGTATCCTTTGTTCAATTTATGAGCAAACAAATTGGCAGCCATTGCTAGGACAGACGACAAATACTCTTCTCCTCATCTTTATGTACACCTGAAAGGCGAAGACAAATACTCTATTTTGCACTTTTGTTTCTCTCGGAAAAAAAAAACGCGCGAAGTGCAAGTATTGCATGAACAATGTGCTACTACTCTCCTGGAAAAAAAGAAAAAAAAAGAATGAGGGCGTTGTGTACCGGCACAAAACCAGATAAACATAAAGAAGCGAATAGGACGACAGAGAAGAATCGTTTCGTTGAACAAAGAAAAAAAAAGTAAAAGAAAAAGTAAAAAAAAAAGAACGCACGTAAATCGCGAACGCACAGAGAAGGAGGGCTTGGCTAGATACGCAGATGAGCATACAAACAGGCCAACAAACACGTATCTGTTGAGCCGAAGCAGCGGGAAGCCGGGCCCTCAGCATTTGGTAAGTTGATTGCCAGAGCTCCCGGGTGGAAAGGCACGGAGGGGGGAGTGTTCCATCAGCTCAGAGTCGGGAGCGCGTCCTCCACCGCCCTGTTTCCCGAGTTCGCCTCGAACCCTTCGTGTTGCGAAGCCGCCCAGCGCCACGTGGTGCTCTGCCACGTTTTCTCGCCTATAGGCAGCGAGTTGTGGCATGGCGGCCAGCGAAACACTTGACTGCAAACCTAAAGCTCGGCAGGCGACGATCCGAGCATCACTAAAGGGGCCCCAAGACGCTCATTTCTACCAGTCCCTGTATTTCGAACCTGGGCCACCTTTAGTCGCTTCTATTGCGTCCTGTATTCCTTCTACTGCGTCAGAAGGCGTGATGACGTCGAAAGCAAACCAGTCACTACTACTCGGCAGTACGGCATGTTCTTTAGCGCATTGGTGAAAGCACAAATAACAGAAACTGCCACGCTACTTGCAACAAAGATGAAGGAGGGACTGGAGTAGGCCTTTCTTCAATAGATAACTTCTACCTTCCCTGCGCACTTTGGTTGAAAATATGACTACCCGATGAAGTGTGATCCTTTTATGTAAACTATGGCAGGGTCTGCTGATTAAATGCATAAAATTGTCCCGATTCCAACGCTGTGTTGCAAATAAAAAAAGCTGATATTTGTAATATAAACGCAGCAGAATAATGAAAAGACAACTATGAAGGAGCGAAATGAATGCGCATAAACAGCAGTGAGATAGGAAGTTCCGTCGGAAATAGAGGAGAAAGCGTGCGTAACGGCTTGCGAATTGTACATGAACAGTTCGACTTGCCACACAAGACGTACTTAGCAGCTGTCTCTGAACACAAGCTGCACGCAGAAAGAAAGCTTAAGAGACGAAGAAGAACGGCTTCCACGAAACCTGCTTACGGTAATTGCGTTTCAGAATAGGCATCTTCAACGCGACGGTAGACGCCACTAGAGATAAATGACTTACGTCGATGTCCTTTGAGAAAGAAAACGTAAGCTAAAGGTGCCGGTGGCCTGCAGAATGTAGGTTTACTACGGACTGAAACAGTTTCGTGCTGACCTGATGCTAGTGGAGAACTAAGCCGGTTTGTCCTGGCTATGGATCATGTGCGAATCATTCCGATAGGTGAAGACGCACTTGAAAAAATAAGCGTTCTTAGTCGGGACAGAGACCAATGCAGCGCAATTTCTGAAGCCTTCGTTTTTGTAGGGACTTAGACGTCCGAGTTTAGAAGACGGGAGCAGAGCGCGCGAGTGGCATTACGCCAAAAGCTGAACATACAAGGGGTGTCACGATACTTCGTTGCTACCGCGCAACGGGTGCACAATCGCATTATTGTTCGGACGGAGCAAAGGTCGTTTGTTACCTTTCGAATTCACGACGAAGGAACCTTTTTTACGGTCTCTGGGGTGCTCCATAGCGCTATAGACTTTGTAAATGGAACTAGAAGATTGCAAACACATTGGAAATGTTTGCTTGCCATGGTCCCTCTGCAATGCTGTTGTTAGTGGCCACTGTAAAAACATCGCACACTTTGACTATTGGGTCTTGCCTGCTTCCAGCATGAGCAGCCGGCTGTTAATAGTGCAACAAACCCACTAACTCTTAACTATATATCTTCTTTTTTTTGTCGCTTTAGAAACGTTGAAGGTAACTTGGAAGCTGTGGACATTTTATCGTTGATGCTTGAGTTTTTCTTCATGCGCTGCAGCACACATGTTACCGTTCTTACACAAAATTGAACTTCAAAGCGGAGGGCCGTTACCATTTCATTGATCTTACATAGAGCCTTTGCCAGAAGCTTACGTTAGTTAAAATCCGGAAAGAAACACCTAGCGGAGTTGGTACAATGCTAGAAGCCACCAGCAAAAAACGATGGCGTGGTTTATAGAAGGACCAATTGGTACATCGTACCTGCAGAAAGAAACCATTGCAGAAAAGGCTTTATCCGTCTACCTCCTTGGTGTTTTTACCCGCCGTTTTCTGCGTCGGAGTACTTTCCCAACGGATAGATGAAAATATGCTACTGACAGTAACGCTGGCAACACCACTGCGGATTTTGACAAGAAAGAAATGAAGGTCGCAAAATAGGCCACTTAGGCTTAGAACTCGTCTTTATCTTTCCTTGCTCTTCACTGAGCGCATACCAACCGACCGGCGTTGTAGGCGTGAACAAACGGTAGCTCCGGATACAAGTGTGAAAGGTTAAAGGGAGGAAGCGTCACGGTGCCAGTCGTTTGTTTGCCCGCTTCCCTCGCGGTAGCCCCCGAAGAGATCGGGACGGGAGCAGTCCCATCCCCGCCCTGCTGCCTGCGAGCTCGGCGCCCATTCTTCGTCGCCTTCCCCACAGACAGCGTCGTCGCATCCAATGCGAGCGTCGATCTGTTTGTGACAGTATGTTCTGCTCGGCAGACAAGCGAGTCGGAAGCGGCAAAATCCCTGGGCAGTGCGCGCGCGTGTGTCAAGGCGACACAAAGGCGCACTCACAGAGGGGAAGTCGGCTTCACAACACGGCGACCGTTGCAGAGGGAAAGCAGCCGTAGCGGGAAGGCTCTTTTTCTTCCTAAACGGTCGGTGAATGCTTGCGCTGAACGCATCCCCTGGGCTGACTAAATCTTTCGAAGCAAAGACAGAGAGAGAGAGCAACAGTGGTGGTCTCTTTGTAGGCTTCCAACTAGAGCACACGCCTTTTTTCTATCTGCTTTTTTTTTCTCCTTTTTTTTTATTAGATTCGGAAGAACACTGAAACGCCGTTCAGACTGCCTCTTTTAGCGCTTCCACTATAACGTGTGTACTTACATGCTCTGTGTTTGTGCATACTGCTCTGCTTTCTAGACTGGCGCCCGCATAGCCTTTGATTAGAGTTGGCGACAGCTTGGTAAACGAGCTCACGGGACAGTGCCAGACTTAAAGGCAGTGGCGACGGCCGCCAGTTTACGGCATTCGTCACTGACACTTCGCTCGTGCTTGGATCACTGTATTAGCAAACACGCGTTAGACAAAGGCCAGAAATTGGTTCTGTCTTAAGCCTATTTATCTTGAAGACTGGCAGGTTGCTCTGCACAGGGATCTGTATGCAGATGTAGCCTTACAGTCAGTACTACCTTCTGTGTGTTCTATATTATTTTGGCCAGTTGTAGCAGGACGCAGGTGTACATCTGGTCAAAACATAAAAGTGTATCGAAGGGACATCGGAATCAGAGTACGTGAATCTAAAAGCTGCGAACTTGGTGCGTGTTCTCAGAAAAACCTGGTGTGATTCGAGCGTACAAGCCTAAAAGAGTGTACAAGAGCGTACAAGTTACACCACAAGAGGGTGTAACTTGATTTGCAGATTTTTACTGACAATTGTAGGGAAACATACAAAGCACAGAACTTTTCTCAAGGCACGAAAATTGAATGGTAAAAAAAAAGACGAACGAAATCAAGGAACAGAAAACATTCACGAGCTCAACCATACCAACCACATTGAAATTGGCACACTGAAGAAAAAAAAAAAGGGGGGGGGGGGAGGGGGCAGCAACCCTTTAGATGTTATTCTTCATGGCTGAAATAAGCGTGTCAAAGTGATGAGGAAGCTTAAAGTGCTACAAAGCTTTGACGCTGTCTACACTGTATATATATACTACGTACTTGGGCGCTTCGTCAAGTACAGTCCTCCATCAAAAGCACACGAGCCACTGAATCTCACCTTCACAGTTTAGGTCCCCATGTGGCCATGTGTTAGAATTCGCAGTCTGTAATTATACAGGCGAAGAACAGCGTTGTGAGGTTTTACAAGCGGTGGTCACAAACTGCACGAACATTCTACGTTTTCTCAGATCACAGGGTTCGTAAACTTTTGAGGCCGACTGTACTTGGCTTCCGAGACGGCCGGTGCATCCTCTCCATTGGCTGTCGTTCGTTCATTGCCCTTTAGATACGGGATGTCCCTCGGGACGGTCCGAGCCTCTATTCCTACGCTAGCGCTTGGACTACGGTAACCTAGTATTCCAGCTTTTCATCCTCCTCACGGTCGGGGTTGGGCGCTGCAGTGGACCCGGTTGCGCCATGGTTGTGGCCCTTATTTCGGGATTAGGCCCCGCGTGGGCCTCTAGCACAACGAGAGCAGTGATTGAGAAAAAAAAAGAAATGAATGAGAACAGAAAGCATAACTTGAGGGTGTGTATTGTACAGACGCACATCGATGCATACATTCTCAGAGCGACAGTCGCGGCTGGTCCATGATTGACGTACATGATGACGCGGGCTTTGCGCATAGAGAGAAAGATTTTCGCTTTACTAACAGGCATGGGGGGACATGCAGCGTGCTGCTCGTTTTCTGCGCAATCTGGAGGCAACAGCTAGGACTCCTTCGTGCTGCTTTAGTAGCGCACCTTCTTTGAATACATTGCCTAAATTGCACATCGATGTGTGCAACGTACACGTGGACTTGCGTTATACTGCAGAGGCATTGGGTGGTCACAATACCATGAACGTCTGCGCAATTATTAGTGTATGTCATAGGGGAACTAACTCAGGTACGATTCCGTGGCGTGGTGTGTAGCTTAGCATGCGCGTTCACGTAAAAGAAACTTCTAATGGCGAGTGGCCTGCATTAAACTATGTCGTGTCCCCTCTCTTTGTCCTATCAAAGTGATGCATGTGGTCAACTTCATTACATCGTACCTGACTTGTCTTTGCGTTGTTACTTTCTTATGAACCACGCGCGACACCCATTTTTTTAGTCTTCACTATAGATTAAGCGACTGGTGTCTCGCTTTAACAGTGACTTTCACTGTTGCGTTCATTCGTAGTCTCCGTGAATCTGTGGCACAACTTGCATTGTTGTACTTAAAGCATATGACTTTCGACATCACACACTAATTCTCGTATATGATATCAAACTGCGGTAACCTCGATACCTTAATGCTATTCCATCACTTCAGTACAATCGCAGCCTCAAGTACCGTGTGTTACCGTTCACGCGGCCTCGTAGAGGAAAACAAAAGAAGCAAGGAAGGGTAGAGAGGTCAACCAGACATACATCCGGTTTGCTATCCTGCACTGGGGGAAGAGGGTAAAGTGAAGAAAAGACAGAAGAAAGTGAAGACAGATCACGATTGCGCGCGCACTTGAAGGTGCGAGCCATGTTTATAAACGGTGGCCGAGACCTGTCGGCTTCAGGTTCCCTGACAACGCCCTGGTTGCTTTCTGCGCCAGCGATGCGAACGGCTCCAAGAATCTTGGTTTCTGAAAACGGTCACGAGTCCAGCTGGCTCAATGAGTGTCCTCGTAAGTGTGGGCTACAGTCTTGATACATGTAACCAGCGCCGTTTCAAGTCGCCATCTCCTCAGTCCACGTCAAGTTTGCCGCGTAAATACAGAAAAGAAAAAAAAGGAAAAGGACGGAGCAGTACGAGGCAGGACTCGTTACTCACCGGGGACGTATACGAGCCTCTGGAAGCGGTGGTACTTGATCTCCTTGAAGGTGTAGCTGCACAGGAACACGGTCTCTTCGTCCTGCGGCAGGCTGGCGTCCAGCACCTCGCTCGTCATGGTGGCGCGGTACAGGCCGTCCCTGCGCTCTGTCGTCAGCTGCACGTTGACCAGCTCCGCCTTGTCGTCGTCCGAGTCCGGCAAGAGCCGGTACATCTTCAGGTGCGGCATGGGGAATGCGCCGTCCACCTCGCAGAGGAGCGTGGCGCGCTCCGAGCTCGACTTGGTGTAATTGAAGTGGAACGTCGATGGCGGCGCTGCGATAAATGCATACAAGATGAGCAAGATACGTCTGAAGTATTGGTGGAGACAAAACAGGGAAGACAGAGAGCCGGGCTCGTTACAGGCACATATAATTTTACAAGGTAACGTTGAGATAGGCATGGTGCTTGACTGCGATATGAAACCTGATCAGTTCAACCAGGCTAGCTAACTGTTTGTTGCTATCCCTTTTCAAAGGCAAATACACGTGGCATACACGATTGTGATTTACTTATCTGAGGATGTCGTAAATGTCGGCAACTTTCGTCGCCAGTTTTTCCACAATATTTGATTGTTATGTAATTGTTAACACTTGACTGTCATATGCAGATACGCAAAGGACATAAGGTACCGTAATTAAAAGTATAGCGATGAACGTTTTCCCAGCGTATACAGGTACCCGATGTCCTGATAGTACAATCGGTTGAGCGCCGGCGAGGGACCGCGAGGATTCCCTACTGATTGTTATAAAGAATAGTCTCTTTCACGTGTCACGCATTAGGCGCAAGAGACCATTTTCATAATTCACAAGTGCGCTTCTCTGCACTGCACATCACACTGCACGGCACAGACGAAGCGCTAGTTACACAAGCTGGACCTTGCCTATTGCGCATGGCTTCATGATGACAGCCACGTATACATGTTATATGTCATAATACAACCGAAGTGTGCTTGCACACGCTGTTTGCGAAAATTACTGAGCCGGCATTATAGCTGGGCAAAATGCCTCGCCAGAAAGTTAGATTTACAATCATGAAAAGTGTCTATCAAGTCGGGCTTTCCACGAAAACTATTGTCGAAGTTCGGTGGATGGTCATATTGCATAGTCGCAGCGCATGTCGTAATGCAAAAAATCGTTTGTTCAACAAATACATCATGCCCATTTAAATTTTTGATTAATTTTAAATGTTTTTGTCAATAACCAGCATGACAATCAATACAGCTCTTACTTCCTTTCTTCCTTCCTCCCTTTCTTTTTTTATCTTTACCGAGAATATTCGTGAGTCATTTTATTCGCAAAGCCCATTGTGTGGTTCGTGAAAAAAGAAACCGCACTGAAGACGGATGTTCACAATGTGTTTTTATTTATTTATTATTAGCAGAAATGCTGCGAGACATAGAAATAGTGTAGGAAGGCGGATTACGTTGATTCTGCGCTCAGCGTTCCCGGCAGTACGCTCTGTCACTCTTATTTTTAAATTTATTTCTGTATCACGCACACTAACACGCACTATCTGGAAACAGTTTGACACTTGTACCTGTCAAGCTCCATGCCTGTATTTCTTCAATATTTTTTTTCGGCACTCAAGCTTTAGCCACAACGAGGTAAATCGATGTAACGTCTCCTTATCGAAACTTTCGCTGCTTCCGTCAGCAAATTCAGCAATAACCAGACACGCTGTCTTTACGGAAGTAAGGAAAAAAAGAGGGAGACTTCCTTAACCTCGATTAGGGTTCTTCGCGGAGCCAAGAAAGCCACGAGAAGCAAGAGCGCAATTTTTCCTTGCTCGGTAAAACGGCAGAAAAAAAAATGAGGCAAAATTTCGCGAATTCGACGGTAAACGCAGCTAAGATAGGCGATACTTCAAGGAACATCACCTCGACGGAAGAGCCCCGCGGGCTCCGCGATTTCACCGCAAGCGCAGCACGAAGACAGCTAAATATCTTTATTTTCGCCATTCGCATGGCGGGAGAGAAGCCAGCCAGCCAGCCAGCTCAGGAGACAACGTCAGGCAGAGCCGCCTCCGCCAGACACGCGTTATCAATAACGCGGTCTCATCGCGCGCTAAGGAAGGCAGCGTCGCGCGACCCACAAAGGACGGGCCTGTCGTTGCCGTCGGGACCAGGTAGGTGGGTAGTTGTGCGTAGGCACAGCCGAGCATAAAACACCGCCTAACATCAGCAGCCGCCACCGGCACCACAGGCACTTTGGCTTCCGAGAGGAAGAAATAACAGGAGACATAAGAGAGATATAGAAAAAAGAAAGAGATAGAGTCAGTTTCAGGAAGAAACGCCGCTAGAAATGACGTCATTTTCTCTTCATTCCCTGTTTTTTTTCTTATTTTTTTTTCTTCCGGCGAAAACGGGAAAGTAGAGATCGCCAAACTAAAGGAGTAGGAGAAGCCTAGGAAACGGGGCTGCCTGTCCCGGGAGTGGCTGGCGAAGGTACTCCGCGGAGCCCAAAAGGAAGGTGCGTAAGAGAGGAAGAAGAAGAGGGTACTGAGGATGAAGGGAGGGGGGGGGGGGGTGTGACTGTGAGTCGCAGAGAACCGCGCTCAGGAGACCAAGGCGCGACGTGGAGCAGAGGCTGCTTGCTGCTGGTCGATAACCTGTTTGCTCAGATAGCTCTCGGCTGGAGGTGGCATGTGGTGCCACTCTCGGTCCTTTGCCGGGCTGCGGTATTCACACCTGTGATACAGTCGTCGTTGTCACCGGTTGCTCTCGCAGCGCCGGTCTCAAGACTCTCGTAATAGCGCGCCCGAGACGCGCTTACGCTCGCTCACACCTTGAACTTCATCACCGGTAGAATTGAGCTTCATCGTGTTTAGCTTCCGCTACTTCTTTATTGGACATAATGTTTTCTAGGAATCGGGCTCTGTTGCATATCAAGGTACGTTTAGCAATACGAAGAAAATCCAATATATTGAGACAAGCTGGAAAATATATAAATAAAAAATTGTCGCAGTTTCACCCGAAAGGCGAATCATCAATTCCGATAGCAAATTAGTAGAGAGCTATACGGAGTAAGGATAGTAGTTTTGTCTGCTGTATAAACTTGGACATGCAGCAGCACCAGCAACGCGCAGAACTGTTGTCGACACCGCCGGCGTTTTGCCCGCGTTCGCACTGAACGCGCGCGGCGTTTTTATATAAATATGCATTTGGTGCCGCAGCTAAATGTCGCCTCCCCTCCCTCTCTCCCTCCCGTCCCCCCACAGCCTTTCGCGTGACGGAAAAAGTCGCGCTTGCTCTCTGTATATGGAAAAGGAGGAAAGAGACGCTTAATTCTGCAGCCCTTCAGGGAGCACGGTGCAGAACGCGCGTTTGCTCTTCGACGTGCGTTCGCTCCCTATGAAAGCGCGCGTCCCTCGCGCCATTTCACTCGCACATACAGCGTCCGGAGCGCGGCGACGATTTCATCGCCGTTGACGTCATTCGGAACCTCACGGCGACGACGACACCGACGGCAGAAATCCGCTTTGGAGTGTCCATATAATTGCTATCGCAATAAAAGAGTGGTATGATTGAACCTATAACGAGTCTACCAAGCGATTGTAGTGAAATCTACAAGTTGCCGAGAAAAAAAAAAGTACGCTTGGTTCTTACAAGACATTCAACCTATACAATGCATTGCGAAGTGCTCATAATTTCCTTCATAGGGTATTTTTACAATGCAAATTAAACTGTTCACAAAGGTAGAACCTTGGGCGAGTTGTAGTTTGTGACAAAACAAACACAGCGCGTAAGACAGACACGACGCTGCTTGATAGATAGATAGATAGATAGATAGATAGATAGATAGATAGATAGATAGATAGATAGATAGATAGATAGATAGATAGATAGATAGATAGATAGATAGATAGATAGATAGATAGATGAGGTAGATGAAGTTGGAAGCACGTACCTCCTGCTACTCCGCTTCACTTACATATGAGCAAGGCACTATGGGATGTGAAAATTACTCGGAAACTACTACTGTTTAACATAAACATAAAAAAGAACTGATTGATTGAAGATCGCACTTCACACTTAAGCGCGAGAGTGAGAGTGAGAAAAGAAACGAATCAAATTAATGTTCGAAGACACTCACTTGCAACAATTTTGTTGAAAGTAAGCGCCTTGTGTGCCTTTCTTTCTTCTGCGCCGGGATTGTTTTTCCATGAGCTTTTCACACGTGTAGTTAGTTATATGTAAAGCCACCCATCAACAGGTCCATACTAAAGGGACTTTACTGCGTCTCCTCTTTGTGGTGGAGGTGCCGTTAAGTCTGTCAAGATGTAGTGACACTGCAATCTGTCCCGTGTTCACTTTTTCTTACTCTTGCGCTTCGCCCAAACGAGATAGCATGAGCAATATATGTATATTTTTTTTCCATTGAAAGGTGACCCCTTAGCTGGTTTTGATGCTTTCGACAAGCCGTGGCACGTAGATGAGTGCTGAAGACGGCAGCATTGTGTGAGGTAGGAGATCGATATAAGTGTTCTGGCCATTGCATCCTCTTCTCGCGTGTAGCTGTTTGCGCGTAATGTTAGTCAGCACACTTGGTGCACGTTCAAGTAACTGACTGCTCGCAGCACATTAGGACGAGGAGTTTTGGTACATTGAGCAAGGGCGTGTCATACTTTCGCTGAGCAATGAGGTCAAACCTCAGTGCCGATCATGAGAAAAAAAAAAGAATAAAAAAAAAACATTCGTAAGAACTGGCGCCGTCCAATCATGATCGTTGACCAGGCGCATGAAGAGGGGAGGTGGGGCGAGGTGAGCAACACGCCATCTCTTAGAAACAAGAATAATTGTGAAGACTGCAACAGTTTATTATGTTCCTGTGTGCGTAACGTAAGCTTCATCAATACTTCTTTTTGGGCGAGTTGGTACATCTTGAAGCTTTGGGTGACAGCGCAAACAGACGACCACAAGAAGGGAGACAAGTACACACAAGCGCTGACTAACAACTGGTTTTATTGTCAAGGATAGCACACCTTATATATGCCAGAGTGAAGCAAGGGAAAGGGGAAAAACTTAAGGGCAAACTCGTGCCAACAACGGAAGCGCAATGCAGCTAACCAAGCGCAACAAAACGCAAACAATTAATTTTCTTAATACCATTGCGCTTGCGTTGTTGGCACGAGTTTACCCTTATGTTTTTCCCCTTTCCCTTGCTTCACTCTGGCATATATAAGGTGTGCTGTCCTTGACAATAAAACCAGTTGTTAGTCAGCGCTTGTGTGTACGTGTCTCCCTTCTTCTGGTCGTCTGTTTGCGCTGTTACCCAAAGTAACGTAAGCTTGCCGGCTCGAGTGTCGATCCATTTTGTGTGCATTAAGGAGATGGTGTCCGTACCATTGCACTCGTTACCTTCCTACAATGATCCGCTTCCACGCAATGCCAGTCAGCACGATGGCGAGCGTTAACACGATGTAGTCCTGCGTAGCATTCTTCTCAGCAGAGAAAACGTTCGATTCCATATATATGCTTTCGCACGGACAGGACGCACCATATTTTGGATGAGGGTTCGGGTTCCGAAGCTGCTTTCTGCGTAACTTAAGCTAGCGGTTAGTGTCTCCTACCGAATACCAAAAGAGCTTTTTGTTTTACCGTGTATCCAGCTGTGGAGGCAGGCCTCAAGTCTGTGGCGGGTGCGAAGTTGTCTTTCTGCTGATCTGGTGCAACGTTCCTATGGAAGCCGCGGCTCACTGTGACCGGCCTGCTGGCTCAGCGTTACTCGGCCTAAGTGGCCCCCGGGCGCGTGTCCCGAATACCTCATTCAACATCGCCCCAGCGCTGGCTTTTTCTGGCCAACGTTGCGCGAAAGTGGTCGCTTCGTACGAAGGAAGGAAGAGAAAGAGAGGGTCGGGGGGGTCGGGCTTTTTGCTCGAACGAGATGGGGCCAGGTTTTAGGCATGCGGCCAATGTTCGACACTTGGGTGCACGTGGCCAATTTTTCTCTCCCCTTTCTTGTTCCGTTTTGTTTCCCTTCTATATTTATACCGGTTGCTGATCGGCGGAGCACTGTAGGGCGGGGTCACAATATCGTGGAGACCTGTAGTGCGTCGTTTGGCAGCGACGATTTGGAACGTGGTTACCGCGCTATGCGCGATGATTAAAGCGCGATGATTTGGAGGTAAACAGCATACGATCTAATTTGAAACCACTACTATGCTTCATGTTGTTACGGAGCAGATTGTTCGAGTAATCATATTCCACTAACGAGACATTGTTTATTAATTTTATAAACGTCGGAAAATGCTGGACAAGGTCGTCACTAGCCTTTTCCCTGCTGCATAGCAAGAAACAACTGACGCGGAGGAAGGAATACGTAAAACGTTTACAGCAGTGGAGTCCACTCATTCACGACATCGCCTCCCGTGTACTACGTTCCCATAGATCGAGTATCACGTGTCCATGCAATTCACGAAACTCTTGATTCAATATCCAGGCAAGATTTGTATTTCATTATCCTTTTGAATCAAATGATGTATATTCATTCATCAAATTTTCATCATGAACGTTGCCCTGCTAAGCACCAGGTCGCGGGATCAAACCACGGCCGCGGCGGCCGCATTTCGGTGGAGACGAAATGTACAACTACCTGTGTCCCGTGCATTGTGAGCACGTTAAAGATCCCCTGGTGGTCAAAATTAATTCGGATTCCCCCACTACCGAGTGCCTCATAATCAAATCGTGATTTTGGCGCGTAAAGCCTCAGAATTCAATTCAATTCCATTCCATTATAAACCAGGTTTGTTGATTTCTTAAAGCACGCGTGCCCTTCTCATACAGCTCGCGCGTTGTTTTTATTTGTCTCAAGAAAGTAAATTGCATAATTAACTCACCAGAAGGTCACCTTTCCGTGTCATTTCGCATCGTCTCCTCTATGCGATGACCAGCGTCTTGTATTTCGCACTACGTCAGACCACCGGTACCCAAGATCGTTCTCACTTATGAAGACTCTTTGACCTTCGTTGGAGCAGAGAGCCGCAAAGCATTCCTGTATATTAAGAAATTGGCCAGCCTCAGTGACCGTTGATGGTACCTTGTACAGCCATGTGTGCGCGCGCATTATTAATTTCACCCCTTATCCTTCTCTTCTTAACTTCTCCTGCTTCTTTCACCACTTCCCATTGTCAGGCACAAACCTGACATGCGTATGGCTCGCCTTGTTTTTCTTCCTTGCATTCGTCTCTGTGCGGCAGTGATTATAGTAGCGCTTGCTCTCATCTCTTCCTTGTGTTGTTGCTGCTTGGCTTCGTGCCTTTATGCGCGTCAAGAATGTCGCATACAGTTGCCCGCCAAAATGTGTTATCATCACTCTGCACATAGTCCCGGAGATATTTCGTCTACTTTACAGTGACTAGACTTACAATGACTAGTTAACCCACGGGCGTTAATTTGCTTGACGAAGACAGCGACAGCACAGTGGGGTGTACTCGTTGGCAAGATAGCTTCAGGACACGTACCATCAAAAATATTCTCAGCGAGATTTTCTGTAAGCTGAGTGGCAAGCAAACACACGTGCGTCTCTCCCCATCTGTCACAGCGTACACTACGTGCACGTCACACCCGGAAGTCCCCTTCTAGCGTGCCTGAAACGCTCTTAATCGAACACGACAAATTTGTCTTTATTTTCCCTGAAATCATGTTAAAAGACGCTGAATAGGGATTACGCCGTACACTTCTTGATGAGTTTCTTCGTCACGTGTAATCTGATTCGCGGATAATTACTCTATAGTTGACAGGGTATCTATGGATTTTTCATTAATTTGGGGGAGTACCACCGAGATATTATAAGTGGACAAGAAAACACAATCTATTCGCGCTGGGAGGCAATAATGTACAGCGCGTAACGCATGCATATCCCGAGACGTTGACTTACGTTATTTTTATTTTTTTTTGCTCTCTCTGATAGAAAACACATTTCAGTACGCCCTCATCAATCATTTAGAGACGCACTCAGATTGAGCTTCAGCGCTCATCTGCATAACTAATGTGAATGCCACAAAGTGTCCAGGGCTCGCCGCTTGAAAGGCGACCCTAAAGAGCACTTAGAAAGTGCGTGTCTCGGAAAGCTTGGCTTCCTTTACTCACAGTTTGCGCCACTCCTGCTTTCTTGTGTCATTTTTTTTGTTTTATTTCTTTCCGATCAGTGAAGTTAGAGGCCGCGTTGATTGCGCGTCACACATACATAATTATAAAATCATGTAACTCCTGATTAACACTTCCCAACGAGGAATCAAACAAAACAACGAACTCATGGCACGCAGTGCGAAAGACCCCCACCCAAAAATATATACAAGGTTATGGGGTGGTGAATGTGGAATTTAAAATCTGCATTTATAGGGAGCAGAAATTTAACGGTTCCCACAATTAAAGCAGCTGACTTCCAAAGCGACGGCAAAATTACCATGATGCACTTGAAAGAGAAACTTTCACTGGTTCACGGCACAGTGAATAATTCATGCGCTTAACAACATTCTACGGTTTAAAAAAACAGTTATGACGCAGATCGAGAATTCTTTGAGCAGCACAAGCGCTGGCTTTTTACGCATTATCAAGAAAAAAAAAGGAAAACGAGAACAGAACTAATCGTTTTTATTATAAGTAAGAGGTTAATGATGATGCACTGAATATTGCTAATGGATTAGCAGCTTGTATATCCGTCACTGAGGCATTGCAGTTTGTTTAGTACTTCCGGCGAATGGAGGTCACTCATTCAGCACATTTTGTTTTGTGAAATTGACACCTAACGAAAAACTCTGACAATGCTAAAGTTTTGAGCACGCTGTGTGGTCAGCACAGTAGTGACTAAGGGACACGCTTCGCCCACCGACAAACCAAGCGTGTGCAACTCATGGTACATTCGACTGGTCGCTTTCTAGCGCTCAAGGAGCCTTGTCGTGGAACAATTTGCCCGGTAGAAAGAGGGCGCTCGGAACGTACCCGCGTGTTTAATTCTGAGCGCGCCTTTCCAGCTCAGAACGCTGGGAGGCGCTCTGAATGAGAAATTTTAAAGCGCAACTGAGGTCCGACAGTGTTCCGGTCACGTGGCTGCTGCAACTCCCGTTATTGAGGCGACGGGAGTAGAGTGGCCTATAGCGGTATCTTTGCATGTGCCCGCCATGTTTGTGTACAACAGAAGCAGCGCCGATGTGGCTCCGCTCGCAACCTCACCTTGCTCTGGCGAGTGGCTGAACGTGCGGCTCCGACAGTCTTTCTCATGCGGGCACCGGGTCTGAGTGAGTCCAATTTGGTGGGCTCCGAAATGTCGCAATTAGAGTCGGAGTGCTTTTGGAACAAGTCGAACGTGCTGCCATGTTTGTGCTGTCATGTGCCGCCATGACCAAGCGGGAAAAGAGCGCGGAATCTTGAGGCCATTGTCTCTCACAACGCAGTTTCATGAAGGCATAAAGACGGTTCCTGAAGTCAACCGCACGTGTGACCGTCTGCGAAGAGGAGCATTCGGCATTCCAATTTGTTTGCAACTCCAGCGTGCAGGAGCTGAGCGTTTATTGTACTGTCCTCCCTTTATTTTCTCAGATTTTATTGCTCCCCCAGCGTAGGCCAGCGGGCATCAGCTGTAAAGAATGTTCCTGCCTTTTTTATTGCTAGAGCAATGATATGGACACTCATGGCGAATTTCTGTCGTCGCCATGATGTACCGCATAAAATATAAGTGCGAGGTGAATGAATGGCCTACACGCCGTATGTGGTGGGTGCGAAGGTTTGCCGAGAAGGCTGGTGGTTTTTCTGCGCGCTCAAAGTTGGAGGTCATGCGATCTAGCGCGCGCAAGGGGAGGAGAGCGCGCGTCTCTCCCTCTATCCCGGCCGTGGCTGCGCACGGCTGTCCGCGCGCCATATGTTTCGTACGCTGGAGAGAACCTGCGGCAGGTGCCAGGACAGACGGCGAGCCGAGATGGCTGGTGGCTTTATGCGCGTTGTCTACCTGCGCGCCTAATGTTGGAGGTCACGTAATGCGAGTTTAGGAGACGCGGCATGGTTAAAATGGCGAAGCAAGCAGCCGCACGAAGCATTTGCTCCAGGTTGCCGGCACTCCTCGTCGAGTTATTTGTGGTATACAGCGCAAAGAAGACACGGGCATAGAAGACACGGAACACTGGACGAGTGCTGTGGGATTAAGTCGAACCTGCCGTCATGTTTGTGCCTGGTGTTTCCTTTTGTACCTGTCTTCTTTGCGCTGCCTTCCCCAAATAACTATGAACCAACATCAAGCCAGCGTTGTGGCAGTGTGTGCTCGGGATCATCGAGTGAGATCTGTTCATGCTTTCCTGTGCGCGCTTGACACCGTGCTTGTTTAGTTAGTTAACGAATGTTTACTGCAATTTACACGGCCTATGAGACGATGAACGTTAATTACTTCGTGTAATTGCCCAATACTTTGCTATCGCTATCAATGCTTCGCCTTTCCGGTAAACCGGCGGCTTTTTTTATCTCCTTCGTTCATCTCGCTCACCTCGTTACCTGACTTTACAAGAGTGAATACACCGTATTTCACTTAACTCTCGCTTGCACTATGTGAGCCTTCGAAGTGACTTCGGCAGACACCTGGATGCTCTTGTTCGATGGGACTTATTTGGCCCGCCTGTGGTTTGGTTCGCGGTTACGAATGTAAATTTGTTTCTCATTGGAACATCTCGCGGCCTTAGCTTCGCGCTTTCGACGAGGCTAGAACGTTACCTCAGTCGTCGACTATGGCTATGATCCGACAGACACATACGTTCACAGAAAAAACGGTAATAAAGCTCTCGCCTCCAGGTGTAGTCTATACAAAGCAATACTGCAGCGCGGTCGCAGTTTTACGAGATAAGTGGACTGTGCGATTCGAATACACGACATTCGAATACACGAACACTTTCATGCGTTGGTGTGCACTGTTCACGTATTCTGTCATTCTCCCAACTACTCTTGTTTCTAACTCTTGCCCCGTTTCTCATATTTGTAGGATTTGACGAATGTGAATTAGGTAACGAAACTTGCGCTAAAAGCAGTGACAGCACAAGTTTTGAAACGACTCGGGGCAAGCAGTTGCTAGCAGTGAAAAGAATTGCTATTTTCATTAAACGAAAAAAAAATGATCGCAGAAAACGTAGTTGCAGGGAATGCATGAAGTTGAAGCTCGGGAAAATGGTGAACGACCAGGATCACGACGTTACGGGAACGGGAGAAGAAGGAGAAGATAATAATATGAAACGACGGGAGCGCAAGAAAATAAAAGTAACATAGAAAGGGAAAGTCAGAACGTCGAAATGAAGCGAGCGACCCAAGTCGACGAGGACAGCGTCACATTCATTTAGTGTCGATTGATCAGCGCCACTAATGAACATGGGGCCGCTTTCTGGGGCTACGTGCGCGCATATTTTGTCTCTGCTGCGGCAGCGGTGAACTGGCCCCTCTCCCCTCCCGCTATTCTCTTCGCTCCTCTTAGCTTTCTGCAATGCATGACTGCCACGGAGAGAACTCAGCAAAATGGATGGCGTGGGCGAGAGGATTGGGTGAGAGCGAGAAGTGGCCCGGGATATAATAAATGCGAGCCCTGAGGCACTGTTTAACATGCACTCGCCCTACGCCATCCAAGTATATGAGGTGAAGAAGGCTGAGGCAGAACAGAGAGAGAGAGCGAGAGAGATAAAAAGAAAATGAGCAAGAAAGAATAATAGTCCGCCGAGAGAGAGAAGAAAGTTGAGTCAATATCGCCTTTCCGCAAAATAGCGAAGAAGCTTCAAAGTGAAAGGTTGTTGGAAAACTAGAGAGATAGATGTAGAAAGAGCAACGAGGAGAAAAGAGGGCGTACAGGCGAAGCCTGGAAGGAAACCAAGAAATTAAGTAAAGTATGATGTTGAGAAGGGAGCAAAGAGAACGAGTAAGAAAGACCCTCCCCCACCAAAAAATAATAAAAAAATGGAGAGGCGCCCAGATGAAGTGCGTGTATTCCCGCAAGCGCTCTTCGAACAAGGCACAACGAACCGATAACACGGGTAGAGGGTCATAAAGGTCTTAATCGAATCGAGGCCTGGGAGCAGCAGCTACGACAACAACGGCGGCGTGCTCGGAGAGAGAGAAAAAAAAAGAAGGAAACGAGAAGTAAATGGAACATGCTTGGGAGAATCAAACATCAGTAACGTCTAGGGCAGAGCGAGCAAATAGAAAAGAACAAAGAAAAACGCATCCCCAAGCGAGGAATTGTAGCCTCGACGACGTCGTCATCTTTTGTGTCCGGCGCACTGGCTTCATTTGGCAGGCGGACACGTCCGCACTTGATAACACGGAAAGAGCTCGGAGGCGAGCGCGCAATGGGAAGGAGGCAGCGTCAACCGGCGCCTTTATACCCAGTGGGCATCGAGGAGAGATACAGAGTACAAGGAGGCCACCAGTAACGACCTTTTCTCCCCCCCTCGCCCCCCCCCCCCCCCTACACATACGCACGCGTGGCTTCTCAGCCTCCAGCGCGCGCCGACGCTAACGACTTCAAGTCGGCACTCCGAGTACCGGATCGAGGGGCCGATTTATGAGCAGCATTTGGCGTTGCGCGCGCGCGTCTGGGGAATGCGCCGTGACGTGTGCGGTCTGTCGTCAAATGCACTTGCCGACTCTTCCCGACTGCCGCGGGGCGGAAAGGAAAAGAAGGAAGCTGATTTGTGACACTTTGGTGGTGCTAATTGACAGTGCCGGCGAAGGAAGAAAGAACGAGCAAAAGAAGCGCCGAGTGCCATCTGTTAGCCCAGAGGGGCTCTCGCAACAAAGACGACGGCTCTTGGGCATGAACTTCGGGAGCGTGATCTTGACCAACACGATTGATTATAGGCAGGGAGAGAAGTCGGAGACGTTTATGACGAAGCGGCTAAGCAGAAAAAATTACTGTCTGCTTGAATAAGCAGGCAAAAGAGTAACCGAAAGGGACCAACGATAGGTGAAACTTCGAGCTATATAGAACGAAGCGTAGAGAACAGATATATAAGAAGGTCAGATGCTATACCCGCCGTGGTTGCTCAGTGGCTATGGTGTTGGGCTGCTGAGCACGAGGTCGCGGGATCGAATCCCGGCCACGGCGGCCGCATTTCGATGGGGGCGAAATGCGAAAACACCCGTGTACTTAGATTTAGGTGCACGTTAAAGAGCCCCAGGTGGTCCAAATTTCCGGAGTCCCCCACTACGGCGTGCCTCATATTCAGAACTGGTTTTGGCACGTAAAACACCATAAGAAGAAGAAGGTCAGATGCTATCGCACTTCATTGTCGTGTCAATTAGCTGCTGTACTTGAGGATCTAGAAATACTAATTGGTGCACCTTCTCGTGGTCTCTCGCAAGTGTACTCACAGATCTTCACACTTTCTCCTTCTTTCAGGCCGTTTGCCTTAAAAACATTGTGCAATTGAAGTAGACCAAATGATAAGGATGCGTACTACACTCGTTAAGAAAGGAAGGAGGCAGGTAAGGCGGGAGGGCTAGCCAATTTAATTATCTCTTATTTAAAACAAACTTCTTAGGATCGCCACTGTGCCCGACATGTATACGACATCTTGGAGGGTATACCTAACTCAATCTGCTATTGGTGGATTTTCAAATGACAAAGAAACACGTTAATCTCGACAGCTCTAAATCGGCGCGCAGTGATCAGACGCACTTATAGACCATAAACCAGTGCCAACCATGCGCCCCGCTCTGCGAAGACGTTATTAACTTTCGTGCGAGACATTGATATCAACGTTATACTTTAGTATGTGTTCAACGTTATACTCTAGGTGTGCCTTGTGTGCAGTAATGCCATTAGTCATCGTATTTGTCTAAAGGAGCACGCTGCTGCTAACAATCTCCCCATAACGTGGTTTGCTGTTTCTATTAGGATTCGTTAGGCAAGTGCCAAACAAAATTGACCAAGGCCGGTATTTTGTAGCGACGCCTTATGACTTATTCTGTACTAGTCTTATCATCCACCGCTCACGGCCGGCTGATCCCGTTGATAACGTGAGCGGACCGTCGCTCTGACCACTGACAAAGCGCGATAAGCGCGAAACGGCATTAGCATCGAAAGGCATCGCTGCAAAATACCGGCCCAAATCGCATAGAACAAGAGCTCTCTGTCGGGAGCGATACAACAGGCAAACGCTCATATTTGCACTCAAATAGCCACGGCGCTCTTGCGTCTATATATGCCGAATATAAAGAGTTCCGCGAACTAAATGTTCAGTGAGAAAGCTACTTGGTACATATTCACATGTCAAGTTGGAAACCTGACGTGCCAAGTGATAATTTTCGAAAACGAATTCGGCATTCCCTCTCATAGTATGCGTGGGTGCACTTTATGTGTTGTCATTCGTGTTCTTTATGCGATATGGATAAGCAAGTAATGGATGAATTGCAGCTTCACAAGATGTCATAATCATTATCTCTGCGACATGAGTCGGACATTACAGTTCGTAATAGCTAGTTGGAATTCCGAGAACCGTCGCTTCGTTAAGTACATCAGTGTACAAATGGCATCACGACAAAGAGAGTTTGTACTTGCACTATATAGAGAGAAGTATGTAAGGTAGCAAGAGGTCTTTAAATCACAACAGCAAAGTTATATCGCGATAACTTTGGAGTTTTAGGCTTGCGAACAGAAATGGAAGTGGTTTTCTTCTGAACTAAGCTGCAAGACGCGTGGCCTAAGATGCGAACGTGGTGTTATAATCTGTTTCTGAAAATATGTCTCTCTGTAAATCAACAGCACAGAGTAAAAGAAAAAAAAATAGGACGGGAAGGAAGAATGAAGCACACAGAAAGCGTCTGGCTGCGGCTTGGAATAGCAGATAAGAATAAGGCCGAGGCGAACAGCCCACAAAGATATTCACGCTGACACTCCAACGTAGTCACACGTTATAAAAGAAAGGCAAGAGAGTGAAAGAAAGAGAGCTTGGTGACAGCGGCCTACCTCGGCGTTCCAGTGTGTAAAAGGCGCGGAGACGGAGCAGGCTATTCGATTAATTTGTGGTGAGTACTGTCTGAATAAAATTACGAAATGCGAAGAGCGCATAATGGCTAACTATGCGGTTCATTTTGACTCCCGCGTCGGTGTCTGTATAAGACGAGGAGCTGCGGCTCAGAGGAACGACGATAAAGAGAACTCATCTTGTCAAAACTGCCAAACAACCGTAACAGAATCGATTTACAAAGAAACGCAGAATGAAAAATTGACAGTTTGTCGCCATTTCTCAATGTCGTAGCACCAGAAGAGCGTGAGTGGCGTCAGAGGAATAAATGTCAGGCTGTATAGTTTCGCAAGAAATGGGCTCCTAGCTGTCCGTGGCGCAATTTCTGCCGAAGTTTGATAAGTAACAAGAGTAGGTATAGGCGAGATGAATGTCTTCGTGCGGTGCAATGAACGTGGTGTACGTGTTCTGGGAGCCGCTGGGTGAATGAAGTTACTGCGTTTAAGAATGTCGCAAGAATCATTCGCGTGATGCGACTGTCAAGTCATAGGAAATGGTGGCCTCTGTTACTCCTTGACTATACATCGCGAGTCTACCATACATCACGTTAGAAGAAAGAAAGAGTTCGGGTATACAGGTGTATATTCAGATTGATCTGTACCTTTGAAATCACGTCCTTGGTATGCATTTGTGCTTAAAAGTTGGAGTGTGTATGTTATAACTACACTTGTGAAGTCGAGTGTCTGTGGAATTAGCGTTGCGTCTTGGTTGCTACTCGGTTGTGGAACTGTGCATGCGCGGACTTGAATGTTCATCTTATTTTCTTTGTTGGAACCTTTATACCGACAAGGACGTGTGGCCAGTACACCCTGTACGTCTTACTGTTGCTGTGAAACACTTCAGCACCTGATATTAGAGTGTCCCGCTTTCATTGCGCAGCGCACGTCGCTAGTGAGGGACTATCATCTCCTCGGCCTGCGGTGCATGTACGACGCTCGACGAACGCTTGTACCCTGTGCGCCTCGACGCGATCAGGCTTATCGTGCTCTCCTTACTTTTCTAGAAGTACCTAACTTAGTTCACATTTGTAGCTTATTTCTTTTTTCGAATGACAAGACCTCAGACACTATTTCTTCTATTTTACCATTCTTTAGTAGCGTGACCTGCGCTTGCCGGCCTTGCTGTGCAGAACCTGTACTGCGTGTGTTTTGCTTTACTCTTTGAGATTTGTCATCTTGCTCTTTCTTTCCTCTTTCCTCCCCTTCTTCATATCTTTGATTTCTCTGTTTCTCTCTCCTCCTTGCTGAAAAGTAGGCAGGCATTGTGTCCCTTCCGGTGGCAGTTGTCAGCCTGCTCCTGGCTTTTCCTTTCTTGTCAAATGTTCATATGTTTTCAAAACAAATAATAATAATAATAATAATAATAATAATAATAATAATAATAATAATAATAATAATAATAATAATAATAATAATAATAATAATAATAATAATAATAATAATAATAATAATAATATAATAATAATAATAATAATAATAATAATAATAATAATAATAATAATAATAATAATCTGCCATGTCATCAGATATTTAGGTAACATACGTACAGTAATTACGTAATTTTAGACTTATTTTCCTAAATACAGTATAATAACTTTCTGTATTACTATAACGGTTCGACGGATGCTGCTGTACCGACACTATATTGACGTCGCCATCGCACAGCTTGCTTATACTTTCGCGTCTACTGAGGAAGCGGCCTTCAGTTTACTTACCATATATCTTTTACGAATGAGCACATACATTGTAACGGACGCGACGGTCCAGAAAGAAGGTTATCGAGCACTCAAGTGGCAAGTGTTGGGCCGTGCTCGCTCTGCCCGAACATGTGTACATGCCGTACGTAGTACGTCATACCTAGGACATAGAGATGCCGGGCAGGGCCCATTATCTGGACATTATCTCTTCGTGCAGTATGCATAATAAATGGTGCCATCTCCTCAGTTGCCGCATTCGTTTCTTGTCATCTCTATACTCACTGTTTCTCTGTCATTATGATGCACGCTCTAACCTCGATATGCAGCACATCTCAAAGGGGCTATCCTCCTGATTACACTTTCACGGTTCTGTAATCAAAGCACCGCCTGTTTTAGCCAAACCAGTAAACTTCAAGTATTGGTAAACTAAGCTAAGTGGGATGTATTTATTTTGATCCTATTACTGAGAAAAAAGACAAGGAATATTACGTTGGAAGTAACAGTGTGGGAAGAGAACGAGTGTTCATACCTTGCTCACTTCGCTGTCCGCCACCAGCACCGCGCAGAACAATATTAAGTTTACAAAACACCCTGGTTATATAGATGAAAATATGAGTTATCAAATAGAAAACAGGCACTCTTAGACGAAGTTTGGGGTGGTTGTCTAAGCATGAGACCCTCCCATTGGAACGAAAAAAAAAGAAACGAAATAACTGCGCCAAACGCATGAAATCGATTTACGCCTGTCTATTATGCTTTCAAGACAATGGTCAACGAACGGAAGTTCTGATTTATTTTTCACGGAGAAACAATGAGCCGGTGGATGCATCCGCCGGCTCAGATAGTCGAGCTTATGCAAGCTGGACTATCTTATTAATTTGAACCTTCCAGATAAACCAGGCCATAGACAGACACCAAGGTCCGTATTCACTAAGGGCTCTGACGCTTGAATTGTTCGTAAGAGCAAACTCCAGCCAATCCTGATGGTGGGCATATGATTAGCGAAGGCGACAAGCCAATGGCAAAAATCATTTACAAACGAAAAGTTTTGTAAGTCGGCCCCAAGATCGCAAACGGCCCACTCAAAGTGCTGCATGGCCTTTGTTTTGCACGTTTCACCCGCACACACAAAAAGCCAATTTAGACAATCTGCTGTAAAGTCAGGAGCGTTACGACACTCTAACGACATTAGACTCTAGGCAATCGGGTTTATCATTAACTAGTACTATTAGTACTGCAGTCATGTGTTTTTATTCTGCGCTGCACACAATCTAACTTTTTTTTTCTGTCGCATATTGACACATCGGGTAATGATCATTCAATGTAAGATTATGCGTCTGTGTGGGACAGATATAGCGTGATCACTGACCATAGTCTGGCATATAGCAGTATGGCCGGCCATGCCTGACATTCGGATTGTCTAACTGATTTATTTATTTATTTATTTATTTATTTATTTATTTATTTATTTATTTATTTATTTATTTATTATTTATTTATTATTTATTTATTTATTATTTATTTATTTATTATAATTTATTTATTTATTTATTTATTTATTTATTTATTTATTTATTTATTTATTTATTTATTTATTTATTTATTTTGCACTTTATACAAAGCCCATTATTCATATGCTGGATGAAGCGCTGTACTGGTGGGGAACGCAGAAATTATAATTCCAGTTTTTCCTCTACTATTACGAGTACTAATTGAAACTGTACACTTGACTGTAAAGTAGTGTTGGCAGATTCTTGAACGAACGAGTCGAGCACATTCAGAAGCACGTTGATCAAGTAACAGATGTGGGAATGCGCGTCATGATTGCTCGTAAATCACAGAGTATACTGCAAAAGTTACAATTGCTGCCCAGTGCCAGCCCCATTACGATGCGAAGCCCCTCCCATGATGACGAGAACAGACGAGGCCGTCGACGCAAAGAAACCGATGTTGCAATGAAAGGTGTTGCAAAGCCTCTTTGGACACAGATTTGCCACCACTTCTCTGAAAACCGCTTTGGAAAAATCTTGCTGTTTTGCGCCGCTACGCCTTTTCGAAGATTACGCCAACCGAAAGGCGTCGTTCACTTTACTGCACACGTTGTGCTAACGTGGTATTTCTTTCGCGCGTAGATATGGTTCGTCGCCTGTATTTCTATTGCTGCGTTTTTACTTGTAGTCAGGTTTCGGTTTCTATCAACACGCGGCGTATTCTTTCGTATCCTGTGCTGTTCTGGTATAAATTGGCTGCTGTCAAAATATTCGTGCAGGACGCACTTTAGTTACTCCATTTTTATCTCTTCTGCGACAAGAAAATAAAGAAATAATGCATTATAAATGTTAACTAAATGAAAAAAACGTGAAAATGAAGATAACAACGGCAAAATATAATGCCCCGACTGAGTGTTCCATCAACATATAATTTATGACCACAACGCTATATATACATATACGCGTATACACAAATGCTGGATACAATTTGTGGGACATACTTTGTTTTATGCCGGTGGATGTGGTCTTGGTACACCAGACTGGGTTAGCCGGACGGGGATCGATACATCTTACGGGCCACACTTTGCTTGATGCAGTGCTTGTTCTTTTTTTTTTTCTTGTGTTTAAATCAGTGAGCGCTTCTCTGTTGTGCTGTCAGGGTATTACAATCCAGCTTTTGTCGCTGAACCGAACGTCAGTTGAATTTCGAAACAACGCTCATTCTCGTTGGAGGAGAACTCACCGAATACCATCATGGACGCCTCGGCGCTGTCCTGGTTGGCGAGCGTGAGCACCTCGCAGCGGTACTTGCCGCTCATGTCGATGGTGGGTTTGACCAGGCGAAGGTGCCACGTGTGCATGTTGCAGGCCTCGGCGCCGCCCGGCGCGTGCGACCTGTCCATGTCGATGACGTCCGCGTAGCGGTCTGTCACCACGGGGTCCTCCAGCTCGGCGATCCACTGGTAGAAGGGCTGCGTCTCGCCGTTGAAGAACCACTTGACCACCAGCTTCGAGTCGGACTCGTTGCAGCGGTACTGGCAGTCGAGCTCGAACGGACCCTTGCCGGCCGCTCTCGACCACTCGCGGCACCGTCAGCTTGGTGATCTCAATGGCGCCGACGACGCGCACCAGGGCATCTGCGAGTGGCAACACGAAAAGCAGTACGCGACAGGGTTAACGTCGACGCTTATCACGTGACATCCGCTATATAAGCTGCCAGTCAACTTCGTGACCTCCTTATGTTACGAGAAAAACACAGCGACCTTTTATAGTCAATTCTTATCTGCCTCGTACTTGCCCCAAAAACCCTTTGCTTGGTCAAGTGGCATGAATACATAATCATAGCAAATTGTTTATTTGTTAGGGATCGCTAAGGTAATAAAATGAATGAATGAATAGAAACACCTCTATGTACATGGACAAAGCGCCATGTTTGTTTCGGCAGAAGCCTCTTTTGCTTGCCTTAAGGACAGATGAAGAATAAGTGTGGCGGTTCGTTGGGTAAACTTCAAATCCAAAATTGCTGCGTCATTTCGTGGTGCGCTAAATATAGTTCGTGCGCGTTTTCTTTTGCCATTGAGGATCATAGAATGGTCATGCACAATGCAGTATTAATGCGAATAGCTTGCTTTCGCCCCTTCGGTCGTTTTCGTGTAAGTCGGCGGTACCACGTGGGTCGGACTTGGGGGAGAGAAGGCGAGCAAACGGTCCAAGGGAAAGGGCGCGTGCTCTCGGGCATCCGAATTGCAAAAAAAGGGGAGGGGGGGGGGGTGCCAATGGTGGCAACCCGCCCTGTTGCCACCATTGCCAGCTTTCCCGGAGCGACCAATGGCAGTGAGTTTCAAGTTATATCTGACAGCACTATGTTTAACGTAACCGTCGACGACTGATGCAGTCATTGCCTAACCTAGAGTACACGTGGTGTCTTCCGTTTGCAGATATGAGGGAGTTTTCTGCGACACAAGAAGCATTTGCTTGGGATGAACGTGAATATATCCTTACGTACTGCTTGGTTTACTCAAACTTTCCTCACGTGTTTTCTTTTCATGTGATTGTTTTCGTCAGATGAGCACTACGACATCGAGGGCCACATAAAAAAAATAATAATAAAGATATATTTGCAGCATGCACGCGGTAAACAAAATACGGTCATAAATGGACTCATTGGGCTTAAGTTACAATATCTTTTTTTCCATAAAGTTTACTACGACGATTTAGGTCTCGCACCTTGCATTTGGATCTCCAGTTCTTTCGTGTATACATTGACGTTTCGATTGCAAAGAAATGACGTTTTCTTCTTCTTTTTTCTCGTTTTTTTAATGTTTAACGAACTCGGAACGGAAAAATACTTCGAAGCTGAATCGCAAATAGCTTTGGGCACACATAAATCTGTGTTTCCGCTCGCTTCAGAGAAATTTCTATGAGCGCATCCCTCAAGATGCCCCCGTACGAACTCCTCTAAGTGTCAACTCTCTGCTGCTGTGATGATGACATGCACGAAATCGACTCTTGCGCAGCCCATTTTATCATCAGCGATCCCGCGCGCTGTCTCATGCACGCGCTTTCAAGAAATTAACGTGAAATCGGAGAGATAAACGCGGACGGTTCGAAGTAAGGGCCCGTCTTGAAGAGCCCCAAACAAAGCGCGCATTTCCGCCCCATTAACTTTCGGACATCGAAAATCACTACCAGCGCTCCTAATGAGTCTACCACGGACGCGGAAGTTATATAGGTGCTCGTGCAACCACATGAGCTGCGATGCGGTTGCAACTGCAATTAATTTCTCCCCAGCGAAAAGGAACGCGCAAAGATAGAAGGCGGTATAACGAGGCTATGTGCCGGAAGAACGACCGCAAAAAAATTACCGGACAAACATCCATAGTCGAGACAGGAATGAAACAAATAATCTAAGAATGAAGGCACTCTCCCCGTTCCTTTTCTCGTTTATTCTTTCTTTCTATCTCTCTTTTTTTTCTTTTAAGGTGCTCAAGAGTACGCAACTCGGTCGGCGTGGTCTTAATTAGACTTTCGTGAACTTCATTTTTTTCCCCTTTCCTAAGGTGGGTACCGCGTTCTTCCCCTCGGGGGAAACCAAACACGCGTTCCTCCGTCGCACAGTGCGCGCACTGGCAAGAAAGCAAACAGAGCTTGACGCTGGAGAAACGCTCAGGCGGAAAACCAACTCGCCGAGCTGCGCGAGAGCAGTATATGTCACCTCCCGAAGCCGCCTTAACAAAGCCCACTAGCCCAGCCGGCCCAGCGCTGCCGACGTTCATCAAGCTATTGAATTTCCCGCACCAGCGCCTCCCGCTCTCTGCGCCGAAGCAACGTCGCTCTCCTGCCCTTTCTTCTTTTGTCCCTCGCGCGCCCTTTCCCCCAATGAATACAGGTTTTCTGTCGCGCGATAAATTATCGTCATTAAAACTGTTTCGCGGACGCATGTATCGATCGGGAAGGAGTTGTTCCAGGATGAAAAATATAAAGTAAGCGACAAAAAAGGCGAGGCGCAAGAAATACTCACGAGAAAGAACATAGGGACGGAAGAAGGGAACCGGAAGTAGTAAACTTTGAGCAGAAGTGGAAGGTTCGAGGTATAAAAGCAAGAAGGGGGAGAAAGGCACGGAGGGGAATAATGAAACGACAAGAAATAAAAAAAGACGAAGCCGCCGATAAACGAAAAGCCTTTGTGAAAAAGCGAAAAAGAAATATAACCGAAGGATCTCGATCGGCTAAGCAAGTCATTAATGCGGAGGCCCAGAGGCGCGGAAAAGCCCACTCCTGTACCTCCCGCTGACGCTTCTGCCCTTCCCCTCTTTCCTCCTCTCCACTCCATGCATCCCCCTCTCGTTCTACGTTCGGACTGCCCGCCTGCTGAGTGACGCAGCAAGTACGCACAGAGAAGGCGGCAATGGAGAGGGTATGGTGACGTGCTCCAAGAAACCGGCGAACGTCGCCCACACGCGGGCACGCACATACACACGCGCAGACACACGCTGGGCCCCTTCCCCGTCGCTGCCCAACGCTGTTTAACTGATGGTAATGGATCCTCTGCGGGCATAAAATTCCGTCTTTCCTCGCTCACCACCTGTCTCTGACAACGGCAGCGCGGCCCTTCTTGCTCCTCATCCTCCAGCACCCTGGACGGCCTCAAAGGAACAGCGGGAGCGCGCGGCGCGGTCCGTGTGACTGACTGGGCGCCTTCGCTGTTGTGCTGGCGGCGCGTGTATGTGCCGCTGCTTTTGCGGTCCTGAAGCGGCAGCATTTCCCTCGGGACTTACACAAACGCACACGCACACACGCACACGTGCGCAGGCTTACTACCCGACTCCGGGCTTTCTCCTTCTTAGTCCCGATGTCAGTACACCCTCCACCCCCACCCGCAAGCCATTCATCATTGTTGGTCGCTGCAAAGGCCCTGTCTCCTCATCTTTCGGGACGACGCGGAGAACTTCGTGTTGTTGTTGCCGCTGCTGTTGCGCTTGATCTTGCGCCGCGCAGTTTCTCTTTCATTCTCGCCTTCAGCGGGTCAAAAACAAACGACGTGGCCGTTCGTTACTTCGGCGGAGGCTCAGCGCAAGTATAACGCGGCTGTCCGCTGCTCCAGCGTTACGATAGCTTCTTTGGGAAGCTAAACCCAGCTCTCGCGAGTTTTAAAAGGAAGCGAGAGAGTGTTGTACATAAATATGACGGCTCGGCTTCCGGCGCGTTCTCCCCGGTTCTCCACCCTCCTCCTTGGTAACTCTACATCTTAGTGGTCTCCTGTGGTTTGAGAGGGGGTGCTGAGAACTGAGGTCTCCGCAGAATGCGGACGCGGTTAGGCATAAATTTACGCCCTCTTATTCTTACATCCGTCTTGAGCGCTGTTGGCGCGTTGAAATCCTCGTAAATTACAGCTCAGTTGGTACTTGCGAGAGCAGTCGTAACGTGTGCTATAAAACCTGCCATCCTCGAGCCTTAGCCACCGGAGCCCACGCGGGGCTGCGACATAACGGCGCAATTCGTTAGGGCACAATGCGCCCAAACCCACGTGCAGTTGATCCGCCGGTGTTTAACTGCCTTTAGCTGTCATATAGCCGGTTCTGCCAGCAAAGAGGTATATATAGAAGCCGTAACTATGTTTGAACGTGTTCGGTAGACGGTGTCGTATTCTGTGCGGAGCCAATAAGCCCGCAGAGAAAGCGAATGTTAGCGAGCGCTGCTAAGGTTAGGTCTACTTTTCAACCATACGGACAAAGAGCTACACTGTATACACGTGACAAGGACAAGCGACAGAGAAAGCAGATGCACGTACGAAAATGCTCACTGAAAGCTGCTTGTAGCAGCTTGCTAGAGTCAATGACCCTTACACACACGCACACGCGGCGAAAGAAGACAGAGACGACGTAGCGTGATTACAGGAGAACCATGAGTGTAGATGATGCGCGCTTGGAGGGCAGAGCACGGACAATACTGGAGAGAAAGAGAGGCCAGTATAGCTCGTCACGTGCCGGAAAGCAAGGAATGCGCCAGTAAAAACGAGTCGGGCAGTGACAGATATCACATTCAGCCGCTCCTAATCTATCACCCGGAATGTGCTGGCAAAACTTGACGGGACGGGTGCAGTTTCGCGTACGCATTGCAGGCAACATCCGGGTCAGGCAGGCGGTAAATCTCTTGTCAGTTAGCATCAGAGGACTGCGAACGTAATTTGGGCCTGCAGTTGCGAGAAAGTTGAAGCATCTGGTAAAAAAAAAATGATGTGGAGGAATTGTGCGTGTCTTGTTAGCGCTGTGACCTAAACATTGAACTCATTGCCATGATATGAACAGAAATGCGTTTCCGCGCAATTGATGTGTTGGAGGCAGAAACCAAAATGTCATAAATATCATCGCCATGAGATATCTCACACAGTTATTAAAACGGAAGGTATAATTTACTGAAATAAAAATACGATGAAAACGTTCAGTCACCTTGTAATGGTGACGACTGCTCCTTTTCACCGTTCGAGACACACTTAAACATACAGATGCGAAAGACGGGAACAAGTTGCAGCATTGGCTATAATGAGTGTCGAAAAGGTTAAAAGGCGCACGAAGGAGCGATGCGGCCCAAGATATAGATAATATTATCAATACTGACATAAGCCTCTACAATGCTTGTAGGCGCAGTTTTCCTAGTTTCAAACAAGGTCTTGTAGAGTACACTTAAGTTTTGTTGTGCCTCTATTGCCGATTTTCTAAGGTGTCAGCAAGCAGCATTCGTCATCTATCACCAAGCAACACGACGTAGGAACTAAAAACGTACAAAAAATGCGTTGGTCAATCCGGAAATCGAGTAAGAAACCTGCTGATTACGAGGCCGAGGCTCTATCGACTAGTGGCTGTATTTGAAAATACCGCATCAAAGAACGTAGCAAAGATGGGCAAAACTGTACACAGTAGAATCAATACAACGAAAGGTACCAGCCCGAATCGACTAGCGCTATCGTATTACACTTATTTGACGACTGTCAAAAGCTTGTGCCTCTGCGACACATCAAGTGCGTACTCTTGCGCTTTCTGAACCTCTACAAATTGTAGCACGACATTTGCGACGTTGTAGCTTCATTTTCGGGACGTTTGTTTCCAATGTAACTGTTTTCGCACTAATCTCACACTCGCTGTCACCTGTATTTTGTATCAATACATTAGACGCATTCATATTTGTCTGTCGCATTTGTTTTTTCACCATGTTGAGGAAATTGTTAATCGATACATATCTACTGCTTATGGCAAGTGAAATAACGAGCTGCTACCCATCACAAAGTAGACGCATACACTTTCTGCACACTTCTCTCGCTGACGTGTGTGACGGGATAGAGCGATAAGTGCGAAGTGAGGCCAGAGCTCAACCAGTCGCAGATCCGCTGCGTTGCTGTGCACAAGCGGCAGTTAACGAATGAAAAGAAATAGGTTTGGTGGAGGAGGGCGGGGGAGGGGGGGGGGGGGGTCAACATAAATGTTGTCGCAACGTTTCTTCCTTTGCTTCTATCAAGCTCATGTGGAATCTTTTCGAAGGAGACCATCGGGGCTAAAAGGAACTCTTATTTTGTGAGGCCCCCCACGTTCTGAGGTCTGCTTTAAAACGTACCATGCAGGACGTTTAAAATTCAGTCGGTAAAGACAATGTATATGTAAGAAGCGTTGAATTCTTTATGCTACGGTGGCTGATTGAACTGAGAATGAAACACAATAAAAAATTTCCTTTTCGTCCCTCCCGGAGTCGGCGACGCCGTGTGGATTCTTTCTGGCTTGTGCACTTGTGCGCGAACATTTGCATAGTGGCGCTCGGCGAGCTCATTGCCACCATCTCGCCGCAGCGGGCGAACGGCGGAGTTCAATATTTGTACCCCGTGTCTAGCTCCCTCTCCTTTCAGTATAGGGACCGGTTCCTACAGTGTGGGGCTTCGCTGACATGGCAAGGAAGCCGCTTAAGTACCAAGATAAAATGAAAAACGTGTTCATAGTACCAGAGGAAAGAGAACGCGACGTTGAAAATAGGGTGGCGCGTGGAGGGGGCAGATGTAGTGCGCAGCCTTCAGAGACCGTGGGAGAGCAGCCAGTGTGATTACGTAGTAGAAACACAGAATAATTGGACGCGCAAGCAGAGCTCTAAACAAAAAAACGAAAAACGTGCTAATGCACAGTCATCGAAAAACGTTGTTTGGTAAGACTTTTGAACTAGGTGTGGAGGCGACTTCCTCAATAGGGTAAAGTGGCAATTACGTGCAAATTATTCGGGACGCACTTACGGCCACAGGCGTGGACGCGTCTATTTTGCTCAGCGTGGTGGCCATGCTTTAACACGAACTAAACCTAGCGGTCAATTCTGAAACGACATGGCTGCATACGTCAGCCATGAGAACAGTGCTGGTATAGTGCAGCATATGAAAGGTACACTCTGAAGTAGTGCCGTAGGCAGAAATATTTTTCGGGGTGCGTGGCGCCACACAGTTAATCGTGGACGGTGCTGGTGGAGGGGGGGGGGGGGGGGGGGCTGGGTAGACCGCATGCTATAACACCGAAATTTTGTGGAGGGGTGGGGGGCAAGCACACCCTCTATGGCTACGCCACTGCTCTGAAATCGCTGGTATCAACGCCGAAAGTACACGTCGAAGGTACTTTCCATGTCGTTGTGATACAGGGGCACACTTTTTGGCAGCGCCATTCTCGGTTGCTGTCATTGTTTTTGCCGACAAGTCAAGTCACTATGAGAAGAGAGGCTGAGCGTGACGTAATGCTGACGTGTGCGGAAGGGCTAATTTCCAAGTCTGAATGTGTTGCTGCTTGTTTGTTGATTTCTTTGTTTGCTCTCAAAACCAGAAGTGGGCTTGTTATTTCGCTTCCACTTTTCTGATGTGTACTGCAATACTTCGGAAGCCATAAACGCCTCTTCAGAGATTTCAGATTTTCCGCTAGGGGAGGCGTCAATTACTTGCATAGATGCATTTAGATTACCGTGGTGACCACACAGTAAGTCGAATTCCTCCATCCGATACGGTCTGTAGCCTGTGGGTGTTAGTCCACTCCTTCGGGCTCATCTTCCTGTGCTGAGTATTGCGAACATACTAGTTATGAAATCAATCTACTGCGAGTTGGTAAGGCATTGTATTAAGATTTCAATAACTATATACCTACGTTATAAATTCTAGCGAGTGCGTAGTCAATATCTCCTTTTCTTTCTTTCTCGGTCTTCTTCATACGTAGAAAATCGATTACGAAATATGTAGCTACATAATGCTGTATCGCACATTTCCTACATAGCTCTACAACCTTATCATTAGATGTCTTTCTATGACTTTAAAGTTTGCGAAATTAATTAAATATCCATGACTAACTATGCAACAAAACAGATCGCAAGGAAGTAGTATGGTTTTCCTTATAGACTAGTCAACAGCATGGTTTCAGTTGCCTCATCCTCAGTTGCGCGCAAATATTTTTAAAGCATCGCTAAGGTTAGGTGGCAGACGCTGTATATATAACGTGCGTTCAAAGCTAATACCTATCCGCGCGTCAGCTGGACGAAACTAGAAACTTGTAACTTGGGTCATGTCCATAGCAACGCAATGAACTGAACCCATGGCCAAGCGTCCGCAATTCACTAGGCGGACACTTCTTATCCCTCTCTCGTCTCCCGAATTAATTATACGTACTACGTGAACTCCACTCTGTGTAGGTAGGCGGTGTTTTCAGACATTGCGGGAGCGGAAAAAATCTGGAGCTCTTTTAAGCCTAATGAGGAAAATCGAATTACCCCTTAATGACTTCAAGACAAGTTTCGTTATTAAGAATGCCGGCCCGGCGGCGGTTGTCAGGGCAGCTTGACTGCTTGAAATAGAATGCAATTACGTAGACTCGTGGGCGTTATATGCGGCGCCTTCTTAAATATAAGCACATAGAAATTCGCGTCTCTCTTATTGTTTTACCGGATAAATCTCCTTTTCTATTTCAGCGCTCGGAAATGAGGTTCCCCCGAAAAATTGGGGACTGCAAGGGAGGAGTAGTGAAAGAAGGAAGTCTTATTGTAGTTTCTGAACAAAGCATATTGATGTACAGTGCTCGAGAACTGAAGTTATAGTAGTGAACGTCATGTGTATGTGCTGTGGTCAAGGGAGAGAGAGAGAGAGAGAGAGCAAGGAGAGGAAAGGCAGGGAGGTCAACCAGATGAGCTTCCGGTTTGCTACCCTACACTAGGAGTAAGGGAAAGGGGGAATAGAAAGAGGAAAAGAGGGAGAGAGTGAGTACTGAGTACACGTGGGACGATGTACAGGGACACTGTAAGCGGTCTCTTAAACCGGTGCACTACAAGTAGTGTACTAGTGCCCGAATCGCTTTTTGTGCCAGTGGCAGGTGTAGCCACGGTCCGAGTATCTTTGACTCAGAGAACGGTCTCGAGTCCAGTCGGTTTAAAGTTGTCCTGAGAGAGAGGCGTTGTACGTCGTAGCGAGGACAGGTACACAATAGGTGCTCGATGGTTTTCTCGCACCTACAGGAGTTGCACATCGGGCTCTCGGCCATTCCCATACGGAATGAGTAAGCGTTTGTGAACGCCACTCCCAGCCACAAGCGGCACAGCAAGGTTGTTTCGCCGCGGGAAAGGCTAGATGGCAGTTGTAGACGTAGCAAGGCGTCCAACTTGTACAATCGGCAATTGAAGGCACTTGAACTCCAGAAAGCTTGTGACTTTTTGCGTGCAAGCAGACTATGTTCTCTGGCAGTGTCCGTTCTCGCCGAAGGTATTGGACTCGTCTGGGTGTCATCGTGGGCAGACCGGGCAGCCCTGTCTGCAAAGTCGTTGCCGATGATGCCACAGTGAGCAGGATTCCACTGGAAGACTATGCTGTGCCTTGTTTCCAGAGCATGGTGATGTACTTCCCTGATGTCGGATATCATCTGCTCGTAAGTTCTGTGATGTAAGGCCGCGTGGTCAAGTTACATAAATACAAGAAGTAGACGACAAGTTGGCCATTTAGCTGCTTTCTGAGTTGAAGTTGAAGCGCATCACAATAAGACCTAGCTTATGCTTTTCTTGCTAACACAGATAATTGCTCTATTTATTCGCTAAGGCGATTAAAAGACAAAAAGCTTTACATGTTTGCTAAGTTATCACACACCTAAGAGAAGGCAGCGTGTTCATACTATAATCTAATATTCTATGGCACCCAACAGTAGCCAACGTATAGACTCACTGCTCTATTATTATCATATTTACGGTGAAAAGATACCTATACGCTTAAGCAATAATTATATCAGGGCCCTTCAATACTTTTCTTCTGGTCAGGAAACTTCCTGCGAAGTTTCATATAGGGATAGAATGTGCCACCAGAGGCGCCAAGGTCCGTACAAGTCATGGGGACAAAAAATCAGGGGAGAGAAAGCGGGGATGAGATTGGTAGGAGCGGATACGTTACAAGCATAGGTAACTTTACAGCCTTTCAAAAATGTTATAATATCGCGAGCGTCGACCGCACGGCGTGTCAGGGGCCTTGTAGCGGCGAAGAGCGGCAGGATCGGCGACAGTAAATGCCTGGGCTTGCAAGGCGATTTCCAGTTCGAGTGCTTCCTGCTACCCTGTTCGGTTCAAGAGTGCCCCTAGCTGCTACAAAGTCACTGAAACGTCGTGCGATCGACGCTCGTGCGATATTAGACTTTGTGCAGGTTGTACAAATTAGATAACGAGGTTTTAAGGAAGAGGGTAAAGATTAAGGAGGTATAGGCAAAATGCTAGATTTATAAGTATGTATAGCATACCTGATTAGCTCAGGCAGGCTATTTGTTACCGCCTAACTTCAAAGGGGATGCCAATATATCATCATCGTCGTCGTCGTCGTCGAGCATACAACGGCCAGTCTAGACAAACTAATTTGTGGCCTCCCAGAGCCGCGACCGCGCCTTCAACATGGAAGACGGCGAAGATGAGGGACATGGAGAATTTTTGATGCGAGGACAGGGAAGAAGAAGGCGGGCACAGGATAGTAGCTTGCAATGGTGACCGTGTAGCATTTATGAATCCTCGAAGGCGAACTGGCTTAGTGGATCTTTACAAAATTTAGCCAGATATTCGCTTAATAGGTCGACTCATTGAGTGGTAGCAGTGTCGTGAACAAAGGTTGCCAGTTTACCGACAATTCGCATGTACACATTTACAATCGCCCGCGATTCATGCTTACTGCGTAGTTGCTTAAGACTGCACTTAAGTTACACTGCATACGATTAAAATATGTACCAGTCCCAACAAATCGCGTTGCTTGCCGAAAAGGTTCTGGTCAATAATATACCGCACCATTGCGGTCCGACATGCTGTTCCACCTAACTTCCCGCTTCTTACAGCACGTCACCAACTTTCCGGATAGACGAAAGCCAAGTGCCCGCGCTGCGCAATTTTACACACACGAAAAACAAGCCCGAGTAGCGAAATGCGCAGAGTAGCAAATCTAACGTACATCTAATTAACGACCCGGCTTTTCCGCTATTTTATTTCGCTCAGTCGTGACCAGCTGTGATGATGTCTGTACTGTCACAGTGTAGGTATTTTCACCGTAGCAGATTTTTGAACTTGTTCAGAACGAACAGATTTCGAAAATAAAGACGAAGCGTACGCTCTCAGTCGCGCGCACACACACACACACACACAAACACGTTTTATGAGACTTCAAAGACATACAACTGAAACAGATTATGACTTGGGAACACCTCTAGATATAAAGTCAATGATTAGACTCTAGACCACATAAATAATTCATCTAAGGTCGCATATCACCATGACTCGGTGTGGGGTGCCAGAGAGGTTCATGGACGGAGCGGTGCAGGCATCGAGTGGGCTGCGGCTGAGGTATTCTGCTGGAGACGGGCGGCCAGACGACGTGGCGTGACGGAGCAAGAACGTAGACCAAGAAGGTGCAGGGAGGCTGTGTTCGGTGCTCCTATGGAGGACCCGAAGGCTTTAGATGTTGAGCTGCAGGCTCAGGAGCACTGGGCAGGTGCAGGAGCCAGGACCCATCGGGCTGCTTCTTCCGCAGCTGCTGCCTTCCTCTCTCAGCTTCTTGTCTTTCAATGGCGCCAATTTCCCATTCCATGCTCGGGCCACGAGGCTCTCCAGCGTTTCTTCTTTCTCTTTCACGATTTCTCGCTTGTCACGTTGTGCGATCTCGCTCGCGTCTTTCTCGTCGTCATTGTCGTCCTCTTTCCATTGCGAAGGCAGCATGTACACCTCGTGAGAGCGCTAAGTTCTGATTATCTTTTTACCTTCCCCTCTCCCACGCTCAGTGTAGGGCAGCAAACCGAATGTTTCGTTCTTGTTAACCTCCCTGCCTCTCTCCTGTCTTTCATGTTTCGCTCTTTGTCCAGAGCAAGAAATTAGTCACTTAACATTTAGCCAATTACTTGTTTCATGCATTTCTCGCGTAAGCGCGACCTTCACCACTTATCTTAAGTTAAAGGTCCAAACGAAACACGATATCGCAAGACGCTGATAAGTATTTGCATGCGAAAGAAAGGACACCAGACGACGAGTTTAGGAAAGAGAAAAAGTACGTCGCAGCCGACGTTCTCACGCATACAGAGGGGTAAGAGATTGCTCATTTACAACTGCCTGGATGATTCTTCCTCGTATACGGTTCGTAAAGCTTTGTAATATTGGCAAACGAGTGCCGACGGGCATGAAAAACGCAACGACGTGCTTCAAGCTCGCCGGCTGGAAACAACAGCGGTCACCAAAAGCATAACAAAACGATAACAGTGTCGGTAACTTATCAAAGGGCCGTTGTTTTGATCCAGAATAACAACAGATGATATGAACTTAGCCGGGCGTACGTAACTCTGCGAAGGATTATAGTTTGGACTGCGTGCCGGCGCACAGCACGTCGCCCTTTTGAACGTGCTCAGAGCGTGTTCATAATCCCGTCAAACAAACTTCGATACCGCTCACGGTTGGTTGGGTGCTCCTGGCCCGGCGTGCTAATTGCTTCCAATGAAGAGAGCTTACAAGAGATTAATCTTGCACTTTCACGCGCTTTATGGAGGAGAGAAAAGATGAGGAGAGAAACGGGCGTTGGCAAACACTCGCGCAACTAGAAGTGCTGAGAATATGACGCGGTAAAAAAGTGAGTTCCGAGCCACATTTTCGCGAGCGACGTGTTGATTATTCTTATATTTTAAAATCCTGAAAGTTTTGACAAGAGCACTGAAGTTCTAAGTAAACGTGAGCGAATCAATTGACCACTTAACTTTGTTTTCTTTTTCTCTCTCTCTTGTAGTAGAAACGCAGCAAATTCAGACTCGCCAAGTGGCTATTTGAGTAAGAATAAGAAAAAAAAAGAGAAGATAAAGATCGAGATGGGTGTTCAGCAGCAAAAAGGACGTAAAAAAATTTTTGACAGAGCAAGGGACGATAAGAAGAGAGGGGGGGGGGGGGGGATTTAATTTGCGCACTAGGTGAATATGCAGTTTATGTATACCACTGAAAATAAATGAAATTAAAATCTTTCGTCGGTGTTAGCCGACGACACTTCGAGTAATACTAAAGTAAAACGCCAAGGGTGTTAATTTGTTGCACGAGATCAGTAAATGACCTCAGGTTGTTTCCTCGTTTGTACTGCTAAAAAGATGTGTATTTTAAGTTTAATGCACTTAGTGGTATGAAGAAAAGTGTTACCCAGGAACATAACAGAGAGGAAAACGCGAGAGAGAAGAAATCGCGTATATGCTTAACCAATTTATATGGAAAAAAGTGTCGCCAGAACACATCATATTTGAACACCACCATGTTACAACATGCGCTCATATTTGCAGCTGCAGACATGTGCGTTTTTCAATTTCACGCATGGCTTTGATCAACGGCAATTATTTTCCAATAGCAGTTATGGCGCACTGTCGCTCAACTTTATAGGCCAAAACATGTTTCTGATATGTGTACCTTTGCGAAAAAATGCGCACGTCTACGTTTCTTATTTCCTTATAAGGCGCAGATTGTCATTACACCATTTTAAATTCGCCCCTACTGAAGTTACCTGCATGCGAAAGCCTTTCGAACCAATAAGTGTACATATAGCTCAACTTTCCAGTGGTTTCTTGTCAGGTATTGTGGTTAATATGCATTTCTCTGCACAAACTGAAAGTTTATTGTTGTTAGCTTTCCACAAAATTGAGGTCCCAATGCGCCTGTAGCTCGTGTAGTGACACCGAGGCATTGGACGATCTCTTTCGAGCAACTCTATCCGCTCACACCTTAACCTAATCGCCTAATCATGCACACCTTAACGTCAGATGATTTTCCAAATTACAGACCTATGAATGAGTACAATTTGAAATTTGTTGGCTAAGTTATTCAGTAGTAACTTTGTCGTGCTTAGTTGGTGAAAACTGCATAACTTATTTAGTCACAGTATGTCTGGCCTACTTGTCACATGGCAGTCAGAATGAGTTGTTGGAACGCATCGCCACCTCTTCACCTTCTCTCTACGCGGCCATGGAACCTGGTGCCACATTTAAGAAAATGTTTGCTTGGAGGTGTTTTCGTTCATCCTATCGTGTTTGATAATAATATGTTGAACATCGCTAGTGACAGGCACCCGTTTACAATTAACGCTAGCTATCGTGTAGGGTGGAACACATGAAAGAAATATGCTAAACATGCACTTTTTTGCTTATCTGGGCTACCCTAATTTTTTTTTCAAGTATGCCGATTCGGTGATTTAGATGCGCAGTATTCTGTGACAAAATATTGAACCTTTCTTTTTTTTCTGGGATGTATATTTTAATAAATTTGAAGCAACTTCATGCGTATACAAATGCACTGGACTAGGAACAGGGTCATTGAGCTTTCTTAAAAGCCACCCAAAACTGTATAAAGAACTCCTCTGCCATTCTGCATAATTCCAAAAATATATAGAACAGAAATGTCAACCATGGTCGCAATTTCTCTGCCCCGCTGAAGATAGGTTACATCCGCGCAAACAATATATTCACGAGATTCGGTACCAACGGCCCCCTCGGCTTACAGGTCAGGTCGGAACACGAGTAACAGGATCGTTGCGTCCAGGCGTTCTCTTCTTATACACGTCACACACGCAAACAACACACAGACAAAAGAGCGCTAGTGTTACAACCCTATCTCCTTTGACCATGTCCTCCCACAGAGCACGGCCTCGGGGAACAAAACGGAGCGTAAACGATCGCCATTCGCTCAGAGTGCGCGCGCTCCGCGAACAGAGAAATAAATCTGTCACGGCACCGACAGGCGCTGGACAATGGGCGCGCGCTGCACTGTGCCAATCGATTGGGCGTTATATTTTATAACCACTGCGGCGACGGCCTTCTCCCATAGTCTATAACTCGGTAGTCACCAAGAAAATCAGTCGAGACCGGAGAAAGAGCTGCCCCGGGGTTTGCCGAGAGGGATAAAGAGGTTTCGGGTATACAGTTCAGCTGGTGGTGAGTGAAAGTGAGAATGGGAGTGCACAAAAGAGGCCTCCCCCTCCCCTCCCCCCTCTCCCCCCCCCCCCTTCAGTCAACCCTCTACGCACTTACTTTCTGCGCCGGCGCTAAAGTCGCCAACAGTCCTATCGGGCCGCGAGCAAAAATTATATTTTACGAGCTCCCGTTTTACCGCCTTTCTCTTCTGTAACTGCACGGAGTGGAGGGAGGTGGCAGGATGGAGGTCGGGGGGACGGGGGAGCAGGGGGGGGGGGGGGCTGAATGTCTGCAGCCCATCAGGAGAGCACCGACATTTCCTGTTGCCGGATCCGTTAGGTGCTGCGGCAGCAGGATTTTCTCCGGCAGCCTATATACACCCGCCCCAAAGTCGTTGTTCGCGTTTGTGTTGAAATGTGGTTTGTTGGCGGTGGAGACTCGCGGTAACGCTGCCGTGGCGAAAATAAAGCGCCTTTACGAGGTCCTTCTATATTGATCTGATGACCTGCTTTCTGCGAGGCTGGTGCGAATGTTTTGCTGCGACTTTTTTTTTCCCCTGGTTTTTCGGTGTCTCGAACCTCTTTTATTTACGAGCTCGCTGAACGACGCTGTATACGTCGCTGCAGCAGCAGCAGCAGCTCTGGCTTATTACGCAGCCACCTGGAAGTAAAGGAGAGCCCGGAATGAAAACAAACATACGCGGAGGTCGATGAAAGCTTACGCGGGTAGGGACTAATGATATGGAAAATTGAATGTCATCGATCAGCCATTTGGTTGGTTTGTCTGCCGATCGGGTTCGCATCTTTGTTAGAAACGTTAGTAACTAGCTGATGATGAATGAGTATCGGCAGAAGTAATATGCGGGAGGCGATAAAAAAAATTGAGCAGTAGGAAAGGACCATTGATAGTGCGCTGGGTGCGCGAATGTTATGCCTAGGCAAAACCAAAAGAATAATGAAAAACAATGGAAGAAAAAGAAAAATTGGATTTATAACGTCCCGAAACTGAACAGTGCCTTATGAGGGACGCCATAGTGAAGGGCGCTGGATTAAATTTTGTCCCCTAGGATTCCTTACCATGCACCCAAAACGGCCAAAGCAATAAAGCAATGAAATAATCGAAATAGTCTGGTATAGTAAAGTGAGAAAATCTTTCTTCCTTTCTTTCTTTATTTGTTTTTTTTTTGGGGGGGGGGAATTCCTGATTTATAAACCACTTCACAAAGGTCAATAGCTTCGTCAAAGAGGAAATTACAAGGCGACTAATATTCTTAGGAAAAGCATAACACAGGTAACCACCGATGATCTTAATAGGGGCCCGAATGTCATGTTCCCAAAGCCTTTTCCATATGAAAAGCTGCACATCTTGTCGAGCTATGCTCAGTAAATCGTGTGGTAAATACATTCCACTGATTAAACACTGTTATATCGTCCTCAGATTTACCTCTACAGCTACAAGCTATAGCTAGGATTCCAACGACAGCTTGCACTTCCGTTCGTTTCGTGAGAACAGGCGCCGACCGGTAAGAACAGGTCCCAGGTACCCCTATAGGGGTTTTAGTTACCAATAATTATTTGCATTGACCGAAAACCTTCGCGAATATAAATTTCAATAAGACGACTGACCGGCGCCTGTTATTAAGAAACTACATATCGTACAAAATGCAGTGAAACATCAGCCTTCCCCCTTATCCATATGTGTCAATTGCAGGTACAGGGTGATCATTGTTAAGTTTTACGGAAATTTTAAGAATAGCCTGTTGCAGATAACATATTGCTAGTCCTGGAGTTGAATTATGGAGAGAGGCGGACATTACTTACACGAGAAATTGAAGCGCATATTCAACTAATTACCAACATTCTCCAATTATCTTCTGAATAAGTTAATTTACGGCACATATTGCAATTTCCGAATTGTATAGCCAGTGAGTTTTTAAGGCATATCCACTCGAAAGGAATTTCCAGAATGACGCCAATTTGGAGATTTGCCTTAAAGCGCGCCGTAAAAATGCTGTATTGTTCCACAAACTTTTTGAACAAAAAGCTCTTTCACGCATTGAAGCCCCAAAAGTATCTGGAATGCCCGCGTATTTTGCCCCACACTTTGGGGATTGGTGTCTCGAAACTGGTGTCAACCTGAAAATAATTTCATGTGGATACGTCTTGCAAGCAGCACACCGACTACAATTCGCAAATTGCAATATGTGCCATTTAATAATTATGTTAAGGTGACTAGTGAATTTTTGTAAATTAGTCGAATATGTGTTTCGATTTCTCGTGCTAGTAACTGCCGTCTCTTCGAATAATCCAGCTCAAGGACAAGAAGTATGCTTTCTGCCATGGTCGACTTTTAAAAATTCCATAAAACGCAAAAATGATCACCTATAGCTGCATGTTCCCAAAACAAATTATAAAAATTAGCTCGTCGTGGAAGGGTTGAATGAGCGCAGTAACGTGTTTAAACGACTTGATTTATTTACCTCGCGGTTTACTGCACATGGCTCCACGATATGCGCTGCATGTCACAAAAAAACCACATGAAACAGAAAACACAACAAAGCGTTATAACGAGTTCCTCTCGCTTTCTTCAGGCGCGTAAAGCCCGTGTAAGCAAACACACAACTTAGCAAACACGATTACTGCGTTAAAGGTCCCGCCTTGTTAGCAAGGAACGCAACTCATAGATGCGATGTGTACGCACCGTGGCCGTCGCCATTTCGCTGTTTGAAACGTCCTGTGAGCGCGCACCCTTAAGACGCGCAACAGAACTTTATTATGAGTACGGTAGCACTGTTGTTTTGTGGAGAGATCCGAGTCACTAATGTGATTATCGCCGCACTCGGTGATCTTTGCATCGTACGAGACCATCTCTCTTTTCTCCCTCGCAACAAACGTGCCTCTCTAATCAACATTTGTGTCGCTGAAGTTACTTATACTGAGCAATTAGCTACGCTATGCTCTCATGAGTACGTGGAAAACTCGGTAAATGCCAATGGCAAACACGAGCTCAGGAACCACGGGACACGAGACTCCGTGGTTTGTTTTGGTAAGCTATCGCATGCTGCTGATGCGGTTAAGTTCATTAGTGAGCTCTTAGTGGCACTGCTTACGTATTAGAGACTATGACGTTGACGCAGCAGTCTGTAGGACATGCAGGCAACCTCCGGATGTTTTAATGTCTTTATCTTTAATGATCCGTGCAACAACTTATTGTACGTGGTGCCACAAGAGTTCGCGTGCTCAAATAAAAACCGATAAATATGGTTGCGATGCGCTGTAACCAAATCACTGTTTACTTAATCTGTTATGTTGTGCATACAGAAATGCAAATCTACTTTCCGAAAAGTCCACATTTCGCGCAATTGCAAGCCATGAGTCACTTCGGAAATGCATCGATGGCGGCATGTGTGTAGTCTACGCCTAATTAACTCCATGGTTTTCCTAATAGCAGCCAAATTGCAGTGAGGAGTGCACCATTTTATTTTTGTGTACCATTTTTGCACCACCTTCGCCTTGTGGTGATACGTCCACTGACAGTTTCCGAGGTGCCATTCGGCCCAAAGCAGGACTTCCTTCTTTATAACATCTACCAGATAATTTGCGCCGTTCACTTTGGCTCTCTGTATCAAAAAAAAAACAAAAAAAAAAACAGCGGCATCTTTCCATCAGATGTGGTTTCCCCAAAACCCATCACTGATTAAGGATGACAAACTCTCGAGCCAATCCTTCTACTGACGTTGGCTTCTTTTGAGGCCTCTTGTCAATACCGTATCGTTTGGTGGTTTAAAAACTGCTTGGAATTGAACACTGCCTCGTCTCTGAAGAAAATGCTGCGTTGGCGAGCCACGCTGCCGAAGCGTTTGAGCAAGTTCTTGCATCTTATGACCCTGATCTCTTTTTCATGCGCTCTTTGAGTCTATGAGCTTTATGAACCTTTTATTCGGACGGAACGTTCAGAAATTCCTTCAATTTGGGCCATTGGCTTTTCTAACTGATTTTTAGAGAGTGCGGGAACTATTGCTGCACGCAAGCGCCATGATCATACATGGTACAAAGAGCTGAGCTTCGTTTCTTTGTTTCTTTTTCATTGTATATAGCGCGATTATAGCATGGTTTCATGATAATGACGTCACTCAGCACTCTATATGGTCAGCTTCTAGCATCACGAGCACCAGAAGGTTTAGGCTTCCTTCTACAGACTTTTCAAAACAGATCGCACAATGACAGGTGAACGAGAACACTATACCCCTTCTTTGCGTTGTTGTGATTATCCCCATGGTAACCATTTGTATTCTGCGATGAAATCGAAGTCGAAAAGCTATATAGAGAGCTTTGATTGACACTTTGTATCAAAATTGTCAATCCTACTATATTGTCGAAAAAGAGCGCAATTTCTTCCGAGCATGATATATGGTTACACTGCCCCGTGATTCGTGAAAAATAAACAGTGAGAAGTTTGGCGCCATGCACATATGTTGCTCGTTGTTGCGTACTCATCTTTCCGTGCTACTGTGGTGCCTCAAGAACACCGAACCAACTCTCTCATACCGCCGCAATCCCATCAGCAGGAGTCTGTGCCGTAAGTTTCTTCCACATCATAAATCATTCAACATCAATACGCTCGATGGCACGAACGTGTATTTCAAAACGTGTCAGGGAGAGTGTGGCTGACGCCTAAACCTTACGGCGTCCTGCTCGGCATCACGTGCCACTACTTGCATCAGCCAATCGCGTGTTCACTGTCTCGACGACGTCGCCTAAGAAGCCCCCCCCCCCCCCCTCCCTTGTTTCTCCCGTCTGCGGTTCGTGTTAGGTACGCACTGCGGCCTCCTCATCGCTGCTGAAGCACGCCGCGACTGCGCCGTCCCCTCGCTTATATGTGTGTGTGTGTGGGGGGGGGGGGGGGGAGTGTATAAAAATATATCCCCCCCCGGGGGGGGGGGGGGGAATGGAGCCGTGCAGACGCATCGGAAATAGCCATCCCGTCGGCGGCAGCTATAACGCGCGGACCCGACACGAGATGGCGCGCCTCTTGAGTGACGCGCGTGCAGTACACGTCACGAATCCCATCGTAATTTGCCGCCACACGCCACGCAATCGCATGGTTGGCTCGGCTTGGCTGCAGCCCGCCGCACTGTGCGGGAGACGACGGGATCGGGGAGGCGATCGCCGTTGCCTGCGTAGCTGCTGCTGCTGCTTGCTGTTGCTTCTGTTGTATGCATGGCAGTTCCCGACGCGTGCCTTCAGTGTGTGTGTGCCTGGACCAGTTTGACCTTCCGCCGCCGGCCTTGAACTTGAGCGGCCGCTGCGGTGGGTCCGCTCACGTCTCTCTTTTCGAGTATGCTGCGAGCGTGTACGTAAACTCGACGGCTCGCTTACCCACCGCGCGGCCGTGCCTCGGTGTCTGCGGGCTGTTAGGGGGCGCTAGTGGAGGGGTGAGATTCATCCATATGGCAGAACGCGCTCGCTAGCGCGCGCGCGGAATAAGAACGGCACGATGAGAATGCAGCTCACGCACGGCAAAAGAAGCCGAGCAGAAAATTTCATAACTTTGGGTGTTGCACATGTGTTGCTCTTGTCTGACGTCTTTGCTTCCCCCCCCCCTTTTTTTTTTACTCGTTTTCTCTGCTAAAAGACTGGAAACTAGGCCTACCAGAACTGGCGTCAGAGCTCTCGTCCCGCAAATGATAGCTAAATGTAAGCGCGAGTTGAAAACGTGCTTGCTAGTGAGCACCTTGATGCTAAGCCATGAAGGCTGTGAACTTGTATAACAGCACATACCGATAGCTTGCAGAAATTTACGTCGACACTTCGCTGTTTGACTTCCACAATGAACCCCATCTTACTAACCTGCACTGACTGAGACTAATGAACCCCTCAATGTGTCGATCTGTTCCGTGAAGGGTTCTACGTAATACGTCGAGCGAGCGTAGCTTACCTTTAACTGTTTAGTTGACGTCTGCAGGTGTATAATCACGGCACGGAAGGAGTTATGGTCTCGCTTTCATCCACTACATACTCTTAATGGCGTTAGACTTATCTTACAGCTATAGGAACGGCGTTCCACACAAAATAACAAATAATATAGAACGGCGTTATGAATATTAGACTACGTTTAAATGTGTTAGAATATGTCTATCATAATTAAGATGGCTCCAGATACAGATATGTGTAACAGTGTTCCAGAGATTAGGTACATGCCTACGGAACACTGTTCTGGATACCAATATCTTTTTCACTGCCACCCATTATTACGCAATTACTGTTGAACATTATTAAAAACTAAAAGGTTCAACTATATGAAACGCCACTCCATATATTTTATCATTTTATGCGGAACGCTGTTCTACTTACCGAAGTAGAAAATATTTGCAAAAAATTTGCACTTACGGCTGGAACCTAACTGTAACAAGGTTAAGAGTCTGCAGTGTATGGGCACCTGTACTGCTGTAATACGACTGTGTAATATCCCGCAATTCGGCGATAATGAGGTTAGATTAGTGCTGACAGTAGCCCGTCTATGCGAGTTGCCTTCAAGAGCATGGTTATTTTATTTCCCAAATGGGCTTCTATCTCTTCTACGTCATTGGTGTTACTTAAAACGGTCCATCCTCTGCAACGTAATATCATAAACAAGTACGTCGTTAAACTAGCCTTCAAGTGCTTTGCAAGCTTAAGCTCTGTGCACGCTCGTGCCCTTGAAAGGCTTCAGGGACAGCTGCATACGGCTTTTAATGACCTCGATAAACTTCAGCGCATTTCTTGCTCATCAAGGAAGAAGAGGAATAAAAAGTACGGTGCCTTGAAACAAACCGGATTCATTGCTAAATTATGCACATTCATCCAAGGTACCGGTGCTGTTTCTCATTTGTCATTGTACAAGCCGCCTTCACAGATGGAGCCACGCAGCATCTCCTCTTCCTAAAGCCTCAAAAGAGCTTAATCGTCCACTCGATCCAACTCTTTGAGACACAAAAAGAAAAAGAAAGAGAGAAAGGAAAAAAAAGATTGGCAGCTGCTTGCGACGCACTGAAGCAGATGGAGAAAGCGTGTGTCGTTATTAAAGAGACGCCGGCGACCAAACAAAAGCGCGCCGCTTGCTCATGCTTCTACGGACCGCAAACCGAGCTTTGGCTTCGCTTGCGCTGCCAGCGTCCGCGCAGAACAAAGAAGGCTTCGTAATCGCCTCCTTCGTGTCTTCCAGCCTCTCGCTGTCAACGCAGCGGCCACAGCGCAGGGACCACAGCGGCCAGAGAAGATGAAGAGAGAGAAAAATAGAAACGTTAAGAGCAGGAAACCGGAATTTCTTTGTGAGGCGCGGCTACTGTCGGCTGCGGAGAGGGCCGACGAGTGACGGCAGTAAACACTGTCAGCACAAGGCGCGACGGGGTGCCGTAGGGACACCCCCCCTCCTCTTCCACCCTCCACTCTGGCAGCACCCCCCAGGCGGCGTGGGTCATAACGTCATCTCCGTCGGGGCTGCCACCGCGGTTGAGACCTCGCGGAGCCCCCCAGCGGCGCGAGATGAGGGCGGCGGAGGTGGGGATGTGTTTTCAAAGCGAGGAGGAAACTGCCGCTATCCGCGCTTCCGGTGTGGAAGTCACCAGGAACTGGCACTGCCCCTAGTTATCCCGCAACACGACCGACGTGGAAAGATGCCTTGTTCCCCGTTATGTCCGTTCGAACAACGGGGAGCGGATGAACTCGGGGCAACGGGCGGACACTGAACATCCAAGAAGCGCAAATTAGCGGCGCTGTTGGTCCGAGAATAGCCCCCGAACTGACCGGAAAGTTTAATCCAAATAATTTTGATTTCAGGTACGTTGTGATCGTGTACGTTTTTTTTAGTTGGCTGTTATTTGTTAAAATGTATTGCTGAGTGCCGGTGTAAATCTACAGTTATTATTGGACAGTGTGAGAGCCTGCGTAAGAGACTGTGAACTATGACCGTTTTAATGTTGAACAAATGAAACTGAATAAAACGAGAAATAAGATCTATTCTATCTGGAGCGCTGATATTGAGGAACTCCAGTCCCTTCTTCGATGATCCGGTGGACGGCTTGCTGACGCTTTGCTGAAGCCCCACGGATCCAGTTCTTCCGAGATTTCGGGTTCCACTTTCTCTTTGCCTTAACCAGAGTCATCTGGCGCCTCCAATACACTCAACAACCTGCGTCTTTCTGAACCTTCGCAAACATTCGTATCTCGAACAGTAATAAACGGATGCAAGTTCGCGCTTGTCTAAGCCCACGCTATAGCATCTAATGTTTTTTAATGGTCAACAGCCCAGTTGTCCGAGAAACATGGAATTACGGAGAATCGCCACCACGTCCCCAGGGATGCATTATTATCATATTATACAGATAAGAGATTACAGTGTGGCAACATCTCGTCGCCAAAGACGGGGAACGAAGCCGCAGCTCCGGGAGTCAACAAAGAAAAAGAAGAAGAAGAAGAAGAAGGAGAGAAGAGACGACGCCCCGCGGAGTCGTCGACGTCGTCATCGGCGCGGTGCGCGCGCGGGCGCGGACCAGAAAGCAGTGACCGGCGGCGGCGGCGACGACGGCGAGGCGCACATTTGTATCGGTGCTCCTCTCTCGCAGGCCCTTATTGCGCCAGCCCCTCGGAGCACACACAGCGCGCGGCCACCGGCCGTCGTCGTTCCTTTTGTGCGGGCCGCTCTTCCCACTTGATATATGAAGGGTCGGCGCCAGCTGCCACCGCGATATTCCGCGGGCCATCGCCATTGTCTTGGAAGCACCGTCCCCCCTTCACTGCGCCCCTACCCTCCGGAGAGAGATCGCGGCGGGGGTTACGGATGAGGATGTTGTAAGGGTGTTGGGAGGAGGGGAATGATTAAAACGCGGTCGCGGCAGCCAGAGCTGTTCTTGCCCCGCTGTTCTGCGGTCGAACGCCCGCGTACATATACCAGCGGTACTCGAGGCACTGCCCGGCCTTGGCTTTTGCCTTGCCGCTGCGTGCTAGTTTTTAACTCTTCGCGCTCAAATATTTGCTTCTCCTTCGCGTGACTTTACATGGCGACCCCCCGTTGTTACTGGCAAAACTGGAGTCGCGAGTTAGTGTACATGACTGCGGTAGGCGGCGGTGGCTTGATTGATTCGTGTGTTTACGGTAGCATGGCTCGTTCTTGTTTTTTTTTTGTGTGTGTTTTTCTTAAGAGAGCTGGACGAAGTTTTCGCTGAACTGCAAGTATAAGGCGTCACGCTGCGTCATGTTGTTACGTGCTACTCGTAATAATATGTCGAGTACAAGTCACTGGATAGGCGAAGCGAGTCTAGGAAAGAGTGCTATACGACTGCAAGTGTAAAGTCACTCTGAAAAATACTTCGTTCTAGAGCTAATTTTTGGTCAACACAGGAATAAATTCCAAGTATAAATGCCGAAGACTGGTGCATAGGGACATCATATTATCTAACGCAGCAGCTAGCATTATTCTTGTTTATACGAAAGAAATACAATGTTGCAGTGTAATGTTGTGCTCCTAAGAAAGTGCGGTGACATCACAGCACAGCCGCCTCGCAAGATCATTCTCTTTCTTGCATCATGTATAGGTCATTGAGTCTACGAAAGACTTTTAGCTCTCATCGTCGTCGAAGTCGAGACAGTATTCGGGCTCTCCTTCTCAGAAGCTCTCAGTCGGAACATCCAAGTTTCTTCGTGTCATTGTTCCCTCAGCATCACTTGCAATGCTCGCTGCTGTTTCGGTATTGCCTGACGCGCCTTCCATCATTCCTGCCAATATGGCGTCCAGCTTAGCACACAGCTCATGTGTCACGCAGCTTACACACTGTACACTCCGTACCCGAGCCATTACGAAATCTGAGACGCATTTGATGTCTGGCTCCGCCTTCCGCATTAGAGACACACTCACCCTTCCCTAACCCCCCGTCCTCACTAGCCCGGCATTAGACACGCTCATCTTTCTCAGCTATACTGCGCTGCCTTGGAGAGCGGGCTTCGAGTAGCCAAGCCACAAATCAAAATGCCCGGAAGCAATAAAAAAATAAATACTGGAGCCTCGCGACGACACAGTGTGGAGAATCGTCCCCGGCCGGAACACGGAGCATCGAATGCGATCGCCGCCCCACTTAATCACCGCCGGCCATCGTCCGCAGCTCGCTGGCCTGCTCCGAGTAGAGAAAGTGAAACGAAATAAATAACTACTCTGCTCGGACATTCATTGCGCAAGAGAGAGAGTGCCCGAGTCTGGCGAAGTGTGCGAATGGCGCGCGTGGAGGGGAACCGTTATGGAAGACGGGAGCGGGCGCAGTTCCACAAGTGAACACGGAAGCGAAGCGGGAGCCGTGGCGATGGGCGACAGAGAAGAATGGGAGCAGCGAAACTATGGCTGTTAGGGGTTCGAATCGGCGGGTCGCTGGACATTTAATGGCGCAATGGACGCGCGTGGCTCTCTAGACGCTCGTGCGTGCTGCGCCACGCTGAATAGTGAACGAGAAGGAGTGATGGAGGAGCAGCAGCAATGTATATCGTGATTGTAAAGGCAATTTAGTTTTGATGGGCTGGCCGCCATATTAAAGGCGGTGTTTCGAGAAGCTGTGGTCGCTGGGTGAATCTCAAGAACGTTGTGCTTTCTTTTTTTTCATCCCGGTAAGTTTCCTGATTCGCAGTATAGAGAGAAACCAGACTGGGAAGAGCACAGGAAATTACTCGTACTCGACGGTTCGCCTCTTAATGTCTTAACTGGCGGCCTTGAGTTTTTTATTAAGACTTTCGAGTTCTCTTATTTTACTGTTATTATTACAGGCCGGCCCCAAACTATGCGTTCAATGGTACTATAAAACGGCGGCAGCATGGAGCGCATATTGCAGACGTGTCTTCGGCGCGGAATGGGCGCGTCAACTTTGTTACGTTACGGCACCACGTAAGTTTATGCGGCTGCTGTTAGGCGGCAGTAACCATCGGGGTCATATTTTGCTATCTTACACGGTCGGAAGGTGATGAACCAGGGAAAATTACGTACCGGTAACATGTTTTAGATTGCTTCAGAGACCTCTAACGCACCGGCAGTGTGTCCTCGCAATGATGAGATAAAGCTCGTGAGAAAAACCCAGTGCGTACACTACAAGATGACAGTAGTCACTGAGCAAAAGCTACTAAAGTTGTCTATACCGAGACTGAAGTGCTCGTCCCAAAGTCGAGTTCCCGCGTCGCGCTCAACTCTGGACGTCGTCCAGCTATCGAGACCCAAAGATCTTACACGATGCACTCACTGGTGTCCTGAGACAGGAAGATGGCGTTCACGGCTTTTGGAGGCGCTCTTGAAAAAAAAAAAACAAGCAAAACAAGAAGAATCGAACAAAGGAATAACAGCATCGACGGGGACTCTGGCTGGTCGCGTTTCCGGGACACTCGTCGCCACGAACCCCCCCACCTCCCGCCCTTCCCCCCGTACCCCACCGCCACCACCACAGTCGCTTTAGCGCTTTCCTCTTCAGGACATCAAGACGACGACGTCGCCCAGGAAGGAAGCGGACGAGGGGGTATCGTGATGTATGGCGATGCCAAGACGCGATTCCGCCCCCCCCCCCCCCCCCCCTCCCTCAGCCGCTAAGATGGCGCCCGTAGGTTCTGAGGCGTCGGACAAAAAAGTTTCAAGGACGGGTGAATTTAATACGCAATTACGACATCTTCCTTCTTTTCTTTTTTTTTTTGTCTCCGTTCCGTGAAGCTGATTTTCTTTTCAAGCGTGCCGTGGGTTTTCAAAACAGTGTGGCTTGTTAGTTTAGTGCGGCATTGGCCACATATTTATGCGTAGATGCTGATGGCCAGGTATACATAGAGCAGTCAGTTTATAAATGATGATGCACACATTTCACAAAGCCTAGTTAAGCCCCCTGCCTTTTCATTCACGCTTCTTTCTCGCTCTCTCTCGTTCGACATGCGGCTTTTCTAATGTTTTTTTTTTTTCAAATTTTCAAACGCTTTCGAATGCCTTACTTGAAATGAACTGTGCCCTCAACTGAACTCTTCATTATACACTGCAAACGTAACCATGTTAAATGCGTGGTATCGCAAACTGTAGCCGGGATGTCTGCAAAATGTGCGCCTCTCTCTCTCTCTCTGTTTCCTGTCAGCAAAAGTCTTGCACCGTGTGAAGATGTCAGTGGACAGAGATGGAAGGACTATAGTGGAATCCGTTGAATAAAACAATTCTAGGCAGAACGTATTAACATACTCGCATATTCGCAGTGAGTGATTAAAGTATATCTGCTACACATACGCATATCTGCTACGCTATATATTGAGTGTGGCGAGCGTACAACTAAGGGACCTGCGCATATGGCTCATGCATTATGATTTCAGGCAGCGCACTTGTAAGGAAAAACAACTAGAGCAACAGTGACACCACCCAAAGGCTCGTTGTTGCACGTACCTATTCCACTCATCAGCGTGGCAATTTCTCAAACATGGCGCGTGCAAGCATCACTATGCGCAAAATATACCTCTATTATTTCTCCCACACCTAAACTACATTATGTACGTAATTGCTCCAGAAAAATAAAATTCCGAGAGCATATAGTACATACGTATGCATTATCCACTTCACCGTAATAAGGACAAACATAAGCACGTCCATCATAAAAATGATTTTATGCGCGTTATACATAGCGGACAAAGCTCTCGTAAGCCAGTTTTCCTTCTTACACAACAATGTTTGATTGAGTCTTTGAGTTTGTGGTAGCATGCGTTTTGTGTGTGTAAATGCGTTCCCGTGTGTGCTTTTATTTTTATTTTATCTTACTCGCTTTTCTCATCTATCACCTCCTATATATATATATATATATATATATATATGGCTATGTGAAATGTAGACATATGAAGCCATTCCAATTAAACACGTGTAAGCATTGGTGAATGCAACACCCAAGCGTAAGCGGCACAGCATTGTTTCCTCATTTCGCGCAAATCCAGGCAACAGCCGCAGCTGCATAGATGGGTCGAGAGAATGCAACCAATGTTGGGCGAATTCAGTTGTATGCCACTTCTCCAATGTCATAGTTTGCGCTAGCTTGCTTAGGTGTTGGGCTGCGTCAGTCCTCGATAAAGGTACAGAAACAAGATTTGCTCCTTCGTGTGCTTTCCTAGCAGCTTCGTCGGCGATGTCGTTGCCGGTGATACCGCAATGACTCGGCAGCCACTGAAACACGACGTCGTGTCCTTTTGCGATCGTATGGTGGTGCATTTCTCGTATCTCCAAGACGAGTTGTTCGCAGGACCCGCGACGGAGAGCTGACAAAAGACATTGTAGGGCCGCCTTTGAATCACATAATATTACCCACTGATTAGCCGGTTGGTTGTTAATATAAGCAATGGCACCTCGGAGGGCAACAAGCTCCGAAGCGGTCGATGATGTCACGTGAGAAGTCTTGTATGTGATGCTCATTGATCGTGATGGTATAACCACATATATACATATATCCACATATATACGGATGGCTCTTCCACTCAGATCAGCTCCAGCGGCGAAATGTAGACAATAATGAAGAAAAGAGACAATGACTGTGGGCATTTAGGATTGCGGGTTCGGATCCCACCAGTGGCAAGTTACATTTTCTTTCGCTTTCACTTTCCCTTTTATTCGTTACTTGCTATATTTCCATTTAAACCACAGCTAATTTCCTCAATGCTTTCTTTGGCGTCACTGTCTCTTGGCCTTATACGGTCGTGATTAAAAAAATGGATCCCCTCGTTCTTCGTTCTTCTCGTACATATAAATATCAAGCCAATCGCTTCGCTAACTTTCGCACTTATCCTTAAAATTTCTCTTTCGTTTTGCTTTCTTGTAATTTTGTCATTACGACTGTTAAAAGCGTATATGTACTGTCTACATGCAATAGCTGTTTGCAGCTATATTTCATTTAGTCTTGTGCGACTCACAGACCTCCGAAAGGGTTGCTTGCAGAAAGTCTTCAAGGAAGGCGTTTTGAGGATAACGGCGTTCCCACCTCCTACGCACGGCCATCTGGCTACACTGGTGCGGTCCAACATTTTATTGCAATGGTCATTCGGGTTCGCGACTTGTTGAAGCCGGAGCCTGCGGCCTGTTTCTCCGTGTAGTTTTCTTTCCTCCGTTTCTTTTTCTTTTTTTGTAAATGAATGAATGGAGACTGTATGAGGTGCCAACTTTTCCCGCCATCGACCGTGAAAAAAAAAAAAAAAAAAAACAGGGGTATATGCGTAGCTGTCACTTTCTAACTTTAATGAAGACTATTTGCATCGACAGCGGCGCACCTCGGAAATGGGTCAGCCTCGGCACCAGGAACGGGAGGGTACACGCAGTCCTCGTCCCTGCCCTTTCCGTCAACGTACAACACACACACACACACACACACACACACACACACACACACACACTATATATATATATATATATATATATATATATATATATATATATTCTACGCGTTCGTTCTCACCTATATAGCTTTATTTTTAGTTTCCGGCACACCATCAGGCAACGCCGCGAATTCGTACGAGATAAATACATAAGCTACACAATTGAGATTGAATTTTCGAGCAGCGGGTATGGTGTTTCTTACTTTCTTTCGTCGCACATTCCTAATTTTATTTTATTTATTTTTTTTTCTCGTTTCTTATCGCCTTCGTTGAGGAAAAAAAAAAAAAACAAACCAGGAGTACGGCGCGCACTTCCGGTTTCGAGAGCCCTGGGAGCGAGGCTGTCTTCGATGTCGGGGCCAGGTAAACACGGGCACCGCCGCGCTCGCTGCTATCTGGGCACTTTTCCAGAACTGCCGCCTCCTGCGCCCCTGTTCTTTTTTTTTTCTTCGCCTTTTGCTTTTCTTTTTTCCCTTGAGGTCCCTCCGCACTTTTCGGGGCTTCGTTTACGTGTCGTGTGACCGAGGAGTATGGGACGAAGGAGAAGGTAAGGGACGAAGCCTAGTTCACTGTCTTCGATTTATTTAGAGGTAAACGCAGAGAGAGAAGGTACCCTTAGAGCAAACCAGCGATTTTAAGGAAAAATAGACAGTCAATAAAGTCGATAACAGTGGCTTCCTATTTTTTTTCTATTTTTTTTACGGAAGAGAGGAAGTCGTATAAGAGTAAGCTAAAGGAACTGAGAATGGCCGGCTATAAGCGGCCGCTTCGGCGCAACGTAGCCAGCGCACCGCCGGCGGCGACGTTGGCTGAGGCACGCGGCATGCACCGAGTCTGCGATGCCCATCGGCAACGAAACGCCCGCGCCGTTGCCTCCTCCCTCGATTTGTTTGTCGCTCGCCCAACCGCCGCCGCCACGCACCACTCAATTCCGCGGCGGTCTGTTGCAATGTGTCCCGACGTTGATCAATAATGATGGACTTTTTGGACGAAGAACGATCGCTCCTCTAAGCGATGACCGGGGAAACGACGACGACTGCACCGCCGCCGCCGCCTGCGGGAACACCAAATAGCTCTCAGCGGAGGCAGGCGCATGGCAGAGACGAGGATCGTTTTCGCGACTGGACCGTTATTCAATAGCGTGTTGCGATACGGGAGCCGAGGAAACGGAGGGAAAAAAATGCGAGAAAGAAGGAATGGAGGGACAGCTACGTCTTATTGGCCATTGTCTTTCGGCGAGGAAAACGTATTATTCTGTTTAAGAGCAGTTTGGTCCCCGCTGTTCGCGTTGTTGCGCCAGTAAGCGTTGCAAAGAAAGAAAGAAAGAAAGAAAGAAAGAAAGAAAGAAAGAAAGAAAGAAAGAAAGAAAGAAAGAAAGAAAGAAAGAAAGAAAGAAAGAAAGAAACAAAAAGAAAGAAAGAAAGAAAATGAAAAGAAGACGGATGAAAAACAATGTAGGCCCGAGCAAGTTGACGAAAAAAAATCGAACGGTTGTTTCGCATTCATATATATTTGTCCTTAGACGGACTTATTGTGATTCTTTGGCTTTCCCGCAAAGAGCCGGAGTGGAGCGTGGGAAACGTTCAACGCGTCCTTCGCATGCCTACAGAGCCATTCTCCGCGCGACGAAGCCGCGGAAAAGCTTGGATTACGCCTTCAGAGGAACAACAAGTTCATTTTCTTTCGCTCTTTCCCCCTATCTTCTTTTCCCCGCTAAAGCCACTGCCTAGCGCAGGTCCGTTAGCACACACGAGCGGCGTTTACTGTATATTTTCGTTCGTTTTTTGAAATTGCACACCGAGGCGCGTTTTGTTTCGCAGTGTTGCGAGCCCGTCAGGAAACCGCGTGGTGACAGGACAGCAACGTCTAATTTTATGCCACGCTGTGTAGTTTTCCGCGAACGATCAGTAAAACACACGATCCATAGGTATGTCTTCCACACGTCGCATTACATACATACATACATACATACATACATACATACATACATACATACATACATACATACATACATACATACATACATACATACATACATACATACATACATACATACATACATACATACGTGCAGATAGATAGATAGATAGATAGATAGATAGATAGATAGATAGATAGATAGATAGATAGATAGATAGATAGATAGATATTTTTAAATCCCAAACATGAACAACTTGCTGTGAAGGATGCCACAAAGGCGGGCTGAACACCTCCGTCTTTTAATGACGCACCACAACTAGACGTCATTCATGACATTCTTAGTTATTTCCTGAAATTAGCTAAATACTTAAAAACACAGGCTTTGACTGCACAAGTATCCCTTCACAGTGGCGGTCCTGATAACACCACCACGGTTGCAAGGACACTTCTTTTGCAAGTTGCAACATCATTTGCGAAGCTGTAACCGCTTGAATTTATTCGTGGCAATAAACCCAAGACTGACGATGGCAGTGTCATATATATAAAGAAAAAAACATTTTTTTACTTGCTTTCGCGCACTGCCTGTCATCTGCAAGTGTCCATGATAGTGATATTGCGTATAACGTACATAGACATACGCCACGAATTCCGTCTTCTTGCACCATTTGTGGCTTATAGCAAAACAGCCGTATATAATCAATGGATTTAAAGTACCTGCCTCAAGCAGATAACATTCTGGCCCTCATCAGCGGCATTGCTTCCAAACACGAAACGGAAATATCCTCAGGTGTATGGCGTCACGGAAAAGAGAGAAAATCCCGGAAAGACGCAGGACTTCCGGCAATCGAAAGGTAATTGTACCGTCATGTGCACTCAGAAGTCGCTTTCGATCTCGGAAGTGAAAGAAGAAAGGCAGGAAAGAACGAAAGAGTCCCAAAAAGCAACGCCTGAATAATAAACACGATAGCTAATTAGCGAAGTAATGAGGGCCCACTGGCTTTTCTGCACCCCTCGGCACGGCCCTGCCTTTTACGAGCCCGAGGATTGTACTCAAAATTAAAGGCGTAAACAAGGCGTCCGGCGGGTGCTCCGCCCTTAATTACTTTCGTTGAGAAAGTCGAGGGGGGTGAATCGCGCACGCGTCAGAGAGACAGAGCGCCCCCGAATGCTTAATCAATACGTTTCGTTGCGCTACGAAATGCACTCCGACTGCCACTCCCTCCTGGCTCCTAAGAGGCACCCGTGGTTTTTTGCTGTGACGCACGGCGCCTAGCCTGCCTTTTCGCTCGTTCTCCTTTTTTGTCCCGTATAGCGAAGCAGTAATGGTGTTGTTTCAGTGACGCCTCTTATTGTGACGTATGCACGTTTTGTTCGGGGAGGTAAGAAAGGCGAAAACAAATGGCTTCCTGAAGTGCTTGATGCAGTTGTGGTGACGTGAGTACAGGTCGTTTTGGCCGGGAAGCAATAGTTGACGACGCTTTTGTCGTGTTCGCTTCTAACGCAAAAAGATAGCGTGAAGCGAACCATCCCGAACGTTAAGGCAAACACGGAACATACGTTGTCCCCACGGTTAGCTTAAAGTGAAGCAGGAAATGTCCCAACATCGGCACTAAAACGAGCTATCATACTTAGAGAGTTATGTGTCACGACATATTTTCTTTTTAAAACTTTTCTGTTCACTGCACGATGCAGTTATAGGGGCGTCATTTTCAGTGCGCCATCCGTTTCACTCAGCATCAGTGCAAGAAGTGGACGCTGTTTGTCCTATGAAGAGCTTATTCCAGCTGCCTTTGTTGTTGTCTTTTTATTACAATTTTCTGTTTATCGAGTAGCATTTGCTCGGCTCTCATGTTCTTTCACACGTGCACAGGTTTGAAGCGAACAATGGAAGGCTCTTTGTCATAAGTGCTGCTAGGCCCACGTGAATGACCACTCTGACAGTGCGACGTGAATATAGTGTGCCATTCCCATAACGCCCGCTTTGTTGCTTGAGTTTCCACTGTGGGGAGAACCGTATTCATTTCCCCCTCTCAGCGTTCTGAAACGCCACAATGCGACGGAAGCTCTACATTTCGTCCCTGAATACAGGTATTCTGTTCGAGGCATTCAGGTCTGCATGAAGGTGCATACAAGCCTAAAGCTTAGACGAGGCATGCTCGCTCTTCCTAACAATTACGGAATGTATACGCTACATTTATAATAGATGTACAACTTTGTAGATATATTACTGTACAGTGTTTCTGTAAAAATAAATCGTAAGAATAAAGCACACAGGAAGATAGAGCTCAGACACGATCATGAGCGGTCACCATCAACGCTCGCACTATCACATCACAGGAAAACACTCGCAGCACAATGTATACCAATTTAGGAATCACAGCAGTTTGCGTAGGTCTCGTCCTAAAAAATGCAGCTTGACTGCTGATAGTAATAGCGATTCCTTAAGGAACGAAACAGCTTAGAGATCTTAGAAACGACAGCGCACAAAGAAAGTCCTCGCAAAAGGCATTTTTAGTGTGCCTAGATGACTTCTGGCGTTTTGGTCTACCGTTAAATGGATGAAATTTGAGCAAAACACGCATTCAGGTAATCGAAAATGCGTATTCCTCGCTATTCGCAAGGCTATTCTTTTTTGATGGGTGTGTAGGAGAAGTCGACATCTTGGGTGATGCCAGATACTCTTTTCTCGCTTAGCCAAACAATACGTAATAAAGACAGACCTGCTGAACAAAAAACTAAAAATTAACAACTTGAAAATAAAATAAGGTGTAACGGAAAGTTGGAACACGTTTACGTGTAGTCTACAGGATAATAATACTTTGTAAAAACAGAGCGATTATGACTGCTAGTTATGCGGAACTTATTTTGTACTGGACATGGAGCAGAGGCAATGCTTAAGCTACTAACGCTTACTAACGAAATCTATACGCGATTTCGTTTTTCACACGCCTAGGTATGGGTTAACTAACGCAAGCAGTTGTGGTTCGCTATAAGAACGCAGAAGATGTATGCGGCGCTTCGGCGTATAATGTTCTGCATTGAACCTTCGACAGTCAATATATTATTCGGCCCGCTCCCAGGTCATTTTGCCTCTGCGGACTCACCATATAGGAGGAATGCCTCGCTGAATTCACTGAGGATCGCCAAAAGCACTCTTCCGATGCGCACGGATCTATGCGCAGAGCCCTCCTACACCGTGCGAGGGCATTCTGAGCAGGCCTCGTTCCTGTATACATAACGCAGCGTTCCCGACCTGGCGCAGGGACGATCAGGCGCCTTGTTTTTCGGGGTCTGCTCTGCGCGATGCGATCAGGCCGAGCGCTTTATTCTAAGGAAAGAGAGAGAGAAGATGAACGGGGCGTGGGGTTGGGGGATGCGCGTTGTCAGACGCAGAAGTCGTGCGATACGGCGAGCTGTATGGCGGTGCGCTGTGCAGCGAAGCACGGAGCGTAAAGCCAATGGTACAGCGCACGCCGCGGCAGATGAGACGGCGCATGCGCATACCTAAATTGTACGTGGCATTGAGCTATAGAACATTTGCGGTCGCGTGGCGCTGCTGCCTGCTGTCGTGTGTGCTGTCTCTTCTATGCGCGCGTGCTGCTTTAGCATTCGGTTGTTGTGGCGGTTTCCTTAACGAGGAGAAGTGGTGTTCGCCCTTTGTGGCCCATCGCACAGGTGATGCGTTAACCTGGGGCACACGCTTTGAGCGTGGCTACGCGCAGTAGCACGATGCAATAGTCTACACAGAAAGTCTGCATGTCTACTCTGTCCTCTCTGCTATGCTCTCTCCAACCAATCCAACCAATCCACCATGAGAGGTCCAACCAATCATCATCATCGTCAGATCTCTGGGTTTGCCACCGAGGCAGTGGAAAGGGGCGTATGTTTAGAGGTAAAACGTAGACTGGGCAGCACTAAGCGCGAAAGTGTAAGCACTCAGCAGGAATTTCATATTTTCATATTTGTGACGTCAGGGCAAACCTGCGCAGAATACTATAAATGGGGCTTGGAGGCCCTGGGAAACCACAGGTCTATGGTGCATGATCGTCATATTTATTTTGTTTTCAGTTTTAACTCTCTGCGGCATCAGTTGTGTGTACGCGATTGAATGTGACTGCATGTGAAAGAAACTTGTGGTAGGTATGTCAGAAATGCCGCCAAGGCAGTCTCCTCTTTTAGAGAAAGATTATTGAAAGTTCGTTAGTGGCCTATTTCGGCTGACATAATACAAACAGAACTGTAAACCTTGTGTGTGCAAATAATTTATACCCCAAGCGGTCTTTCGAATTCAATATAAGTATGAGAAGCCAAAAAATTACGCAAGCTAATGCATTGTTTCAAGAATGTCATGGTTGCATTTTTATTGCGGCCTTTATTATTATGTGTATTGTCCCGCATCCACTCCTACCATAACTCGCAATACTAAACGAATGAATGAATGAATGAATTAATGAATACAAGACAGCGAGTGGCAAGATATTGGAAAGTACAACCTTGACCAACGCCTATCACATGGCTAAGTAAGGGAACAAAAATATCGCATGCTCGAGGACATATCCTCGAGCGTGTGATCGCTCTGGCTGTCATGCTATGTCCAGCCCGATGCTGCGTACATACAGTAGGTCGTCATACGGGAAACCCTCCGATCTAAGAAGGGCCACCCCGTTAGGCGAGTTGACACAAGATGGAGCAGTTTGCTCTGCAAAGCGAAAATTCTTCCTCACGATCAGAAGCCGGCACCGCCCCCAAGTTCGAATGGTGGTGGAGCGTTGTGCACGCTTTCACGACGACAGAGAGAGAGAGAAACGCCGGCAAGGAGGGAGGAAGCGGCGCTGGATATCGCTGCCAGACCAACGTCGAGGCATGAACAAATGCGGCGCGTAAACGCAAAATGCGACCGCCGCGTGAGATAATACGTGAGGGCGAAGGAGAGAAGAGAGCGTGTATGCGCCCGAAACAAAAGGTGCGCGTCGTCGAGCTTTTTCGATCAGACACGAGAGGCGCTGGAGCGCGATCGCGGATGCCGGCACAGCGCGGCCCGCCCACCCGCCGCCCAAAGTCTTTGTTCCCGCGCCCAATTCCAGTTCCGCTCAAAGGAACGCGGACCCGCGCTAGAGAGAAAAAGAATGAACTGGAAAATAAATATGGAGTCGTATATATATGTACGAAGGAGGCCGCCGTCAGCGATCGCCCATTCCGCACGCGCGAACGTCGAGTTGACGAGACGAGTGAGTCGTTGCCAGGGGCCCGGCTTCAACGCCGGAACCGTTCCGTCGTGTATGTGTGGGACCCGGTACAGGGGGAAGGGCGAAGGAGGGGGGGGGGGGGGAGGGGACCCCAGCCCACGCACGCGTGGCGACGCTGTACTACTTTCTTTCTTCTTTCTTCATTCTTGCTTTTTTATTTTTTTCCCTCTCTTCCTTCTCGTGCTCGTTCGGGAACCAGATCAGGTCCCGATGTGGAACGCCCCTACCGGGATCAAGGGTATATGCGAAGCGCTGGCGATGGTAAGTGCGCGGTTGCGTGATGAAATGCGCGGACGAAATCGGAAATAGATGATTGGCGAAGTTTTGCTCTTCAAGTGCGGCACGCAACACGACTGCGTAGTCTGGGAGCTTTTCGTAGAAACCCAGAGGTTAGCTTTCTTTAAAATTATTATAAGTACTATTTCTGTGTTAACGGAGATGTTGGTGCCTGAATAGGCATCGTCGGCTACTCCCTTCTTTGACACGATATACGTTCTCAAAACGATAAGGATGTTAAAAGGAAAAACGTGAAAGAAAGAAAAAGTGTCTCAGAGAGTGACATCAGTTCTGAAGTTCACGTACAAAAAGATTATGTAGACCTAACGCGCAAGTTGGAATCTATATATGTCAACCGAAGCTATCGTGAAGTGGTAGATTAGATGCTATATATCCAACTAAATGTGATGCGTACAATTGTCTTTATGTTCATTTGATGCCGCTTGTAGTCTCACGCAGCATCTATGCGCCGCACCGGCCACAACATTAAATGTCATGCAATGTTTATGGTAATGATCTGCGCTGTTCACGAGCCACGCCGGAATGCAATAGCCAGTTCAGGTGGATGCTCACCGTGAGACGTCGGCGATGTCTGATCCTTGTCGAGAGTCGAATTGTGCGGAGCAGTGTATGCAGAGAAAAGAACGACACATACGTCATATGCCGTTTATGTCATAGCCACAAGTCGCCAGAATAAGTGGATGCATCCGTATACTCACTCGCCAATATTTTCTATTTTTGCAGGCTGTGTACTTACACGCACTAATGTGCACTTGAACTCGTCGGCGCACGCGTTCATACTCACGCTCACTAATACTCACTAATAGTCACCAACCTTTACTAGCGCTCATAGCCGCTTCCATTCACAATGCCCGGCCTCCACTCGAGCTCATGCTCGCGTCCAACTCACATTCACTGGCACTCGCTCACATACATACCCTGGTCAACTCAGCACTCGCACAGAGGGACTCACGTTCATACCCACGTTCACTAAAACTGATCGTCGATGGCTTTCGTTCATACTCACGTGAACCGGTCCCCATACCTGATCATACTCACGTCCAGTCAAACCCACCGGTACACTAGCTCGCGTCCACTCAATTCGTCATCACTCTCTAAACCTCACGCCTGTGAAATGACTGTGGAAAAAGGATAAGGCGATGCGGAACTATATATCCCGTGAGTCGGCGCAGTGACGTCACGGCTTAGCTCCGCCTCTGCGCAGCCGCAGCAACCACTCCACACGGCGCGGTGACGTCATGACTCGGCAAAGCTAAGGCGAAGCGATGCGGCGCGTGCGATGACGTCACGGCTCACAGCAGCTGTGCCGAGGCTGGGCGCGGTCGGCGCAGCTGGGGCGAAGCGTTGCTATAGGCGACGCATGGTGACGGGAGGTTTTGCGGCGTACACTCGACGGACCATCCTCGAGCTTAAACAGCTTCGTTAGTTCACAGGGGTATGTGCCATTGCGTTTGGACCCTTTCTGCACTACCACCAGGATCGGCCCACATTTCGGCGTTACACCTCACGGCAAACGCCCAGGTTAAACAGCTTCGCTGTTAAAAGAAAAAGAAACGTGTTTTGTCTCTGCAACGCTTTCTAAATGTGTATATAAGCGAGCAAAATCTACTATTCTTACACAGGCATCTTATATCCAGCTGGAGCAATGATTATATTTTGATGCGTGTACACTCTGACGTTTTCGAGTGATGATGCTCAAATGCTGATAATTTTGTAGCAATGACTCACTCTCTTTGCTGTTTTGCCGTCTGAACTTTTAACTAACTGCGTCAGTTTGGGTGTACCAGATTTTTCTTTTTCCTCGATCGTGATTCTCCGTTACGATATGTAGCCTCCCGCTTCGTAGGGTAGGTATAGGAGGAGTGCAGTACTTAAGAAAGTATAAGGAATATCACTTTTCCGCCGACTTGGATGTTCACACATGACGTAAAGCGGCGTTTCTAAATAGCGCATTGTTCGTGGTGCCACTCCCCTCGTATTAAAGTAGAAAAGTTGGCACGAGATGAGGTGCTGACCTATTCTCGGACATCGATACGCTGCGAGCACAAACGACGTTGAACAGGGGCAGTGAAAAGAAGAAGAACAAAAGAAAGAAAGCCTCCTCGGAATACCCTCTTGTTCTCGCAAAGCGTGCGTGCGCCTATAGAGTGAATCAAGAGCGGGTTCCTCCGACGCAAAATGGGCCCACGCGGCGCCGTCTCAACCTTCTCTCAATGTAGATGTGCGAGACGTATGTCATTTCTCGGGGGCATATCTATCTAGCACATTACGTCTAGCGCGCAAAACGCACCAAAGGACGAGCAAACGGAAGACAGGAGCCCGCGCAGAAATTTGGCGAATACCGCACCGTGACCAACGCTGTTGAGAAGAAAAAAAGAAAAGGACGAGGAGACGAAGCCGTTCTTCTCATTCCGTTCAAGACCGCTACCGTGTAACAAAAGGGGCCAAAACACGAAAGACGTATTGGGGCAGGCAAAGAGAAAGTGTGGAGCGGGACGAAGACGGAGAAAGAGAGGGCGACTGGAAGGACGCAAGGCTCAACAAGATGGCAGCCACCCACAAAGAAAGGCGGAGGGAACAATTCAAAAACGCCCGCACGTCATCAAGCCGAGAGTCATTTCTGCCCATTGCGCTGTCAGCTGCGTGTTTCCATTCTTTTTTTTTTTTTGTGCGAAAGAAAACGACAAGGGTCGACGATGCTAGAGGAAGAAAAATAAATTCGGGAGTTGGGTGACGAGGGAAGGGGAGAATAAAGGAGGCGAGTCGGCGACCCCAACTTCTCTCTCCCCCCCCCCCCCCCCCTCCTTCCTCCGCTTCCCGTAGGGCCTCATCATAATTAGCCGGGCCCCGATACGAAACCACAGCCGAGCAAGGGACGAGAAATAAAGCGCGCGTGTGTGTGCGTGCGCGCACGGAGAAAACTTTTATTCGAGCCACCGACACCAGCCGTCGCCACTGCTGTGTGTGGTCGTGTTCCGAGGACGTGTGTGCTCCGTCATTTCGCATTGACGATGATGACGGGCCATAATGCATACACTGGCGGTGGCGGGCTCGCGCGTTCATCTGTCCTTCGACCAGGGCCCTCTACCCTCCTTCTCTTTCGCATAGTCGGCGTGTATATGCGGCTTTCTTTTCCTAACTGCCCGCTGACACGAAGGCGGAAGAAGAGCGTATAGCGCGGAGCTCCTGCGAGTTGGCCCGTGCCACTACGCCCACGCAACGCGACCTCCCTCCTTTTCCTCCCCCACAAAAACTCCATCTCATCACGCTTCGTCGTCGAGGTTGACGCCACGTTTCCCCATCACACTTAACTCTCGGCCGGGGCTAAGCGCCGGCATTGTCCCCTCCCGTACTGCACTACTTTCGTCTTGGCCAAAGCCATGGGTTCCGGCGCAGCCCGAAGAAGGCGGGGTCCAAAGGGCCCGAGGCAAGGCGACGCACGCCACCACCTGTGTCGAAGGGGTGCGCGGGGCGGTGTGTGTGTGTGTGTGTGTGTGTGTGTGTGTGTGTGTGTGTGTGTGTGTGGTGTGTGTGTGTGTGTGTGTGTGTGTGCGGGGGGGGGGGTTCTTATAGGCGTGGCTGCCAGCACACGTATCTGGCGCATGCACGGCGTCGATTAGGAGCCACGGAGTCGCGGCTAAGTGCTCCGGGCGGTGGCAATTAGGAACTCGCGTCGGTCATCGCCTGCCGTTCGGTGTACGTGGCACCCGTTAGTCGTTTCCTTCCAACCTAGCGTTGACGGCGAGCCTTTTGTCTCGTGTGCCGCCACCCGGCCGGCAGGCGGGCTCTGGCTTCGGCTACGTGACGCGACGGGGAACAGAGTCCATGGACCGCAAGATTGCCTCGAATGCAGCCCCGGCTTCCTCGCGATGATTGCTTGCCGTCGTTATGCGGCCGCTCTAGTTCCGATGGCGCTCACCCCCAACCCGTATATAAGCCATATAGAACGAGCTCCGCAAGGGCTTGTAAACGACTGGGCACCGAGCCATATATAGACCGCGGTCGCGTCGCGGACGCTTTCAATCCTGGCTGTATAACCCGTCGTTGCCGCGAAGAGGAGGGTTGCTGAAGAGTTAAGTTCGGCAGTAGTTAGCAGGTGATTTGTGCCCACGGGCCCCAGGGCAGTGCTTAAAGACGCTGCTTCTAGCCGGAACAAAGACGGTCATTTCTGCAGGCGCGGAATCGGGGCATCTTTTGCGAAGCGTGGACTTCTCAGTGTAGAGAGTTTTTTGCGCGAGCCACGTCGGACGATGTTCCTTAAATACTTTCGCCCTGTAGGAGTCCTTTGTATACGGGTCACCGAAAGTGCGACGGACGAGCAGCGATGGACAGAAAGATAGCTTTTTCATATAGATTCATCTTTGCTTCACGATGGAAGATTGTCGGCTACTCCGGCGCACGTTATATGCGTCGTCTTTATTTCTTCTTGCTCAAATTCATGTGCCTATATTGCTTCAGTGATAACATTAACCCTATGCGTATACGTGGAGAACTCTTTAGGTGATGTAAGAAAGAAAAAGCAGCACAAAGAAGACAACCAGTCCCGAGACTTTGGTTTAATTAGCAATTCTGCGTCATGAGTCGGACTTGGTTGAAATGTTATATTGCGCTGTTAGCCAAAAACTTCCTTTCACCTGTGAACATTAAAAATAATATAAGAAATGCATCGACGAGGCTGAATATAAGCACTAAAGTTATTAACAAAATACTTCGCATGACCACGCAGCAGATCTTTTTTGTGTATTCCGACTCAATACTCACTAATGACATCACCACGGCGTTCCATGTGGACAGGAAAGCAAAGTACAACGTGTGTGCTTCGGTTGTTAAAAAATTGACCAGTTGCCACTAGCGTGAGCACGAATAGCTTTCTGGCAGCACATGAAGGTTTTGAACTGTGGCTGTTCGGTTTTGCATTACACGCTTGAGACAGAGCTTGAGTAAGTTAAGGTGTACACGTCATTTTTCGAACGGTGGTATCGTGACGAATAGTGTCATAGACAGTGAACATTTGTTTAACTCGTAATTGTGGACGAGAAACGCATGTCAGAAAGGAGGGAATAATCGTTTGCACTTAATGAGTTTAAGACATCGGCTTCTCTTTGTTGTACCGGGCGAGATTTCCTGATGAGATTAAGTTGTCGCCAGGTACGACGTTCGCTTCTCAAGAAACAAGCACCTATGTGCTTTTATTCGTGCTGCCCTGCTGGAGGCGGATAGATATCAAACCTTCCGTTCGGTGCATGTGTAACAGCCCTGCTAAGGCTTGCTTTGAGAATGGGATTAACCCGTGCAGACCTCTTTCACTTACGCGCCAGCTAATCTTTCAAAATCTACCTGTATGTGCATTTCATGAGGGTGGGATTGTGGTTAAGAGTAATAAGTGGATTCTTTCAAAACAAATAATATACACCTTCGCATTTCGAGAGTAACTGCCGGGCACTCCTCATTATTATTATTTTTGTTTAAATTTTATTTCAACGAATGTCCAACGCATACGTCATGGTCAAGCTCTCAGCTGGTAGACGCAGCGCAGATAAAGGGCAGAACACAACAATCGGCTCCGAGCAGTTTTAACCACTTCATTTTACTCCCACGTTTTTCCTGCAGTGTTTCCGCGCGCCAGTTGCACGTTTTGTTCCTTCATCTAATTCAATATGCATTCGTGTACGAGGCATTTGTCATTCGGTGTCTGGTGCAGCGAAGCCTGTACTTTCCTTTCTCCATTTTTCCTGTTCACAAAAGAGCCGTCTGGCGAGCGGATTAGAAAAAAGTTTTTAAAAAAGAAATAGGGGGGGAGGGGGGGGGGGAGAAGAAGACATGCCGATTATTTTGCTCGCGTCTTCGATCATTTCATCGATTTTTCTTTCGCAATGGTGAGCTTAAAACCCGCCGGACGCATGAAAAACAAAAAACGGAACCTTCAAGTAAAAAAAAAAAAAAGGAAATAGGGCTGAGACACGCAAATCGAAAGCAACGACGGAGATAGAACAGGCGGCATTATAATAAGAGCAGGGACAAATTACGAACCAGACGGCGTTGTTCAGCTGTGTGTTAGAAATTAATGACATCTGCGGGGAATTTTCCTTTTGTTTCGAGGGCCGAAGTGGGCCTCGTGCGCATTACGAAGCGAATGTGGTGGCTCTTCTTTCTTTGGACGTTCACCGTACCTCCTTGAAAGCACGGCGCTGGTGGCGGGTTCCGAACGATAAGCCCGGAGAGCCCACGAAGACGAGAACAGAGTGAAGTCTGCCTCACTAAATCCATGCAGTACGGAAGAAGCTGAAACACGTGCGAGCCAATCACAAAAGAGGGACACGAGAGCGACATCTGCCGCGAAACGGCCCCGCTCAGCGCCATATTGGTAGAATGCAGCAAACGGGCCCTGCAGCGCTAGGCAAACCGCACCGGCGCGCGGCGTTCGTGTTGCTAAGGCATCTGGGGCCGAATTCAGAAGACCTCTCGGACCAAATTTACAAAGAGTTTTGTTAGTAAGTGCTCTTTACAGTCGGCCTTCCAAAATAATGTCCAACGTCATGATCGGTTGGCATATGCTCTTACGAACAGTTCTAGAGTAAGACCATTTTTGGTGAATACGAGCCCTCGCTCGCGTAAAAGCTATGTGTCTTTGGCCGGCTGCCTTTGCTAACAGTACGTCCAACATTTCGATTAGCTGGGACTTGTTCTTACGCACAGTTCCAGCGTAACAACCAGCTTTTCTTTTCTTTTTTTTTTTTTTTTTTTTGCGAACGCGGGACGGGTCTTGTTCTATAGAAAAGTAAGTAGGCAACGCTCTAAAGAACGGCGACCAGACAATGTTGAATCCTGCTCGGGTCCACAATGAACTGCTTCGAAGAGAAGTGGAGAAATTCCGTTCATCGCATTACAGAAGTAAGCCAAGCCAAAGCAAATGCCAAGGGTCGGGTGCGTTCCTTCTTCTCTTGACCTACTAGCTTCTCTATTCGAGGTTACTTTATGACGCTCCGACGAAACGCGTGCTTTCCAGCTGAGAATAATGCGCCTTATGAGTTGTCCTAGTTAGAACTGACTTATTATTAACCGACCAAACAACCTGCCCAAGAGTCCGCAATTGTCAGCGAACCACCGTATAACACGTGTCGGAATTCAGCTGTTCTTTCCTTTCTTCTTTCTTTTGCGAGGTCTAGCAAACTCACCCAGCACCGGCTCTAAGTAAAGTCTGCGCCAGCACTGCACGGCATTAGCGAGGCCCGGAGTCCAGCTCGGCGTCTTGCGACGACGACGACGAACAAGCACGAGCCATGGGCGAGGTGCTGGTGCGGAATAAGGAAGGCGCGGCGCGGTATTTCTGCGTGAGAAGACGGGAGGACTGCACGGCTTCCCGAAGGCGAAAGTGCCGGAGAGGGAACGAAAAAGAACACGTGAGCCACGGACGACGAAGAAGAAAGAAAAAAACCTCCGCGCGTGCGCTAAGAGGAGCGAGGAAGGAAAGTGCAAGGAAGAGAGCGACAGTGCGCAGCTGGGTTCCCCCCCGGGAGCTGTTTTCCCGATCACCGCAGTGAGACCATCCAGAGATTTGTCGGCGCTCCTTATCTGTCGAGCCGCGGGGGCCGAATTTTGGAGCAGGAGCGCAGCGCTGCCGACCGCCCCGCGCGGCTGTAGTACACGAGGCAGTGGGCTGCTGCTTCCGAAAGCTCGCGCGGGATCTTTCTTCTTGCATTCCTCCCTTTCAGTTTTCTTCCTTTCTTTTTTATATCCCCCTACTGTTCTCGAAGCCGCAGCTCCGTTTTTCGCTTGCTTGGGCCGCGTTCAGATAACAGGCAGGCGGCGGACCGGTGGCAGGTTTGGGAAAGAAAGATAGAGAAACGGGATAGTCGAGCTGGCTGAGTCGTAGTGCCACTTTAACGCCCGAATGTGCTCTGCTTTTCTCCGTCGCAGCCAGCCACTCACCGAGTTCCTCCCGCCATCAGCCCCGCTACCGCGGGCAAGCACGACGGAAGCGCTGTAGTAGGCGGCGGGGGGCCGGAGTGGGACACGTCCTCCTGAATTACTCCTCTGACGGAAGCCAGGTCGGTGGACGTTCTCCACCGCGCTACTGCGGCGGCCGAGAGCACGCTTGCCGGTGTCGTGGGATCGCCTCTGCTCAAAGCGGCGCGCGCTCGGTATCGGCTTTATGGGACGGTTATGACGCCGGTGGCGATCGATGCGGGCGTAGCGCTTGACACTTTGCGTTTCCTTTTGGCTGTGTGCGCGTATCGGTCGTTCTTCGTGGTGGCAAAAGCCTGGCGAGCCTTGCTTGTGTGCGGGAACTGGTCGTTTAGTTTCTGGGCTGCTGCGTAATGTCCTCTTGTAGTTGATAGATAAGAGATTTAAGTTGATAGCTTACGAGAGAGTTTAAGTTGGTGATAAAAAACGAAAGTGAGCTTGGCCATTCGGTATGATAATTTTGCTACATTTTACTTGCCTCAGTTTTATTGATAACACGCTGAAATTTAACTATGCAACTACCGCGTGACCCAGTTGTTTACGCCTTGACTTGCTTCATTTTATTGCCTGGTTAATATAAGTGGCGTGGAGAAATGTTCTAACAATTTTTTCGTGTCCGGGTGTGAGATGTGCGCATACGGACGCGGTGGCCTTGACATCGCTTTTTTATTACAGGACGTTTATTATTATTTTTTACTTCGAACACTGTTTTTAAAAAGGCATACAAAATATATTCAAATTACGTCACTACAGATGAATTATCTGCCCAGGTGGGCATGATTTGTGAGAAATACCGAAGCCATCAATCCACTAAATAATATAGTTACATCAATTAACTTCTTAATTACAAATTTAAAGGCGCGTGTCTATATTGAAAAATTGAAGAGAATCGTCACAGAAGTTTATTTCCGTGTTTCTGCATATAAAAATGATCATGTAGACCAAAATAACCGGCGTCAAATTATTCGTTAAATTTACATGATTACACATACACGCGGCACCACGAAGCGTGGCTAGCCGTCCAATCCCTATGTGACGTAGAGAGGCTGGAGTCAAAGGAAAATGCCGTCGACGTTTCCCTCTTCCTATGATATATGATGTCGATTGACGTTTTGCTTGCATAGCTCCCGATCTAATTGAAAAGTGATTTCAGCAGCAGGGGCGAGACAGACCGCATTATCGCGTGGTAGGGCGAAGGTTTAAGCATGAAATGCTTTTAGCTCCCGTTGTTGGCGACCTTCAAGTGTACTTGAACGAAGCCTTTATCCGGGCTTCGTTGCGAGAACAAAACGAGATCATCCGGGCAACCAGTCAAAAGTTAAATAATGCGGTCTCCGGCACACAACCCTTTGTACAGGACCGCATTACATACGCTAGTCACTGCCAAAACATGTTACAAAAAGTATTGCTTCCGAGTTCTTCTTAATGTTTGTTCACAATATCACTCAAGCTGTAAGTTCTTGTACGCTGAACTTTTATTGTCATTTCAAATAGAAATTACCAAAAGGGCCGCATTTCGAAACAAGCCCTGAGCATCCTCGAAAAACTAGACAATTTTCAAGAACTTTACATTGTCTGGGCCCCGGGACACGAGTCCCTGGCGGGTAATGAAGCGGCTAACGCTGCTGCCCGAGATCACATTCTCCGGGCTATCCCACCGGGTTCACGAGCACCGGCAGACCAACATGATAGCGTCCCGAAAAGATACTCCGATATCCTGAGTCATTACAGACTGGGCAGGAGGATCTACCCACCCCCGCATCCCAAGCTAACAAGAGAAGAGGCAGTGATCTTCCGCAAACTACAGACCGGCACATTCCCGCACGGCACCCTGCTACACGCCATGTATCCTACGAGCTACACTCACAGATGCGCCTTCTGCTCTGCGCCCAATACCCTCTACCATATGATATGGGAATGTCAACAAAACCCATCGACACCACCCATCACCGGACCAACCGTCGAGCAGTGGGAGGCCCAGCTGACAAGCCCGAGCCCTGAAGACCAGCATCGCCTGGTGAGCAGGGCCAAGATATCGGCTCAGGCCCACGGCATCCTGGACTAGAGACGCCGCCCACCTCGGACGATTTTAGCGTCTGCTCATTTCCCTAAATAAAGTTTATTCCTCCTCCTCCAATAGTGACGTGCGAAAGGCAGATACAGTCTCTAATACACTTGATTGTCATATCTTGCCGCTGAGACAGGGTTGCCTGTGCTCTTTTCAACGCCAGTGGTCCGCGAGTTCCGCGGCGCGACTGATCTTCGATAATCTTCGAGAGATGGCGCCACGCTGTGTGACGAGACACTGCTGTCTCCTCTGTCTGCCTAGGCGAGACTCGCAACGAGGTTCAGTTCAAAACAGGTACCTTTCGGCTCAATAAGCTTTCAGGCCTGCGTCGCGGCACCAATCTGCTTTGCCGGTAGCCATTTCATGCTTACATCTACTCTCGATTACGGGACAGTGAGAAATTTTCACGCCACCCCACTACGTCGCAGAGGGGTTGCACCACTAGCCGCGCATCACGGTTCTGCGTGCGTAATCGGGTAAATTGAACTAATAATTTGACGCCAATTGTTTTGGTTAAGTGGCAATTTATTTAACGTAGACGGAACTTGGTTTTTGTGAAGATTCCCTTTACCTTTTCAATATTATTATGTGCCGCGCATCTTGTTACTAAAACGCTTATTATTGTAATTAGTTTAATCAATGAATATACTGTTTTTTTTGTTCTTGTTTTTTTGCAAATGACGTTTACGTGAGCAGATAATTCACCTGCCATTGTTCGGGTACATTTTGTAGCCTTTAAAAAATGGTTAGAAGTAAAAAAAAAAAAGCACTGTATACATAAGCAAGGATTGATTGTTAACTGCACAGCAGCTCCTCAAAGTGCACCAGATTGAAACAAAGTTGCTGCTTGTAAACAGAACTTTGACGCTGAGGAGGAAGAGGAGGAGGAGGAGGATGAAAACAAGAGGTAAATGGCAGAGAGGTTAACCAGAGAATTCGCTGGCCTGTTTAGAAAACCTCATCAACACGCGTTCTCCAGCAGACGTAAACGTTGCGATTCATGGCCACCCCAGAAATAAATTCTCGGATACTACGTCTACTCAGCCACGCTGAAATTAGCGTTGAAAGAACGATTCTGTTCCGGCAAGCTGCGCTGCTGTTTACGTTACCCAGGCTATACCCACGTACAGCCGGAAGTGAAAACTCTCGGTCATTGAAAGACTGAAGCACAAGTGTGGAGACAAGCGTCTGATTTAAACCTTCAGCCAAGCTAAACTTATGGAGCTGGAAACCAAAAAAAAGTACGTCGAAGAAAAGGTCGACTCCGCGAGGAGCGGAAGTCGATTCAAAACAGCCAGGAAAAACAGAAGACCAACCTATTTTTCAAGGTCTGAAGAAATAAACGCCGCAGCAAAGATTAGCTTCCGACCAAGCTCGCCTCTCGCAAAGCGATGAAAGGAGATATAATAGAAGCCATGTAATGGAACATATAATGGAAGCCATTGACGGGTGTCTTTCATATAAACAGCTACTTAATGGCGAGGTTAACGTTGTCGCTTTTTTTTTTTTTTTGCATTGCTGCTCGCGTGGCTGAAATAGCAAAATGAGTATACCAATCTTTAAGGCGCGAAAACGTGCCCTCTCATTAAAAAAAAATGGGGGAGGGGGGGGGGGTTCTTTCTTTCTTTAATTCTTGTCCACTCCATGTAAGTGGCACATACTGCGGTTCTATCACTATAATCGTGTATACCTGTGGCGCACACAATTCGCACACACACACACACCAAAAACAAAAAAAAACCGAGCGAGATGCTTCCCACTTCGGAGAAACACGCGCATTAGCAACCCACGTTTGTCTAGACGTTCTCTATTATTTATTTTTTTTACTCTAAGCATGACCTAGATTTTCCTTCGCGTAGACCCGCATGAAAGGAAAGACTAAACGGGAATACTGTAAACATAATTTTGCTGCTTCTCCACTGGCCGTGGATGACTCGAATGCCAGACAAAGCAATTTCAATCGCCGTACACGCAAGAGACACGCACATTCGAGGCTGCAGTTGTATTGAATTAGAGGTATACACCTGCTGTTTCTTCGCCTCGTCTTCGGCAGTGGAGGAAGGGAAGGGACACGGGCAAGAAAACCTGCACGCCTTCCGGCATGCAGCTACTGTAGCACAAGAAAGAATAAAGGCACGCCGAATGATACTCGGCTACAGTGCGAGCACGAACCGTTCCAATTGCAACGACCGTCGGTCGGTCTGTCCATTGGTCGGTCTGTCGGACCTATAGGGGGCAAAATCCGAAGTCGAGAGTGCTGGTTGGCGGAATGGAATTTCCTTGGAGAATTCCCATCGCTCAAAGCGGTGACGGCGCGAATTTTCTTCGGTTGGGCCTGATCGCGTCTCTTATCAACGAGTTGTTTATCTCGTCGTATGCGCTTTAGCGCTGTTATTATTTTGCCCGGTAGAGATGTAGCTGCAGAATACAGCGCGATCGGCTGGCATCGTGTGACACTGTGCTAAGCAGAACCGCGTATAAGCCTCGTATTGCATCCTGCGATTTGTGTACTCTTTATGTTCTGGCGTTAATTTCCTAAGTGCGGACTTTTCGACCCACCAAGGAGAGTCACACAAAGAAACAAATGTTCCAGGAGATTCTAGTTTGAACACTGCGTCATAAGGTATCAACAGTTAGCTCTATACCTTCGTCTCGGTGTTCCGGTAAAACGACAACGCTGCTACAGGGCTTTAGAAATACCTATAGGAGACCGAAAGTTAGCGCTATCGGCCGGGCGTACAAAAGAACGCAAAATGAATACAAAAGAACGCTAGTGGACGGTGAGCTTCTTGGGTAGGCAAAGCCGCTTGAGAACGGCATCTTTAAACCTCCCTGCTATAGGTAGTTTTAGAAAACCCCAACATCAGCTCGCATTCGTTTGTACTCCTGTTGCGTTATTTTGTATACATCTCGTGTTCTTATGTATGCTCGTCTCATATCATGCTTCGTGTCCCACATTTCTAAAACTCCCAGATAAGTATATATACTAGGGCTCTAAGGCTCTTCAATTCAGCAGGTATAGCGCTTCTGATAAACTCGACTTGCCTCACGTAGTGGTATTTCTAAAGCGACGCATTCGCTCTCAAAGGATGCCTGTTTTCCAATCCAGAGTTTGGTGAGGAGGAGTACAGGGGGGAGAGGCTGCTGCTATCGCTGGCTCCTCCGGCCCTCAGATGCCATCAATTTCGAAGGCTGACGTGAACTGCCTCTGCCGCATGCAGGTAAACAATTCCCCGCAAGCGTATACCACGCTTGGGCGAGCATTTCCTAGCGGCGCTGCCATGGGTGTTCAATATGTGTGTGTGTGCGCGCGCGCTGGGCGAAAAATATAGAGAGTCGTTCCAAAAACTTAATCCAAGTAATTTTTGTGGTGTTGTCTTCGCATATTGGTGCACGAAGATGTTTTCCTGCGCTCGCTGTACACGCTGGCGTGCGTGCCGCGTTGTAATGAAGGAGTGCTCTATATATACGCTCTCGGCTCTGCATGTGTTCATATTTGGGTGCGCGGCAGACACTGGTGACTCGGTCGCTGCGTTGTGAATATGGAGATTTGTCGGCGACGTAATGCGGAAAGCAAGTTTGGTAGATGAGGTATATTGTGTCTAATTTTGAATGCTCTCGTTGTGCGTCTTATTTATTGATGCGGGTACCTTCTATAATTTATCGGATGAAAGGGGCCGAGTGCATGCGTGCTTCGACCGAAACGGCGTGTCTTCGGCGTTTGAATGACGATCAGTGGATTCGAGAGGGCGATTGCAGGGATGTATAGAAATGCTTCACACACGGTACCCTTACGACCCAAACACTAATTCTGGAGCGTTTAAAGGAAGAAAAGCTCTCTGGCTGCGGGCACTTCAAATGCGAGGGGAAAAAATAATAATTTGAAGCCAGGAGATGCTCCCTTCCGCAAATGCAAGACAAGCACTAGATTCCTTACAAAACGGGGTGCATCACGTGCCATCACACCTCTGCCGTGCGCGAAAAAGCGACTGTAATGGTTTACTAAGCGTTTGCTGTGTGCCTCTTCGGCATGCTTGAAACCCGGAGTGCGGACGAATACGTTCGGTTGTGGTTGCCTGTCTCACCGTACGCCACGAAAAAAATTTAAAAAGAAAAGGTAAGCGTCCAGGCTTCGTCCTGGCGGAAAGAAAAGAAAAGAAAGAGAGCAGGGACGTTAAGCAGAAAAGCGTCTGGTTGGCTACCCTACCCTGGGGGAAGAAAATGGGAATGGAAAATATGCGGATCCCACGCACTGCGGGAATCGATGTAAAATGAAGATTTCTACGCTATTTGCTTTGATTGACGATAGTTATTGTTCTGCTAGTCACTTCTGGTAGTGGCCCGTCTTCCGTGGCCGCCACGTGTCGTTGCCTTGCCTCACGTCTCCGAGCCAGCATACATTCGCGGTCTGCACCACGTTTCGATGCGTAGCGAAGACACTCTTGTTCTGCGCGACGCTTCTCTCGGGCCTGGGTGTCCTCGACGCTGAGTGCAGGCTTTGGAGCCATTTTTGCTGGCGCGTGCTTACGTGCTCCTGCATACGTGGCCAGCACGCTGTTGAGACGCCAACTCCAAGCGCTCTCTTCAGGCCATGGACGATTGTAATGTTTACACTATCACAACCCAACACGCGACCTACACAGCCCAGAACCTCCATTTCTGTCGCAAAGGCAAGCACGGCACGTGCCACACGCACAAACTGTGAAACGCTGCCGCCGCGGCGGCGGCCGCGATGCGCGGAGGCGAGCGCCATCTGGTTGTGTTGCAGGAAACCCAGCTAGCGCGAGCGAGCGACTTCACAGCAGTAGCAGCAGCGCCCGGAAAGTCGGGAGAAGAGGCAAAGGAAGCTTCGCTTTAAAAAGTAGAGAAAAGGGAAGGCGGTGGACGTGCGCGGACACCGCCAAGCAGTCAAAGGCGCTCGCGCAAGTCAGTCGTTTCAAAACTTTGAGGACGATTAAGCTTCGCTTTTAAGAGAGGGCGATAGCGTGATAGCATTCAAAGATCCCTGACTGCTTCTCATGCTTCCCGCCAACTGCAAGTTATGTAACCGTAATGTTTACCGGGAAACGCTGGCGGCGTACGTTATGCACGGAGGCGAGCTTTCTGGTAGAAACGCGGCCTCCTGCGTGGGCCGATCACGGAGGGTGTGCCGCAGCCACAAAAAACAAACAAAAAAAAACATCTTTTTCAGGTTTCTAGTTATTCTTTCGCACTTTTAATATTCCAGACTGACAATATTTAACATAAAAGGCATGCGCTGTCGGTGTTTTGTTTCATGACATTTGTTTGTGGGCTGTCATTCTCAAAATTACGAGGAATAACTTTGTCAAGCATGTAAGACAAGGTATGAGCAATTTTAGTGATGGAATGGTGTGGTAATATAAACCCGCATGTACCGGACATCATATAGCAAGGCGTGGCATGTACATATACCTAAATATGTACGGCAATTTTTGCTGACGGGACGCCAACGACGGCGCCGGAGCCGACGCCAACGCCGACACAGACACCGGATTTTCTGCGACACGTGGCCCTTAACGCTGTCCTGTTAAAATCACGAAAAGGTCTCTCCCAGGACTGTAGAAACAACACATATGCCATGGTACCCGGTCGGACGGCCCCAGCTCGGCATATGTCCGGGGCTAAGTTTCCAAGTCGCGCGACGTCCGATAGGTCGGCCTGCGCGCAACCAAATCCGGAAGCTCGGCTTGTGAAGCGGTGTCCAGCGGCCAGCTGAAAGCAAAGTGCACCCCGGAAGCGCTCAGGCTTTCGCCGCACTGAGCTCACTCTGCGGGGGCGGGGTTGGGGAGCGAGAAGTGTCGACGCCGCCACTGCTGTCGTCACCGGATGATGAAAGAAAGGGCAAGACGGGGAAGGACGCCGAGGGCGCCCCTGTGATTACCGTTAATCCCGCAAGCTAAGCGCTTCTTTCCAGAGGACGTGCAGCTGCAGCGAGACGCCGATTTCCCGCGGCGAGGTATTAAAGGAAACACAATACCCCTTTCCCGCCGTTCCCCCCCCCCCCTCCCCCGAGCTTCCCGGTCTCGTTTCGCGAGGCGAGTAATAAGGACAAGAGAAGGGAGGAAAAGAAAGAAAAGACCAAGTAAACCTCGAGAACGTCTGATCTGGCGAGTAAGATCAAAGGGGAAAGGGCAAAGACGGCCGCGCAAGCAAACTTGTCGCTCGCCCTGCTCTGTTGGATTTACTCGGCTCTTTCTTCTCCGTTTTCTTTCCTTCTCTTCTTGTCCCCTATCAGCCGGTGCAACTCTCGGCGCGGTCGTGAAAAGGAAAAAGAAAAAAAAAAACGCGGGGAAGGCCACTTGCAAGTTGCTTAGGCGGGCGGGATATTGCTTGGCCTCTCGCCTGTCGTTTTCCACGGTGATATGTACTTCTCGGGTACCATTCAACGAAGGATTCCCTTCCCTTTGACCCTCTGCGGGAGACCAGGTGGACGAGTTCTTCGTGTTTTGTCGGTGACATCTACGTTTTCGCGGCTTTTGAGCATTGTTTTCGTTACCCTTGCCCTTATATAGTACAAAACACCCACTCCTTCCGCGTACGCTCCTGGTCTCCCTGCCGAGAGCCGAGAAAGTGAGCCCCGTGCTTGATGAGATATGATATTGCGTCTCCTTGCTGGCGAAACAACGCGGTGAGCTGGGAATGGGACGACGTTCTGCAGAATCTGCGCTTTCGCCTCGCCTTCTCGCGAATCGCACGGTGCCGCTTTGTCTCGGCGACGCGCGGCTTCTGCTGACGTTGCGTAACCGCAGGAGCAACATGTTCGCGTTATGGCTCCTGGCAGGTTGACTTTGGGCACGCCGAAGCAAGTGCTCATTGCCCATGCGACAGGCGTTGAAGCCGTTGCCTTCACGAAGAACGTTCAACTCTTCGGGACGAATTTTCGTTGATGCGTGCATAGGTTACAGCGTCGCGAGGTACCTCCGAGCCCGACTATACTTATACTGGTAATTAAAGCAGCACGGGGAAGAATAGTTGGAAAAGCAAAAGCAACAACGACAACAACACAATTCGAGTTCTTTTTGGATATGACCAAGCAGCTTCAACGAAACGCTCTCAAGGTTACTAATATGGTGATGGTCATTTCACTGGTTTAATTCCGCACGCTGCATAATCTTTGCGCAATATAGCTTGGTTCAGTGCGTTTATTAACGACCACGTTCACTGCTTCGAACGTGATGATGACGATGATGATGATTGGCATCCTTGCCTTCGAAACGGGGCGGAGACAAAAAGCCTGTTTGATTTAAACAGGTTCTACTATATCTATTGCCATCTATACTTCTTGCCTATCTGATATCGACATTAACCTTCGTATTAAAGAACTCTATCACTCTACTGTCCGTTACCTACGCTTGTATTGACTCTGAATCTATCAGTCTCCTCCCTGTTTCTTTTTCTTTTCTTTTTTCTAACAATACTCTAAACGTCTCTTACTTATCTCGACTGCTGACCAGTTAATCATTCCATCTTTTTTGAATCGCAACGCTTCTCGAAGGTGGTATTTCGCTGCGAATCTCACGGGGGGAATATCTTGGCATTCCACTACGATGTGCTGAGTCGTTTCCGGACATTTCTCGCAGCACACACGCGCATCATCCTGTTGCGCATGTTTGCTCCGGTACTTCCTTGTTCTCAGGCAGCCAGCTCAGGCCTCAAATAGCCAGGTACTGCACTTTGTGTTATCATACTGACTTCCCCTACGCTAAAACCTAAACAAGATGAAAACAACATATGCCGAATCTCTTACCTATTCTATTTACTTTACAGACCAAAACATTTCCAGTACCAAATTTTCTGAGCCATTATTAGAAACTTCGTTTTTGTACGCCCTAAACCTGATAGTGCACTGCGTTGTGGTAGAGGGGCGAAACATTAGTCCCAGGTCTCCAACGCCCGAATATGCTTGCTGGAAGATCCATTGTAAGAGACGAAGAATCAAAATTGAACTTCTCTGACTTTGTCTTCTTCACTAACGATCATTAAACATTAAGCGCTGCGAATGTTGCAAACCAAGAAATATATGGTTAAACATGCATAGAACAAAAGTCATACAATGTAAAAAGAATTTGAACTAAAGAATGTCGCCACCTTTAGAGCATTACGTGGTCCTTAATGATAACGAATGAAGTGGGAAACAAGACTCAAATAACCTTCTGGAGCTTGTTGGTGCGGTTTTCTCTGCATTCTTTGAAACTACGCGAAGGAGACGAATACAAGAGAGTAGAGCACAGACACGGCTTCAGCGCGTCAATGTGCTCTTTTCTCGTGTTTGCCGCCTTCGCGTCGTTTCAAACAGAATGCCCAGGATAAACAAAGCTAAACAACGGGCGGTATGTTCCTACGCAAAGCTGCCCGACATCCGAACCCAGATGCGAGGTTCGCGGGGACAACTGCCGGGCGTCCACACAGGGAAATAAGCTGAGTTCGTTTACCACGAACAATGCTGCCGGGACCTGTCATTCGGGCGTCACCTTGTAGGTTAAAGGCCGCGCAACGCGTCGCAGCGCCATCTGTGCTGTGACACGTGCACCCATTGTGACGCTCGACACCGCACGCGTCGACGTAATACCGGCTCCAGCCCATAACGCAAGCCCCCCACGCCCCACGGCTGCCAGTCAAGTCAGCGGGTCTTACGCACCATGCGCCGAGCGACACATAGCGGCGGGACATAGAACGTAACCAAACAGATGGGTGGGTGGTTCCCGTCAATGAGCGGCAATTGTGTGGTTTCCCAGCCACGGTCAAATATGTGGTTTGCGCAGTCCCCTCGCCCCTCCCCTAATTCCCGACCCTTGCCTATCTGACCGCCGTCGCTTCGTATGCAGGCCACAAAGGCACATCTGCTTCAATGAACGTTCGTTTCCTTTTTTATTCCGCGTGTCACCAACTATCACTGCTTTCGATGCATACTTGGTTCTCGCTTGCGATTTTATTTCTTTGCTTTCTCTTTTTACTTGGAGCATCGCCTGACTTTGTCCTGTTACGTAGACGCTTATATAGAAACGTCGCCGGCTCAATTCCCCCATGCCATTCAGCTATTCGTACCTCGAAAAACGTAATAAAATTTGGTCTGCATCGCCCCTATATATATAAAAGGCAGCGCTCTCCTGAATAACAGTACCAATAACGGCTAACATATATCCTCTCCAGCCGCGTCGATCACGAAAAAATGGACGTGGCGGACGCCGGCATTCTTTCGAACAATCTATGCTCTTGGGGAAGAAATTACTTCGTGTCTCCTCGCCCGTTACCACTTGCAGCCATGTAATTCTATTGTGCACCTCGCTACAACCACAGTTATTGTTTTCATGCTCGCAGTTTAGGGTGACCATTTTCTTTCTTTCTTCTTCTTTTTTTTTCAATTCAGTCAATTTATGTAATAAAAAGGGAAACGAGAGCAGGGCAGCTAACAGGGCTTCGGTGCTAGCGAATGCGGCCAGGCCCAATTTCAGAGCTCGCAAACTTGGTTTAGAAGCTTTGGGCCTTCTTTCGAGAGCACGAGCGCGTCGTTTGAGGCAATCCTGTACCACCGCCGCACTGGAGGCATTGCAGTTCTGATTAAATTTGCAAGCATAAATATAAGTCGGTGAAAAAAAAAATACAGCAACAGCAGACCTGCGGCTGCCACCACAACAGACTGCACTTACGTGCAGCAGGGAAGCAAGACCGAAGGCGAGAAGTATCTTAGAGAATTAAAACGGCGGAAAACGGTTGGACTGCATCAAACAATCAAAACAGCATCGAAATAACCTCAAAGGTAATAAGCTCGTGGGCTGCAGTTACAGAACGAGAAAGATGAGAAAGGCAGGAATAAACTTAGGACTTTGTTTGACCGAGCACCCTCATTGGTGGACACGCCCATTGAACTGTGACAGCGACACGCAATAGTGTCCAAACAGGCAATACAACTCTGTCGCCCCGCGAATATGCAATGTGGCTGAACGATCCCTTTACCGAGGTTATGGAGTTCGACATAAATGGGGACAAGAAAAATCCGAACGCGAGCGATAAGGTAAGGGGTTGTGGCCCAGCATCTCTTCGAATCGTGACATTCTGCGCGCGAACCTAGTGGCTGTCATCTCCGGGAACCTAGTGGCTGGCTATCTCCGGGGCCAAGGCAGAAATCAGGGGGCAAACTAGTTTAGAATTTTACCTTAAATCACTTGTTTACATCATGTGAAAGGAATGAGTATCTATCAGGCAAATGCGGCAGGTCAGCTGACAAGAAAACGCCGTTCACGACGATCAAAAGACAAGCATTCTGCAGCTGTCCGTTGATGAAAGGCTTTCCCAAGTACATGATGCATCGACTGCACACACCATCGAGATGACACCAAGGCCACGAGCTAACACGGACAAGACAAAACACGAAAGCCGATCCATCTGCGACACGTCGGCTGCTAGCTGGGAAAAAGAAAGACGCTGCCTTCGTCGAGATGCTATATGCAGGACCGAGAGCAAAAGATGGCTTCAGCGGCGGGCGGGATAACCGTCGCCGCCAGCGACATCTGAGATGCTCTACAGGGAGGGGGCACGCCTATAGCGGGTATAAGATAAATCGAAGAATGAGGTGCCGCTGGCTTCCCATGCGTTTGGAGAGCATATATATAGAGAGAGATGTCGCACTATTGATCTCTCAACACAGTCGTAATGCGAGAAGCACGCGCCATCGCGCGAGTAGTGCTCCCGAGCAGGATTGATCCATTCCTGTAGGACACCGTGCTTGAAGAGCAAGCAGTATAACACAATGGAGAGTCTGGGAACTGTGAAGGCGAGGTACACGCTTCACTTTGCGGAGCGACTTGAAAGGTTGCGTGGCATATCTGAGGCGCCACCGTATTACGCGCTGCTGCGACTGTTGGCAATCGATACACTCGAGGTGATATCTTAGGGTCGTACGGATTAAGGCATCGCTAAAGGAGGTTCATTACGCGTCCGTCGTTGGTAGGCGTGCCATTCTTTTTCACGAAGCGTTCTCACAGAACTTAATTTAACGAAATCTCTATGCTCCCTTGTAAAGTTTGCCAATTTGGGCCCTTAATCACAAAAAGCTGTTAGCGCTAGACTTGTCCCTATGAACAAATTTCAGCCAATCGTAATGCTCAACTTACTATTAGCAAAGGTAGCCTGGCAATGGCAAAAGAACATGCCCGAACGAACATCTTTGTCAACTCGCACCCTGACTTCCTTAATTTCGATTCAAACCTTCTTATATATATACCGTGAGTGATCATGGCAATGTCGACATTTTCATATTTGATAAGAAAGTAGCAAAAACATTATCTTGATTTTTATATATTTTTCTCTTGTTATCTTTTGTGTATTCGGTTTTTTACTGCTCCAAATCAGGAGCCGAATTAACAAAGCTTCTCTTTCGTAAGTGCGCTTTGCCATTGGTCGTCGACTTCGCTAATAATATGTCCAGCATGAGAATTGGTTTAAATTTTCTCTTACGAACATTGCTAGCGTAAGATGTTCTTGTGAATACGGGCCCAGAAGTCAAGTATGCTGTTTTTAGCCAAAATAATAAATAAAATCAGTTAAGTTCACCAGAAAGTCATGAACAATATTCTTAATGCTTAATTGTTGTCGTTCTATATTATTACAGCGAGATCACACCAAGGTCAAATGGCACTATATTTTGCCCCAGAACATCACGTCAAAACCACAGTTTGCTTGCTTGCCTCAAACCACAGTTCTCAGCTTGACCCTGTCTTTCTCTTCTTTCACTGTAACTTATGTGCTTCTTCGCATTTGACCCGTAACAAAATGTCAGGTCGTTTGCTGCGTTTAATGCGATGATTTTACAACTTGTTCCATGACCGCAATAAATTCGAGTCGCCACTGAACAGTCAAAACTGAAAAAAAAAAGAAAAACGAAAGGAAAAGCGAAGGTGGCAGGTTTGATGAGGGTTCTCACACACGGCCATCCTCAGTCCACTCCTGCTCAGTGACTCGAAAGAGAGAGGTCGGTAGATCGTCGTGGCAGATTATAAACGCCAACCACGCGACCGCCTCCTCTACGTCTTTCGACTCGCTCATCGAAGCACGACGCATTTCCCTACCAACCACTGACAGGCAATCACGATATTGCGGACCCGCGCTTTTCTATACGCCCGTCTTTCATCCGTCGCGGCGATCAAGTTTGCGGGGCTTAGCTCACAAACAGAGGGCGCCACCTCGCGAGGCTGTCCCGTGGTTCCGACGCCGCGCGAGCGGGGAGTCAGTGGTGGGGAACGCATGAGAAAGGGGGGAGTGGTGGTGGTGGTGGTGTATATGAACACTTCGGGGGGGGGGGGGGGGGTAGCTTTTCCAGTGCCGACAGCCCAGCGGCAAGCCACCTGGCAAGCACCCCTCGCAGGCACGTGTTCCGGGTCTCCGCTCCAAGCACGGGAGTAGGAACCCACCGTACGACATACACAAATGCATACGGACGTAGTGTGTAAGCGACTTACTGAAAAAAGAATGAAATAAATCGGGCGTGCGGCTCTGTTGCTGTTGCGGCACAGTGACACCGAGAGAAGCCGGACGCGCACGGATCCGAGAGAGAGAGAGAACTAGCATGGGAGGAGGGGAGGTTGTAAAACCCGAGGTTGCAAAGGTAACAACATAAAAAGAAAGAAACAAAGCAAAGAACCTAGGCGACAGGCGCAGAGGGAGATGGTTGGCGAGAAAAGGGAGGGGTGGAAGGGGGGGGTGTCAAGCCATCTGCAGCGGCGGCAGCCGTGACACTCGAGAAGACGCCACTCGTTAAAGTCGTTCGAGCGTGGCGCGCTTTCCGGGAGCCAGAGCGCGCGCGAGCGCGCGCTCACGCGTTTGTCCCGGACAGTCGATGCAGAACAGATTCGGCGGAGTGAGTGCGCTTTGCTGTTTGCCGTCGGCCGCCGTTGAAGTGCCACAAACTTCAATCAAGAGGCGGTTTCGAGGCGACCGCCTCTGAGATCTATCTCTTCTATACGCCTGCTCCATTCGGCCGCCACCTCACACCTTCTTCCAGTTCTCACCGCACCCTTTCCTTTTTTTTTTTTTTTCTCCGCGCGTTCGCCGCATCTTTCTTCCTTCGAGCGCCAAAAGAACTATAGAAGGGGACGCCGAGAGAGGATACGCGAAAAAGGGACCTCCTGAAAAACCTCGTAGTCGTCTCGCTGTGCCTTCTTGCATCGATATTCTTTCTTCTTTTCTTACAGCGCGTCGCTGCCTGCGTCTTGATTATTTCTCTCGCCGGAGGTGTTCGGGCGCTAAGTTGAAGGGGTTGTGAAGGGAAAGCCGGGAGAAGGCAACGGTGGATTGGACGTCGACGAGAAAGAAAGAAAAGAAAAAGAAGGTTAGACGTGCTCGGCTTCAGTCATGCTTGCGCGAAGCCACAATGCGCTCTGACAGGAACCGGCGTTGTCGGCGTGTGGGGTCCGAGAGAAGCCGCCTGCGAACGAAGGAGCGTTCGCGGCGAAGGCGGCCCTTCTGAGCGACGGCTTCGCGCAGGTGACAGCGAGCGCGAGTAGCGGTCTCTCGCGCATCACTGCGCGCAGTTACTCCGTTCGCTATCTGATATAAACGCTCTCGTTTACAGCTGCTTGTGCTCTGCCATGGCCGATACTCTGTTTCTTTCTTCTTCATGACGGCAACTGTAAAGTACGCGCATGCTACGAGCGTTATTACGGTATTTACGGCGCATACTTCTGAGCTTTGGCATGTCTGCAGAATCGCACAAGGCGGAGGAAGGCTTGTGAAAGGGAGTATTGTCATCTACCCAACTGTAGCGAACCAGGACAAATTTCTCTTCAACTTTGAAGCTTTCTTTCTCAGAAAGCCGCAGGGGTTTCCTTTATAGCTTTGTGCTACTCTTTACTCTTGTAGCTACTCTTTGTAGTAAGCTACTCTTTGCAGCTTACTCTGTAAATGTGCTAGAACTGATTCTGTGAACATCGCACTTACAGCATCGCTACATAATTTTTTCGTGCTTACTGATGTGACTACGTACACAACAGAAAGCCTTGACCCGTAAATGAAAAACTAAATCGTCTTTCGAAAGCACAACCGAAATCCAGAGCGTAAGGAGTGCCCGTGAATAAACTCATTGAATAAGTTACTATACGCGACGGCGTAGTAAGTCCGACGCAGACGCATATATTTACGGCAGGGATATCTATTTCGGTATGATTAGGTAACACTTCTGTACTGACTAGTGCAAGAGCGAGAGAGAGAGAAAGGATGCATAGAAAGGCAGGGAGGTTAACCAGAGGTAGTTCCGGTTGGCTACCCTGCACGGGGGGAAGGAGTAGGGGGATAAAAAGAGAACGCGAGTGGAAGAGGGGAGAGAGAGAAAGAAAGACGAGCACAAACAAACCACGTGCACTATAGAGCGGTAGGGGGCGGCTTTCTTAAAGTCTATCGTGAAGGCCTGTAGATCGCAGGCGAGTAAGGCCTTCAGCGCGGATGTTCTTTCGGAGCATTGACCTAAAGCTTTAATTCTGATAGTGGACGATTCTCAAGTGGTCCAGCAATCTGCATATCACTTGTCTCTCCGCACTGTAGCGCGGGCAGACACAGATAATGTGTGCGAGCGAAATTTCCGGTACCTATCAGGGACAAAAGATCACTTCTAAACACAAGATGACTAATTGCCACTAAAAAATAGTGAGAGAAGAGCCTCTCAACAATATTGTAGCCTGATTACAAACAAGATTTCCAAAACCGCTAAATAAGTAATTGCCGAAAAAACAAAGATATAAAGTTGTGGAAGAAGAAAAGCTGCTTAAAGACTTGTGCCCCGTACACAAATGTAAAAGGAGCCATCTCAAGCACCACAGGTTGTAGCGGAATAGGTGAAACTGCTACATGACTAAACGGTCATAAACCCTACATGACAGAATACAATCAAGACGATGGGCTACACGAGAACAAGGTGAGAGCAGGAGCCAACGTTTCGACAAGTGGACTTGTCCTTTTCAAGGCATAATTTTTTCATGACAAGGCCTTGAAGAAGACAAATACACATGTCGAAACGTTGGCTCCTGCTTTCACCTTATTCTCGTGTCTTGAATTTCCATCTACCGCATTCCCCGTGTTTCCCTAGAATACAATCAAGAATCACAGGTTTCCATGTGATGAATGAAATTTGAGATAGGTTGTGTAGCAGATCAGGCTTTAAAAGTAACCAGACCTTAACAATCCGTTGTTGCGAAATATTTGGTTAGTTTTGAATATTCGAAAATAGCGAATAGTTAGTTTCCGTTACGAATAATGAATGTGTTGTATTCGCTTCGTAATCGAAGCTTCTCATATTCGGCCACCGCTACTATATGTCATCTCGAGTTACTTTTTGTCTTGTTTTGCTAGTGTACGAAATTCCTCGACGGCAGCGCTGGGCTAATTGATACCGGGACCTTTCCAAATAAGTATGCACCAGCCAGAGGTTGAGAACATATTTGGCTGTCATAAAAGCAATCATCGCGACGTGCGGAAAATTGCGGTGACATCACGTTTCCTGAATTTTGATGCGCCATTCATGATTAACGAACCTCTCGCATGATCGCACTCGATCTTTGTCAAGAGGATAGGGGAATGAATAACACATTTCAATTACAGATGGTCTGGAAAGTCTAACATGTGCATTTCTGACGTTCACTTTCGGATATCCTGTGTTCTGGCTCAGTGATTCGCCAGGAAAGGACAAACTCGCTTTCCGGTGTGGTTCTGGTTGAGCGAGTGAGAATAAACACTTTTGCTCTAGCAGCGCCGCTTACCACGCATGGTTTACGCACGGTTGACACTCACAGTACGAATGACCGAAGTTGACACAGGACGGAAGAAAGCTGTGCCAATGATTCGTGCAACGACGCCATGGGTTCTCACGTCTAAAGTGCTCCTGAACGTGCCACTCCCACAATCTAGACTCTTTCGAATATCTTTTACAGACGGTTCGTCAATTCATATTTAGTCGGTCACTCTAACCGTATTATTAGATATTGTAAATTTTTGTATGCATTGACAATACAAAAAATTCATTATTAAATTAAAACAAATTACAAGCGAAATAACGTAAAGAAACACAGCACTTCATATATTTGGCACGTTGTTACGTTTGTTCAGTTTCCTGTATGGTACATTTTTAAAGAAAGAGTCATGTAGAAGCAGCCGTTGTCATCAAATATTACGTGGTAAAGCAATACAGGGTTATTCCCGCAAAAGCTTATTTATTCGCGTGAACTTAATGGGCATTTCGATGTATGAATGCAGGAATAAAAATGTGTGTAGTCAATACAATTTCTACAGGAGAGCCAGTTACGGGGCGACTGTTGTATGCCAGAACAATGTTAAGATACAAATCATGCGATTGACGTTGACGTGTCTCAACGATATACTGTGATTAGGTTTGGTTGTGCACACGTGCATATGTGCATCCATTTGAAGTCTAATAAATCTATTGTGTTTTCTCTGGTCAACTTAAAAGCAAACCGTAGCATCCATGATACTAGGCATAAAGAGGAATGGCACGTCCGCACACCTCGGGCCAATTATGATAAACCATTCTACTTAATCAACTCGCACAGGAAGACTTTGAACCTTTATGCAATTCCAATAATGAAATAAGACTATCCTGTCAGTTATGCCACATAGACTAGTATCTCATAAAAGTTTTGTTCACATATTACAGTCATGAGTGCGTGTTAGCACACCTCTACATACGTGTATATACTTAGATCTGTGTGCATTGCTTGTGCATATGGTACGTTCTGCATGTGTGTATATATGTATAAATGCGAAATTGTATGTGTATATAAGTATCTATGTCTTTGTGTAATTTTTATACTAGATTTTTTCTTTTTGTTGAAAGTGCATTTTGTTTTCAATATTACTTTGTTGCAAGTGTTGCATTTTTCGTAATGTTTCTGCAGTGCTCTGCTGTCAAACGTATAAGGGGGCGGGACCCTCGTCAAGCTGTACCCCAGCTTTTAGTCCTGTCTCCTTTTTTTCAATGTAAAAAGAAATAAAAATCATTCATTCATCTGGTAGGACGAAGGCCTCTCCCAGCGATCTGCGATTAGCCCCGTCTCGCGTCAGGATGGTGTCAGCCGACGCAAGAGCGGAATAATTGGAGATCGCTGGGAGAAACCTTCGTCCGGCCGTGGGCATAAAAGGTAGTGATGATGATGATGATGATGATGATGATGATGATGATGATGATGATGATGATGATGGCTATACGTTGTGAAGGTGTCGAGTCGTCAGTGTGTGTCGTTTCTTACATCATTGCTTTCATTTGGAGTTGAGCGCAGAGGGAGCCGCCAGGCATAGCCTTCTTTCATTTCAAAAAATAGAAAGTGCTCCCACCTCTCTCCTTCCTTTCTTTCTTTATTTATCTTTCTTTTTTTTTTGTCTTGTTTTGCCAAATTGGAGGGCCAGTACAGAATCAAAAACCCGGCGCCCGCTGACGGAAAACAGGAGCGCTGGTTCCCTTTTTTTTTTTTTTTACCTCCAGGATTTCCCCTGAACAAATCTCGGCCCGCTGCTTTTCATGAAGGCCGAAAATAACCAGCCTTCCAAGGCCTGCACACTGTAGCAGTAGCTATGGCTACGCAGGCCTTACATGCTTGCTTCAACGCCTACGCGTCAAACAGGCGGTTTTCGTCTTCCTTTTTCATTCTTCACCTGTAGTCCACGAGCACTATAACAGACGGATGGCGATGTAAGAAGGGGCGCGTTTGGTTTTCAACCAAGGCAACGGACGATGTACGAACATATTTGGTGGATGTCTGGCATTAGTTACTGCAAGAATTTGATGTACCTAATTATTTTTGTTCGAGATATGCGAGCTTGCCTTAACAGTTATCTATAGGACACGAGGTTACTAAAGCCTCCCGAAATCTTCTGCTCAGGCGCGTTTACAGTGGCGGCGAAAATGATGAAAGTGTGGGCACGGGACGTGGATTTGCGCGGTTGTTATCGTGCAGCTGGCAAACGTATTCGCATTATCTCTGAAAGTAGCACTGCGAGAGGCTCGCTTTAGCATCGCAAAACGCAGTTCTCCATCAAAAAATTCGAAAACGGTGCGATCAGTGAGTCTGACGCTTTTTTCATCCTGTTCAACGCTACGAGAGCAGGTCAAACAGCTAAAATCAATACATTGCTGTGGCAAAAGATCCAATACTGGGCTAACAAATTTTCGAACCTTTCAGAGCCATTTCAATGAATATTGGCAGTATTTGTTTGTATTTCTTTGCTCAAGCAAGGAGCTAGTCACGCTCATGATCGAACCTGTATAAGAGAAAATGGCAATCGGATCCTTGTTATGTTTGGTATCGGGCTTACACACGCAATATAGGCGCAGCGTGTTTGAGAATCAACAACTTTGTAACGACGTTCTACCCTTTAAGTGTTCCCGCCTCAGTCGTTATGGCGTTCTGCTGCTGAACACGAAACAACGGGTGAAACTTACGGCTGCAGCAGCCGCATTTCGATGGGCAAGAATTGGAAAAAATGTACGGCACTTAAGACTTGATTGCACGTTAACGAAATGCGCAGCACACCTCTACGGCATCTCTCACGGCTCTAGTGTTAATCTGTGAAATCAATCAATGAATCAATGAATCAATCAATCAATCAATCAATCAATCAATCGTCTTTGAAGCGTGAGCTAAGATGGGCGCGCTCAACACGCGTTCAATCACACCTGTGCGTCCGTTTTTAGCTGCGCAATAACATGCATACCTTTTTCGTGTTTCAATTTCCCATCTTTCCTTCCCTCCTCTCTCTCCCTGTCATCTTTGTGTTCCCCTTTCCCATTCCCCCGGTGTAGGGTAGCCGACCGGACGTTATTCTGGTTAACCTCCCTGCCTTCTGCCTTCCTCTTTCCTCTTCCTCCATTAGATGCAACTGCATAAGACAGATACTACTGGGCGTCCCCACCCCCTCTATTTATTTTATTTATTTTTTGTTCGTATGTTTTTTTCCCCTCTGATATTCCTCCCATCTTTCTCTCCCCGATTCCATTTCGCACAATGTAGGGTAGAAAACCATAAACACCTCTCTGCTTTTCCATTTAATTTATACATATCTCTCTCGTATGCATGCAGCTTCCATCCCCTCTAGACTACGGTCAAGTTAAGCTTACCGTGCGTTAAGTTCAGCCTCTCCTTAATGCGCGATAACGAGTGTCAACAATAATTCACGTTATGAATCGCGTTGAGGCGGATGGTTTCGATAAAGTTTGAAAGCAGGCGACTGTGGATTCGACGCAAAGCGGAAGCTAAAGTAATTGCACCCTGTGCAAACGTAAGTTTGACGTTTACTTCTCGCTCTCTTACCGGGTAATGTCATTCAGGTACCAAATCCTTAATCACCGTAAGGTTAATTACAGCACTTGTGTTTCTTAGTTTTCTGACTTTCTCGCTGCAACCGTTTCCATACTTTTGCAAACGTTTCCATACAATAACGTGGACGCGCAAACGTATTTCGTCGTTATCTGTCTCTTGTTTCAACCCTTTCTCTTTTTTTTCGTTCCCCTGACCTTTCCCCGTTTGACAGCAACATGCTCGTTCATTGTTATGCGCGAGGTGCGTGACGTGACCAGAATGCTTGGCGCTGACCGGAGACGCTGTTTAAACATGCCATGGAGCCTATGTCATAAGTTTTCTTGTGCTTTTTCGCTTTAGTGCCAGGAAGCACGCGATTTCTGTCTTCCTTCTACCTTCCTTTCTTTCATACATAAATGCCATATCTCCACATCCTCGAGGGCTGCTGTCTCTTGCTTTCTATTTCGAGCGCCTAAGTGCAGGTCAGCTTTTGCTTTTAGTCGCTTCTGATAATCATTAACCAGTTATTATCGGTTTTAACAGCTGAGCTGATTAAGCTTTTCGTTTCCCCGCGTAGCGTTCGCAGAAACTCGCCTAGCGATGAAGTCACGGCGCACAGCTGCGCCTTGCTTCACCTTGCGATATCCAACCGATGGTCAATCAATAGCTACTCAATAATCGATCAATAATCAATAAATTCCGGAAAGTGCTGGGGATGACTTGGTAGTGCTTAGCCAAGCCCAAATACGTGGCCAATACCTTGCGATATCCAATCAACAGCTAATCAATAATCGACCAACAATCAATAAATTTCGGTAAAAATGCTGGGGATGACTTGGTAGGGCTTAGCCTAGCCCACATACGTGACCAATACCTTGCGATAGCGGATCGATAGCCAATCAATAGCTAATCAATAGCTAATCAATAATCACTCAATAATAAAGAAATTCTGGAAAATGCTGGGGATGACTTGGTATGGCTTAGCCTAGCCCACATACGTGGCCAATACCTTGCGATAGTCAATCAATAGCCAATCAACAGGTAATCGACAATCGGTCTATAATCAATAAATTCCGGAAAAGCATAACCCGTAAGGCCAGGACCAGCTAGGTGCCGATCAGCTCCGCTGTTTTATTTAGCCCTGTGCCAGTAGTGCAAGCTACGCTAATTTTTTCTTGAACTCTGAGTGAGTCATGACTTAGTCAACTCTGAACGTCATTCAGTACAGCAATGCACAAAACAAGACACATAGCAAATAAAGAACAAATTCTCTCACTCTCTCTCTCTGCACATATATATATATATATGAAGCTGTGTTTTCATCCTTGTTTATTCTCATTAAGTTATCATCTGTTTAATTCAATTAGTAAGTACGAGTAATTGCCTCTATGTTGTCCTTGGTGTCATTGTTGGTTGGCTTCTGATGATACGATTAATAAAAATCGGGCCCCTCGGTGCCCTTTCTTCTGGTTCATGTATATATATATATATATATATATATATATATATATATATATATATATATATATATATATATATATATAGAAACTATGTACTGTGTTGATTATGCGACACAGTACATAGTTCGGAAATTCACCGTGAATTCGCCGTTTCATTCATGAGTTTTCCCCCTCTTAAAATCTCGATCTCTGTACATCATATAACAAAGCTAGAGGCCGTGTTCCGTGAAATCTACAAGGGATACATTTTTTTCCCGCTTAAGAATAAACCAGCGCATTTGCACTGAATCATTGAAGTAGATAGAAATCTACAGAAGAATAAAATTGCGTTGGAGTGCATACGGCAGGCATTGCCAAATCCTGACTGGGAGCTTACCACTGTCGTTGAAAAGAAAAGTGTACAATCATTGCGTTCTACCGGTGCTAAGATATGGGGCAGAAACTTGGAGGTTACCAAGGAAGCTCGAGAACAAGTTAAGGACCGCACAAAGAGCCATGGAAAGAAAAATGTTAGGCCTAACGTTAAGATACAGGAAGAGAGCGGTGTGGATCAGAGAACAAATGGGTATAGCCGATATTCTAGTTGACATTAAGCGGAAAAAATGGAGCTGGGCAGGCCATGTAATGCATAGGATGGATAACCGGCGGACCATTAGAGTTACAGAATGGATACCAAGAGAAGGGAAGCGCAGTCGTGGACGGCAGAAAACTAGTTGGAGGTGATGAAGTTAGGAAATTTGCAGGCGCAAGTTGAAATCAGCTAGCGTAAGACAGGGGTAATTGGAGATTACAGGGAGAGGCCTTCGTCCTGCAGTGGACGTAAATATAGGCTGATGATGATGATGATTAAAGTAGGTGTATTCTGTCACATTTGGTCTGAAGGTCTTCGTCTTGTAACCGACTCTTCGTTACACTGTATTTCGCTAGGCCCAAATATTTTAAGCAGCTTGGCAAGCGAAAAACATGGAAGTTCAGGCAGATGGCTCTCGAATACTCGTCGTCGCATCCAAGATATGTGTCTGTAGAGGTCTTCACTATCCACTTTCACTCGCACTTCCATTGGAGAAAGTATAATTTCCATCGCTGGCGAAGAGAAAAAGGAAAGACGCATTGACGCTTCTGATCTGATAAGTGGGCCGGGCAGCGCTGAGCCGAGACCAAATATAAACGGACAAAGAGAACCCGGAATAAAACGTCCGTCGACTGTCCATCGCGTCCAGCAAAATTATCCCCGGCGGTTGCCCTCTGTCCAAACAGGCGTCTCGATTCACGCGCTTGATCCGATTGCAGGAGGAGGGAAGGGGGGAGTGCTAAATGCGGCCATTGTTAGGAGGCGTCTTCAGAAGCGCCCGGCTCCTCTTCTCACGACGACGGAGCCACGGAGAAAGGCCGGCAGACAAAGAAATAAAAACGAAACAGGGGAAGAAGGCGGCACAGGTTATATTTAGCCGGCCGGGCAAAGCGCAGGGCGGCATAAGCCCAGGACTCGGGACAGCACCGGGTGTCCAACGGCCGCAGGTCCTCTATCCGGGAGCAGTCGCCGGCACCACGTGCCTATAAGGTTGCCCATCGTCGCGCTGGGTTTCTTATGCTGGTGCAAACGAACTCCCAACGTGCGCGAGAGACGGATAAACGTGAGAATGACGAGAACGGCCTTCAGAAGTGCAGTCGGGTCAGAATGCGCGAAAAGAGGCACGCGGGTGATAGAAGCCGAGTTGGAGACCAGTGGCGCTATAGGAACGAAGCAAAGAGCGAGGGAGGAAGGGAAAGAGCGGGATCTCCGTGAACGACGGTTCCACGCAGGCAGAGAGAAAGGTGTCGACGGTAGAGTCGCTGCCGCCTCACGCCTCCTGCTTTTCTTATAGTGCTGCGACCGCCGGCATCGTATAGCGCCGGCCGCGCTAATGGTGAGACGCGCGCTCAATCGGCAGCAGTTCGAGCCGAGGGTGCGAGAAATGCCATTATGCCTCGCTAGCTAGGCAAGCGATGCCCAGCCGCTGGCTCCGGGCGGAGGGGGCATTGGGAGAAGAGACGCGCCCCGTTCGGCAGCATCATCTGGAATCTCTCCTACTGTCACGTATGTAGTGGTTAACGACGGTCGAAAAAGTCTCGCCACTCCTCTCCAACCACCCCTCCGGCACCCACAACGCGCTGCCGCCTTTCCGCCACGCCTTTTGGCAGTTAGAAGCGCACGTGTGTTTGCTTTGTCTACCCCCCTCCCCCCCCCCCCCCGCACCTCCTCTGTCCCCCTCCCCAGGCTCACCTATGGACGGCGCCAAACCGATGACGCTGGCTGCTCGGCTTCTCGCCTTCGCCTTCTTCTTCTCCTTGGACAGTAGCAGTTTCAGTGAACGCAGCGTTGCGACCTGACGCACGAACTTGAAGTTTGGTTTATCTCAAAGGCTTCTTTGTTTCGGCGTCTGTTTCTGCTGTTGCGGGCCGCACCTGCCAGCGCAAACGACTCTAATAAAGAAGGCGCTAGGAACGCCCTCGCTAATGGAGCCTCTTCCGAGTTGGTCGAAGCTTGACAATCGCTAAATGAGTCACCCAAATGGACTTGGGGGACTTGCTTTTTGTTTCTTGCACCTTCTCTCCGCAAACTTTTGTTTCGTTTGTTCGAATTGGAACGAGTTGCGGCGAGTAAAAATACAACACGCAGCACATTTCGTGAGCCTGTTTGACTGTCTATAGATAAGTGGTTGTTCTTTTTTTTTCTTTGTTTAACGACGTATTTTCCCACAGAGGAAGCAATACAATAAGGAAAAAGAAGAGAAAAGGAAGAGAACTTTCTACAAGAACCTATGCGCCACCAAAGAGGAAACGAATAGAAGAACAGGGACGTAAATATATGGTCGAGCACCTACCTTTCCTTTGGTCTATAATGTCATTAGTTCCACACAAGCTTTATCGGGCTATGCTTTTTCTCAGCCCATTGCAACAATAGCGTTCGTACGAAGATGGAGTGATAGCTACTTGAAGACGCACACATTTTCTCTTTTATCTGTCCTCGCTGCAAGTTTGACGATTCACTTGTGTGTATGTGTACGCTTACGTGGGTGTGTGTTTTGCATCAAACATGGACTCTTGATGTTTTCTTCTTCATGTTCAAAGCAAAGCAAAGCAATCTCCCGCAAATTAGAACTATCAGTAAATGTTTGCGTGTTACGAAATCTCTACGCAACTCCCATCATAGCTAAGTTCTTTCCGAATGTGAACGTTTCGTGACGATAACGTCCCCGAGGGTACGAAAAGAAAATCGAGTTCTACAAACTTCGCCTTTATGCTTCTTCTCTACACACTAATCGCCTCCGGAGTGCTACAAGAGATCCAACGTAACTTTTTTTTTAATGCGCTGGCCACAAATAAGGTTTGGGACATCGGGCTGTATCGCACTATCATCCATTTCTCTCCGGGCATACCGCGAATCCCAGCGGTATGTTCCGTCGGCCGGCTGGAACCAGCGTGTATATATGTATGCGCAACGTTACCACATATACGCGCACGTGTTCCGATACGGCCAAACCACCGGGGAGACACGGAGCCCATTTCGCTCGAGCCGCCGCTATCAGGTCCGAGCATCGCGCGCCGCGGAGGAGTTATTATGCGCCGTCTACTGGGGAACTACGCTGCGGCATCAGCCCGTCTCTCGCGTGCAATTTTCCAAATCGTTCGTCTTGTGCGCCAAAAGGAAGATGCATTCGGAGAGAGCGGACCGACGGCCGACCGACCAACGTGCACTGTTATGTGTGTATGCGTGTCCACGCGCATATAGCGTGCGCTGCACGTGAGATATATAAGCCACAATGACTCTATCTTAGGGGGGGGGGGGGGGGGGGGCGCTGAGGAGATACGTGGCTTGACTTGTCTCGCCGTGTGAACCGACGAAGAAACAAGCAGTTGCAGCAGCCTAGTTGAAGAGGAAGGAGGGAAGGTAGGGAGAAGACAGTGAGGATGGCGCGACTCGGTTTCTCGGCGCGTGTGAACCAAGCAACAAGCCGCGGATGAAGTCAGGAGTCAGTCTGTCAGGTGGAAGAGAGTAGCGGTGCCGCAAAAAACTTTTCTGTGTGTATATGAGGTTGGAGGAGGGGAGGAGAGACGGTGGCACCATCATAATCTGCTCGCGGGTGCTCGGGAAAGAACTCATTCTTTGCGAGAATCGGGCACCGCTGCCGCCGTTACTATTCTGACAGTTTCGGCCCCGCCGTCGGTCGGCTTGCGTGTATGTGTGCGTTGCGACACGCGAGAGACTTTTCGTGGAGATTGTCGGACGGAAACGGAGCATGAAGGGCGGGAGAGGAGCTTGCTTCTGACTTCTATACTCCTTGTACTGAGCGCGGTCCTTCGTCGACGGAGACGTCTCTGTCTCCTTTCTTGGGAATGGATTAGGCTCTGAGTGAATGCGTCAGACGTGGAGCTCCCTCTTAAAGAGAAGTATAATCTGTTCCCAGCAAGAGAATAGACTCGAACGCTTTCCTTCTGATGTTCTAACCTCGATTTTTCTCATATTCTTTTTTTAATTTCCGCTGCAATTCCGTTCCTTTCTTTAGCTTGATGTTTCCAGGGCAAAGTCTCGTTGCTTTGTTTAATCCCTGACACTTGGAGTGGTTTTGAGTTGTCGTTGCATCACGCGCCAAGCACTTCACAAGCTTGTACGAACAGCGATGCTTGCGTCACGCGGTGGCGAGACCACAACAACAACAAAGAAAAGCAATTGTGCGTAACCTGGGCAACACCTGCGAGTTCAATCGGGGCTCGTCGCTATTGTATTGTTAAGAATACAGTCGAAAATAGAGTCCAGTTGCGTCACGTTTGCAGCAGGAGCCCACACTAAAGCCTGCCTTGTGATTTCACTTTGCTGTTCTTTCAGTCTGATATTTTTGACAGGTCGCGGGATCGAATCCCGGCCACGGCGGCAGCATTTCGATGGGGGAGAAATGCGAAAACACCCGTGTACTTAGATTTAGGTGCCCGTTAAAGAACCCCAAGCGGTCCAAATTTCCGGAGTCCCCCACTACGGCGTGCCTCATAATCAGAACTGGTTTTGGCTCGTAAAACCCCATAATTTAAATATTTTTGACTTTACGAAATCAAAGCTGGCGGGTTTCTGGGCACGTCGCTTACGAAACTGACTTGTGCGCTTGGGGAAACCGAACGCGTGCCATATATTGTTCATAAGTTTTGGTATCACCGCTATGAGTTGATTGACATAGCGACCAATTAACTTATTGCTATGGCAAAGAGCATTGACTCGCTGAAGTGAAAGGAGCAATTTCTTGTGCTGCGCATCAGACGCATTCATAATGTAACTGAGGAGTCTTTGTTAGCTGATGTGGCACGTTAAGCAGCTCATTTTTACAGTTGTAATCAATGGAAGGACATTTACTAAACGTCCCCCCCCCCCCTTTTTTTTTTCTTCTATTAAGTACGGCCAAGTTCAAGCACAGTCTCAATATAAGAGCGCAAACTAAAAATGATTCACATGTGACGTGTCGCGCCGCTTCCCTGCTAACTACGCAGCCGTGCAACACAGTAACAGACGCATTAACAGAAAAATTTCCTCGAAAACCGAGGGGCCGAGTCACATTGCGCCAGGCACTCGTATCTCTTCTATGCAAAAACATGCACACGATAGACGAAAGTTGGCTTTTTTGCAGCACAGCCTTGCCTTACGTCACGGTCAACCTCGCGAACTACGAGAGGAAGTGGCGAGCTCATTTGACGAAAGCAAGAGTGGAGGTTGCGATCCGGCACGAGAACCGTCGCCGGGCAGCTCACGCTGAAAAATTGCACCGCGACAAGTGGTGAAAATATCTAAAGCAAGAACGACAGAATAACAAAAAAGAAAGAAAAACGAAAAGAAAACAGAAGACATCTAGCGGTGGGCGTGCCGTTGTAAACGAGAAATGCTTTTGCAGTAAAAGCGACCGCGTATAGCACTTGTTTATGATGTGCCGTGAGTTATGAGACGCATTCCTGTTATCGGGTTAAAGTTCTTGGGGGAGACTGCAGGCAATTTATGGTTCTCTTTTTCCCTTCTTCTCGGGTCTTCTCCTTACTGTTTCTTCGTACATTCGTATCTGTTTTTTTTTACTCTACTGGCTTCCCTTTCGCTGGTCCCGTACTCCTCTCATCATTTTCTTGCGGTGTGCTCTTGCTTCTTTTTCGGATTCGCCGGTTGCGTTGCCTCTGCGTGCTTCCGGTAATGATGCCCGACCCGGACTTCTCTTCCCGTTAGTATCGACTCGATAATGTCGCAGTAGAGCTGATACAAGCCACTGCTAGGAATGGCTTCTTCGGCTTGCTTCTTGACGACAACGCCTCCTTAGTAGTGCGACTCGTATATAGAAAGGCGGACGCCTTATTATGCACGTATTTTTTACATGTGACATGAAAACAGGGCAAGACACATTCCTTGCAATTCACAGGGGCGCGCTGCTGGGTCTTGATTTTACTGACTGCATACGCTGGTACTTAAACTGAGGAACCGGCTTAGCTCGTTACGAGCGCTAGAAATAGTCTTTGTAAAAACAGGCAGGCTAAGAATAAGTGTTGGTTAGCTGCATGTCACTATAGGTTATCACCCCTTTCTATTTTGTACACGTGACTTTCTGTCTTATTACGTTGAGTGAGGCGGGGCTGCTTGTCTTTTCAGCGAGTTGTAATGATGAAAAAGATGTCAGTGAGACCCAAGTTTAGTAGATTTTGTAGCAGGTCTACAAAATATATTGAGAAAGTGGATTTTTAAAGTTAAATAAAAAAAAATGAAGTGGGTAGCAAACCCCGCGACATGTCTGATTGTCTGATTGCATAATTTGCTGGAGCTCACTTTTAATGATCATGACAGAGATCACGCCATCGTTCTCTCGACTTTGCACTAAAAGTCAACACTCTACCTGGGCAATCACTTGAGCAAAGCATTTAACTGAAGCACTCCAAGGACAAATCCGAGAACTTATGCGAAAGTTCACATGATATTTTTACTGATATGCACATGTAAGACCTATCTATACTGAAATCTTTTTTTAAGATATCTGCTGTATTAAACCACATCGTAAGAGCACGTTTCGTGGTCAATTTCATAGTGCTTATATTGAAGAGAGCGCCTCGTGGGTTAGAAAACGTCAAACAACTAATGCAAGGACGAAGCTTATTAATCAGTTCCAGTACTGGCATAAAGTGAACTAGTGCCGCTTTCGTCCACGGAAATCCCCACGAAGATAACAATAACGACCTAAACTTCGCGCAACGAATTCTCGAGGCTTTCTCGAGGCTGAGCCCGCATGTACCTCATCCACTGTTTCCTCGAGGGCACCTTACAATAACGTGGCCGCCTTCACCCAACTGCCGACCTCCACAAAGTGCTTTGAGACTAAGTGCATAAAAGAAATATATAATAAATATAATGTGCAAGACGTTCACTTTGCATGAAACAAATGACCTGGAGTGCCAACGAAGAAATTGCTACGACACGTACTCACAACAAGTAACTATAGAATATTTATTGTCATTGCGAGGCAAAATCTGAGTGTGTGAAACAAGGCTCCTCATGCTCAAGAACATAAGCGTTCTACGGAAAGAGAATTCTTTAGGTTTTCTTGGAATCTTGCAACTATAACGAGATAGATAGAGACGGAGAGAGATAATAATAAATGAAAGGCAAGGAGGTTAATAAGGACTGAGCCCGTATAATGAAAACAAAAAAGAGAGAGGGAACTGAGGTGACCCAACCACGTATGCCGTACACTTCACAACTTGTCCGTACAATGGAAAGGCACCCCATATAATTATCTTGTATTATTGAAATAGCTGAATTTTCTTTCCTTGCTAACAAGCAAAACATGCACACTTTCTGTTTCGTTTTTCAGAATAAATAATTGGCGCACGTTTAAGTAGTGGGCCTGTGCCTGCTAGTCATTCGAGAGAAACGCTTCTGGCTGTGTAGGCCTCTAAATGTCATACGGCATAGCGCACGCAGGTTTTGTATGTCCCACGAAACGAAGTGGTAACACAACATTTAAGAGAACCCATTAAGCTTACAGGGAATGTAACTGCATCAAAATGCGTAAGAGCTGTGACACAACCTGCCGTGCGGGGGCGTTCTACAATATATATTTAAAGAAAAGAAATGAAGAGCTATGAATCAGGAACGCAACATGCTACTCCACGTTTGCCGGAATATGTGTTGGTCGAGACGCAGTTGCACGAAGACACAGTCGCCCGCGCATCGCTAATCCCGAGGGAAAGAAAGGCGTTTGCAGAAGCTGCAGCGGGCCTTGCACCATGCTCTGATCTGTTCTCCTGGTTGAATCTTTGAAGACACTCCAGGAAAACTCCGGATATCATTTTCCCACGTTTCAGTCCTTCGCAACCTATAGTCGTGCCTTTTGCGTCAGGATGCGCGCCATTCTTGTCGTTGAATACCATAGCAAACGCCGGCATAGCATACTTGTGAAAAAGAGAGACGAACGTGCTCGAAGGTGGGTTGGCAAGACGCAGGCATTGCGGGCTCTGCATATGGTAACGCCGCCTGACTGAGCGCGGTTGTAATGACGAAAGGAGACGGGTGGCGGATAAATGGCCAGAAAACAGATGGATAAAAAGTAGAGAAGGACGTCGAGAGCTACACTTGCACACGCATTCCTGAAATATAGCTGCGCACGAGTGAGGCATTCGGCGCGCCTGCTATGCCAGCTGTATTACGATGGCACGTAAAGGTCGGAGGAGGCGTGACACTAAATTCGCGAAGAGAAAGAAAGAGAAAATTAAGCAAGTTTCCCGCTTTTGTAAAACGTTAAGGCGAAAGCCTGACTGCACACTTGGCACCCTTTTTGTCACGATTAAAGTATACGTTTATGAAGATAAGTGGCACCTACTGCTAGTGGGGCCAGTGCGGCCAGCATCTTCGCAGAGGGAGGGGCAGTATGGGAACACTGGCACGACGAGCGGCATCGGAGACAGCGGTGGAAGAAGACGACGACGACGAACGCGCGAGAAGTGGCACGAGCGCGTCTCTGTGACCACGTGACGTGTGCAATGGGGCACGCACTAGGCACACCCTTAGTAAGCCAGAACCGCGGAGCAGCCGTGGCTTCAGGGAAGCGTGCTCGTCTCGCACCCCGGAGGCCTGGGCTCGATTCCCACCCAGACCGAAATGTACCAAATTTTCTTTTCAAAGCCACTAGTTCACTTTGTTTACAGGAACCTCCCCGAGAAATGTGACGTCAATCCAAGCATTTGCTTACGTGATTGCACTCTTTGCGGCGTCGGCCATTTTTCGTCACGGCGCAGTTTAGCCAAGGTCACCGCCAAGGTCACCGAAGGGCACGGTCAAGGGCTCCGCCAACATAGCCACCTAAGGCTTTCGCCTTAATAAGTCAGCGGCAACGGACTATAGACTACACAAATGTCAAAGAGAGCCTTGGGTCTTGTTGGAGTCTCTGAACTCTCTCACAAGTATAGTGCTCCATATCAAATAGTCTTTTCATCATGAGAACGTCGGAAATATCGTGAATCTTAACTTGCGCCTCTATACTGGTAGTATGCGAAGACGGCGCGTGGATACAACATTGCAGGGATGGTTCTTATCTGTCGAATTCTTTCGTAACGCAGGGCTGGTCAGCAGGTGACGACAGCGAACCATGCAGAATTGGTCACACACAAAGTACTTCACGATTTGCATAATGAAATACATTGACGAAAGGTGTTACACTTTACTTTAACTTATATTACTTTATCTTACTATCTTTACTTTATTATTATTACTTTACATTATCTTTACTTATACCCGGCGGAGGGGTGGATGAAGGAGACAATCAGGAGTGTGGTGCGTCCAACGTGCACCGAGATAAAAACTTTCTCGTGCTATCTAAAGTGAACTTTTTTTGTAAACAGAAAACGATCACCGCAATGCCAGACAGGGACCGAGAAGGAGAGAGAAACCACAGCTACACGAGTGAGAGACCCGCAGGCATCCCTCTGGGGAAAAGCCGGCTCGTCGTCACCTTTCCCAAACTGCTCTCAAAACTCCGCGTTTGCTTACTCCTGGCGCTGCACGCCGTCACGGCGGCTCAGCGGCGCAACGCAGGCTCTGCACAGAGCCAGAAATTGGGTGGTAATCCTCGGCGCACCCACTTGCTCACACGCGAAGGTGGGCGTGACGCGGGTATCTCGCGAACAAAGTGGGGCAAGAGAGATTGAGTACGGGCAAGGGCCCCGCTCAGTACGATGACGAGCACGGAGCGCACGTGGTGTCGAAGCGCATCACCGCGCTAGTCGTCGTCGCGTACTATACGGACCACCTTTGAAAGAACCGCGGCGCCTGCTAAAGATATGAGCGCGTCAGCGCTGACAGACAGACAAGATCTCCCGGTATATAGAACAAGTGGGCGCCACGAGCACTTAAGCGTTCACGCGGAAATGCTTCGAGTTTTACCTTAGCTCATACACACAGACCCACCCGCACTCAAACTCAAAGCAAATGACGGCTGGTGAGAGGCTGCGGCGAGCTCAGGAAAAGCGTATAGACTTCTATACATGCATCCGTGATAGGGACACTTTCTTTTTTTCATCTGCCGTGGTTTCCGGGGTTGCGCACGGAGGAATTTGCGCAGCCGGCATTCTATGACGAGGCTGCGATCTCTATAATACGGCTTCTCTATACGACAGGGAAAGAGAGCGCCATCCAGGACGCGTGAACATCACTCAGAGATAATTACTCCGATGCCTGCGCCATGCAGAGACGCGAGCGAGCGCGTACGGGGGTCCCGTGGCCCCCTGGGTAATTACTGAGCGACCTATCTGGCGCACCGAGAGGGGTCCCACAAGCCGCCACCGCAAGAGATAACTCAGTATTGGCACAAGCGGCGGCCCGTTTTATTCATTTCCCCAACGAAAGTGAGAGATAGGGAAGCTGTAGGGAAGGGAAGTGGGAGGAGGGGGGAGGGGGAGGGGAGCGAGGCTATAGCTGCTAGCTCGCCTGGCTCGAGGTTTTAACTGGGATTGGAGGAGCTGCTATATATACACTCTGCTAGGACAGCAAGAGTCCCCTGCTTTTGGCTGGGATTCTGATGCTTGGATTGTGTTCTTTCGTTGCCATTGTTTTGAGGCGAAGCACCAAACCTCACTGGGATCCAAGACACGCGTGGCTGCCGGTGATCCCAGTTGCCGAGGCTGAGGGCGACGCGGCGCCATAATGCTCCTGATCGCGCTTTTTCGACGCGTAGAGGAAAGAACGCGCGGACCCGTTTTAATTTCACAGAAACAAAAGGCTTCTCCGTGCTTTTCATTTTTGCCTCCCTTTTGTCGGGCGCTATCTGGGAATTTTTTTTCTTCCAGGGGGAAGACAAGCAGGAGTGGGAAGTAAAGAGAAGAAAGAAAGAAAACAAGCAAGCAAAAAGAGAGGAAAAGGAGGTCATGCATCACAACGATCTGAATGGCATTAAGCAAGAATTCCATATCCTCGCCCTCTCCCTTTTGTTTTTGCACTTCCGCATAAATTGTAGCGGCGAGCAGCGAGAGGGTGAGAGAGAAGAAAGAATAAAGAGACGCTTCTACCTCCTTTTTACTCGCTGCTGAAAAACACGCAGCTAGCTTACGATAAGGGCTGGAATGAAATAGTGCAGAAAACTGCACGGAGGGAGAGACGAAAACGAGACGAGAGAAACAATGTCGCTCCCCGGGACAGTTCATCGTGGACTGCCGCTGTGGCCGCAGCTTCTTTATTAGAGAGAGCAAACTTCTACCACCGCTAGTTGCACAATAAATGTGTGCGCACGCGAAGGCAAAGTGGAGTTCTGAACGGTGGGATGTGGCGAACAAAAATATAGATTAAGAAAAGTAACAGTGCGGCGGCGTTGTTTGGTGACGAGAGCAACGAGACGGACGCTTTTGAACAATGCCATTTTAAACAAAGGAAATCAAAGTTTGCGAACAAACAAGCAAGAGCCAGTCATTGTGACGGTAGCGCGCTTTCGGCCAAGTCCTGCAAACAAGCTTATTATTCTCGAGCGCGCATGGTAAATAGAGATTGCGGCTCTCTCACGGTCGAATTTTTCGCTTGAACGTTTAGTTTATGAGAATTTGTTTTTATTGCTCTCTCTCTCTCTCTCTTTTGTTTGCATATATATGAATGTGTGTGCGTGCGTGCCGCTTATTTTGGCGAGCACTTGTTTCGCATCCTAATTTCCTTGGCTTATCGTAGGTAGCAACGTTCCATAAAAGTGGTGCTACGAAAATTACTTGAATATGAATTGATACAAATTAATGTTATCGAACAAATGGTGAGCGGAGATATTTGCATAGAGCTTTCTACTTGAGGTGTACTAAGCTATTGCACAGTTACCCGCAAAATCCTTGCGGTATATCATATGCAAGACATCCATAGTTGCTACTGTCTCTTTCAGCAGCAGCCACGAAAAATGTAGGACCTCGTTTTCTGTGCATTTTCACACTATGCCAAGCATAAAAGAGGAGTGGGAAGGTTGCGAGAAGCAGCCGAAAATGCCTGAACTGCCTGAAAATTTGCATTCTTTTAAACAGAAAACACGTGGCCTTACCTTGCTCCCAGCGATACGGGAGATCTTCAACAGGCATCCTCTTCCTCCCAGATTTCGAAGTATCGTCACTTCTCTCGTCAAACGCAAAAAAAAGAATCATTTTTGCCTGCATCTGTATGCTCCCGTCAGATGATCTTGCCTCTTGCATTTACTTTCCTCGTGTACTGTACAGTATGCCACAGGATCTATAGTATACCATGGCGTTTTACTTATGTTTGCATACGAAGCCGCACACGCGCGTGCTTTGATCTGCATGCCATCTCCAACAACTCATCACAGACCGAAGAGAAACTCGCGTACCGCACCTTCGGGCGCCGCATCATGATGCACGCCACTGCCAAAACCAGAAGTCCCGGAAGAGAGACGACTTACGAGAAGACGTCTTGCGGTGCGCAAATGCGGGGAGTGGCGAAGAGCGAGAAATAGAAGGAAAAAAAATCTAAATAAAGAAAAAAGTGAACAAGGAAGTGATTGCTTTCTGTTACCACTATATTTTAGTTTTCTTCGCGGAGTTCAGCCGGGCTACACGTGGAGTGGTAGCGGAGTGGTGCTAATATGCGGTGCGTGGACTAAACCACGCGACGAGCAGCTTGCCGGCCGCGGCCGCATCGAGATTAATGGACTCTTCGGCACTCCCTATAACCCCACCCGCTTCCCTCCGGGCGCGCGGCCAACATGGCTGCATTATTACATGGTACGTCATGTAGTTTGTCTGTTCCAGTTCTTTCTCGTGCCACTCACCGCGTGAGCTCGCCTCCACTGCGAGCTGCTCGGAGAGCACCGCCCGCATGACGAACGGCACCGAGAGAGTGACTAGTGACGTCTCTCCGCAGGTGGCAGTCCGAGGTGCGTCCATATCGCTACGCGAACACGAGGGGGTCCCCCCCACCTTCCATATAGCGCCCGTCGAGTGAGGCTTGAAAGAAACGGCCGCTGTGCCCCCTACAACGCAAACGGCGGCTATAGATCTCACAGGGCTCGATGGCCGACTGCTCGTTCCAGAGCTGCCTTCCACAGCATGCTTAGCGTGGGTCGCCTATATTTGGCAGTTGCATGTTTGAGAGAACCATTTGCTTTGAGAGAGAGAGAGAGAGTGAAATCTATTTAATGAAAATCGGAGATTTCTTCCGGCACGTGTATGTGACCTACATGCTATTCTGCGTGGCTAAGGTCCTTAGGAGCGAACCTATTCGAATGTCCTTGGGAGTGAAGAGACAGGGTGAAATCCATCAAAAAAGTAAGAAAGGCGCGAGAAACGCGTACTTGGTATTTACACGTAAAACGAACTTCGGTGTGTTGCATTCAAAACGAAGACGACGTAAAAATGAAGCTCGGTCATTCTAACGTATGTATTTAGCATTTCTGAAAGCTTGTCGAGCAAGCCAATGACCCAAAGCTAAGCAAACAAATTTAAAGCCTGGCACTATACCTATAGGAGGACAAGGCATAGGACCTAACGTGCTTCTCAGCGCCAGTGACGCCTTACTAATTTTGTCCTGATTCTCTCATCTGCCTCTCTTGTAGGCGCAGTCTTTCTCTATTCCAGCGTGCCGCTTTTTTTTTTTTTTTTGCCAGGTGTGCGTAGTAGATGCACGTCATTCGGCATATGCGCTCACGTCGGCGAGCCGGGGAGTGCGCTGACGGTGCGTACGGGCGGGTGCGGCCCGTCGACGCACCGCGGCCCCAGATTTGGCGGCGGTGATTGAGCGAGCGCTACCCCACGCGAAAGGCTGCCCTTTTATCGTTGCTTGGTTTTCTTTCTTTCGTCGCGGTTGCCTTTTTTTTTTTTTTACTCACCCATTTCTCCCTCGCGCCGGGCCTGATTGCTTCTGATGAGAGATTACTAGCGTGGGCACTGGAAGAGCCACTTGTGTGGTTCGTTCGCAGGCGTAAAATGCCGTTACGCAACGGCACGTTCATTGCGGCAGATAGGCATGGGAGATTAAATGCTAATGTTCCTCTGGCTGCCGATGTATAGCGCCTTGCAGTACGCCAGTGTACCCGTTGTTCCTGGGACATAGGAAAAATCGGTATGCATGTCTCGCATGTAGCGCAGCTGGTGGTGATGGCCAACTGAATAGGCTTCTCCTAACCGTGTTGTTTAGAAGAGACTGTCGATTAAGATGCAAACGCGTAGTTGTGAAGAACATTAGCAGAGGTTATATATTGTGAGTTACGGGGACGGCGGCATAACAGCTCTTGTGTTAGTTCATCTTCCCGCTAACGACTTCTTCCCGCACTTCGGTGCTTTGCACTGCATTCACGCCATGATTTTGGAGCAACTAGCCCAAATTGATATCCTAATTGATGTAACTGTCAGACTTTTCAGAGGACACTTAAATTTCCCGTAGCCATGAAGAAGTGGCCGATTAAGAGTGGTAATGAAAAAAGACGAAAGAAAAATGAAACTGGAAAAAAAAAGACAGAAAGAGAAAAGGCAGGCAGGTTAGTCACGTTTCTGAAGGTTTCTTGTACTTCTGTAAGGGAGAACTGAGAAGAAAAAGGACAAAGGAAATGGATAACACGTGTTTCGCGCGCACTCAAACAGCGTTCATCGTGCAAATAAAGGCGGTCGCTGTGCCCATTCGTCTGTAAAAAGTGCAGCAGCGCTCTGGTGGCTTTCTGTAGATACGACATTCTTGTCTATGGTCCCAACAATTTGTCTTCTTTGAAAGCTCTGTCGTCCAGTAGGCTTAAAGCGGCACGCAAATTATGTGTTTCATCACCAAAAGCTCATGTCGCAATCATACAATTTGCACGAGGAACTGTGGGCGTTTGTAAAAGCGACCACTGTAATTGTAAACGACCAGCCACGAGCAACAAAACAAAGTTGCGTCATGTCGCGTCACGTCGAGGTAAACCAGGCGGCAGTCAAAGACGCAATGAAGGTTCAAGGGAGTGCAGTCGTGAGTTAGCACATTCCTCTGAACTCCAATGCTCATGGAACAGGAAATGATTAACAATCCTAGTAGAGTAAAGAGAATAAGAGGGCATAAACTAACAAAATGATTACTTAGTACACTTAAGAAACACAGAAAGCTCGGAGAGTTGGTATGATTGCATCGCGAATAACCAGCGCACAAACACACGGACAGTGAAAGAAGAACGACATTTCACTGACACTACCAGCGAAGCGTCGTTCTTCTTTCTTGGCTTATGAGAGCCACGTATACGAAACACAGACCACACCAAGTACACAGTCTGCAAGATAACAGACATAAAAAAATAAAAGTTTTGCATCACGCAAGACGACCAGAGCTCGCAAATAAGGTGTCCGTTACAAACGTTGCTTGCATCTGTTGAAAATTGAACCGCTTCCGCTTCGATTCTTCGAGTTTTACATCCAGCGTATTATACTTCACGCGGTCACCATTCAGTTTGCCAGCGCCGCATGACACGCTCACGGCAAATGCGGTACTCGGGTCCTCGTTATGCAATCGCCCCTGCGCTGCCGCAACATCTCTTACAACGCAGAGTGAAAGCGTCCAATAACGTTGCTTCACCATAGCGTTACGACAGCTTGAATACGCAGACACATGCAGTTTGAAAAGTTTAAAAGTTCACTCTGTCTCTTGGGGCCCGTGTACAACAAGGAAAGCTGTCCCGAAAGTACGTGGTGCGTATAGTAGAATACGGCGAGTTACGCTACCATGCGCATTCCGTTTTTCATTCGACCGTCGGATGTGTTTTCTTTTCTTGATATTTTTTTTTTTCATTCTCATCCTCATGACCTCCGTTTGTATCTACCGGCGCACCTGTATGCATCGACCTTGCCGAAACAGCGCTATTTTGTTCGCGTTTCAAAACCACTAAGTGCGCCGTTCATGTAACTCTGGGAGGCCCATACAAGACCGCTCATCGTTGCCACAAAGAACACGCCGGCGAGTCAACAACTTAATGGGTCTCTGCGGAGCTTTCTGCCTACACACGAACACACGCACGCGGACGCACGCTAGGCGTGCTTTCCTCTTCTTCCTCCGGCGTGGACTAATAGAGACGTCTATGAGTGCATCGTGTTACCTCTTATCGCTTCGACGAAGGCTCTAAATAATAAGTATCTACGCGCAGCACACGAGCACGCAATGACCGAGCTAGAAAGAGAAGCCTCCGGCAAGCGGGAAAGTGGCGAAGGTATAAGCTCAGTGGTTTACAAACAAACAAACGCGTCGAGAAGCGGTGCGTTTGTTAGCGTATATATACATGCACGGCTCGTGGCCGCTGTTTCTATACGGGAGGCCGCCGCGTGGCGCCTCGGTTCCGTTGTTAACCCTCGGGGTCACACCGAACGAAGCAGGCGCCCGGCCTGGCGTATACGTGCACGCACACACACGCAACACATGAACACCGAGCGCACTGCAGCACGGCTATCGTGTATACGAGTGCGTGCGCCACCGTGAAGGCCGCATCCGCGCTGTGGGCAGCCGAAGCACGAAGCGGCGTCCGTGGTTCGGACCATTACTAGTGCCCCGCGGCAAAGGAAGTCATGTTCTGGCCCTTCGTGTAAACATAAATCTCTACGACGTGGCCTGCGCGGTTGATGCATAGTCGTAAGCGAGCTAGAGAGAGTGTGTGTGTGTGAGTGGATGGGTGAAGGGGCGGGCTGGGGATCGCTGCAGACGCTCTCGGACAGCAAATCTTCTCAACTTGGTCCCCTTGTCCCCTTCCCTCGCGATACAACGCGGATGTAACACTCTCTCGGCGACATGAACGCCGATCGCGTTAGCGGAACCAAGGAGGTTGAAAGCGGAACTCAACAAGCCGATGAAGGGCACAGCCGTAGCGGATGACTTAATGTGCTAACCACAAAAAAATTGCTGAGCGCAACAGCCGCAAGGGCATCCGCCGAAACGGGGAAAAAGAAAAGAAAAAAGAAAAGCAGAGCAGGTTTACGCACGGCTCGAGCCGCAAGAGCTGCGCATGAGAAGTGGCCCTAGCTGGATGTGTTTTGCGTGATCTGTATAACCAAGTCATGGTCGATAGCTAGATGAGCGGCAGGGGTTGGAGGGGGTTGAGGTGGCAGGAAATGCGGAGGGGAGGGGGGGGGGGGTGGATTTCCGAAAGTTGGGAACAACTTTATTTTCCCCAGCTCGTTATGCATAGATCGCTTTCTGTTTTCTTTGTCTCTTCCGCTTTGCTTGTTACGCGCTATAGCGCTAATTGCTTGGAGGCACGCTCGATGCTACAGAAGCGTTCTCGTTGCTCGAAACGAGGGTCGTAAATATAAGTGAGCAAATAGAGTTGCGCTTGTGCCTCGGTGTTCGCGCCTTGAAATATTGCGCTGCGAGCGAATGCCGCGTTTCTTTTTCTTTTGTTTATTCTTCTTGTTACAGCACGCGAATGTCTCGTAGCATGCGTCCCTTGATACAGTGTAGCTAGATACACGATGTTCATTCTGGATGGCACACGTGTTGGTTTATTAAAAAAAAATTAAGTGACTTCCTTTCTTTTAATTGATTTTGTGGTGTCGCAAATCTGGATGCATGGTACAGAATCCAGAAGGCATCAGCTATGCCCAAGTCTATCTCTTCTTCAACCGACAAAGACGATTCGCTGGGGAAACAAATGTGTTTCACGTCACACACGACTTTCCTTTTGTCGCGAGGTGTTGACTCCAGACATGCATGCGTTACGGAAAACTGAGTCGTGGCACCACCCCGCATTAATTTTACTTCCTCATTTGCCCTTGTTTTCCTGTGTTCTGTGCCCCTACGCACACACCTCTGGGTCACTGTTATCTAGCCGGGCGCACTTATTACACGCATCAGTGTCGCGAAGAGCTATGGTCAGAGTAATCTAGAACACGATAATCGAGGCGCATGTTTCACGGTGGTGAGACCCCGTTCCCTAAGCCAAAACCCGCTGACACACTACTACTGAGTGGATACGAAAGAAACCCTTGTTGACTGGCCAAACCTACAGCGAGAATAAACAAAAAGAAAGACATAAAAAAGAAGAATGGGGCCACCATCGCCTCATAGAGTTCGCGCCACACCTCCGCTTGACCTCGCTCCTTGTCCGAGTGGTTCCATTAGGGCCATCGCAATCCCGATCTTGACGCCCCATCCAAACACCACACCCCTCGGCAAGCAGGCAGGCAGGCAGGCAGGCAGGCACGCCGGCAGGCCATCAACTGCTCCTCAGCTATATCGTGCACACGCATAGCCACGCTGCGCACTGCGGCGCACCACTTCAACTCGTTTGCCGGAGCCGCACAAAAGTGGCGTGTGTAAGCGAGGCGCTAATGGCTTTATGAGCACCATGTCTGCATGCGCAGACCCGGGCGTCCGCGCTGCGATGGACGAGAAAACGCGCACATACCGCGACTGCGTGATTCATGGCTTCGAGTTTGGACGGCGTGAACTTCCCCTCACCGCGACGTACAAATGGCGGGGATTCGCGCGATACTTCTGACGAGAAAACGATGCACGAGCGAGGAGATTTTGGCAGATATGGATCACGACTGCCAGTTGTATTCGGAAAATTGGTAACGCTTGCAAATGGTCCTGGTATCAGGCCCATCCTCTCTGCTGTGGTTCTCTCGCATTATACCATAACCCATCTGAGTACAGTATACTAACTCCACATACAGCAAATCGGCAACCACAAGGAGTGCACTTCTTTTAAAGGTATTCTCGGCGGGCATCATTGAGTCTAATGATGCCGTACAATGCCGACTTCGTAATCACAGCTAAAACATGTTCCGCGTGGTTGCCGCTTTTAAATGCGAACACATGGAATGGTCATCATTACAGTCCGCGGAGCGGCCCACGTGTTATTGGACATGCATGGATTAAAGAGAATACCGAACTTTATTGCATCACCTTCATGGAGACTAGTTCACTGTCACTGTCATGGTGCGGGCAGAGGCTCTTATTTTATTAATTTATGCCTCACTATAACAAATGTCACTCTACACCGTCAATGCATCTGTGGCGCCAGTATACGCCGATGCACCGCCTAAACAGAGGGCCAGCACTTTCCTTATCAGTAATCGATATTGCGGTAACGCTCGCTGCCGAAAAGTAAACACACTTTGGGATTTGGCGCATGGAGGAGCACTAAAACAGGTCACGGCAGTGTCAACAATCGGAACCCTCCCTCCACATATAACGAACTTACCAAACATTTTTACATGGGACGGAGACGATATCCTCCGCGCCACATAGGAAACTAGACAGACCACAGGCGTTGACACTAAGATTACTCCAGATCGGGGCATACCCCGCGGGCATACCCCGCACTAGTACACAGAATCTATCCAGAGATGCAATCGACCAATGCTTGCGAGCTATGCTCAGACCTAGCTGACTTGGAACATATGCTCTGGCGGTGCCCCGCGTTACACGACGGCGACGATGTCACGTCGACCAAATGGGAGGCTGCCCTAAGCAGCACCGATCTTGAAGCACAGCTATGGGCTGTCCATCGGGCCCGCGACGCAGCAGTGAGGCTCGGCCTTTCTGTACCGACGTGGGAGCGGCCCGCTACGTGCTGACGCGCGTTCCGAGGGACCGTAATAAGGTTTCACCATGCCATAATGAATTTATTTTGGGGAAGGTTCTACACGGTATTAGATGCGATGAATTTCACTGCAATGCACGTGGAGAAAGGCCCTGACCGAAGTACTATACCTGCCGTGTTCCTGGTCTGTACGTTCGGCGTGAAGAAGTATATATATATATATATATATATATATATATATATATATATATATAAATCAAGTTCAACATCACACAAACGATACGATAAAACGAGTCTACGGCTATGTGAAACCTGTGGGTGTATCCACAGCGCTATAACCGATGATGGGTGTGGTCATTGCGCCAGACATGCATGTAAGCACGAAGTTTGAGGTTTCTCAATGTCGAGCAGAGAGTAAAAATGAAAGGAAGCACTAAGGAAGTGACGGAAGATGTCGAGGCACTAGGGTGAAGAGGGAGTTCAAGTAGGGATTGCGCACAGAATAGAGCCGTGGAGGGAAGGGGATGTACACGTCGAGAACAACGGAGCTTTCGCGCGAACAACTCGCGGATGGAGAGTGCGAGCGCGCGCATACGGCGCGGGGCGTGCATAAGTAAATGGGGCGTGATGAATTTTTCAAGAGGTGTTAGCCAGATCAGGCAGCAATCAGAGAGCGGTCGAAGGCACGCAACCCAAGGAAGAGGCCGCGCGCTCGCTCGCTCGCACGCCGGTGGTGGTGGTTCGTAATTAGCGCGAAGAGCTGGCGAATAATGAGCGCCGGCCGCTTAGCGCGTCTCGTAGTAGAGCGGGCCAACTAACACGCCAGCGCGTGGTGTTCTCTCGCCCTTGAGCTGCGCCGTGAACGGGCAAGTAATGCGATCCGCGCTTAATATACATGGGCAGCAACTGACTCGAGTGCGCGCTCCTCGCGCGCTGCTCGATTTCCGGGTGCTCGTTAGGGTATTACTCGTCAAAAGGCGCACGTCAGTGTTGAGACCAGCATGCGAGAATTGTGCATGGTACACGCGCACGGTGCACGTGCCGCCTTGGAGGATATGTCGGAGCGAGTTATGTAAGCGCCGCGGTTCTGAGTGCAAAGTGCGTTTCTATAGCGCTTTGTAGGCCTAATGAAACACGACCTGAGAAGAGAAGGATTGATTGGTTTGGGAAGTTTGGGAGGATCTGCGAAGTCTATTTGTAAAGAAAAGTACGTGTGTACACGTATGTGATTGACGGACAGAGTGCGTGTACGTGTGTGTGTGTGTGTGTGTGTGTGTGTGTGTGTGTGTGTGTGTGTGTGTGTGTGTGTGTGTGTGTGTGTGTGTGTGTGTGTGTGTGTGTGTGTGTGTGTGTGTGTGTGTGTGTGTGTGTGTGTGTGTGTGTGTGTGTGTGTGGTGTGTGTGTGTGTGTGTGTGTGTGTGTGTGTGTGTGTGTGTGTGTGTGTGTGTGTGTGTGTGTGTGTGTGTGTGTGTGTGTGTGTGTGTGTGTGTGTGTGTGTGTGTGTGTGTGTGTGTGTGTGTGTGTGTGTGTGTGTGTGTGAGAGGGAGAAAGAGAGCGAAACCTCGGTCGATTTCTTATGGATCTCAAAGGGGAATTTCTTAAAGGCGTCGTTTTCGTCGTTAAGCAAGCGCCAGCCAGTCGTGACAGGGGTGATAGTGATAAGAGCGAAAGCAGTGGAGCAACTTTGAAACACTCATTACGAATGAAACGTTATGTGAAATAGACTCCAGGGAATACACCTGTTCTCCTATTGTTTGCGAAATTGGATTTCTGTTCATCATGCATGTACCTAGTGAACTGGTGAGCGTGGTGAGATTTGATCATCCGCTCTACAGTATATACATGACCGTTGAATACGTGTTTTCTGATGATTATTGGCGCCAGCGAAATTACGAAGGAATAATGTAAGATGTAGCAGCCCTCCATGATTGTGAGCACTAAAGGCAATATGTATATATATATATATATATATATATATATATATATATATATATATTGCAATAAGAGTATTTGGCAGGTAGACTAGATGAAGCGGTTAAACAAGCTGGCTCGTTGAAAACCGACCTAGCGCGAACCACACGATCGTCAACGTCTTCTTCCACACACTCGCTGGCACAGAGCTGGTGCCGATGTGCTCCGGTACAATCACTCCCCGCGCAGAAAGGAGCCAACCTGGCGACTTAGGGGAATGACAGCACAGGAGGGTCGTAGAACGGTTTCAGCCGAGTGACGTGAACTGTTTCACGCCCTCGGCAGCGGTGGTCGGAAGATGGCTCGAGCGGCTCGATGATGTAGTTGACGGGAGATGTTTGCTCTACTACTCGGTAGGGACCGTGGTAATTCGAGAGAAGCTTGGTCGAAAGGCCGGGAGTAGTGGATGGGACCCAGAGCCAAACTAGCATTCCCGGGGAATAGTGGGCGCTAGATGCAGATTCGTCATGGCGAGATTTTTGGCGACATTGGTCTTGCGCGGTAAACGAGCGAGCCAGTTGACGACACTCTTCAGCATAAGCAGCCGCTTCGGAAACGGGCGTGGCTTCAGAGACATCGGGTCGGTAGGGGAGAATGGTGTCCATTGAACATGATGGTTCACGTCCATATAGAAGAAAGAAAGGGGAGAAGCCGGTGGTAGCTTGTGGCGCAGAGTTATAGGCGTACGTGACGAAGGGGAGCACCTGGTCCCAATTGGAGTGATCATCGGACACGTACATCGCAAGCATATCTCCAAGGGTACGGTTGAAACGCTCCGTCATGCCGTTTGTTTGAGGATGGTACGCAGAGGTGGTGCGGTGAACGATGCGGCATTCTTGGAGCAGTGCCTCAATAGCGTTTGAGAGAAAGACGCGGCCACGATCGCTTAATAATTCACGGGGCGCACCGTGTCGCAAAATGAGGCGGCGAAGAAGGAAGCGAGCGACGTCTATCGCGGTGGCAGCTGGCAGCGCAGATGTTTCAGCGTACCGTGTGAGATGGTCGACGGCGACAATGATCCACCGGTTGCCTGCAGGAGTGTTGGGGAGGGGACCGTAAAGATCAATGCCAACACGGTCAAATGGTCGTGTAGGGCACGGTAAAGGTTGTAGAGGACCAGCGGTGCTATGAGGGGGAGTCTTGCGGCGTTGGCACGAAAGGCATGATCGCACGTACTGGCGAATGTATCGATACATGCCGCGCCAGTAATACCTCAGGCGTAAGCGGGAGTAGGTCTTGAATACGCCAACGTGGCCGCATTGAGGATCGTCGTGGTAGGCGGTGCATATGTCCGAGCGCAGATGACGGGGGATAACAAGCAGCCACCTGCGGCCATCGGTTAGGTAATTGCGCCGGTACAACAAGCCGTCACGAACGACAAAGTGATGCGCTTGACGACGAATGGTGCGTGAAACAGATTCAAGTGAACGGTGAGAGAGAACGTCAAGCAGAGAAGCGATCCAGGGATCCTTGCGTTGCTCGGCCGGCATGTCGGTGATGCTGAGGGACGACGAATCGCAGGTGGAAGTTCGTAAGCAAAGTAGGTCAGGAGGCAGCGGAGAACGGGATAGGGCATCGGCGTCTGAATGCTTGCGTCCCGAGCGATAAATGACACGTATGTCATACTCTTGAAGGCGTAAAGCCCAACGTGCGAGGCGGCCAGTGGGGTCTTTCATAGATGACAACCAGCATAAGGCATGGTGGTCAGTCACAACGTCAAACTGGCGTCCGTAAAGGTAAGTACGGAATTTGCTGATTGCCCAAATAATTGCCAAGCATTCCTTTTCCGTTACAGAATAGTTCGACTCTGCCTTTGTTAGGGTACGGCTGGCATATGCAACGACATACTCGTCATAGCCGTCTTTGCGTTGGGCGAGGATGGCACCAAGACCGACACCGCTAGCGTCCGTGTGAACTTCAGTAGGCGCATTGGGATCGAAGTGGCGCAGTACTGGAGGGGACGTAAGGAGCCGGCGGAGCGTAGTAAATGACTCGTCGCAATCGGGATTCCATGCCGAGAGGTCAGCGCTGCTGGCAAGTAGCTGAGTCAAGGGGGCGATAATAGAGGCGAAATTACGGATGAAACGCCGAAAATAAGAGCACAAGCCGATGAAGCTACGGAGCTCTTTAAGAGTGGTTGGCTTGGGAAACTCAGCAACGGCTCGCAGTTTGGCAGGGTCTGGTAGGATTCCCTCTTGTGAAACGACGTGGCCGAGAATCGTAAGCTGTCTGGCACCAAAATGGCATTTTTTCAAGTTTAATTGCAAACCAGCGGCCGTGAGACACTAAAGAACTTGCTCGAGGCGATCGAGATGAGATTCAAAATTGGGAGAGAAGACAACTATGTCGTCTAAGTAGCAAAGACAGGTACGCCACTTAAGTCCCCGGAGGATAGTGTCCATCATCCTCTCGAAAGTTGCAGGCGCATTACACAGGCCGAAGGGCATCACATTAAATTCGTATAACCCGTCAGGGGTCACAAAAGCCGTTTTTGGACGGTCCGCTTCAGCCATCGGCACTTGCCAGTATCCAGAGCGAAGATCCAGGGAAGAAAAAAATTCGGCACCTTGTAGACAATCTAGAGCATCGTCTATTCGTGGTAGAGGATAAACATCCTTACGTGTGATCTTGTTCAGTCGGCGGTAATCCACGCAAAATCTGATTGAGCCGTCCTTTTTCCGTACCAGGACGACCGGAGATGCCCACGGACTGTGTGACTGCTGGATCACGCCACGTTGCAGCATGTCATCGACTTGTTCATTGATGACGCTGCGCTCGGTGTGTGACACTCGGTAGGGACGCTGACGCAGTGGAGCATGGTGACCGGTGTCAATATGGTGAACAACCGCTGACGTGCACCCCAAACAAGGTCGGCCCATGTCGAAAGAGGTCCGAAAACGGTCAAGGAGTTGAACGAGCTGATTGCGCTGAGCTTGCGGGAGCGCGGTATCGACGCTGCGCAACAAGACGTCGTGGTCGGGTGGGGCGGGAGCGGCGGCAGAAGTGACGGCATCGATAGGCAGTGGGGTCGTATCGCAAGGCACATCAAACGGAAAGATGGCATCAAAAGTGTCGAGACGCCCAACAGATTCGCCACGTAATAGAGTTGAAGGGCAGGGAAACGGATTGCACGCGTAAACTGCACTGGAATCATCATCAAGTGTGACGACTGCGAACGGTAGGACAACGTCCCGGCGACGCGCACATTTCTCAGACGGTACAAAAAGTGCAGTTGAATTGGGGACAGCGTCACAGGTGACGGACACTAAGGCGACAGAGAAAGCAGGGATGACGACGTCAGCAGCGACAACCACTTTAGCAGACGGGCGACGGTCATCGACGGTTGCGGTACAGAACGGAGACAAGGCGAGTTGTGCACGAGCGCAGTCGACAACTGCATGATGCGCGGAAAGGAAGTCCCAGCCCAGGATAACGGCATGCGATGCATGAGAAAGGACGACAAATTCGACGATGTAGAGCGCATCTTGAATTAAAACACGAGCGGTGCAGGTGGCCGAAGGCTTCACGTGCTGCGAGCTCGCTGTGCGTAGCGAAATATCAAAAAGCGGAGTCGTCACTTTGTTCAGTTTGCGGCAGAGAATCTCACTAATCACACAAACAGCTGCTCCTGTGTCGACAAGAGCGTGCGTCGCGACACCGTCTATAAACACTACAATCTCGTTAGGCGGCGAAAGAAGAGGCCTTGCAAATTTCGACGACGGCGCAGTTCTTGCCTCAGGAACTGCGGCTGTTAGTTTTCCTCCTGGGCATGGTTGGAACGGCGAACCATGGGGGAAAGGGAGCGGCGGCGGGGAGAAGGAGATCGGCGTGAACTGAAGGCGGGGCGACGTGAATACGAGTCCGTGGCGTCAGATGTAAGACGGTGCGTAGCTTGTTGAGGGACATGACTAAGGTTGGGAGCGCCATCGCGAAAATAGAGTCCGCGGCGGCGACAGAAGCGCGCAACATGTCCCGGAATACCGCAAGCGTAGCACACCGGCCGGTTGTCCGGAGTGCGCCAGGGGTTGAAAGGTGGCCTTGGATGCGAGATAGGTACGTAAACCGGCCGTACCGGACTTGGCGGCGTGTAGAAGTTGGTGGCTGGGCTGGATGGGACTGGCGTCGGCTGGGCATGAGATCGTGTAAGGGCCTCAGCGTAAGTTAACGGAGCCGTAACTTGCGGCGGTGAAGCGGGGGACGGTAGGGCTTCAGCAACTTGCGTCTGAATAACCCGGCGAAGCGACCACCAAATGCAATAAGAGTATTTGGCAGGTAGACTAGATGAAGCGGTTAAACAAGCTGGCTCGTTGAAAACCGACCTAGCGCGAACCACACGATCGTCAACGTCTTCTTCCACACACTCGCTGGCACAGAGCTGGTGCCGATGTGCTCCGGTACAATCTATATATATTGTAGTGAAGAGGAATGCCCGGCGCTGCAGCCAAATCGCCAGTCATCCGGGAAGCCGAGCTCTATATTGCCTGAGCTGCTCTGGTTGAGACACGCTGCGAACGCTGCCTGCTGCTCTCTTGTCCTGTGTTCGCATTAGATCGGTGCCGCTGAAGATGTCAGGATCCCGCTGACGCTGGGCACCGGCACATACGATCGCTGGAGTAACCGGTGGAGATGTCGGGCGGGGTTGTCAGGCATGACGGATGACAGAGTTGGGGTGCGTAATTTCAGGTTGAGGGAAACCGCAACACCTCCACCAGAATCTAATGCGAACACAGCACAAGAGAGCAGCAGGCAGCGTTCGCAGCGTGTCTAAACCAGAGCAGCTCAGACAATCTCGAGCTCGCGCTTCCCGCATGACTGGCGATGTGGCTGCAGCACCGGGCATTCCTCTTCACTACAATATATATATATATATATATATATATATATATATATATATATATATATATATATATAAACTGCAACTTGTATAAATAAGTTACAGTTTTGCTCATAATGTGAAGCTGTGACGCGATAGCTGGGCCAATATTATGCGCAGTATAAAGCCTTGAGTTGTTTTGTGCGGTATCATTTGTGCAGGTGACGCTCCTCGGTGGTGGACTGTTTCTTCCACTTTCTTATACGTATTTTAGCTCCTTTCCGCTTACATAGTTTATATTCTTTCACCTCATCGTTGGTTTGGATAAGCAGCAGAGGCTGGTGTCAGCCACTCGTTTTAACGAACCCTCAAGAGGCCAGGCACCGTATACTGCCCAAGCGCAATTCCTGCTGCGGAGTGCCTGAGACGTTGAATCTTCGACTCGCAATCTGTCTGTCCGGAGCTCGTATCCTGACACGGCACAGCGACTTTGCTTCATTTAAAATGGGGGCTCTATTTTTTACAAAGCTTGGCAATGCGTTCTGGGGTTCGAGCGACGGACACGGGCGAACATCAAAAAGTATAGGGCCCAGGTGGCTCAAGTGGTTTTGAGTGAGCCTATACTAGCTTTCGCTGTGACATCGTGGAGCTTCATTTCTGACAAAATTGTATATACGCAGGAAGGAAGGGCGCTACCTTCATCGTGGACTGCGGCTGACGACATCAGCATTTCGCGCCTGTCGGTATCAACATGACGTATATAACAACAAAGGAGTGACGAAAATTTTACGAAAGGCCGAGTTCACCCCCTCCATTGTTCCTGTTGCGTCCGAGTCCCGCAGCGCTTCTGTGCCCGTTCCCATCGGTATCCCGCACCCATCTGTGTTGCTCAGCGGGATATGTGGACAGAGGGAAACAGCGACCCACCTCGTTAAGCGTGGGCCTTCGGGGAAACAGGCAAACACGATAGATTCATTTTATTTTTTATTTTGCCGCTTCGACCCCGCTTGCTCGCGCAAATAACAGCTGGACCCATGCGTGCCTTCGGCGAGGTTTTCTGGCGGAACGAAAGCGTTGGTCGAAGCTTAGGGGTCCGGTCCGTCGTTCATTTTTTCGGGACGCGGTGGCACAGTGAACACGAACGGTGAGTGAAAAGGGAACGCAAGAATGTGCAAACAGGCGGGCGATGAGGGTGCGCAAGGAATTGGTTCGACTGGAGAACGATGCGTCCAGTTCCAGCGCGGCATCCGCTGTGTGTTTTTCGTCGTCCCGCACCTTAGCTCACTACATCAGCCAGTTCCTGCGCCCCAATGGACAATGCCAATCTGATGTGCCAGTTGCCGTCGCAGACTCAGTTATCGATCAAATTACTCGTTTTCCAAATGCTATCTGCTGTTTTAGTTTCAGCAGGCTGCCCAGTAGCCGTTCGGATCGGACTGTCGGAGGCTGGGTGAATTCAAACATCTCGTCGCAACGCACGTCGTTTCACCGAAGCAGGCAGCAGAACTTCTACACATACAGAATCGGCAGAGCCTTACCACGATTTTACTGAACAGAAATTGAACTTTGACTGAAATTACAGAGTGTTGAGGTTGGACTTGGGACCTGAACCAAAAGGACCGCTGCCATTGCCTACAGCGCGCAACAAGGTGAAGCTACATGCTTCGGTGCATCCTTCTAAGATTATAGGCGATGCACTGAGGTGACAATCACTAACTTATAGCGTCTGCGGGTCTGTTTCACGGAGCGGGCAGCAGTTGTAGTGGAAAAGCAGTTGTGACGTCTTCAGAGGAGTTAGTGTCGATGATGTTTCATCATTTACACGATTTTGCCGGTACTCGTTCTGCCAGAGTCACAACGATAACTAGGCTATCAAATTAATCGTAAACTGCTAACGAAGAGATGTCTTACTACTGACACTACTGACAATAAAATCAAGCATCTTCGAGAAACGGGGGTGAGATAACATAAATCCCTTCTGTGATCCTAACCGACACTTCGCATTGCCAGGGGCTGCGAAGCAACGTAAACGATGGTACTTTCAGGGTAAGGCAGAGAGACCGGCCTAGGGTACTTTGCTCTAACATCCTGCTAGTAGCTGGGGGAATAGAGGAGACGTGTAGGAAGGTGATGATGCTGATCGAGGATGAGGAAATGTAGTGCGAGCTTCAGGAGAAGGCAAGCACATACCATTGTGTCTATTGCAAATCTCGCATCTCGGCTCAAGACCCGTGCTCTCTACGGATTTACTTAAGGGTTCATATGACACTGTATATATATATATATATATATATATATATATATATATATATATATATATATATATATATAGTACGACATGCGTTGTTCCTGCACGATATACTTCTAATGTATCTGTTGGTGGACCAGCCGAAACGTTAGAACTACAATGTGCGACAAAAACGTACGTCGTAGTTTTTTCTCTGAAGTCATATCTATCTATATAGTGTCATCAAGCTTATCACTCCCGTTGCATACATATAAAGGGAGACGAAGAACTGAGATCGGGACACCGTCAGGTTTCGCCACGTTGCTTTTTTTTTTTTTTGAGCCAATTATTAGGAGACGTAGCAAAACCATGTATGAGCGGTGTTACTGCGTGCTCAAGAAAAACACGCGCATCGTTTCCTCCCTTTTTCTTTGCACTGCCATACAGTCCACGTAGGTGGGCGGAAATAAAGCCGGGTGAAGTGCGAAAAGGGCGGCCCGCAACGTTTTTCGTCGCGTTTTCAGCTGCTGGAGAATAGGACACCCCCCTCGAGCACGCTTTCCTCCTCCTCCCCTCTGTCGCCGTTGCCGCGACAAATCCCCCATGAATCATTGGCGGGCGAGCTTTGGCCAGGGATGCAGGCCAAATCCCGGTGCCCTCGCCGAGCGCACGGACTCCGCGAAGCGAACCGAAATAACCGCCGACACAGACGCCAGCCGCCGGCACTCTGCGACGCAGGGCTCGCGGTTCTTCTCGAAGCCCCCCCCGTACGTCTCTTGGCTCTGTATACCGTCGCGTCGTCTCGTTTCTTTTTCTTGTCTTCCAGAAGTACTATTTAAAAGAGGCCATCGAACGCGCCGAGCGAGGGGGTGCTGGGTTTAGTGAGACGCTTGCTCGCTCCTCGAAACGCTCTGCATTAGTAATCGGCCGGGAATGACCGGCGGCACTCGAAAATAGAGAGCGACGCTCGTAATCTCGCATCGACCGTTCCGGCATTTAACAGAAGTGTGCCCGTGCTTCGTGAGGGACTGCCGTCCCCGTGCCTGTATGCCCAAGCTTTGGGCGCACTGTTCAGTACTGGCGAGCGAGTTTCTCGCGCGCTTTTTGGACGATACCGCGCTCTTAAATTGCCGGATATTTGCCTAACGCTTCCCGTTCACCAAGTGGGATTCGAGAAACGCGTCTTGTATAGCGTGCATTTGAGCGAAGCGTGCTAGGCACGTGGAAAGCATTTCTATGTGTGTAGATCGTGCAAATTGCAAGCTGTTCTTATGAAGTGCGGAATACGTGTAGAGCGCGAATCTAGCGCGACACCTACAGTTTCTGCGAGTATTGATGGATGAATGTTGTACGGAAGGCGCCGCTAGGATCGCTAGCACGCACTTTTGAGATACGAGCGATCATGGTGTAAGCTCCTATCTTATACACCATGCGAGCGATATTCCATCACGCTTGGGGCGCTTAGAAGCGTTTCAACATCAAAAGCGCTTGTCGTCGTGGACAAATCGCAATGTCTTCGGTTCGCTGCCTCGACGAGCTACTATACGGAGAGAATCATCGGTGTGGTCGTCGTAAAACGCCTGCTGTGGTGAAGTTTGGGTGTATAGAACCTCAGTTACACTCTATGTTAATTAGCAGCTCATTACGATTAGTGAGATGAAATAGAAGCGAAAACAAAGACGCAGTAGTAAGCGCCGCAACGACAAATAATTCCAGAAATGCCTATGAACTGTCGACTCGGCTTGGCAACGCACAGTAGAGACGCACTGTGACGGCTGCCATTACCCAGAATTCAATGGACGCTTACGAATCGTACCGTCACGTAGCACACACATCACGAATCAGACGTATGCGCATACGTCCTACGGTTCTTAATGAATATATTTCCGTATAGTGTTTATTTGGGAACGCCAAAATTGCGATACGTTGAGCTCTGCAAAGGCGGTCATAGCGGTGGCCATAGCGGAGATCCCACACTGCAGGTCGCGTTCCCTCAACCACGGAGCTTCCGTTCCCCTCCCCCCCCCCCCCCCCCCCCCCCGACTTTCCCAGCGTAAAAAAATAAAAGAAAAAAAAAAGAGAAAAAAGAAAGGACACTCAAAATGGAGCGTCCGAAGAAGGCGCCGCCTTTAAGACAAAGGGACTGACTCGTCTCACGCCAGCGGCCGGTCGGCCATATACCCGATGGAAGCCTGTTCTTATAGCGTTATACTCACTCGCAAACGACGCCTCGCTGGGCCGTGGGGGCGTGGCATGCGCCTATATACGTTCGCCCCTGGTGCGGTCGCTTGGCGGCTCGGCGTTCGTGACTGTTTGCTTTTTCGAGCGCTTTGGTAAACAGAAACGGGCTCAGGGTCGCGCTGGGAGGCCCGGGAGGGAGGGAGAGCAGTGTCCCTCAATCACGGCCACGAAAGAGAAGAGTCGGGCCTCGCGCGGTGCTACTGCGCCGAGGTAACGCTGGTTCCGTGGGAATTGGGAGGAACGGCCAAATCTCATCGCTGCCTTCTACGGTTGTTTCGCCGGCTGCCGTCAAAATGTATAGAAAGCTACCCGCTCCTCAGCTCTCTGGATTCTCAAACAAAGGCTGTCTCTTGCGAACAATGTATAAGCATAGAAAAAAAAAGTGTTGGGCTACACAGAGGTAGGCAGTAGGGAATTGGTGACTATTTTCAGATTTAAGGACATTTCAGTTTATCCTTTTTTTTTTTGTGGGAATAGAGAAATTGCGAAGGCAAACGCTGGTCTCAACGATGACACCAGTCAGAATAGTCTCTTGATTCAAGTGTGCTGATTCTAACGGTAGAGCTGGGTTTTAGCAGAAGCGACTTATAACAAACTGGTATCTTACTCTTATCTGTAACGCAATAACTTCTAAACACGAAAAAAAAAAAGGTTGGTTAAGAGAGATTGAGTCCGCCGCGTGTGCTTGTACCTGTTGTGCCATCCGTATGGAACAATCTATCCCATTTGTTTCCCATAATAAGCGCTGGATGTCACACTTTTCAGACGTCGGTACTGTGCTTCTGGAGAATGGTTATTTTAGCAAGCAATCCATTTTTTCTACATATTCACACAACAAAATCGGTTTCGTATTATTTTTTTATACTTCCGGGAAGAAATTGTCTGGAAAGGAAGAGGCACTCTCGACACGTTACCTTTGCGTTGCGGAGATGGAGCTGTTAGAAGTAAAGTTGCACTCACCTGCAAATAAACAAAGCGGAACACAGGAATCAGGAGTTTGTTCTGGTTTATTTGCTAACACACTATTTACTAACGCAATTTATCGGCGTAAGACTAGATGCTATAATAATGTTGTGACTACAGCTCAACGATTTGAATGTCTCTGTGGATTCGGGAAGCCACCGTTATACAGACACAAACCTCTGCGCAACGTATCCAAACAGTCACATGATTTTTCCTTTCTGCTTCCATTTTCAAAGCGCTTGAAGTCTCGTCAAATTTACCCGGGAACATGTTTTTTTTTAAAACACCAGCAGAAATAACCACAACGTCAAATAGCTCTGATAGAGTGAGAGAAATGAGACATGAAAAAGGGGGGTGGGCAGGGGGGTGGGGGTGGGAAAGAGTGGGAAGCAATGAACAGCAAGAGCGGCAATGTTGGCCGTGTTGTGCATCTGTTTCAGCCACTACAGCACCCTCGCCCTGCGGTGGCAGCGAAACAAACAACCTTTAAAGAATCTAAGAACGGCGAGAAGAGACGCGCACACAGCGTCGAGGTTTCTTATTTATTTGCTTCCACGCTTCCAATCGTGTCCTCTTTCCAAGCTCTTCGCGTTTCAACGGCGTGCTTCTCTGGCAGAAGCCCATCATAGAGGGAAAGATCAATGGGGCCGTGTGGTATAGCGAAACAAAACAATGTAACAAAAAAAAAGACAGAGTTTCTTTCTAAGGGTCGATGCCGACAGTAATCCCGTGGCCGAAAAACAAAACCCGCATGGTCTCTCTCCCCCCTCTCCCCTTTGCCCACATCGAAATCTTTGTGCGGCGACGTTGGAACACTGAGCACTCCGTGGGACCATTTCGCCCCGCGCTTTGTCCGCCGACCGCGTCGGCATCCCTTTCCCAAACGCTTTCCCTCTCCGTACAGCAACCGAGTCAGCACAAGCAACTTTTCGAAGAGAGCGAAACACAATAAAATGTATCTCCAAAAGTAAACATACAGAGTACACAGAGAAAAACAGTAGCTGTGTCGACGACCGAGTGCGGAGCTTGATCTCTTCTTTCTTTCTTTCTTTCTTTCTTTCTTTCTTTCTTTCTTTCTTTCTTTCTTTCTTTCTTTCTTTCTTACCAGCCGCGGCGTCTCAGTGGTTATGGCCACGGTGGTTATGGCGTTGTGCTGCTTAGCATGAGGTCGCAAGTTCGATTCCCAACCGCGGTAGCAGCATTTTGATGCTGGCGGAATGCAAAAAAGGCCCGTGTACTGTTTGTTCGTTGGGTGCACGTTAAAGAACGCCACGCAGACAAAATTAATCCGCAGCTCCTCCTACAGCGTTTCTCACAGCCCACTCTGCAGTATCGGGACGTTAAACCCCATGATCTGTCTGTCTGCTTTTTTTAATTAATTATTTATTTATTTATTTATTTATTTATTTATTTATTTATTTATTTATTTATTTATTTATTTATTTATTTATTTATTTATTTATTTATTTATTTATTTATTTATTTATTTATTTATTTATTTATTTATTTATTTATTTATTTATTGACGTTCGTTCGCGGTTGACGCCGCGACTTCTGTTTATCCTCGGTTGTGTTCGTTGTATCATCATGATCGCCATCAGCCTATATTTATGTCCACTGCAGGACGAACGCCTCTCCCTGTGATCTCCAATTACCATTGTCTTGCGCTAGCTGATTCCAACTTGCGCCTGTGAATTTCCAAACTTCATCACTCCACCTAGTTTTCTGCCGTCCTCGACTGCGTTTCCCTTCTCTTGGTATCCTTTCTGCAACTCTAATGGTCCACCGTTTATCCATTCTACGCCCAGCTCCATTTTCCCCTCTTAATGTCAACTAGAATATCGGCTACCCCCTGTTGCTCTCTAATCCACATCGCTCTCTTCCTGTCTCTTAACGTTAGGTCTAACATTTGTCGTTGTATACTGTCACGCAAATGTGGTTAGCTCGCAAAGTATTCATTCTCTCTCCCAAAACACGTTTGTTTCATCCAACCCTTATGGTACCAAACATCCCCCCCCCCTTCGTATGCCCTTCCTCGAAGACGGGTATATGGCTTCTTAATTGCTTCTAATTTCGCATGCACACCCTCTTATTACGTCGCTTTCCTCTTCACAGCGACGACATATTCATAACGAAGAACGTTCACATTCAGAATTTCACCATCACGTTAAGCAGCGAAGGCTGGAACTGAAAACGAGGGCAAAATGAAACGCGAGACATTGTAGCAGAAAATTAAATAGAGCGTCTTTTTATTTTTGTCCTGAACCTGACGCAGCCTTGAAGAGAAGAGCCACGTGCTCCGTAAAAGAGGACAAGTACACCCATATGCAGCACAACAAAAGAAACGGCGAATTGCTGTTCTCCGAGACAGACTAACAAGCACAATTTCCATAACAACTTCCGGTTTACTGTACCGTAAGAAGGAACTCGTACTTAGGCAGCCTCGAGCGGTGTTATTTGCTTTTGAAATGCATAAGAAGCACGCCACGTGCTTACAGCGCCGCTAATGCCCCCGATGATGTTGCATGGTGGATGAAAACACAGTTTGCGGGGACAAAACGAGTAAAAAGAGAAACAAAAAATAATGAAGCGTGCGCCCTTCGCTTTTGCTCGGCTTTAATGGTCACTGTATACGTTGCCGTTATTCGATGCTGTCTGGAGTGCCCCGTTAACTCAGTCAGAGCGACCTGATAGCTCGTCTCCCTTTTCCTCAGAGCGTTCTTTTCACATTGATTACAGCTTTGATTCGCAGTGGCAGGATAAACTGTGAGTGCGCTCCAGTAATATGGCCAGGAAGTTCTGATTATACGAGGAGGGGACGCAGCAAGGAAAACAAAAAGGCGCAAAACATCCGCTGGATCTTTATGAAAATAATGATTTCCATGAAAAAGGTGGAGGCGCGCCAGAAGCAAAACGCATGCAGAAGGGACCGTCGAGTATTGCATGTACTACGGGCGCGGAAGGAAGTAACAGGGGAGCATGTGAGTACTGTTCAGGAGAAGGCAGGATAAATCAGACGGAGGTTAGCCGAGAAAAAAAAAACAAAAAAGAAAAACAGAGTGAATGGACATAAACAAGATCTAATTTCAGAAAGACCCACGGCTGGGATTTACCCTGGAGACAACCTGCTTGGGGAGCTGGGGAGATTTAGACAGCGCCGGGAAAAGGTACGTGAAGAGCAAAAGGTAGACAAAAGAAACTAAAATAAAAACAGTGCGACTCTTAGAGGAACGAAGGTGTTCTATACGTACGTGTGGTGAAGCCCTGGAGGGCAGAGACTAGCCTCTCCGCAAAGTCTGCGAAGCGTTGCAGACGGCGCCAAGCTACAGGCAATACTAATCTTAGTTCTTGTACGGTTCCACACACCTTCCCCAACGTGCCTCTTGTAGCTTCACCCTGATCCCAACTTCCTAGCACGGCGCGTCTTAGCAAACAGTGCGAAAAGCTGTACCAACTCCAGCTCAACTCTGTGCATTTATACACGCTTGTGTGTTGTGAGTCCTCGTGGGCCTTCGCTATAGCGACTGGGCTTGAGAGCATGGACGCCACGAGCCATGTATACCCTCGCTTTTCAAGACTATTAGGCAAAACACGCAGAGAGTCTTTGACGAGAAGCTTGTCATAGTGAATGTTTCGTGATGGTTTACGAGCTGTTCCCATAAAATCTTCCTCAAATGCTTTATATATAGTAGTAACTGGATTTTTCTATGGGCCAAGCGTATTTGGAAAAATGAGAAGCACAACTTCGCGGTTATCTGCGGTTTATTTACCCAACAGTTTCGGTCGGTGGACTCACCTTTTTCAAGAGATCTATATATATATATATATATATATATATATATATATATATATATATATATATATATATCACGCGGACTTTATTCTTCACCGAGTGTGTGCATTTTCATTTCTTTTATCTCGCATTGAGACAGTAGAGACCTCTATGAGGCCTGAACATCTCCCTACAAATACTAAGTAATAGATATAATGATAATGATCGCGTAATAGAGGACGCTCGTTCAAGCTATTCTTTTCTCAACTAAATTCTGGATGCACGTACCAGTACGTAAACCGATATGACTACATTGTGACGCGGACAAAACGTCTGATAGCTGAGCTTCTTTTGGAACACGTTGTTCGCCGTGGTGCTTCGTAGGACGAATGACCACTTTCAAAAATACAGAGAGGGCACGCAGCAGTTACGAGACGTTCCCAAGCATAAATTTGATAGCAAACGAAAGCTTGCCGTTTCCTTAGCGTGTGAAAGGACAACAGTAGAGGCATGAACAACTCGGCATCTTGAAGCAACAAATTGTCGTTCCATACCTGCTATCCTGCCGTATAAGCGAGCTGCGTAAGCTCCATGCATGATTTCGTTATAACGCATTGCAAGCGTGAACTGCATTCGCTATCACGAGTGGCTAGCCCCTGTTCGTTCCGTACGTTCTTTCGCATGAACGGCTTCCCCAGTCCGGGCCCTTGTCCCGAGGGAGTCGAGTTTGCGCTGTCATTTGTATCACCCGATGGAAGAGGCTACAAAAACGAAAGAAAGAAACGAAAATGGGCTTATTTGTCGAAGTGAATGTTGAGCGAATAGAAGAAAATTGACAAAAGTATAGGTGCATTTCTCGCAAACCTTGGGACAAAATTCGCTCGACCAGCAAGTTTTCCTTCTCCGTGAGCACCGGGCCAAAAGTAAATGGCTTGTTTGCAGTAGAATTTTGGGGCCACTGTTCCACTCAAACGTTTTTTTTTTCTACCTCACAGGTACGGCGTTGCCTGGACGTCTCGCATGCACCCACCGGCGCTCTCTTAAAGGAACGTCCTTAGCAGAACGGCCTTGCGAATTTGAAATGCAAACGAAACAGGCGACAAGTCTAAAATAAACATCGACACCGTTCACTAAGAGGGCACCGCAGAAAGGTAACATTCTTTTCCGTTGTTTACTTCCTCTTTCTTTTCTTTTATGTGACGTCTCCTTTCTCAAGAGTAAAACTCAACGTCGAAGACGTTGAGTTTTACGCGCATGAAAAAGCACGCTCTGCAAACACCTAAAAAATTAAGTTAGCATATCGTTCCGCTGGTCTGGAAGTTCGAGCTCAGCAAGAATATATGAAGGTGATTCAGGGGACGCCAACGTCGGCTCTTCACGTGGCAAGCGCGATGTATACATTTGCTTTGCTTCCGATCAATGTCGTTGCACAGTGGATGTACCGTGGAAGTAAAATGAGTGAGGAAGGCGACACACTAAGATTCAAACCTCATGTCCATAGAACTAAAAGCCGTATGAATGAAATGTGGGGATATCGTTCTCTATTGTTATTATTTGACCCAACCATTACTTTCAAAGTTGTATAAAGGTCAGATTGTGTTTTCTGAAGTCCCGAAGCGCGCAATCTTTAAGGGGTGGTTTTAAGCAATTTATATAGGGAGGAAAACGAGGTGGGCGCTTTTGGTTGACTGCATCTCTGCAGGGGTTTATGCAAATGCACTACGAAACGACATGCTCCAACGAAGTTCTATGCGTGGTAGGCCTTGCTCTAGAATACGTGCATTGTCACTCTCTCAATGCTAGGATACATCTGATATACGAGATGGCTTAACAGAAATTCACGAACAAACTAATTCCTTATGCTACGGCTTATATCACATCGAGTGAGTCGTAGTCTTGGAATGATGTACGTATATTGCTTTTCGCTCCTCGAACTGAGCTTGGACCTTAAGCCATCGTCACCTCGTTTACGCATTACACGACTAATACATTGTATCTTATAAATGTTGCGTAAGTTGTCGCAATGTTACGAAATTGAAGACATTTGCAACTGAAAAAGTGACCTACGCTGTATACACCTCAGCGGTTATAGCTTTGTGCTACTAAACATGAAGTCCCGAGAAGACTTCACGGGAGCAGTTCTCGCAAAAAAAGTTATTAGAAGGAAAATGCCTGTCTAAGAGGCATCGCATAAAAAAAAGTAGTCAAAATTGTTTACTAACCATCCGCTGCGGTATATCTCTCATATAGCGCAAGTTAAAAGCAGTCCAAATTTACTGAAAGCTAATAGAAGAAATGCGTTAAAATTCTTGTTATGTTATAGGGATCTCAATCATTCCTATTCACCCTGTTGTGCCTTTGTGACTTACGTTGCTTCACGTCGTGAGATTTGCGCCAGGGCACCGCTGATTTAGTCACTTGCGATGACAACTGGCATTCGCAGGCCCGGCAGGAGAGGATGTTCAAACAAGCATCGGCGACAAAAGAGTATGCAGGGAACAGTACGAATTACTCCGTGCAGCATGGCTCGTTGAGTATTGCTCGCTTTACGTGCGCTGCGCCAGACCCGATCCGACACAAATGCACTTGCAAAGTGCATTTGTGTCGTACAGTTTTCACAGTACAGTTTTCAAATGCACAGCAAAGTGCATTTGTACAGTACAGTTTTCGTTTATTAACGTAAGAAAAACAGCAACTGCGTCATCGCAAGGTCATACTGCCCTCCCGTGAACCCCTCGACATTTCTTTCTAAAGCGTTTTTTCAGTAAGCAAGTCGAGCAGCAAGTAAATGGAGTAACGGAAAAATATGATTTCCCGCCACGGGTATGGCACGATTTCTACAAAAGCAAGGTGTTCCCGCTCCAAAAGTGGTCCATTTATTTTGTGAAAGGCCATTTTACCGCAACGTCCTGCGGAACGCCTGAATAAGATGAAATACATGCGCCGCCATTCTACCGCACATGGCTTATTAATAACTGCACAGACGTCACGACCGCTACGTAATGCGTGCGTTACCATCACCTTTCTTCAAGAGACGTTTGGATACCTATAGGCATACGAAACGCAAGGGCTTCACTCCGCAAAAGGCACTGTCCGCGGTGACGGCCTCATTTAATCTGGAAAGTTTGCGGCAAACATCGAACCAGAATATCCCAGCAGCACGGTTACGAAACAGTAGAATTACAAAACCAATGGTTTTGCTCAAACGACACATCCCCGTTCTCCGTTATTAGCTTATGGCACGCGAAACTGCTGCGTTGAGCAAGACTGCGAATGCATATAACTTCTCCTACTTTGCGTGGCTTACAAAAGCGCAGATGTCGATAGAAGTGCAGGGCGTGTCGCTCCAACGTGGCACGTGGAATCTTTTAGCGTCTTCGTCATTTCGAGGAGGGCCGGGGATAATGACGAGCCACCTTTTCTTTTTTCTATATGATGCGTCATCGCGAATGTCCTTCTCTATATAGACCGCACGTTATCTTACGGTATAGAAGCGTTGCCAGAAATGCATTGATGGCAGACTGCGTTAAAGAGGGTTTGCACCTTCCAAATTCGTCCTTGGGAACTCGAAAATGGATGCCTAGCGACCGTGCACCTGGCGTTATTAATGAGCGCAACGTCGGTTGCAAAACCGACACACTGGATTAGCCTGTACGCAGTATTGAACACCCGCTCGTACTCAGTGTGAAGTGCCAAACCGGATGAGCAAATTAATCGATTGGTGTACAGTAGTTTTCGTAGTTTTCATCTACAGCAGGTGCGTGGCATTGCGTGCTGAGTTGTACAGCACTGCGGGTCTGGGCCCGTATTAGAAGTAAGATTCAGCTTACGTAAGTAAGTTTTCTTCATTCCCCGGTGTTCGGATGTCTACCACTCAAAATAGCAATCGGTATGATTACACGATAGTCGGCGCTCTCATGACCAATTGCTTAGGGCCCTTACGTAACAAGTCTTTCCATAAAAACCAATAAGAACCCCAGAGAGCGTGTATGCTCAGAACGTTACGTGAAGCCAGCGGACAATGAAACAAGCGAAATCATAGGCAGAAATAATTGTTCTTCCTAATTTAAATGTAAATGAAAGCGGACGAGAAGACAAGAAACTGCAAATGGAAGACCACCCTACATAAGTGAGTTCTGCTTTTAACACCGATAAAACAGGTTCAATGATTCTGCTTCTTTCGAATGCACACCACTGTGTCGCAATAATGTTACTCTGCGTAGAATGTTACTAGACTTATTATTTACAACCTCCCCGCAATTTTCGCAGGAACATAACTTCTCATTGTTTAGTTCTGATACGTAAAACCCACAATATTTTTTAAACTATTGCTCAATTAAACTATTTTTGACATTAGTCTTGCTGTTCACCGTTACTCGAGCAACTTTCAATTCATCTGCCACTAGTACTTAGCAGAATTAAGGTCAGCGACGTGTTATATGAATTTGTTATTACATTACGTGATACCTTTAATCGGCTATTCATATAAGCTTTTCCTGTATGCACACAATTTCGATCTGCGTCGTACTAGAACTGCATCAGTACTTCTCAAGTCGCAAGTCACATTTACCGCTTCAAAACAAATTGTACGTTGCTTCTGATAATGTTCGGGACTGCACATTACTTCAGCGGAGCGCAGAGTGGTAAGAGACGTCGTCAATAAAGTAAGTCTTTCTTTGTTCGTCGCGCTGACTGCACCATGAATAGAGCGAAAGTTGGCATACGTCCGCATGCTCCACGAATGGAAAATTTGCGCCACAACTACGATTAAGAAGCCGTTCCTTGCTGAGACTCTGCAGAGCTCATTTTCCCGGTCACTACATTCGAAGCACCTCCAAAGGCTGTTACTTCTAATAATCGTCGAAACAGAGAACTCCGAATTGATCGCACGTCCTTTATATGACGCAGTATTGTTCTCTTATAGTAGCTGTATTTGCCCTACCTGAGGAACGTTAGCCACGTATAAGCCTGCACGGCGTTCCGACCCAGGGTACACGCTCGTAAAAGCTACGCGTGCATGCCGTAAGAACGTGTCGAGTGAAAGAACGGCTCGGTACCGGAATGCAGTAAATAACAGCAACCGAGCGCTCGCAAGCACAGACGGTCCTGTAGGCGCTTTCTTCTTTTTAGGAGTGGATTGTTTGTAAGAACTTTCTTTTTATTCTTTCCTGCGGCTAGGGTTTTGCTTCAGTGTTTTCTGCGTTGCACTCGTAGTGTTCTTTTTACGGCTACCGGCTCGGCGTGCCGCTGTATATGTATGCGGCACGGCGCTCCGGAAAGTCTCGTTTCGGAAGGCGACGCAAACAAATGGGTCGCCTAGGTGGAGAAACAGACGACGCGAACAAGCGAACAGCCAAAGAAAACGGCGTCTCCGAACATATTGCGATAATGGCGCGCCTCTTATTGTTTGGTGCGTCCAAGGCGAGTTCCTTTGGCGCTCTTAGCGGAGATGCAGAGAGCCGGCCTTTCGAATCCGTCTCTACGCTGCAACAGGGCCTTCGTTTCCTGCCTGTTCCGGGAAGGAGAAAGAAGAAGGAGCGCCCAGAGTACAGCTCCTGCTTTTTTTTTTCCCCTTATCTCTGTTTTCCCCACTTGTTTCTGTCGTTATCCCCACGAGCGCCTATTCCCGTTGGGAAATAAAGAGCGAAACACTTACGTCCCGAAAGCATACGATCGCGGTCTCTCTCTCTCTCTTCTTGTTCGTGTTGTGTGTTTCTTTTTTTTTTCCTTTCCTCGAAAATCCTTCAAGCTCAGGTCCAATTTCCTAGCACAGGCATCACTCCTTCGTCTCGCCAGCAGAATATAACTTCGGTATATACGTGTGTGAACTAGCGCTGTGCGCGTCTTTCTGTGTGTATGTATCTGTACATGGAAAAGCTGCTGCCGCTGCTGCTTCTTCTGCTGCTCTTCGATGAGGAGTCAGGGAATCGGCCGAAGCCTTCCAGCGTGGACTTTAACTCGCACCAAAGGAACTCCTTGCCGTGATCAAGGCTATCTTCCATGCCTCTCTTGTTCCTTTCTTTGCTATTTTCGTGTGTTTCCTAGTTCTCGTGAGATCTTGGGTTTTTTTCACTACCACAGACACTTGGTGTTTCTTGCTTGCAACCTGAATAATCTTTATTTCCTGTCTTGCCCGCTTCTAGTCTCAGCGGTTCGGCGCTGCCAACTCAGCTTCGACTTAGCGTCAGAGTCTGCCAGCTTGTGGTGGCGTAGTGCCCGTTCCGACAGGGAGGAACTTTTGAAGAGCATTCTCCTCTCTACGCGTGTTGCTAGAGCGTCTGTCTTATATACGGCGTTCCGTTCAGTGCTATATGACGGCCGGATTAGTGCGTATGAGAAAGAAAATAAAGACAAGCAAAAAGCATCTAGCTATAGCTAAAGTTTTCTGTGAATCGCGCGAGAGTTCGAATCTGTTCATGCTTCAAGCGAGTGCTCATTCAAATAAATAAAAATAAAGTAAAATTCTGCTCTGCTCGAAGATTATGGAGAATCACTCAACTTGGCTTACGGAGGGAAAGTCTTTGGAGCGGATCAAGTGCTAAAGAAAGTTGCTGGCCGAAACAAAAATACGAAAACAAACAAAAAAGAAACCTTCAAAAGTAAGGCAGCAAGTATGGCAAGCCACCAACGTCATTTCGTTATCATCCGATAAAGAAATGACGTCTGTATGTATCGTTAGAAAAAGAAAGGACGTCTGTGCGTACGGTTCGAAAAAGAGAGGGCGATAAAGAGATGATTTTGTTATCCCACAAGCTTATATGCCGTGGGATTACAGCTTTTTCCTTCATCGACGTAACTATCAAATCTCGCCCCCCCCCCCCCTTCCCCTTTCTCTTCCTTTTTTTTTCTCGTTCCTTTCTTGATTCACATATCCCGAGCGTTACTGACAGGCTTTGTTAGAAGCGCACACAAAAAGTAGTATCTCAAAAGATTCACACTTCTGAGTGAGATACGAAAAGTTGTCGGACTAACATCGTCCTGAGCTATTGCCAATGAGATGAAGTTTTGGCCAAAACATTCGCTGTCTTATCTACGTATTCCGCATCGCAGTAACTACCTCAAGGTTTTCAAAAACACGGCGACTCAGAACAACTCCCTAATGGCTGGAAGTTCAGTAGTTGTAAAACAAGCTACCTTTAAGGCGCTTGCTAAATGTTTGCTAAGGAGGTTCCCATCTGGTTAACAGAGCCATCGGTATACACGTGAGAAGTACCACTGTATGCTGTGAAAATGTGCCCCATGTGCCTCCGCCGCAGCCTTTGTCATCCCGCAAATGTCCATCGCTCGACGGTTTAAATTAGACCACAAGTCCACTTCAACTGCTGCAGAACTCGTTGCTATCCGCGAGGCAATACGATTCCTTGCAAGAGAGCCTCCTCGCATATGGACTTTATTTTGCAACGCCAAACCCGCTCTTCAAGCCATTGAGTGCGTTATGAGACAAGGCCCTTATTATATTTTAGCTCTAGAAATCGCAGAGCTTCTCGACATTGCGACCAAATGCGGCCACCACGTCATCTTTCAGTGGATACCTGCACACTGTGGCGTGATAGGAAATGAACAAGCAGACGCTGAAGTTAAAATAGCTGTAAATAATGCGCCAGAAGTAAGCATCGCGTTCTCACGAACAGACACGAATGCCCTGCTTCGGTGCGTTATGCGGAACTCTACACTTGAGTACTGGACCAATCCTGATCGACGACACAAGAGACTGCACAAATGGGACCCAGAAATGAAGTTCCGCATGCCTCATAAACTGAAGAGGAGCATAACAAGTCTGCTACACCGGATTCGTCTTGGTGTTGCACTCACGAGGCGTTATACACATATCATCGGCTGCAATGACACTGGTCCCAACTGCGATCACTGCCCAGTGCCAGAAACACTTGAGCACATATTTTGCTCATGCCCAGCGTACGCGCGAGAACGACAGAGCCTCATTTCAACTATTCAGCGAGTGACTAAAAGACCAATGTCTGACGAGTTTGTCTTAGGTCCTTGGCCTGACGCCAACAGCGCAGCTGTGGTCATCGAAGCGACTATAGCCTTCCTTCAAGCCACTGGACTCCATGCACGGCTATAGTAGGACCTCAACGGGATGGACATGTACATACGCACCTCCTAATCTTATCATCATCATCATTCATCGCTCTTTTTATCCCCTCCCCCCTTCCCCAGTGTAGAGTAGCAGGCCAGAGCAAACTAACGCTCAAGCCGACCTCTCTGCCTTTCTTCAATAAACCTCTCTCTCTCTCTCTCCCATCTGGTTAACCTCCCTGCATTTCCCCTTTCTTCTGTGTCTCTGTTGTCGCAAGCAGTTTACTAACGATAATGCTCAATGCCAAAGATTCGCGCAAGGGTAATGTTTTACCGTCGAAACATTCGAGGTTCCTTTGGACGCACACAGTACCGCTGACGTAAAGCATTAGGAGTAGCTTGATTTACCAAAATAATCTCGGGGGAAACTCAACTCCCGAGTTGCACTATCCCACGCCTACACGCACACACCTATCGCGTCCCTCAGAAGTTTGATCAAACACAAGGCCATACGGCTTCGTACACTTGCTTGGAAAGGTGCATACAGGCCCTCTTCTACCGGAACGGCCACACCTCTCCTTCAAACGAAGACATCCCCATTGAGTTCACAAAACGCGTGGGCCGTTGGCTGCTTCGTTAAGAAAGAAACAAAAAATAAAGAAGCAGCAAGCGACAACGCCGGCCTGGGTTCACGTTCCTCGTTATGAGCTAGTCATGCGGGCTGCACCGGCTGGCTCGAACATGGAGTCTCGCGATGGAAAGGAGGTTGGGTGTGGGGCGAGAAGGACGAGCCAGTGGACCATCCCAACTTTGTTCTGAGGAATGCTCCGAAAGGACTGAAGAAGACGAAGAGGATGAGATGATTGTACGACGACGAGGAGGGAGACGACGTAGACGACGACGACGACGACCAAAAACGAGCCGCTGACTGTATACAAAGGAAAGAACGGAAAGGGACAGCAAACGCCTCCCAACCGGATGGCGATTGTCCGCGGCCACCGTGGCGTTAAGGGGTGCGCGCGCGCGCACTTGTAAGGAGGCAATACAACTTTTGGGTGAGCGCTGCTTCAGCCTTCTCGCGCCCTTTGTCGCTTCCCGGAGCAAATTAATCAGCTCCGAGCGGGGCCTCCTGTTCGCGGCGAGGGAAGATAATAAGAACAGCGTGGAATGGAAAGCATGTGCGCACACAACCAGCGGTGCGCATGATGATGCCCTATGCCGTCGGTTGTCGAGGGCTGCCCCCCGTCCCCCGCTCGTTGGTGACGTGACACTGCTTGCTTGGGTGCGCCGAGCGGACATTGGAAGGATGTTTGGGGTGTCCCAGAAGCCCGGCGCGTTAATTTTCTCGGCGGTGGCTCGTTTGCATCAAACCTACGGCAGCGGGCACCACCGGATCTCCTCCTCTCTTCGTCGCGCTGTTCATCTATAATGGTTTGCTTAGCCGGGCCCCCGCTCTTAGAGAGCGGCGGCGGCGGCGTCTATCGAGTAGCAGAGAAAAAGATAAAGAAACGATTGTGTTGGTTTGAAAACGCCCTGGTCCTCGTTAGCACCTCCTGGATGACGCATTTGACGCCTGTGCTGAAGTAGAGACGACGCGCTTGACTCCCCCCCTTAATTCCTTCCATTACAGAGAGAGACACAGACATACAAATGAAGAAGAAAAAAAGTGGTTGGAGGGTAATCAAACTAATTCATCAGGTTCACTCACGCTGTGTCGGGGAAGTGGTGGTGGACATGAAAAAAATATTAACCTTTCTAGGGTGGAATAATTACCGGTGAAAGACTGGTTGATCACTTAATCATCTTTTGCCTCGGTAGGCGCTGTCTCTGATGATGGTCTAAATGTCACGTATATTCTTTTTATACACCAGTGCGCTCTTGTCTCGAATAGACCGCTAGACGCAAAAAAATAATAAATAACTGAGTTACTAAATATCTTAGGTACAACAGTAACCAGTGAAAGGTTCAAGGTTCAGGTTGGCTGTACTTGAGAAACTCTCTTCTGGCTATCTGGAAACTTGAAACACTTGCCTACGTTCAGAGCTCGTTTCTTCATGGGGCTTTGAAATACCACGAATCCATGCGTGATGTTCGTAGTCAATTGGGATTTGAAAAACAAAAACAAAAAACAAAGCTGGATGCATTTTCAAATGCACGCTTTTGAAGGTGTTTCTTTTAGATTTACAGCGCTAAAATTAAATTATTGTCTTCGGGACATTCCTTTCACGACTCCTTTCTTGTACGTGTACGACCATCTCATTCGAACTCGATTATTTGTGTTGTATATATAATGGGCCAAGAAGCTCTAAGCACCACGCTTAGGACCCCAGAAAGTCCACAGCCGTATCGTTAGTTCATGTTTAATCGTATGGAGTGATACATTTACCTCACAAGTAATATGGAAGTACTTTAGGTAAGCAGAATGTTCAATTTACCCTAAGCTTTAATGATGGGGGTATATTCCTCGCCACCACTGCACAGAAATGGCAAAAATAAGTCGCGTGCGCAAATCTGCACTCCGTGAATGAAGGGGCTAAAAAGAAAAGCAAAGGTATGAATAGGGGAGAACTTCATACCGTCAGCACCATCAGTTCATGCCGTGTATGTTTCAACTATAGATAATTCCGACAAATTCAGCGTCCCCTTCGTTTTCTCTCCCATAGTGCTCAGACAAGGTTCGAAGGAACAAGAGCTCGTGGACAAAGCGCGCCAAGTGCCGATCCTCCGGCAGCATTTTCCGTGCCGCCCGCATTCAGCGCTTGGCTCGTTTTCATCCCGCAGCCAAGCACGTCTCTCGCGATGTGGTACACGCACCATCGCCTAATCCGCGCTTAACGATATCCCATAGGTTTCACCGCCTCTCAGGCAAAAAGGGGCAGCGCGGCGTAGCAGTTCGCTCGTGCTCGAGGGCTCAACAGGGGCGAAGCTCCCGCACACACGCTCAGGAGAGGAAACAAAAGAACAACAACAATCAAGGTGAAAGCTAACCACTGCAGCAGCACCGAAGGAAAGAGGCGGCGGCGGCGACGCATGAATTTTTTATGGCTGCGGTGCTCCTGGAGTCCGCTTGTGGGCTCTCTAAAAGGCTAACCCATGGCCACAGCGATAACACCAGGGAGGAGAAACAACCGGCCTATGGTTCGGACGAGGCGCGACCACGTCCTCCTCTGTAGCATTCGAGACGCGCTGTGCTATAATGCCTCCTCCACGTGACAGCGTCTTCAAGTCGCTTGCTGCAGGACGGCGGTGCTGCGAAGTCCCGGCCGCTACTCTTGCAGGCTTCACCGTACTCGTCGCGCCGTATAATAGCCGGCTCATCGTCGCATCAGCCGGGGCGTCGAGGGAGCGCGGTAAATTTTTTATGACTACGCACGTCACGCCTTCGTCTCCGCGCCGGCCGTAGGCTACAGGGTCACGCACGACTTGGCCGCTAAATAACCGGCCAGTTTTCTTACCCTCCTCCCGTGCCTATCTACGCGAACACACGTAAGCACAGCCGACCTCCGCTATACACACGGGAGGGGCGTCGAGCTACGTAACGTCGCATGTGCGCGTTGGGCGCGTTGCTTCGAGGAAGCGTCGTGTCGCATGCAATGGCTGGGCGAAGCGAGCGGCCGGGTGGGTCGTTTCGATGCCTTTAAAACAAACCTCGCGAGCGTGCGCGCGCGCGGCTTCAAAACCGAGATATCTATCCTTTGTAGGCACGCGCTGGCGCCTGCTCTCTCTTGATAGGGATCTCTCACGTTTAGTGACGCGTCAGACAACAGAGGGGGAGAATGCGCGAGGGAGAGGCTGTTGGAGATCCCCAAGCGGTGCAATCCTATTTCGCAGGAGCAATCGCCGCGGATTGCTCGCTTCTTTCCCGAGAGCATTCGCTATACTTCTGCCGAGTGTTGGGTGGGGAGGAGAACGGTCTCCACCCACTTCTCTCTGTCCTCTGTTGTCGTGCGACGCCGGGAGAGAGTGGGCGGGGTGACAAGACAGAGGGAAAGATCCGAACTTGAAAGAGTGAGTTCGGCGAGTACGCAGCGATTATCTCGAAAGCCTCCCCTGAATAAACAAAGGTTCTTTTACCCCCCCCCCCTCCCACCCCCACCCCTCTGGGCACCCTCCCGTTGTTCGTACCGTGAGAGAAGAGAGGATTAGAAAGAGAAGGAGAGAGAAAGAAAGAGCGGAGATTCGTATCGAGAGCGGCGCGAGCATCCGTATCCCTGGAGATGAAAACGAAGCGAGAATTACAAGTTGCGTGGTGTCGGTCGCCGACGAAGGCCTGGGACCCACGCCGGGCGAGGAGCAACACAGGGGTCACGCCTTGTTTCCAGAAATCGAGAAAGCAGCGCTTGCGCAAGCAGGGCGCCTCCCGATTTGTGCGAGGCTTTGTAGAGTGCCGCTAATGTAAACACCAAGAGAGGCCGAATGATGGGGAACAATAACATCCAACGTACCCAGTCGTTTCCCATTCCCGAAGGAAAAAAAAAAAGGTGCGATGAATAACGTTTGTCACACAAGCAAAAAATGCATGGGGATAACGCGAGAGCGTTGCAAAAAAAGAAGAAAAGGAAACAGGATCAAAGTGGGGCAGAGTATTTCGGGAACTCTGCCTCGAAGCAGCTGCTTAAAGAAGGCCGCCCACGACAGGGCGATGTGTTCACTGCACGTTCTTTCGCAGATATGTAGCATTTCATTGGTAAACAATTAATTTTAATTCTTGACTGCAATCAAATGAATAATATGAAGGCACACGGTGATACATAGAAATGTGTGCGCGTACCCCTTTCTCCATCACAGGGTAACCAACCGTTACTTACACTGGCTAACTTCCCTGTAATTCCCTCTCCTTTTTCTTCTTCTCTGTATGTGCGCCTGGAAGGGGTTGGAGCTTAGATTGTTTAATGGTAAATTGCAGAGCGTATGATACAGGTGAGATAAGAGAATTCGAATATATAGTATACTGGTCAGGTTGGTCAGCATGGGACAGGAATAATTTAGATCTCTGAGAAAGACTTTAACTTGCAGTGTACTTATGCGGTGATAATGTTGTTATTACAACGTTAGCACCATTCAATTATAGAAATACATGGATATTGTCTTTCCTTCTATTCACCTTAAAGTCCGACGAGCCTCACAGCCAATGAAATTAAATCTAGGTTGACGTCCACAAGTTCTCAACCTCGATTTTTTGTAAATGAAAAGTACACCAAGCGTAGATTCACTTTAAGATCTCCCCGCAGCGAATGATGACATCATCGTAATGGGGCAGTGAAAAATGCAACCCGGATATAGCGTGGTGCGAATGCACCGTGCACTGAAAGGCAGCGAGTCAACAATCACGGACAAAGAAGCCGGAAGTAAAGTCGCAAAGAGCAAAGAAAGCATTTCCGACGACTACCGATCGGTCATTTAACCATGGAGATTACTACGTGTGCATTCCCTCTACTCCTGTATCTTCAAAAAGTGCAAAAAATATAAGGACAGCGTCACGCATTCAACTGCGTATTGAAAATATAGCCTTGCGCTAAGCACTTATGTTTTCCGTATAGGAAAGTCTGTCGCACGAAAAATGACAAAAAGTACAGAGGTCAACACTCATGACTAGAACGACGGAATGTCGCGCTCGAGACTGCACGAGCGACATCTGCTGTTTGAAATAGGCCACATCTGAGCATGAGCGGCGCCAATGATGCGCCGGCCTTGCATTTTTATTCTTGTTTATCGCCGCTGCTGCAACAACTGCTTTGGCCGTCAAAAGCGCTGTCAACGGTGTAGCGCAAAAACGAAAACGAACAAACAAGCAAGCAAGCAAACAAACAAACAAACAAACAAACAAACAAACAAACAAACAAACAAACAAACAAACAAACACACAAACAAACAAAAACGCAGCGAATCGTTCTCGGCTCCCGGTGCAAGCTATGCTTTAAACTTATCCTTATTGACAATGTTATCATTGACAATGGTCGCTCATGAGACGCACAAGGAAATGCCTCCGCTTACTACTCATGTATATTGTTCTTACATTTGACAGCGTTCTTGAGGTACATACATGTGTTGATTTCAATAAATCTCATAAGTTCAGGATATCTAGGCAGCATTTTTTTGTATGTGCGATCGAAACCTACAATTATTCGCAATTAACGTTGGCGGGTTGACGACACATAAACGATGAAAGCAGGTTTGTAAAATTCACTCCTAACAGAGGGCAATAAAGGCAATGCGTTATGCAAAATCCACGGCGCGATGCGCGAGATATATGTGCGACGCAATGGCGGTATGACGATACCGCGAACTGAGAATAAGCCTGTAGTATATAAGGGCGCCGAGCCGGGCGATTCCGCGCGTTTTTCTTTTTTTGGTGGCGCTACACCGTTGACAGCGCTTCTGCCGGCCAAAGCAGTTGTTGCAGCCGCGGCGATAAACAACGAGAGAAAATGCGAGGCAGGCGCGTCATTGGCACCGCGCATGCTCAGATGTGGCCTATTTCTAACTGTAGATGTCGCTCGTGCATTCCCGAGCGCGACGCTCCATTGTTCTAGACATGAGTGTTGACCTCTGTACATACGTTCACGGTGTAACTTGTGAGTGATTGTTCACTTGAGTGTGCGTGTGTTTATGTGCGTGTGTGCGTGTGCGTGAGTTAGTGTGTGTGTGTGTGTGTGAGTGAATATGTGCGCGCGCGCATGCGTGTGTATGAATGGACGTTGCTTGTGAGGCTCTAATTAAAGAACTGTTTGTGCGTGCTAAGAGCAGGTAATGTATGGAGTGGAGGGAGCGGGAAGAAATACATTGCAGAGTCATTTGCTTGATTCAGAGACAACAACCGAAAAAAAGAGATAAATACACGATAGTGCGGGGATATCAAGAACAACGGTGACGCAGCCGCAAGAATAAAACAATATCATCAAGCACAGAAACGAGAAACACCGGACAGTCAGTAAGGGGTCACAATCAGCAGCACACTTCGGTGTCATTTCAGTGTAATTAGAAGCCCAGGAAGAACACTCGTGCTAACGAGGTGCCAGACGACAAAGGAAGTTCGAAAGAGTGCCCCCCCCCCCCCGTTGACCTCCCCCTTAACGTAATAAGGAAGTTTTGCCGTCTCCGTCCCCAACGGATCTACGCTGGGTTTGCGTAGCATGTGCTCCTACTTATGTATGCTCCGAAGTACGGTTAATAATGCACCTTCTGGTCATAGGAAAACAGACAAGTCGTCCAAAGTTACGCGTATAGGCGGTAGGCACATGAACTCCCACCCTACCCTGAGCGCGACCTTAACGTGGCCGCAGAAAAAAGAACAAAGATTGTTTGAAATAACGTGGGAAAACTAAAGGGGAAAAAATTGTAGTTGAGGAAGCCCGGAGTAATGCGTGTGTGGAACGCGGAATATGGCGCTTCGTGTTTTACCCTTAATGAACTGTAATGAGCCGATGCAGTCATTAGAGGAGAGGGGAGTAGGGGGGGAGGGGGTCGTGGTCTTTTCCCACCACAGCAGAGGGGGTCGCGTCGACGCTACAGACGCAGAGTGGCCCGCAATTCGAACCGCCAACTGAAGGATACGAGTTGTTGATCTTTCGCTCCTTTTTTTTTTATGTGTTGTCTCGGGCAATTCTGTCCCTTCGTCGAGATCTCAGAAATGGGAGAGTTCTTTATCACGCATCGGATGACCCCACTCTTGTTTTTAACTGCCTGCCGTAGTTTCTCGCTAGAAAAGAGAAAAAGAAAAAGTAAACTGTCCTTCTTGCTAACGCGCATGTCTCATCCTGTTTGGCTCCTCATTTGTCGTGCTTTACCTAACGACCCCGCGACACGATGGCGCTGTGGTACAATAAAAAAAAAGGAAACATAATGGATTGGGCGTGGATTAGCGCCGGGGTAGTAATTTAGAAATCAAATGGCTCCCAGCTTTATCATTGTTATCGGCAAATTACTCTCGATGTACCCGGCGCCAGCGGTCTAACCAAAAAAAGGTGAACGAGGCAATGTGAAAATGGGGTGGCCTCTCTCTGCTGTTAGCTTCGTATTCACCGTTTTATTTACGCTTTCATTTTGCTTTACCGATACGACGAGGTCAAACTACCGCTAACTTTTGCCGGTGACAGCGTCGTTATTTGTAAGAAACGTCGTGAAACTTTTCCTAGTAATGAAAAAACTTATAATTTTTTTTTCTAATGATCAGACACTTTTTTTTTTCTTTAATTGTAGTTGTACGTTGCTCTCACTTTGAATGTGTTTTCGACTGCAGTGCGAAAGCGCTTGCCACCTTTTAGCAGCAGCCTGCAGGCGTTTCTACTTTAACTCATGGCTTTTAAACTGACGATTACTAACTCAAGCTTACGAACAAGTTCACTTGTGTCTAAGATAATATGAAAGCTGACTGCTGGCGTTTCCAGCAATGCAGTATAATGGTCCCACGAATATGTCTTGTTATACTACGCCTATTGCTGCATAGGTTGAACATGTATTGAACAGCAGACTAGGAAGAAAAACCTGAAAAACAATATCTCGCGCTGAATAGGTTTTCTGCTTTAAAAAAAGAACAGGTAGTTTTTAACAAACGTGCGCCTTAATTTACGAACAATTTCGTTCGCGAGAACAGTGTTATCAGTCGAGCGCATTTTTCTCATATTATTTCTCGCGCCGTCGCAGTTAACTTGAGCCTGTTTTCATGAGCTGCTCTGCCTACCAAGTGATTATTTAAGTCGGGCCTACATTTTTAAGGATCTGTATATCGAAATAGTTCTGATTTGCTTAAAACTTTGGAGTCGGTAGAAAAAACGATTCGGGCTTGCAGAGTCCAGAGACTGAGTTTATTATTGTTTTGTTGAAATGGATATTTTTCTATTTCTTTTATTTCCCCAACATTTGTTAGCGAAGAATTGCAACAAAGTATAGCGGGTCAGTCCTCCGCAACCTTAAACCACTCATCAACTTAACGTCAAATGCAGAGTCCCTGGTAAGGCCGCCCCTTTTCTTTTGTCTTCTAGCCAAGAGAGAGATGGGGGAACTCTCTGTTCAAATAAGCATTTTCAGTGAACCAAGAGGCACCGTTAGTGTTTCCAAGGTTGCGCAGCCCTCTTTCGCCTATAGTGGACACACGTACATTATCCGTCTGGCTCTTGTGTCTGACACTGCATGCTCATTTGTCTTATGGGGCATTGAACTAGCGAAATGCGTTATGCAGTTCTCGCTTAACTTTTCTAAACAAATAATGTTGCCTTCACCTTTCATCTTACTGAAATGGCGCCCGCGAATAGACGGTGTAGGGGGGGGGGGGGGGGGGTGAGTATTGCTTGCTGTGCTGTCCCATCCAATTTACGAGGAGATTTTTTCCTCGTGGTGGTGGCTGAGTGGCCATGACGTTCTGCTGGTAAAACACTAGGTTGTGGGTTCTATTACGTACGTGCCGCAGTGACCACATTCCAATTGGGCGAAATGCAAACAAAGCTCGTGTACTTAAATTTAGATGCACGCTAAAGAACTCGAGTCACTCGGCAAAGAGCCGAAATTATTAAAGGAACGTAAATGGTCTAAATTAGCCCAGTGATCTCTACAACTGCCTCCCTCGTATAAAATCAGTGTTGCTTTGTGACTCTAAATCTCATGAACCAATGAATCTGCAAGGTAATCTTCAAAATGCCCTTCTTGTGCAATTTGTGAACCACGTATATGGAAATCAACGGCAACGTTTAAGAACGGTGGTTATAAAAAAAATTAAATTCTGGGGTTTTACGTGCCAAAACCACGATATGATTATGAGGCACGCCGTAGTGGGGGACTCCGGAAATTTCGACCACCTGGGGTTCTTCAACGTGCACCTAAATCTAAGTACACGGGTGTTTTCGCATTTCGCCCCCATCGAAATGCGGCCGCCGTGGCCGGGATTCGATCCCGCGACCTCAGCAGCCCAACACCATAGCCACTGAGCAACCACGGCGGGTAACGGTGGTTATAGCCTTTCCCTGTTAGCCTCACGTCACTATATACTCGAAGTCAGTTCACACAGGCTGCTAACGTGGATTAAGCTCCCTGAAGTAACGCGCGAATTCATTCTGAAAGCATCCCAGCAACGAACATGTCGATAAAGTGGACGTCTATACATCGTTGCGTGCCCCACGCGATATAGGAATAATATTCAAGCATATATCCTACGGTGAAACGCCCTGCTTCTGTTCTGCCGCATTGGCCGCGTTCCTTTGTCTACGTTTTTGCTCTTAGCGCTCCATAAACAAAATAAACAAAATATATTTTCTCGTTTCTTTACTTGCAAAGGAGACGGGAAACGCTTTTGCCTGGACTGTTATCACGCCACAAGTATAGCGTGCGCGGTGTGTCGGGCATTCAACCCCAGCGCGCGTGGCTAAAGCCCTCGTGTACGCGGGAAGAGCCACATTCGTGAAACGTTCTGCCGGGAACCCAGCTCAGGCTTTTATGCATGCTTCAAGTGTGTGTAGGTATGTAGTATGCGGTTATGTTGCATGTACGTTTTCTTTATTGCGTTTTTTTCCCGCCCTTCAGCAAGAAATGTAAGACAAAGAAAAACTTTGTAAGAAACGACACGGAAGGGGCAACAAGTCAAACAGCAACGAACAAACAAATACGGAAAAAGAGCACTAATAAAGTAAAGCGAGGAAGCAAACCAGCGCAGAAGGCATGAGCGGTATGGCACGCCGAACGGCAGGAAGAAACAATTGCAAAAACGTGACGACGTGGGCCGAAAATTAGACTTGCAAATAGCCACGCCGCTGCCGCCGAGCGGTTTTTGAAGCCCCCCTCTACGTATAGGTAACGCAACGGCACAGCGGCGGCAACAGCCAATCACGCAACGCGCGCTCCCGCGGACGACGTTGACTCCCCCCCCCCCCCCCCCCCCCCTTCTTCATCTCCCTGCAGACATAGTAGTGCCTATATGCAGAGCTCCGCGGCCGGTCATCCGTCAGTGCGGCGGTCGACAAGTTCCGTGCGAGAAGCGCGCGACGCAGCCGCCGCACGCGACGCCTGCGACGGGAACGACGAGAAAGAAGCATCGATGTGAAGGAGGGGAGGGGGGAGGGGTGGCAGTTGTGCTCGCGCACCACGCGCGTCTGTCTGAACGACGGCCGAGCGATGACCCTCCTCCTTCCCCCGCAGTTCTCCAACTCGCACCCCTTACGGAGACCGCGACGTTACGTCGTCGTCGAGTCCGTGCGGGACAGCGGGCTACGCCAGTCCACGCCACGCCTGACAGATGCGTGCCGCAGTGGCCCTCAGCGCCGCTACGGGGGCCGGCCCCCCCAAATGAGGAAAGGCGATATAAATCATCTTTGCCGCCGTTGGTCGCGGTTGGTGACGCAAACGTAGCTCGGTTTCGCCACCAGGATTGAATCTGGTCCGCGGAGGCAAACAATGAAAATAACGAGCCCGCGGGGAGAGTGAGCGCGAGGTAAATGAACAAAACAACGTGCGGTCGTAGTCTTGGGAAACAGCGCTCCTGGGTACATGTGCAGCTGCAGGGTTTTTCGCAGCAGCAGCAGTAGAAGAAGCAGCTCACGAAGAGACTGCGGGCGAGCTGGCTTTGAAATCGAAAACTGTTTTCAGAGAAGGAAACTGAGTTTTCTCTTCGCTGTGTCGCGGCTGACTATGGGGGCGTATGCAAAGAAACAGTGGTTAGGAAACTAAAGCGGCAACGGAGGGGTCGCCTGCATATTCGTATTCTATACTAGACGCAAATGGTGAAACTCGCATGACCTTTGTCAAAGTACAGGGTTGCTACTAAAGATATACGCGAAGGACACATCTTATACAGCAAACAAACTTCGAGTTTCATCCGGGATAAACATACGTGATGCCGGGCAGGTGCTGCGGTCCCGCATAGAAAGAAGGCCACGTGGCACGAAAGAAAATGAACAAAAGAAAGACGAAGCTGTGTTTTGTCGCCTCGGTGAACCAGTTGCAACAATGCATATTTAGACATGAACAGAAATCCTCCGGAAGAGTAAAGATTAGTGAATGGCCAAGTGTATTTTCGAATGCCTGTTCAAACGTTGTGGCCACCTTGAAGCTTTCAAAAACTGCTTCAGGCATAGTTAATCGCGATATGCTTCGCCACACTACCTCACCTAAATCAGTGAAGCGGCTCTGAATAAAGCTGGATCGACGAAAGCGTGTGTAGTTGCAATAAATACGTTACGATTTGCGTTTACTAAATATCATGAAAGCATCATAAAAAAAAACACCCACGTCCGTAAAAACACTTCTTTTTTCGTGTGTCTTTTTCCATAAATCGTGTAGACGCCGAACTCTAAGAGAAGCGAGGCGAATAGGCAACTGCGGGCACTACACTATAGATCAATCGCCTAGAATATCGTAATTTGAAGCCAAAAACCTGAGAGACAAACCACATATTGCAAAAGATAGAGGTTCATGATAGGACATCAGGGAGGGAGTTACGCAACCTAGTTGGATGCCAGCGAAAACTTTCGCCGCTGGCCAAAACGTGACGCCGATGCTCCCACCTTTAACGCCGAATGAACGATGTGGGCTGCATTTACAAGTTAGCGTTTGTAATTGTTTAGCAAGAAAAAAAATATATATATATAGAATCACGCTCCTCATGCAGGTTAACCTGTCGGCTACCAACCGAGTACAGGATCCTCGTGGAATTCCCCAACCATCGGAGTACAGCAAACGTGCTCGACGGCTTAGCGAGAACATTGCAGGAGCCGCGAATACCGGCTACGGACGCCAGCTATATGCACAGCCACGCAAGCGGCAGAAAAGGCAAGTAAGGCAAGCAGTCCGAGTGTTGCTGCTGCACCGCACAAAATATGTCGAGAGAAGCGAGCGCGCGTGTAGCATTCCGTTGCGGGCATGATTCGCGATTAGGCGTATGAAACATTCCTGTTTCACCTTTCCCTATACCCTCCTTGCCGAGTGGCGAGATTCGCATTCGTGCACCGCGCGCAGGAAACCTGCGGTTGCACGTACAGAGCCCTTGTCCAGCGCGTATGCGCGCTTTCACGGTAACGTATACGCGAGAAGCGTATAAGCCAACAAGCGAAAGAGGTAGAAAACGCGCAATAATAAAATTAACAGGAATCGAGAGAGACAAAGAGGAAGAACGAGAGAAAGACAGGCATCATCCCCTTTTTTTCTCTTCTTTTCGCCCCCAACTTCTTTGAAGTCATAAATCATCCAGGTGCTGCCAGAGACACGCGTTTGCGGAATTACATCTATCCCGGGCTTGTTTCGCGACTTCTTTCGACATTTCTGCGTTCTTTTTTATTTATTTATTTTTACTTGCCTTTCGAGGCTCGTCTAAACGAGCCGCAAGAGAGACGGCGCGTGCGCGCGCCGAATATATTCGGTGAAGCGCAAAGCCGCAGAGGTACACCGCAGCGCAGATTAGGTAGACGTTAAACGGAGCGCGACGTGGCGAATGCGCGCGCCGGCGCCGGTCGGCGTCGCGTAGCGTTTCGTACGTCGACGTAGTCTCGTTCGTTCTCTCTTATTTCTTTCGCGTGTATCCTTTTTTTTCTTCTCAGTATTATAGTGCGTGGCGTAGCATGCGACAGACTCGAGGCCATCCGGTGGTACTTCGGCCCTCGCGTTGTTCTCTTCGCCGTGCACGTGCCCGCGGCTTGCGAGCCTGGCGCCGACAGCCGATCAAGATCCACCCCTTGCGCCCGGTTACAAGAAAAGACGGAGTACCGCCGTTTTTTTTTTTTTTTTCTCGGGCTCTGACTCCTGAGTTCCACCCCCCCCCCCCCCGCCCCCCTCGCCCCCCAGAAACTTGTCTTGTGGGAAAATAAAGATGCTAGAACAAACGAGTGACACCGAAAATTTCGTCCCGAAACGTCTGCTCCTTTCAGTCTCCCCTGCTTTCAATCTTGACAACCCCCAGTTTTACGACACAACAGGTAGAAAAAATAAAATCATTCTAGGTCATAGTGCAATGCTTAAGTTAACTTCACCTTTTTGACGAAATAGAAGAAATAGACCATGCACAAGCGACTAATCATAACAGAATGTCGTTTCTTTTTGTCATTTCTCCACGTATGCGCGGCCCGCATTCACAAAAATATTTCAGTTTCGCCCGTATAACGCCAAGCTGTGACGCGGTAGCTGGCGAATTACAATGCGCAGTAAGCCTCGGACTGTTTTGTGCGGTGTTCGTTGAAGTGAATGTTCGCAGGTGAGAGTGAGTAATCTCCTTTCGAGACGTAAAAGAAGTGAGAGTCCTATTCGTTAGTGGAAGGTGCGCCATCCGGTGGCGAAATGGGAAGACTGTTTTTTTTTTTCTACTCTTACCTATCCGGAGTATCGGACACTGGTGATTACTAAAACTACGCTTTTTTTTTTCTTCACTGCTGGATTTGTTCGGCTCTTAGATTTATACCTGGGCTACCCCGTTAATAGGACTCTCGCTATATTGTGACGAAATAAGACGACGTTAGCGCCATCCGGTAAACATGAGCACAAGCCGAGCGCTAGAAGACTAATGAAGACGAAGGAGACGCCCTCAATCATTGTCATTGCAGTGTAGAAGAAGAAAACTTAATTTAGGACCGCCCCCACAACTGGGAAGGCGACATGCTAGAAGGCGCGGACGCCAGCTCTATTCAGTATAAATACACAGATGTTTAGCCAATCATGGCAGCTGCTGGTGCTATCGCGCACTCCAGGATCAGTATTCCCCACATGCTGTGGCATCGGTGGAGTGGCTGAGATGTAGAATCCCTGGACTGGCCAATCTGTTGGACGTGAGTACGAATCCTCACGGCACACTCACAATTTTCCTTTCCTTGTAATTTTCTCCCAATAGAGTTGGCCGGTTAAGAAACATTTATTTCTGTAGAATCCAGCTACGGACGGCGGCGAACACCAGCGCACAATAAAGCGACCAGGGGACGTATCCGGAAACGTTCCACTTCGGCGATAGTCCAAGGCGACAATTTCGCCTTCAGGCGCGCGCTGGTTGGCTGGTTGAGCAAGATTGAATGACGTCGGGCTCAACCAGCCAATCAGCTCATTCAATTTTCCTCAACCGGGCCATCAGCGCGCGCCTGAAGGCAAAATTGTCGCTATATAGATGAACTATCGCCCAAGTGGAACGTTTCGGAATACGTCCACAGGGTACGGAGTCCATAACAGCTTTCGCTGTAAAAATGCTTGCGCTAGAATTGCTCGTAAGAGCCAATGCCAGCCATTAGCGATGAATGACATATTATAGCGGAGGCTGCCTGCCAAAGGGAAGTAGCCCTTACGAATAGAAAACTTTGTGAACCCGGCCCATGGTATCCACATTGAAAGTGACGAGTAGTCGATTATCCGTTTCAGTAAAATGTTGACTTTCGGTTGTTTGTCAGGGTCCATAGCAGCGCGACAGATGTGGACAACACGACCGCTCGCGACAGAGTTAAAGCGCCGTTGGCGCTGTTGTTCGTTTTGAATTGATGCGATGGCATTTACAGAGCATAAATGGTTATATAAAATAATTATTATAATAATTATAATGTCTCCTTGTCGTATTCTGCGTGTTCCTTAAGGAACACGCAGAATACGACAAGGAGACATTTCACCTAATTTCTTTAACCATTCGTGGGCTATGAATGTAATCGTACACTGAACCACTGATAACTCACCCAAACCTTCCCGTCTGTTTAGGCTTAATTGATGCATTTCTGTATAAGTATGGAGAGAAAAGAACGCGACCCACAGTGGTTGCTTAGTGGCTATATGGTAGTGGGCTGCTAAGCACGAGGTCACGGGTTCAAATCCCGGCCATGGCGGCCACATTTCGATGGGGGCGAATGCGAAAGACACCCGTGCACTTAAATTTAGGTGCCCGTTAAAGAACCCCAGGTGGTCCAAATTATTCCCGAGTCCCCCGCTACGGCGTGCCTCATAATCTGTCGTGGTTTTGGCACGTTAAAACCGCATATTTTTTTTATATATAGAACGCGAGTACCGCTTCATTCGAAGTTAGGTGGCGAGGTAGAACGCATGTGCTACTGAAATTGCGATCGTATTGCCTTTGGCGTTTCTGCAGCCGTTTTGCTAATGGTGTGCGATAGTCATGCTTGTTAAATGATCCGGTTGACGTCGGTGCCTATATTTGACACCAATTGGCCATGCGTCATATAGCCAACTCGCTACGCTGCAGGCAGGAGGTTTAAGAGAAACAGCTGCACAGCTTTGCCAAGAATTGGATACAACGCATGTTTATTATATCTGACTTCGCGTTGGCTTGCCTTCCTTTTGGTGTCAGCTTTTGGCGACTTCTCCCGACAGCGGCTTTTATTGACCAGCTCGGGTCAACGAACGTGTCCTCCTTGTTCTTTCTTAGTGGTTCCTTTGTTGACTTATCCGTTTTTCACTGCGTCGAGTCTACCGGCACCGGACGGGGGGGAAGAGGGGGTTGCTCTCTTTTTATTGCGCACAGACACGGCTATTTCGGTACAGCCCAGGCGCCCATGCTAAAGGGCTTTGCGCCTCACTTTCATGTCGGCCAGCGCCGCTAAATTTACAGGAACGCACCACATCACTTTGCCCGAGAGAGGCTGCGTTCGCTTTGTTGGCTCTTTGAGCTGTTTGCTATGCAACGTCCCACGCCAACTGTGACTGATGCCGTTCGAGACGTTACCAGTCCCTAACGATGATTAGGTTGCTAGTCATCGCGGTTTATTCCGTTAATATCACCCGCATAACTCAGTGTCTACCTTGCCGGTCGAACTGCCTGTATCTAGGTAGAGTGCACTCATATAAGACACGCAAAAGTGCTGTGCCTTATTTGCATATCCGCTTTACTGAAACTTTGCTTCCGCATTGAATGGTGTCCTTCATCATCATTATTCATTCTTTCACACGTGTTAACCAATTACAGTCGTTCTGCGCGACGCATTAGCAGACGCACAGAAGCGCACCAGACCTGTGCGATTTGCTGACGCGGATACTCTCTAAGCCTATATTACAACACCACGCACCGCGGATAATGTTATGCTCACGCATAAGGTGGCGTACGCTTATACTCTCGGCAACCACTGTACTTAATTAAGTAATCGTGAGTGTGTCCTGACTCCGTTACGTGTTTACAAGTGCGAAATTGTTTGTTGCGGTCGTATACGTTGCATTGTGGTGGTCTGTGCACCACAGCATCAGTTAACTTCTTTGAGCACCACTGTGCAACTAACTCTCCTGCATGTTATACCGCCATGGCAAATACTCGGCAAGAGCACAAGCAACAGATTGCACTTGAATGAACAGACGACAAAATATTATTTGGCAAGGAGGGCCCGTACTCATAAAACAAGCTCTTAGGCTAGAATTATTCGTAAGACAAAACTCCAGTCTATCCTCTCGTCGGACATATAAGCGGAGGTGCCTATAGCCAATGGCGAAGTGAGCTTACTAACGAAACTCTTCGTGAATTCGGCTACAGATCTACGCTGAGCACGCCGTGCGATAAATATTGCACACTGCAGGGAAATAGAAGCTGTGTGCAGTCCGTCGCTCTTGTTAGTCGATTGGACTGCATTTCACAATGTTGCGTTCTTCGATGTGCCTCATTTGACGTGTACTTTTTCGAACGATGTTTCAAAATGCCTTTGAATATACGCTTACATAATGACATGCGTCAAGCGTAAATAGACTTGCACTTCAGCAAACAGTTTTAATGATTTGTCGTGTATGACGTTTGTCGTGTAAAAAGCGTTTAACTGCGAGGTGTCACCTCCGTTTCAGATAAAAAACATAGGTAGTGTTGCTCCGCGAGTCATTGACGCGCATACAACTGCATCTTCGCTTGCGGAAATTAGTTCATGTCGCTGACTGTTGTATGATTTCCGTACTTTTTATAAAGCGGTGCCTCACGCATGAAACTTATTTTCAGGCTTCGATGCCAGCGTTTCTGTCCCTGATTGCTTGCTAAATTTTGGCACTTGTGAGCGAGCATTACTTGGTTTAGTGCTTATTTTCTTTTGTTCTTTCGTGAAGCTTCCTGTTTCTCTTGTGCATTGGCATAATGAAACTAGGCTATCTACCCTTCGCGACCAGTTTATGTACGCTAGTTACAGTTCATGGTAGGAATACGACGCTTGGGGGAGAGGATGGCGTTTTCTTTGTCTCATTGTAACGCCTGTCTCTATTCCCTATTCTAAATCATAAAACCGCTTCATTCTCGTTTTGCCCATTGAAACTTAGCTGACGAGTCGAAAAACTCCGCAGCCAAGTGACCTTTTGAAATTCATCCCCACAAAGCATACACAAAACAGTTAATTTAGTTTCAGCGCTGCTTGTCACCTGCGCCTTCAGTTTCCCGTGCGACATTTTCAGCATAAGCGCTTCATCCTTTGGATAGAGCGAACTGTTTGGAGATTGGGACGCTCGTGATCATCATGGCATCATCGCTGTTTACGAACCAGCGACTGTATAATGTACAAAATAAGAGAGAGAGAGCTTAATTGTACCCCTTTAGCACAACCTGCATATGAAATGACAGTATTGTAGGATGCTCAGGTGTGGATATTTCTACATAATTACGCGCATGAACTATATAACGCATGCCCCGCTCCCTCAATGCCACACCCATGGTCACATGTGCACACTGAGGAACTAAGCAAGGATCAACTTTCAGAGATGAAAATGCTCATTATGATGACCTCTCTTATAGAGTGTGACGAAAGATTTACAAATAACTTTGCATTCTCGGCGTGCGGAGTCCACCTGCCGAGCAGGTGTTATAGTGCAAGGAACTGTGTGAAAGCAAATACACAAACAAATAACTAAGGTCCACGCATCAGGCGGATTAAAAGCGCGACTTCAGTAGGTGCGCGTCGTGCAGTCTACGTTTCTCAATGGAAGTCACTCACTTCTTTTGAGAAACAAGTGCTGCGGCCGTATGCCCACAATCGCAATAGCGATTGTGGGCATACGGCTGCAGCATTTCACTTACTCTTCACTCGTCACTCTCAATGAACACTCGAAGATCATCACACATAAGAAAGAAAAAGGAAGCACAGTTGCCCATAGAAAATGCAGACCGAAAGTGAACTTCGGCGTATGCATGGAGAGGTCTACGTAACCAGCTTACGTAAAAGTAGGCCTTGAGGGACAGCTCTCGCTACAGTCAAATTATTCTCAATTCCGCGAGCGGAAGGGGAGAGGTCGAAAAAAGGCCGAGAGTCGCGTGAAAAAAAAAAAAAAAAGTCGGCCATTTCAGTGACAAGGTGAAAGAGAAGCAGGCAGAGCCAGCGAAGGTAGACGCAACTGCTGGGGTGGCCCGGCCGCTTGACAAGCTTATTAAGATGGCGCGCTGTGCTCATTTGAGTCCGTCCGCTTTAACGCATAGGAGGACCCCCCCCCCCATACACCGGCTCCACCACCACGGCCCATTCGGGGCCACCCCGACCCGGTGCTCTGTCTTCCTGGCTGTCGGCTCCTCGGAGCACTCCTATACAGACCCCCTCCCCCTCTGCCCACCATTTTGCACCGCTACTGCTTCATCGCCTCCTCTCCTTCCATACTTTCTTCGTCCTTTGATCTCACGAAGAGGGAGGACTCTCCTGCGGGACCAAACAGCGCGAAGCGATCCTCCGCGTGTGGCGATCTGGGTGGCACGAGGCCACCATTCTGTTGCCTTTCAAACACGCCGCTCCCTGCAGAGCAGCCCGCTCGGTGCCGTGGCTGTATAGCCCCCTCACCCCCTCTATCGCCCCTCCCTTTTTCTTCCTCACGGCGATTTCATCTTCTCCGCCTTCACTTGTCCCGAGCGTGCAATTTCTCGTTTTTATTTTTTTCTCATGCTCGTTTTCTTTTCTCAATTCTTTGCGATCGCGTGCGTATATAGTCGAGATAGCTTTGTTTCGTGTAAAAAAAAAAAAAAAAAAAAAAAAAAAAAAAAAAAAACGCGGCTCGCTACTCGTGGGGGCTGCTTAGGCACTGCGTCGACTCGTGGCCGGTAGACGCGAGGTTCTCTTTTTTATTTATTTTGAGGTGTCTCTATCTCAGCGCGCGCATCTCTCTTCGGCGCGCAACACACGCGTCTATTGAGAGAGAGAGCTATGGCCACTCCGTGCTCCTGGAAGCTGACCTTCCGGTCGAGGCGGTCCACCGGGCCGGCAACAAAAATCGTGGCTTCGTGCTTTTTCGGCCACCCCATCGGTCTTACGTGCGGTGGGTAGGCGAGTTGGTTTTCTTAATGCGTCTTGATTCGTTCATTCTTTCTTCTGTGTTTCTTCTGTGTTTGTTATACGCCAGACTGCGTGTATAAACTCGCCACCTGTGCGGTACTGACCTCCCAACGAGGATTGCAGGAATCGCGCAGAAAACCAGGTCGCCGAAGTTGAAGAAAAAATGAGATTATAAGAAGCGCCAGCATCGACCCACTCGTGAGGCAGGGATCCCTCGCGATATCTATATTTGCATATGGCATTATCCGCCTAAAAAAAAAAAAGTTATTCCCAAGAGCAGGGAAACCGCGTGGTGAAGCTGCACGTTCTCAAAACTATGCAAGGGCAGTTTGAATAGACAAGCATTATTTAAAGATGGTCTGAATGCATGAATTCATAACCGACAATATGCGTGTAACATTTTCATAGAAATTCTAATGCTTCTGCGTCATTTCCCTGGTAGGTGAATTACTTTCTGCCGCAAATAGCGCTGCGTGATTGAAGCCAGGATTTGAGGTGGGAGAACATTCATTTTGACTTTTCAGGGCTTCGTTCTTGCTTTGTGTTTTTGAACTTCTTGTTAATCATTAAAGTTATCGTTTCACACGATCGCAAGTAAAAGGAAAATGAGAACTGCATAGTAAATCTGGGTGACTTTGATATCATTAAGATGGGGACGTATCGGCCGAACTATATATCGGTACCCATATCCGCTCGCTTGTGAGCGTGTCGAGTACAGATAACTTACTGCAAGAACGGAAACCAAAACGGTATTTTAGAGGCGAAGCCGTCAAGCGAGCATGAACGGTTGTGAGTTTCAGCCCCTCTCATGTGCACCGTGACGGCGCCTTACCTTCGCCAATATTTTACGACGAAGCCCCTGATTCGCGCCCCACAATAACATGGCTATTTCTTGTACAGCACTGCTGTGGGTTACTTCAGGACTAAAGAAAGAACTCGTATTTTACGGCTGGCGCTACTGTTTGTTCGATTCGCATCAGTAAAAAACGCTCGCTTCTTGCGTGACTCCGAGCTATTTTCCACGTCTCAAGCCCGAAAACAGCCGGGAAGTTAAATGTTTGGTCCTGCGTATGCGTGCAAGACCTCTTCCTTTTGTCTCTCCACCAGAACAATTACACACAGACACACACGAAAAAAGAAGGAGCAGGAACCGACTTGTCTTAGAAACACGCGGAAGCGTGCTAAGAGCAGCCGAGGAACATCAATAAAGCTCGCGTCCGTACACGAAAAGGAAACGCCGGAACAATCGAAAACAATGCTGCGCTCCTCTTTGCCCACATTCTAAACTGTTCGAGATTTGGCCGGAAGGTGAGGAGGTGGAATGACAGAGAGAGAGAGAGAGAGAGACCGGTGAAAAAAACGCGGCTCATTCTAAAAAGACACAGAAGCAGCTTGCGCGCAGGAATAAACATCAAACACAGGCAGGCGCGAGCTTGAGGCTGTTGCCAAAACTTGCATGCCACGTACAAGACGCAGCTCGCTCCCTCAGCTAGGCGGCGTTGCTCAACCTTCGTGCCAGACTGACTCTTCTCGGCGCTCCACAGCCACGTCATCTCGTGCTCGGCCTCGCAGTACCGTGCATCACGAAGTAGGCTTAGCACTGGCCAGTGAGAATACGAAACGCCTTTCATCCCAGGGTGGCAGTGAAGTGCGACAACTGTGGTTCGGTTAAAGTGACCACCACGCTGACAGTCTGCCAAAGACGCTCGGAGAACCACGCTGTTGCTGAAAACGAACCTAAATCCTGACTCGTAGCAGTTTTCCGCCTTTTTTTTTTTTTTTTTTTTGTGGACGTCGATCACCACAATCCAACCATCGTCACGCGAAGATTAAAATGCCATGCCGGGACTGGATACAGCACAGCGATGATGGTTGCTTTCCGAATGACCTTGTCATCAGGCCTTGGCTTAAGGAAAATGAAAGATAGGTATTTAGCCATGTTTGTAACGTTTTCTTTTTCTAACAGTTACAAGTGCTAGACAGTTACCTTCTTTTATTTCCTTTTTTTACTATAGAAACATTGTGACGTGCTGTCTTACGCATGGGTATATTCTAAATGAAATACTTTCTAAGACATCAGGGGAACGTCGTAATAGCTTGTAGTTTACATAGTTTGGAATTATCTTGCGTAGAGGAGTTTCTTGTGCAATTCGTAAGACGATATTGCTTAGTCGCTAGGCTCGATACGTCCCACGTACAGAACGTCTCAAATTTCTGGCCGCTAAGAGAAGCTTCCCTTGGCGAGCGTCCCTGCTTGTTTAAAGAGTAACCACCACGGTACTCATTCAGCTTGTCTCGGAAGCCCGTGACGAGCTAGGGCATTCTTCAAGAGTTACACGTCGCCTGAAGTTATTATTATGCACAAGAGAAGCTGCCACTCGAAACAGCGGTGCAGTACACGACGCTCAGTTCCTGTAGCCTTCAGGAACTGAGATCGCTTCCCACAGTACTGCAGGGAACTGTATCGGCCACGAAACGCGCGGCGCGGGCGGACGGACGAGGAAGACGGGACGCCGCGGATGCAGCAGGCAGTCTGCCAAACCAACCAAGCCAGGCGGGTTCAGCGTCGGCCGCTGCCCAAAGACAATAATGAAAGAAGGGAACACAGCTCGGATAATGGTGAACAAGAGCAAGAAAGGCAGGCTACAGGCGCCTTGCCTGCGCGGCGGAAGTATACCCGAGAGTCTGGAGGCGGCTTTGTTGTACCACCACCGAGGGGCATTCTTCCGTGGTCGTTCAAAAGGGATCGAATGACAGTGGCAGCTCCGCTCGGTCACTCGCGCCGTTGCGGTGTACGGCACTGGTAAAGTTGTGACCTGCGCTGTCTCGCCGCCGCCCGCCGCTCCCTAAAGCTATACGCGACCGGAATGGTCGAACGGGCTAGTTTCGCCGAACCTAATCTCACTTATTTGGGCAGAGCTTTGCGGGATATTGTTACCTCGGACAGGCCGTATAGAAGCGCCGAAGCGAGAGCAGTTTGTCGTTGCACACACCGACACTATTAAAAAAAAATGTCGCGTTAGTTACTAACCAAGAACTACTAACCGCTCGTCAAAAGGTTAACTGACATTTTAGTAAGAACAGTTAGATAGAGGCGCCGGTAGCGGCATTTACTACCCAAAGGAGGTGGTGCATACGACTAGCGCAGGCAGTCAGTGTCCGAACTACAGATAGCAATGACAACGGTATAGTGGCGTTGGCTACCCTGTTAAGTTAGTGAGCCTGTTTTGTTTACAAGCGACACTTTCATTGGGAAGAAAAAATTTGGTCGCTTCTCTTCTAGAAGTGTATTATAAAGGCGTGTGCGGAAACAAAGAAAGAAATATAAGCGAGGACCGCATTGCCACACTGTTTAATAACATTTATAAGACTGTCAAATAATGCCACGTAAGGCTGAGGAGTGACAAGAACATTAAGCTTCGTGTAATGAAGTGGGCCCGTATTAGCAACAAGCTGTTACGCTAGAATTGTTCGTAAGAAAATTTTATTGCCAATGGCAATGTGACCTTATGAACAAAACGCTTTGTGAATTCGGCCCCTGCCCTGTACGGAAAGAAACAAATGGCAAAGGGGAACAACGCATCAAACAATGCAATGATCTGCATACTACGCGCGACGTTTTCCGGAGAACGACCTCATGAGTATAATATATATATAGCTATAACCGTAATAGAGTAAGAGTAATACAGCTTTAACTCCCACCCGTGCACAGATTGCACCGGTGGGATCCCATGTGCTTGAATAAATAAAGTTATGGATATATATTAGTGTAACGTGCAGTCTGCAAATATGTGCGCCACAACGCAGCACATAACTATTAATCCAACATAAAGATAGAGACTACAGCTCATCTAAACATCACCTCTGTACATCTAAACACCACTAGACTACACAGTATAATAGACCACGGGTGAGACGAGGTAGTTCCTTTTACTAACTGATCTGTGAAACCTAGCAACTGCTTAGTAAAGGCAGCACTTACTAAGTCTGAATCATTGAAAGTAGTAAACAGCTAGTAAAGAGGTAGTAGTGGGTGGCCATGTTAGTAACTGCACCCGTTACTACTTTTTTTACAAACTTTTGATTTTTAGAGTGTATGACAAAAATATCTGGCGATTGAGATTGAAAGTTACAACGCGGCCAGTTGCACTGAAACGAGATACCGCAATATGGAAGTAGTGGTGAGCTCATCAACGCAAGGCAGAACCATATAGCTATAGTTACCTCGCTCGTATCAAATACTTTCATAAGCATGTTGTCACTGTTTACATTTCGCGAATTTTAACACACGGAGGAAGCTCACGCTGCCTGTTCCAGCTTTCCAGAGCTTACTTGTAACACTGCACCCAATAACAGTGGTCGACCAAGAAATGTCAACGAGGAATGTGGCTCCAGCGAAATTCCTCGTTCGACCACTGGTTTTCACCGAGAGCCTCAACCTTAATTCTCGTGAACTTATGCCTAATTTACTAACACTGTAGTGTTCATTATACATAGGTATGGTGACGTGTGGCGCGCGCCTTAAGAGGATTAATAAAATTTAGGTGTCACCGGCGAACAATTTGTCTACATTTATAGCACTGCTGTTTGGGCGGCAAGCGAACGATTCTGTTATTTTCATAACGCTGCCAATAAGATGACGTGTGCTCACCGTGTTTCTGAAAACACGGCTGTCTGTTTTTACAGGAGGCCGTGTACACATCTTTAACGCTGCATTTGGAATGCTTATATGCATGGCGCTAAAGAGAGCCACCATACATCAAGAGCGCCCGCGACACATAAAAGTGTTCAATTCCATCTGTTGATTCATTGCACATCACCGCTATCTAGACATATGTACCTGAGGTGCTTTCCTACTTGACGTGTGCTTGCGTCGTTCATGAGTTTATATAAATGTGGTCGAATCTGACAGTAATAGCTATATATAGCGCGGGCTCTTGCGACAATGTCTGTATATGATATAGCACGCCCCATGCTTGGTATCGCGCAAATTTTTATCTCTATAGCGAATCGACATGGAGTACGAATGAAAATACTTGCTCCACAGGGTACTTCAGTGTAGGAACTTCAATGGTCAATGCTACTTGAGCGAAGAGGAGCGAGAGAGAGAAATAAATAAAACATAAGAATGGTTTTATCATTATAGCGAACGTGGACACCGAAACATGAATACAAGCGTATCGCAATCAGCAATCAGTTTGCATGCTGTGCTGCAAATTAAGCAATACAGTTCGTCCGAATTGTATCCTCGTCACTTCACGTCCTCCTACAAACAATGTTTTCTATACGTATTTGTCAGAGCCCCTCTTGCCGTACTGATGTCCGTCCCTGGTAACGGCGGCGGTAGGAAGAAAGAAAAGGCTGTGGTGGCTGCTATCATTCACAAGTACGTGTCCCTGCTCGGACACGGATAATGAATCAAAGGCGAGGTTTGCTTAATCCTCGCAGAACGAGCAAGAAATGTTTATTCCTCGCTTCACAGATAACTAGGCGGGCGATGAGAGAATACAGAGCATGACACGCCCGCTATAGTTTCATAGCTGTAGGCCCGGCGCAGCCACCCCTCCCCGACAGCACTTGGTGCTGCCCTTGTGTACAGATATATATCTTCTCCGGGCGGACGGACTCGCGAAAACGACGCCACGGGCTATCATTAACGAGCTGGAAGGGGTTAGGCTAAAGGGGGGTGGTGGGGGACGTGCGGTGGACAAACGGAGTGCACGCGCCGAGCGGCTCGTGTTTGTGTTGGCGGAGCAAGCCACGTGGCCGTCGTGACAGGCAGGCAGTGCAGCCCAGACCGCAAGAAGCTGCAGAGGGCGAGAAGACGACGGAAAGGCTCATCTATCATTGGCGTAGACACGTAGTACGTACGAAGTGCGGTGCGGCGGGCCTAGTATCGGCCGGCCCGGTCATCCGAACGGCGACGACGAGACGAAAGGGGGCTAAAGGGGGCAAGAAGAAGTAGGAAGGGAGCTGGACCTATACACCGTCGTCATCGATCCCGCCGAGCGCTGCGGACCGAGCGGGCGCTTTTCTTCGAGCCCGCGAACGCGCGCGCACCCGCACGCAGACACCGCAAACCTATTTCCGGCCCGAGTTATGCCGAACCGGGCGGGTTCCCTTCGCTTCCTAGCTCCTCTCAGTGAGCGGCCCGCACCGGCTCTGCAAGGGGGGCCGCTTGAGGTGAAGGTCCAGGGAAGACAGTCCGCGAAAAGAAATAAAAAATAAAATAAAGCTGTTACGCCAGGAGCACCAGCCGGCCTTCCAACCACACACCATGACCTCGACTTCCTTGGTCATCTCTCTCTCTCTTTTTCTTTTGGCTTCCTTTGTGTGAGCGCGTGTGTATATGTGTGTCCCTTCCTCCTCTCTTGCCCGGGGACTGCGTCCTAACCCCACTCAACCGCCCCCCTATGCTCCTGAGCCTAGGGTCGCGGGGGTCAATTGTAATGTTAAAGAAAGGCCATCGTGCGTGAGCGAGCGAGTTTGCGGCAGGCCGGACAGGTAGGTATACGAGTCCAGCCAGTCTGTAGTAGCATTAGAGGGCAGTGAGAGGGCGAGGGTATACAGAGAAAGCTGTTGGGAATTGAGCCGTCGTTAGCGGAGTACGGCGATCCATCACTATGAACGCGGCCGCTGTGCTTGTTGTTCCGGTTGCGAAGGCGAAAAAAAGAATATTGCCTTACTGGGTAACCACTATACGACTGCGTGAGGTGGCGCTCTTTGCTGAGTGTGGAGCGTTCGGGGAGAAAATGACACGACGGAGAAATCGTGCCGAGGTGCTTGTGTGTCCCGGTGACCTGCGGGCGGCCTCTGATGGATTAGATGTGGCTGGCTTGTCCAACAGAACTGGAGGATTCTGCTTTCACTTTCTTTTGTCGCTTATTGTATATAGCGTATATGTTTTACTCGCACATTTCGGTCTAGCTTCCGAGTTAAAATAATACGAAGAAAACACGACTTGGCGCATCTCTTCGTGCCATTTCCCGATAAAGGGCACTAGCTATGTTAGCTTCCCAACGAAATACGTTTTTCCTAGAACCGTCCAATTAAGAATGACACAAAGAGAAGGATAAGATGCGTTCGCAGGCTATTCGAGAAAATTGAAGCATGACGGAGAAAAATAGAGCTAGTATTTGTTGTGCACGGTTTCAACGTGAACAAAGCGGCCAAAAAGTAGCATGGCTTCTCTGATCCTCAAATAAAAACCTGCGTGTCTTCATGGCACTTGTTAAAGTAGATCCAAGAGTACAACGTATAAAGGACCTCATTGTCGTCCACACTTTGGGGGCATTCATTTAGCAGTTTATTGAAAGAGCTTCTGAGAATTTGGAGAGGTGAACTTTTGGTCAGCAGGTATAGCCATTCTTTCATGATAGCCATTCAGTTAAGTTGGCTGATACAATCAGCCTTGCATGCGTTTAACGTCACCCACGTTGGAACGCGGGGGCCGCATACATGACACTCGCGCAGGTTGTTTATTCTTTCACCGCCGACGTCGTTTGGCTTCTTAGAACAGCGCCGCTTTTCGAGACGGGGACCGCTGGGGATAGCGCACTTCCACTGCAGTGCCCAAGATATATGGACAACTAACGGAGAAGCGTACGTAACGAGAGGCCAAGCAACCGTCTCACCGCGCGCATGTCACTCAGCGGTATATAGGCGCGTTCTCGGGGGCTAACACAAACACAGGCACTGCCGGGGGTGGCGGCATTCCCGTTGCGGTGTGGGAGACGCACAGTTTACGCCGCCGAGCATACGTATGTAACGGGAGACCTGGCGGCAACCTCGCGCTCGAGTACGATTCTGCGGCATGTCCCGGGTTAGCGGCTGGCGGGGCGACTTATGTGCTCGCGGGGCATGCCATTGCACCGGGCCAACTGCACCGAGGCGTGTGAACCTCGAGCAAGAGGGCCATGTGGCGTTCGTTTAAGTGATGTTGGTCTGTGTGCTCCAAAAACCGGACTGGAAATTGGGGGCAGGTACAGTGTGTATTGTTGATGATCGCGCCTACTTGGAAAAGAACTGATTGGTAGAAAGTGAGCGAGGGGACCTAAAACAAGGGTCCCGCCCCAATTCGCGAGGGATTTAAAAGAGTGTGTAGAGATGAAATGGGGCGAGCGAGTGAGCCGATAATCGGCCGCCGCTAGTCGGTGTATGCTACATTGTCCATCAATAAACTGATGTATTAATAAGTTGGCCTCCCTGAGTGCAAAGTGTCACCGGACGGCTACGAGGACTCTTTGAAGAATCGTCTGCCTGGAAGATCTGGAGGAGAAGAAACTTAACTCATTCCCTCCAGTTTGTTGCGCCTGTAATAATGCCTGTTCGCTGCATTCGTATGCCTGCCAGCCGACGAACCTGGTAAGTGCTCCGACACGGTTCCCGGCACTGGTAATATTTGTGCAATTCACCGCTGTCCCTGTGCATTCGCGCTTCGCGTATAGTCGCAAGAGGCATTGGTCAAAGCTAATGCCTTTCCATGGGTGGGCTTATACATCTGCCGTTTCTTACCAAGAGGCTGCACCTAAACACAATCTGAGGTTGCCAAGGATACCGACAAGTCTAGTTGATGTCTCGCTTCATTAGGACGCAACGTTACATCGCACAGTGATTCCTTGATCATGTATGTCGCCATAGAAATAAAAATGCGACGGCTTTTTTTTTTATTATTCACTGCGTTCACGTACGCATGCGCAAGGAGAAGAGCTCTCACGGATCGAGCTTTTCGACCTCCACGCGACGCTACCGTGACCGTCAATGAGAGCGTGGAGTATGAGGTTCAGTGCGTTACGTAACACTACGTCACGTAGCACGGGTCGCCGGATGCCGCAGCCTCACCCGATCTTGACCCGTATTTATCTGGTTGGCCTGCAGAGCACTGAAGCATGACCACCTTGCGTGCGACCTCTTAGTAGACGGCCATTTGGCATCGGGTCATGGATCACCCTTCGCGATCGTTCTACCGTGCGTCATACCTATGCGTGTGATTGTCATTCGGTTGCTCAAATGTAGCTGTCTGATGTGCACCGGAGACCATCTGAGGAAGTTACAGGGCCGCATGTATCCGACAGATTCAGTAACAGTGACAATAAAAAAAGAAAAAGAAACTGCAATCGAAACACTCTTTGTTGTGAACGCTCGAAAGAAAATGAGAACACCACCCTTGGCCTCAATTCGCTGCGGGCGTGTGAATAGTGCTGGACACACACGCATAAACCCGCACGCACCACTGTTCGACACAATATCACGAATGTAAAACACGTGATACTTTGGTGTGTATAGCGTGTCTACGCGAATGTGTAGAGAGTTATATGTGTCTCTCAGTATTTCTGACGTAAAACGAAATGCAAACAGACGGAAGCTATGCCTGCACATTATCGCCAACCGTGGCGGCTTCAGCGGTCACTATGCCTACAGCAACAAAAGAATGTCACTACAGTACGCCGCCGTTTCAGCATGGGAGCGCCAAGTGCCAAAGAGAGTTTGGTTTTAGCTGCCGTAATAGTAACGTGTCGGCGAAGGAAACAAGTCACATCGACTCAGCAAGTGTGGTGTTTTTAAAAGCGCGTATTTTGTGTGTGTCTGAGAGAGAGAGAGAGAGAGAGATAGAGAGACGTTAAGGACAAGGCAGGGCGAGAAGCTACACTGGGCCTTGTCGGGGAATACACTGCCCTGGAAAAAAAGAAAGGGGGGGGGGGGGGAGCTACAAGATACCGGAGGCTACAAGATACAAATGAACTCATTGACATTGAAAATTAGGTCACAAGGTGGAATCGAAAGCGTAATGCTATACTATATATATAAGGTATGGTTTAGCGACAAAAAGAGAGAACTACTTGCAAGCGTTAAATTCAAGGAACATGTCTTATTTTATAGTACCGTAAAATACCGAGCTAGCGCTCATATCACAATGCCTATATCCTATTATGAAACATGGTTTTACGTATGTGTCATAGTTTTGAAGCAATTTACAGAATTATCAATAAAGACGTCAAGCTCTCACTCCGCATCTTAGGCAAGCTGCAAAACTTCTTAAGGATGCATCAAGCGCCTGCCGTACCGTATAAGGTTTTCGTTCAGCGTCGGAAGAGTCCTTTGATAGCTTTAGGGAGGAGGAATAAATGCACATAGTAGTGTAAATCTACTTTAATTCTTACATGTAATAATAAACATTGACGATTTTTATTTTTTTACCAAGAGCACAACCTGACACCATTTTATTTCAGCGGTTGGACCGAACAAGGGCAGACCCCTTATTTTTTATACGGTAATCTCAAAAGTTGAGCAGGCGCTTGCTCGCTATTTCAAAGTAGTCTTCGCACTTAAGACGGACGACAACAAAAAAAGAAAAAAAAAAGAAAAAAATCTACATGGCACATGCGGGGTCTCGTGAGCTTCATTCTTTCGTTAGCCGTAACCTAACTAGGCAACTATTTTGAACAACTCGCTCAGCTTTCAATCCTTATGCCCTGATTGGTGCGTCCTCAGCTTGGTTGCGTGCTATTTTCAGAGCTCATAAAAAATGATCTTAAGCTCATAAAACAGACGTAGTAAAATTCACCGTGGGCGCCTTAGAAAAAGACAGTGTTGCACCTCGCTCGATTTGCACAATTACGCTGTATAACGCTTTCAATCCTTTGCAAGAAAAAGCTGAGTGAGAACAGCTCCTCCTATGTCTGCGCTGGGAGGAGGAGGAGGAGGAGGAGAGAAAGATGGAATGCAGGGATGATGTCTGCGCTGAGTACTAACACTGCGACCCAAGCTGGTGCACCCAAAATAGGTCACTACTTCCGCTCGTGGTCTTGAGTTTTGCTCTCAATCTCTCCTCCGTGCAGGAGAAGTCGCATGCCGCATTATCTCCCGACTCCAAGGACAACTGAGACAGTGCGTGTACGAACCAACAATCATTACTCGCCTTGTATTGTTCCCGTTGTGTGTCCGTTTCTTAAAGCTATAAATATGTCATCATATGCGTGCAAAAAGTTCATAGAAGCTGGCAATTGGCTCTCAATAATTGGCCATACTTTTCAGAACCATAATTTCCTACTTTGCTGATTTTATATTCCGTCACAAAAAAAAGAAAACAAATTACATTCAGGCATTCATCGCTTAATTATACCTTCGCTCACAATAATAATATATTAAACATGATGCCGGCTAAACGCGGTCCCGTGCAGGAGTGCGTACAGGAACACAGGTTTTAAACAAAATTACGTTTTTAGGAATCTTACAAATTTCACGAAGGAAACCTTATGGTGTGAAAGCAGTTTTTCAAGGAATGAACGGTAGCACAACACGCATCACTGTTTGGCAAACTTTTTCGGGTGAGAGACGGCAGACGGAAAATCGGAGTACTTGTGGGTGTTAACCTGCCTTCAAGGTGAATGGAACGGAAGCGGCAGAAAGGAAAACAACACATTAAGGGCACCTCAGGGGTCACGAAACGGAGGCTGGAGTTATCTTTAGCACCGTGCTTTCGTAATTACGAGACTGTGCTCAGCGGTCGAGACCACAACGAGGCGACCCCCCCCCCCCCCTCCCGCCCCCTCTCTCGGATTCCTGGAATGCGTGGGTCTTTGCCGGCGAGGGGTCGACTTGGGTTGACCGGGTCACACTGCTCAAATGCGTGACATATGCAACGCAACAATTTATGGCAGCGCGACGGCGGTGCACATGTGCGTCCTGTTTCCCTTCTCGGTTGCGTGTATATTAAAACAATATTCACCGTGGGCGCGTCCAAGAAGCGCATCGTGCGTCAAACCGCGCGCGTTATTTTTGACTCGGCGTGGGTAGAGCGCGAACGAACCATAGAAACGCGACGAGCCTCCTGGCTTGCGCGCATAGAAGGGCTGCAAGATGCTGCCGAATCTTCCTCCAGGGGCTCCCGAAAAAAGTTTGACATGTTGTGACAACCCTAATAAGCCAATCATTGCACTACGCAGCTGTGACTATTGTTTATGGAAACATGTCGCCGTTAGTCGGGCCGCATTATGTTAACTGGGGTGCAAATATAGCACTGTTGGAAGCAGGATAGTTATGGTTACTCCGTTTCAATTACGGGGGAGAAGAGAGTGCGTTCAGTAATGGCAATATTAACACGTTAGCACGCGAAAATGTATGCTTGCAAGTGGTAAAAAAAAGAGATACAGATAGATTATACAAATAATTAAGGAAAGTACGTAACAACAGCCAACACGGGTGATCTTAAACTCCTTCATGTCCCAAGTGGTTCGAAAACATCGCTAGACTTATAAAAGTGTTTGCCAGAGCAGTCAACGTTCTCTCCAAGAACTATAATCATGGCTGTGGATTGGACGCGATGCTCTGTGTCAGTGACATCATAACAGTGCTCGAACCAGACCACACCTTGTGGAGGTGCTGGTGGTGGTGTTCGGTTCTAGAGTGCGGGTTTAACCTGGCGATCGAGGCGGGCAATTGCTCCACCTGAGCGTCTCTTACGTAGCCACAGGGGTGTATTAACACATGTCCGTCAAAGCAGTCTCCATTAGGAATGCACGGAGAAGACCCGACGCTTCAATATTTTCTGGCTATTAATGATCCTTCTGGGAAAACAAGGTGTTGCATGCATGCATGCGAATGGTCCTTCTTTTTCAGGTTCTCAAGAAGAGTTTGTTTTTTTTCATCGCAGTATTTTTCGCAGCACCACAGAAAGTGTTCGATGTCTTCTGTCACGCCGCTTGAAGTAATTTCGGATGTTCGGTACGCACCATTTTGAATAGCCATGCCGGCCCACGGGTGGATCCTGTTTCTATCCGATGTAGTTAAGCTCCCTCTTGACGAAACGGCTTGGTCATGGACAACGCACTGGCAATGCTTTTTTTTTTTTTTCGGAAGGCAATGTGGTGACTATATGAGGCTTCAAGCCTCCTGGGCACAACGCCGGTACTCGCTTTGGTCACCCGCGTGCGAGTCGGCTGTCAGTGTCGAGCGGTTACGACTGCAGTCAACCGCTTAGTCTCACCATGAAATGCGTAAGCGGCAGCGCTAAATTACACGCTTATGCTCCAAGTTCATAGTGCTCTCGAACTAAGCTTAAGTGCGGCACTTGCAACCGCTTATCCTTCGTGCTATGTCAGTCCTGTATGCGAGCTGTTTTACTTTGTTAACGTGAAGTAACTCACCTGGTCACCGCTTCTCCTAACCTCTGAGGCATCTTGACAATGGGCCCTGGAGGATTCCCCTACTATAAATATTCTGTGAAAACAAGATCTTGAAATGTAACTGCTTTTTCTTTCTTATCTTTTTTTAAATTACGTAATTGCTGCTTTATTTCTTTTAACTGTTTTATCCGTTTGAGAGCCGGTACAGTTTGCTTGAATGCAGTGTTATTCTTTATTTTTATTTTTTCCCTTTTGTGCGCAGCAGGAGTTAGTTCTGCGCATATATTTCATCACATATTCGAGGTAGATGAAAAATCTACGTGATCTCACAAAAGTTGTAAGAAGTGTGTGCGACTTCAAACACTACAGCTGTTGCTGTGGCGATCGGCTCCCTGTATTATCAAACCCTTTCATAAGTGGCTGGCACTTGAACTGCACTAACTATAAGGTAACACCCTTACGCCTGGTAGTGCATTTGTGGCAATAACTTCCGTGGTAGTGCATTTGTGTCAGTGTAGCATGCGAGTAATAAGTGTGCGTATAGGTATATGTGTTATTTTTTTATATCACAGCCTTTCTCTCATGCCTCGCCATCCGACATGCAGTAGCATGCCAGGCCTGTCACTACCCTAATCTTTCCACGTACTATTTAACTTTCTCCATCGTACGTAGGAGAAGCGTTTCGTATACTGGCCCTGATTATGCTCTACGTTTACTTTTCGTTGTTATTCTCGATTTTTCAAAGGCAAGCGAGAACCCGTCGCCCTTAGTTTTCTTTGCCCACATCACCTTAATCATTTCTCGGCTTTCTGTTTTTAAGAAAAGGGTTGAAACATGGCAAGCATAAACGCTTACCTTTCGCTGTCACGTTCCCTCAGGCGTTTTCAAATAATAAAAGAAGATTAGACAAAAGAATATGTACGCGACTTTCTCTGGGCCGCAAGCGGAGAACGAAAATAAGCCGAGATCAATAAGTCGTCTGAGCCCTTCACCGCTAATCTCGACTCCGCGCATTTTGTCGTTCCTGCGTTTCAAGCTTTCGGGTGAACTGCACTAATGGACCAGCGTTCCACTGATCGCTATCTCTTTTTTTTTTTTTTTGGGGGGGGGGGGGGGGGGGGAGACAGGGAGAATAGACAGACGTCGTTGGCCGGGCTTCGTTGTCGAGTTCTACAATTTGCCGGCGGACCTCGCCTCATTGTTTTCCGAACGGCTTCAGTGTGTTCCGGACAATCGATTCGTAGAATCGAGTTTTCAGTTTCCGTTGCTACGATTTTTTTTAGAAAGCTGCACGGACCGGAGGGAGATCAGTACAGCCAACTTTGTTCGGATACTGCGCTGCCGTGACGTTTGCTAGAAGTTGCTTGGCGACGTCGCTTAATAATGAAACATGCAGTCACCAGCCCCTTGGAGACCCCGAGGTATACGTAATCCAGCCTCTGTACAGATTGTTTATCGATTTCTTCGACTGAAACATGCAAATAAATACCCCCGTTTGCTGCGATAGTGTCCGACGAGGGTCGAAAGGGCAAGACTTTCCAAGTTTGTGTCGTGACTAGTTTTCGCATTATGGTTTAGTTTGTCCTAAGCATGGGAAGCGAACGACGTTCTACAAAGCGTATGCGATTTTCATATGCAAACACATGTAAAATGCAGAAATGCTTTGATGAAAAAACCGCTGGAGCAATTTGAAATAAAAGTGCTGCATTTGAGAGAGGAAGTTAAATTCTAGTGACTATAAGAAACAGAATTTGAACTAGCAATTGCAAACATTTTGCGAAAATTCGAGAGAAATGGTGTGTTTCAAAAAAAGAAAAGAAATTGGTGCACGAAGTTTACAAATCCGCAACTATGCGGATAGATGTGGTATATGAATTTACAGCTCATACGAAATGGTTACAATGTTTACAAATGTTTTGCATAAGTGCTACTCGCAAATAAGTGATATATTGCAGTACTCTTCAACGAAGCACAGCAAGCAAAGTGGTTTATTGTGGACGAACTTGTGCCCGGAAACTAAAGGCTGAAACACTTTTACGCAATTCGCAAGCAGAGTTAACTGAAGCATTTTCAACAGACAACCAAGTCTCCTCACCTAACACCCCTCGCACCCCGATGACCAGGAGCCCCGCGTGACTTCGCAATGGACGGAGGGTGACTCGGGCGCTGTCACGTGCACGAGAGACAAAAGTGCTGTCTCACCATGCACGAGGCATTGCTGGCGCTCTTCTAATGACAATGCGACTGAAGCTTTTCCAGGGTCTTTAAATGCTACGAGGTGCTTGGAAGGGTACTTCGCTTCTCTAGAGTGTTCGTAAATTGCATGTGGAGAGCACTCTGCGGCAATTTATCAGAGTGGTGTATGATACATCAATTTTGTCTGCTTTATATGTATTATTGGGCGCAGTTTACATAAGTGTGGTATCGTTTTTTTATTGTGGAGTTTCGGAGTTGTAAACTTGATACCGGACTTTTCTAAAATTTTCTAAAAGAAAATTACGTTGCGTAATTAATAAATCTGCTTCCTTAATCACTAGATTTGAATTTTTAATTCAACAAACCTCATCAATATCGTTGCACTGGTCGCTGACAAAAATAATTTACACATTCCCATGCAATTAGTTAGGAGCTCCTGAGCTAAGGCTGTGTCTTAACTCTTCAATTTTCAATCGCTGAATAGCTTTTCAAATGTTCTATAGCTTTTTACTGCCACGGCGTGCATTGCGCGATAATCTAGTGCTTCAGCGTGAACACAAGGATAGTTAAAGTTTACGTGAGCTATGATCTCATTTCTTCCGAGAAAGCGTTCGCGCGATTCTGGAGATGATGCTCAAGGAAAATGTTCAGGGATACTTGTTTTGACGCGAAAGAGAGACAGACAGATAAATGAGATGCGAAATGCAGGGAGGTTAACCGGAAGATAGATATCCACTTTGCTACCCTGCACTGGGGAAGGGGATATGGGGAGTCTGACGCGAAAGTAGAAACTTCACAAGCGCACGTCTTCTACACTTCGCAAGGCGCTATGAAATATATGTCGGCACATCTGCAATTTGAGCGAGTTGCCTTCACCGTCGTCTTGGAAACACGGATCAGCTAAGACATTATACCGTTTGACGAGTGAACCGAAGCGACCAATGAAAGTATTGAAAGAAACAGACGCCAGTTGCGTTTTGTTGTATACTGGAAATCAGGATACTATCTTCATTGCGGCTTTTGACGAGCTGTCTTGCACCACTCCTGCACCAGGTGCAAGTAAAGCTATCGCAACTGCACGCTTTGCAAAACTGCGGCCGGATTCCCAAAGCTTGTTCGTAAGTTGTTTGCCATTGCATTCCGGCAGCATTGTTCGCCTCGTAATCGGCTCGTCAGATATGTTTCCCCACATGGCCGAGTCTCCGATGCATCGTAATATCCGCCGTCCACCGGAATGACGGCCAATGACACCTCGCCCGAATAATAATTACGGCATATCCGCTTCGCGCGCTTTCAGGCGGCGAGTTCGGAAAGCCGACAAAAACCATCGAGCCCAACTCGACGACAGCGTCTATCTACACAAGTGGAGCGCGCCCGTTCTTTAGGGTCCATTTCACTCTAGCGCAATCGAGACAAAGCCTCCGGTTGTTTTAAACACCGATAAAACCCTCGTGCGAGCAGGGTTTTGGGCTACACGAAAGCGGTCTGTCACGGTCTCCGAGAGACTGTAATCGAGAAACAATAAACACGCAGCCTCGCAGACGTACAGGAGGGAATCCTGGCACGAGGAAGCCAGTGTAAAGCAGAGAGAAGAGAAGGTATACTGTCGGGGGAGGTCGGGGGGGGGGGGGGGGGGTATCCGCGATCGAGACGCCATCTGGTCCACAGTCCACTGGTTCGAGAGAGAGGATAGAGAGACACACACAAACAGGGCCTGCCGAGTGTTCTCCGGAACACGCGTCAGTGAACGCGCTCGCAGAGGCTCGGCTGGCGCGATGTGGCGACCAGGAGCAGACGCGAAACTCGACTCCACGCCGGAAGGAAGTCCCACATCCTGTTTCCGGCTGTCCAGCGAACGAATGCCGCCGACACCCGTTGTTGGTGCGCCGTTCGCTGCACGCGCCTCGCGACCGCTTTGTGACAGCGACGAGTTCGGCCACTACGCGCGCGGTAGCGAATTCTTTTTTTTTTTTTTTAACCAACTCTGCAGCGCGACGTCTCTCTCAGACAACGCTCGTTGTTTCCAGCAAACGGACGCCTGTTGTGCGTAGCGCAGAAGCCCTTCAGAAGAGGAAGTGCTCCTACCAACTCCGGCGGCAGCTCTTCGCGCTCCGAGGTGGATGCTGTTATAGCGCGACTGGGGTGCACACCGAGTTGCCCGTGTAATTGGCTCGGAGGAAGTGCCGTTGACGGCCGAGCGCGGTAGGGATTCTCGCGAGCACTGCGCTGATTAAGGGTGTCATCTCTTCTGTCTTTTTTTTTTTTTGCCTTCTTTCTGAGTGCCAGACAGGCTTTAATCAGATTCGGTAAAACAATTGACGAATTGCACCTTATAATCCCTTCGCAATTTTTGCGGGAAGCGCTGGTCCGGAATGACCTGTATGCGGCAGAGTGTAGTGAAGTTCGTTAGAAAACTATTTCGGGCAGTATCCTGCACTGTCTGCTTAATGGTATTTGCTAGAATACTACTTTGAATACTAAGGACGAGTGGATGCTAAGAAAATTTGTAGCAGCGGGCACCGTAATTGAGGCGTGTCCGCTTGGTACTTATGTTGCAAACATGCGTAGAACTTACTGTAATCTTTAATGAGGACGGCTACGGTCTCTTGCATAAATATGAACAGAAAATATCCTGTAATTTCACACTGAAATTGCGTGTTATTGAATGCTATTCAAACTCAAATTTGCATTATTGATGAACACAACTACCTGTCTGTTTTTTTTTGTTTTTTTTTTTTTTTTTTGCTAATTTCGTGCTCCGTATTGCCTTAGGCGAATTGAATTCATCATCATCAGCCTATATTTATGCCCACTGCAGAACGACGGCCTCTCCTTGTGATATCTAATTACCCCTGTCTTGCGCTAGCTGGTTCCAACTTGCGCCTGCAAATTTCCTAACTTCATCAACCCACCTAGTTTTCTGCCGTCCTCGACTGCGTTTCCCTTATCTTGGTATCCCTTCTGTAACTCTAATGGTCCACCGAATTGAATTACCTCCGGTCAGTTGATCGTACAATTACGTATTGTATTTTCTTTCTTCTATTTTTTTTTTTTCACTTTCAGTCGGAAGTGCTGGAACTTGTACACGTCGCTTCTTGCTGTTATATCCGTAGCGCCTGCCATATATCGCAGCCATGCCAACCACTGAAATCATCGTAGTTTGCCTTTGTAACTCTCAAAGTTTCTCGAGGCTTGAAACAACTTTAGAGAACGTGACTTGGTTCGTATTCAAATTATGCGACAGAGGCTGGGGCTTGCCACGCATTCCGCGCGACGCCGAACGTGATGGGGTGGAATTCGGAAACGCCGGGCCCGCTCGCATCGGCGGTCAACAGTCAGGGGTTATTCACACCCCGCTGGCCTCGTACAGAGCGGATTGCGACGGATTTCGTTTCATCGAAAGCAGTAACCGTTAAAATATATCGCGAAGGCATGTCATCGGATTTTAGTGCCGCTATAGGCGCAACATGCAAGCATATACTAACGTCACGCAACCGAAAGAGAGAGCAGGCTAACAATAGTCTCCTCAGCTGCAAAGTACACCTTCTCTCCACTACGCCCCCCCCCCCCTTCCCCGCCCTCCTCTACAGCCTCTGGCCGCATGAATTAAAGAGAGAGAGAGAGAGAGAAGAGGAAACATTATAGCACACCGCACACCGAAAAAAAAAAAGGAGCACTAGGGACGAATGTCAAGTTGCGTCAAAATGTGATGATGATCCATAAAAAAATTATCTATACTAAACAGTGGTTGTCTCAATTTTCCAGGAGTTATTCTGTTTATCGATAGGGACATGGTCTGAACCGGTGTATAAGCGGTAATATAGTTCAGCGTAAACGTATACTCATGACAATATTTATTACGTTTCGTTTGTCCTAGAACACACAGAAAGCGTGTCTTGCCCCCCCCCCCCCCCCCTTCCCATAAGGGTGCCGATAGCATTAACACTAATAAGTCATGAGATTGAACGTCCCCAAAGCAATGGCTTGGCTTTAATGTGCACCGTAGGGGGGGGCTTACGGATCAATTTGCACGATCCGATAGTATTTGTTGTTTGCCCGAAGCTTCATTAAACGAACACTGTCGTGGCATCCAACAGTGCAATGCGGCCACCACTGCTAGGAGTTGAAACCGCGATTTCGTGCTCAGCGTAACAAATGTGTCTGTAGCTATAGATAAAATTGTGTTATTTCGAACCAGAAAGAGACACGAAGCGAAGTTCCCCACTTTTTTGTTTACAGGCTATCGAGATGGAAACAGCGTACATTTATGAGCTGTTTCGTTTAATCGGCGTTCCGAATCGGATTATCAATACATGTATGTCTCTCTTTTTGCCCTTTTTCCAAGCCCTATATTACCCACCCCATTGCAGGGTAGCAAACAGGAAACTCGCCTCTAGTTAACCTCCCCGCCTTTTTCTCTCTTGCTCTCTATCTCTGTCTCTTCAGGATGGTTCGGTATCATGGTCGTTAGCGAAAACATTTTTCGCGCAGACGAAGAAGTGGAAACCATAGCCTGTTTCGGGAAAAATAAAATTTATACATTTACGTGTAAAGGGAGAGAGAGTATGAGCTGACATGTTATCACTCATAGTATGAGTTCTTGGAACCACAGGTACAGTTACCAACTTCTGTATTGTGAGCACACATAGACATGGAGCTATTACACGTGGCAGTTTTGTTAACGCAACCTATAGCTGTAAGAAGAACCGGCACACCGGCCGCGTCATGAATACTTATGAACGAGGCTAGCGCGCGAAGCGGGGATCATGGAAAGGTAGATAGGCGTAAGGCACGCAAGTATATAAAAGAAAATAGCATGCAACGCATTGCAGTAAATTTGTGAGGTTTTAGGTTCGGCACACGGGCGAATTTTTCGCTCTTGACATCATGCTCACAGATGTCAAAGAAGGGCAAATTCAATGGTTTATACTTCGTTTCAAATCTAGGCTATACGTCATCTTAGATATCGAAAAGATCGCTGCGAACGTGGCGTCCTCGATCTTAACGTAGTTGCGTACTTCGGTTAAAATGTAAATGAATAGGTAATCGTGGAGCAAAGTTTAAACAAAGTAATTTAAAAGAAGGGAAGTAGGGGTAGTGATGTTATTTCATTTTGTGCGAACGGCTATTGAGCGGTTTCAAATAATAGCAAACGCTGACTGCGTGATTTTAGGCAGCGTCTACGGAGTGGGCTACATGAGGCTAATTAAAAAAAAAGGGGGAAACTCATTAGCACGCTTTCGAAATCTCCAGTGTGCGGCCTCGGCGCTACCATCGCCCAAAATCTGGAGCGGGGCCGAACTAGTGAGAAGATTAAGGAGGAAAACGTCAGGAAAAAAATCTTAAAAAAAACAACTATTTTCTTCTACGCACGGAAACAGTGCTCGTTCATTAAGACCGAATTTCAACCAATTCTCTACGGAACGCCGAGCACAGCATCTCAGAATATCGCTATAATATACCGCTTACATACAAAGGGCTAACGGTGAATTCTAACTTCTCTCCAACGGCTTGCGCCGACTTACCGATTTGCGGCCTGGGCAGTGAGAGAGAAGGCAGTGATTAATCACAATTTATAAGGAAGCGTGGGAGCCGCATTTTCGAGCTGGAGCGTTCTTCGGGAAAATGTTTGAAGGAGCCAAGGGTTTAGAGGGTTTGAGGTTTCACAGTGAAGGAAGCGAAAATGAAATAAAAGAATAAGTTGGAAATAAAACCGACGAACGGAAGCGGCTGTAAGAGGCTAGGGTGTGGAAAGGATGGGGGTCTCGGTATGTAGCTACCGACAGAAGAATGTTATTTTCCAGACTCGGCAGGAACAATAACCTAAGGGAGCGGAGTACCCTCGCATGGCGCGACCAACCTGACAGCGTTCCATAAGAAGAAAGCAGAGCCCGACCGTTGCCTAATCCAATGGTGGGATCAGTTGGGGGCAATTAAGTGTAATTTCGTTTACCTTAGCGGCTGCTTATACAACAGCCCTCCTCTTCCTTTTTTCCCACGGCTCGAGTCGTATAATACTATTTCAGACATGCCTTGCACCAGCCCCGAAAAGAAAAAAAAAATAACGCACGGGGAAACGTTTGAGGGAAGCTTTTTATCTCCGCAATGATTCCCACGCGAAATAAGGTCTCCTCGAAATTGTGTTTACTCTCCAGCGAAACGGTCGGGGCGACGCATGTTTTCTCAGTTTTTAAGTTGGTTGGTAGCGATTAGAATTCTGCCTATGTTTTGATACTTACTGTAAGCATAAGTATAGCAATGTAAAATAAGGGCAGCCATTTCACAGCATCACCGAACGAAGCATTACGTTTCAGTTCTTGTTTTGCTTAGAATAGCATATACATTTGTACACCACCGACTATCATGAATCGCATCACGATGTACCATTCGAAATTACCTAGAATTTTATGGCGGTTATTGTTTTTGTTCAAGATTAATTTATCCATAGAGTGTTTAATGTGCCAAGGACCTAGAGAGATGTCGTGATGCAGGACTCCAGATTGATTTTGACCACATGGTTTTTTTTTTAACGTTCACTTAAATGTAAGCAAACATGCCTTATTCCATTTCGTCCCCAGCAGTTTTGGTTTAAATATGTTAAAAGCGAAGCCCTTGAGCTGACGGTACTGTGTCACTGAAGCACTGAATTCACCATAGTCGTGCTCGTAACGTAACGAGCGCTAGTGTTAGAAGTGACCTCGCGGCGATGGCCTATAGTGTTTGAGCGTCACACTTGTGCGCTCGAGTTACTGGGCCAGAATGTACCACACCCAGATCCTAAGGGCCTTTCAAATGGGCTAAAGATGTCCCCTGGCCTGTCTCTCGGCAGCATGTATAGGCTAGTTTTCCTATACCGAAATGCGGTCCTGCAAAGTTGGTTCCAGTTCACCCACCTGTTGAATCGCAGACAAGCCTTGTGAAGCATTCGTCTTGCAACTGCCGAGCAGCATAAGTGCTGCCAGTCACACAAAAACTGGCGCCGTGACACTAAAATTTCGTATGCTATAATTTTTACACAGGAAACACAGTAAGAAATCAAATTAGCTAAATTTACCTATGCCTGAGGGATCCAGCAGCAGTAGCTCCTAACAGCAGCTATTTGAGCGATCTATAACTAGCTGTAACGTTAGCAGCAAGTAAATCCCTTTTAACGCGTTTACAAACAAGATAAGCGCTGAAGCTAATGCATTATATATATATATATATATATATATATATATTATTGGCAGAAGTAACAGTAATTGCTTATCAGCTACCAAGTGCTACTTATACTGTTTAAATAATTTTGTTAATCCTACAGCTACAGAATTTTATTTTACTTAATTTAAAGAATACATATAACTGTGCCAAACGTATATTTGTTTAGAGCTGGAGGGCTGGAGGCAGTGTTAATAAAGTATATAGGCTATTATTTTCCGTAAGGCCGCCAAAGGGCTTGTGCGATGGTAACTTAAGGACGCCGCAATGATAAAAATTCATCTTCGTCATTATTTCCTAGCGGGGCGAAATGAAATGAGCTGCATGCGCAATTATACCTGCTAGAGTAGTAGGCTTATCTATCACCTTCACAGTTAAAGCAGGGTGCAGTCTATAGGCACAACACAAATTAACCAGCAACAATTAAGGCGCCAAATGAAGGTGGAACCCCATCCTTCATCTACTGTTTGTGCATAGTTGAGAGAGAGAGAAAGAAAGGGAAAGAAAGACAAGGAGGTTAGCCAGTCTAAATACCGGCTGGCTACCCTGTGCTGGGGAAAGGGTTAAAGGTAATAATGATGATAGCTGTGATGTGTATTCAGGGCGAGTCTGCCATGTTTACGTAGGACTGAGTGCTTTTTTCTCACTTCAATGTGGTATGAGTAATGAGCATGAGGGTAGCGCGGTACATTGAAGGACGTTCACTCAATTCTTATTAAATACCGGTATCCTAAGCACTGTCCCTGAAGTCAAAACGTTTTTCATTATCTTGGGCACATTTTTCCATGCACAAGCGGGTGGCAGCGCAGTAGACATTCAAATATTAGCGTTTACAAGAAGTTAGCGAGGGAACAGATGTATTTGGAAACCACGAGATTTAAATTGTTAGTTACCACTGTACACTCCTATGCCGCTCTAGTTCTAGCGGTGTTTGACCAGCTGCGCCTCGGTCTGATCAACTAATGCAAATAAATCTGGCAGAAGTCAAAATTCGATATGACGTCACCCACACAAACGCTATCACCTTGTTCTTCCTTCGTCTTCTCAACCACACACACACACACACACACACACACGCACACGCACACGCACACACACACACACACGCACGCACGCACGCACGCACGCACACCACGCTCACTCGTGTAAGGAGCACTGTTGAAGAGCTAGGACAGCCAAGATGGGGCCCACTCAACGGTTAAAACCATCCTCATCCACAAGTCGCAACATTCTCATGCGATCCGAATTGTCCATTGCAGCAGTTATGATCGCGCGGCATCCCCCGGCGGATCGGCCCGAACGCCACCGATCCGAAACTTAGTCGTAGACTCGGGCGCGCACGCGCGCATCCGACCTGGCGCCCATCGATAGGTTCACTCCACGTGCTCCGCGCGAGCGGTGGCGCTGACGCCGTCAAAAAGCCGCGCTCCGCGTGGCGCGCTCGTTGTCCTAGCGTCGGCAGCTTGCCGCGCGATCGAAAGAAGAACGCGCACGGCGGGAGGCAAAAAGCGCAGGGCGCGTCAATGCGCGGTTCGGGGCGCTCACCGTGGCTGAAGCCGAAGGCGAGTAGAAGGAGCAGCAGCACGCGGTCTCCGGCGGCGGGCAAACCCATGGCGCGGTAGCGGCTGTGCATCCCAACGCGCGCGGTCCGGGCGCTTCTCCTCCACCTGTGAAACAGAAACAGCGCCCCGCCGGCGTCCCGGGAGCGGGGCCGACCGGCATGCATCGTCGCGCCCTCGCCCACCGACCTCCTCGCCCGCCGCTCACTTTGTCCCCAGCATCCGCCCCCCACGAAAAGTTGAGCCTCCGCCGCCGCTCGGCGGCAGCGCTCGCTCGGACGCGCCAGCTGGACCGCACAAGAGTCGGTTAGCCTTCGCCAGAACAATGGTCCTTCGGGAGACTCGTTATTAGCTCGCGGCGTCCACCGCAATAAACCAAAAGCCAAGCACGGTCGTCGGCTCGGAACGGCGGGGGGAGGTGGGGGATCGTTGCTCGTGCCCGCTGCGTAGGGGGTTGACGGGGGAGGGAGGCGCTGCGACCGTCCGAGGGGGTGAGCCAGTTGAAGGAAGCCAAGCGAAACCGAATCTGCCGCCACGGCAGGCAGCGCCATCTCGGGGAAGCGTGGTCAACTCGCCAGCTGCCTTCCCATTGGTCGGTGCCGTGCTTTCGGGCGGCGCTGGCGCCCTTTAGCGGACACGTGGTGCGCTGCTTTGCCACGGTGAGCGGCGAGCGAGGGCCCCTTCCGAGCAGCCTTCCCCTCATTGATCCCAGCGCGGCGGTCGGTCCGCTGGCGAGTGTGCGGCACGTTACCGCTCCGGAGTGAGTGCGCCGCCGTCGTTGCCCCCGACTGTGTTTGTTGCTCGTCCCCGGACACCACGCCGTGCGCAGGAGACAGGCATGCGCCGCGTCCCTCGGAAACCCTGGCGCGTGCCCGGATGAGACGTGGACGTTGGTGGATCCGGAAGTAGTGGCGTCCCGAGCGACCCTGCTAGTGTTCCTTCCTTCGTTCGTGAGGTGCGCGGCCTGTCAATGACGGTGGCCCGTTGTCGGCTCCGAGACGAACGGACCCACGGTCCGGGCCATCGTGTGAACAACCCTCGGTCCGGAGTGATGGTGTATGTTCCCGTGTCACCGCTGCTTCCGCTGCTGCTTTTTCTGTCGGCGATCATCGGAATAGGTCCCGGCTTCGCTTCAGGTGAGTCTCTCCGATTTCCTGGCACCTGGCGGTTTTGTACCTGCTGTGGCTTTCCAGGTCGAGAGAACGAGCCGTTAAGAGGGGCCGGTGCATGGCCACGGAACTGTCAGGCAGCTTCTCTTCTCATATATTAATTTACACCTAGTTAGACATCTGTACTTAAAGAATAACTTTACAACACCGTGCTAACCCACTACGTGTTTGGCACTTCCGTCGAACTCACTGATATGGGGCACGATAAATTTGCGGGTGCCGTGTGTCTTGCTCCGTAAATAAAACAACGCTGTAGTTTACATTTGCGCACCTCGACCTCTGTTGATATGGTATTTTTTATCCATAATACTATTACAATTTTTGTAAACCAGCTAGATTTCTTCGAACTTCTGTCTGCAAAAGATACGCAATTTGCTCAGTCTCTGCCTTGAAAGCACAATCCTGAAAAGGCAGGAAATTTCATCGTGACATTTATTTACTCCAAGTATTCACTCTATTGTAGCCAAAAGAGACAAGTGTAGGGACATAACCACGTAAGCCCAAACTCTATAGAAGGCAATAGCGGCTTTACACCACGCAATTGGCTATCTTCGAGGCGAAACTGTTCATGCACATCTGTCCTGGCCGCCCCACTTCTGTCTGCTGCATAATCCCTACACAATAGATTTTTTTTCTAACCTTTTCGGTGATGTCACCTTTTCCGGCGACGTCTTATACGGACGTCGAGACGGTACACGATTTCGACAGCCTTTCGGCAGTTGCACCCGCGACAGGAGCGCCGAAAGATCTTCCACTGTTTCCGTTATACAGGCATCGCCCGCGCGTTTTCGTATTGCAGTCCATGAATCTCCAGGCTATAAGAAGGCGCAACAACCGCTGACTGCGATCTCAGTGGGACGCCGGCGTTTTCGGGAGAAGCAGCTCTCGCCGTGTACACGCGTGACTGCGTGAGACGTCGGCGGAGCTTTTAGGAACCCCGCTCCCTCCGCGCGCGCGAGCGAGTGAAGCGATCGTCAGCTTGGGAATTGCTCATGTTTTTCTCGCACGGAGCCGGCCGTCGTATCCCGTGTACAAGCCGGGCTCGGCGGGAAGGCGAAGAAAGACAAATGTTGTCGAAGGTGAGGCAATCGGCTCGTTCGTCGGCTCCCGGGAAAGGGCGGGGCGACAAAGTTTTTTTAAGTACGAAAAACGAAGAGAAAATGAAAACGCCGTGTTATACTGTAGTTGTAGCTCAGCTATATGGGAATCCTTTTTCTCGGTTGTTTCTCCGTCGACCTGGTGAGAGAAGACTCTCGATGAATTGCCGCTCGGGCCGCCAGGAAAAGAGATTGCGAGAGTCGGCGGGCTAAAGGCAACGACGCGCTTCGGGCTGATGTAGAAACGATGCGATCGAGGAAAGAGTTTTCGCTCGCCGGCGCGCTTAACTTTGTTCTGTGTGCTTCTTGGAATGACAAAAAATAAGTAAATGGCGAATTGGGGTTTGGATCTCTGAGGAGTGTGTAGTTTCGACACTCGGTGAGCAGCAACTTCGCCGAGGCAAATGAAGGGAACAAAAAGTAAATAAATGAGAAACAACGTTGCTTCGTGTTCGAACCCCCGATGAAGGCATTGCTTCACAGTCTCGCGCGGCTCGGGGTAAGTGTCGTCCCAGAGTGAAATTTTCGCTCGACAACAGCTATAGAGGCGACGCAAGAGCAGCTATAGCTAGAAGCTCGGGCCGAGAGAAAAAAAAAAAAAAAGCTTTGAATTTTCGTCGCCGCGTTTCGTATCGCGAGCGCTTTTGGCATCCGTGTTTCTTCGTTTCGGTCTCCGGGGGTTCCTTCTTGTATAACGCCTGTGTGATGTCTTGCTAGCGCGAACTTTGTAATCAGTAACTCGCTGTTAGCGGCCCTTGTTGTGAGCGCGATGTTGCAAGAAGCGAACTGTGTTTGTCGCAGAAAGCATGCAGCAACGTTTCTTTCAGCCCGCGATACAGACGGAAAATGTATAATTCACCGCGGTTACTTAAGCCCGTGAAAGAATTGTCGATTCATGAAAACTCACCATTTTCTTGATTTTTGAGCACGAGAGAAAAGTTCGCAATTACAACGAAACACTCGAATGTACGAGCGCTCGAATGTGTAATGCGTTTGGGATTTTAATCTGTCTGGAGTTTAGTAGTCGGTACAGCTTGCCGGAGAGAGCACCGTGTGCGTTATCTTGAGCACTTGCTCATTAGCGTTAACAAAAATTATAAGCTCTCTGTGATGAGCATAAATAATTTATTCAGAAGTTTATTCGTATTTTATCGTAGGTGCATTGTACTGGCTAATTTTTGAGGTGCGTGTGTGTCATGGTGGTTCTTGCATGCTGCTTTATTTTGCAATTTCAAGTAATGAAATTTTCGCTCCCTATTCAATATATAAATACAGTTCTTATGCTTATAAAGTCATTTGTTGCATTTCCCATCAAGTACATATATCTATCTCTTTTCTTTTTTACCAGCGCGCTGAGCAGAAGTGTAACTTATTATTTTGGTTGTGACACATCATTCGAGCGTAAGGAAAAAGGGACAAAGCACAGCGAAACATGTCAGAAATGCGTCCGTTTACTGAAGCACAAAACCATGCTCGGAGTTTGGTCGCTCATACTCTCAGCGGGGGGCTTCCCATACGCGAGCTTCCTATACGGTTGTCGAAACAATCACGTCCGCCTATCTAGCTAACTCTCCAACAAAGTTGTTGAGAGCAACGCACGACTCCAGCTGACGGCCACCCGCGCACGTTTCCAAAGCTTTTGTGAATAGGCGCGCCAGCGCTTCCTGAAATGTCTTTTGAACCACTACTCACTCGCGCTTTACGCGTCGCTGTTATTAAAAGTCGAACGAGCGCGTCGATGCCTCGACGCATTTGGTTTTCGCCGAAAACCCGCCCTATTCGCTCTTCCGTTCGCACCGGCTTCCGATGTTTGGAGATACCAAGCTTTGCCTTCGCACAATACAGCCCCGCTTTCTTTAAATCCTTAAATTGACGTCACAAAAACAAAATAAATGAAAATAGAGAAAGTCAACCGTGTGGCCCCTATTCAGAGCTCCATATCAACAGGCACGACAGCAGCCCGCATTTTGCAAACACATTCTCGGTTCGGGGGGGAAGTTGAGAGAAGCGACCGGCCTTCGAATAAAACTGCAAGGTGGCTTTGCCGCAATTCATCGGCGGCGACGGTGCGGCGACTCGCAGAGACTGCGCGGCGCGCGCAATTTCGCATCGTCGGTCGCTGCCACCGCATGGGAAGTGTCTGTGTGCGCGCGCTCGCTCGCCCCCTCGGTCATTTTGCGTCTAGAAGATGGCCCATTGTTTTCCCTCCGAGCCTACAGAAACCGTGGGCGATAGAACAACGTTGAACACAATGCCGGCACTCTCTCCATCACCCTCCTTCTCTTTCTCGTCGTGTCTGCCTCCGCGGTCGAGCCCGTCCCGCGAAAGTTCGCAAGAAGGTTTCAGCGTCGAAGTGTATAAAGCTGGCGTTCGTGCCCATAAGTGTGTACACTGATGTGACTTAGTATACGCTAGGTGTGTGTGCGTGCGCAAGCTCTTTTTTTTTTTTTTTGCCTACGATGCGTCTGTGTGCGTGTGCATGTAGTGAGCATGAATGTACCTGCGCAGACCAGGCCGTAGGTCTTCTCTCTCTATGTGTGCAGGTGTGCGTGTGTGCGTGTGTCTGTATGTCTGCGCATTGTACGCCTGCGTAGACACGCTGCAACTGCGCGTGTCTGTGTGTGTGCGGGCTGGCTCGCGTGACACGCAGCCGCACCTGATTTTGGAGTTGCGAGACCGCGACGTGGTTTCTACGGCACCTCGCCGGCGGCACCTCCGCTGTCGTCCGTTGTTCTCGCGGGTCGCACGGTGCGCACTGACCGACGCTAATTGCTCGCGCGTATTGAGTCCGCGAAGAAGACGCGGCGTACCCGTCTTCTTCGTTTTTTTTTTCCTTTTTTCGTTTTTTTAGGTCCTTGCCGGCCTGGTTTCCACCATATTTGTCTAAATCTCCCGTATTTTTGTCCGTTTCTTTATTTTTTTATTTCCTGGTTTCTTATGACGCATAATCTCGCCGCGCTGCATTATACATCCGGGCGTCGCGGCGGGGAAACATGAATCGCCTCGTTACGCCTTGTGATGTGGTCGCGAATAGGCCTTCGCTATAGCCTGCAGAGGCAGCGTGACAGTCGCAGTCTAGCGGAGAAACACAAAGAAAGAAGCGGATGCTATGTCTGAATCTAGGCTGCAGTCGTAACACTTCCCGACACATATGTCGTCACCAGCGAGTGACGTGAGCGGGCGACCGGGCCAATGGGAACGATTGCGTCAGAGTTATTCTTAACCGTTGCCTCTGTTGTTACTTTGCTCTCGCATATTTAGTGTGGCCCCAAAATAGGAAACATGCACCAACTAGCCCCGTTTGTTGCATTTCTTCACAAAATATGTTTTTGATCCGTGGGGTTTTACGGGGGTCCCAACGCAACATTGATGCTATGACAGACGCCGTAGTGGAGGATTCCCGATGATTTCGAACTACCTTGAGTTCTTTAACCTGCGCATAACAGTAAATACACGAACGTCTTTCTTTTTTTTTTTTTTTTGCATTGCGGCTACCATTGAAATGCGACCACCGCTGCCGTGAATAGAATCACCGCCCTCATGCAGCAGTAGTAAAACGCAGTCACTCAGTCACCCGGGTGGCTGGCCCGGAATGAGGGGTAACTACATCAAAATGCCGGCAAGTGAAGGTTGTTGACGTCTTGCGAGTAATCAAGGCCCATGCTCGCACAAAAACTCTAACGATAGCCTTGTTCTCAAGAGCCAGTCCCAGCCAACCTCGACGCTGGACATAATGTTAGAGGAGGATGCCAGTCGATGGCGAAGAACACTTTTGAAGCAAGAATCTTGCGAATTCAGCTCCCGTTTATCGTCTTGACTGGCCCGTCAATCCAGAATTCCTCGTACGTCAAAACGAGAAAATACGGCCAACCACGGTAAGCTAATGAGATCGTGGGAAAGGAGCCAGATAATGCCAGATGCTTCTTGCTAACTAGACGTTTATAAAACTGCTCGAAAAAACGAGGAGACACGAAAGAAACACAAACGGCACCACGAGCGCAGAGCCTTCTGTATAGTACGCCATACTCTAGAAATGTAATGTTAGGTGGTTAGAAAGGAAGAACTTGCATTTCGTGCTCTGCTGACCGATGATCACAATAGTGAACACTTGACGTCAGCGCCACATTCGAATGGGATCTTGGTTCTCGGCAAACTAGATCCGGTGTCGCTCGCAGCCAAAGTGCTCCTTAATATTTACACAAGACAGTAGTGTCCTGTCAGTGGTAAGCACGCACTGTTTCTAGGAAGCGACGCGAACGTCGCATTGCTTTAACAGAGGACACTGAAACAAAAATGATCTCGTGAATGCTGAATGCTCAAGTAAGGCGGTATAAAGCAGCTTCTTGTTCTTTTTCTCTATCTCAACGTGTATAATGCTTTCATCGCCAGTAATAACAACAACACAAGGGGACAGTGTGGCGCAATAATAAATATAACGGATGGAAAGTACAGGGTTACCCGGTGCCATTTTGTCCCGCTATAAATGATTCATGCGTTTGAGTTAACATATCCTTCTGTTCAGCTCAAATGAAACCAGCAGTAGCGTGGAAGTGTGCTATGCAGACAAAAAATCGTATTGAACATCATTCAATGCAATTACCAGTTATTATGATAACGCTTCAACCGCAGAGCCTTGTGCACCTGTGCATTGTGCATCAGTATCCTCAAAAAAGGAAGTAGAATATATATATATATATATATATATATATATATATATACAGGGTGTTTCAGCGAACACTTTCAGAAATCCTTAAAGGTTGCCTGTGGCAGATAGCCAAATTCTAGTTCATGAGCTGGTCTACTCGAAGTGGCGGACATTACTTGCACAAGAAATTGACACGCATAATCGAATAATTAACAAAAATTCACTAAGTTTCCAACTAATTACCTGATGGCCCATATTGCAATTTACGAATTGCAGCCGTGGAGTTCGCAAGGCGGATCCAATTGGAACGAATTCTCGGGATGACACCAGCTTCGAGATATTAATTCCCGAACTTTGCGGAGAAATGCATTGGCGTTCCATTTAGTTTCTTATCAAAACGTCGCTTTATGCAGTGAAGCACAAAATTAACTAGAACGCCAATGCAATTCTCCGCAAAGTTCGAATATATATATATATATATATATATATATATATATATATATATATATATATATATATATATATATAGTTCAAAACTAGCAGCGCGTAGGAAAAACATATAACAGGACCTCACTGACGTTTCGGCCGGGGTCCGGCCTTCATCACTCTTCATGAAGGCCGGACCCTAGCCGGAACGTCCGTAAAGTCCTCTTATATGTTTTTTCTACGTGCTTCTATTTATTGAACTATTTCTGTGCCGGCTCCTTCCTTGCTTCACTGATATATATATATATATATATATATATATATATATATATATACATTATCGGTGACCTTAACCTTGGAACCAACGTTCTGACAGCCTGAAAAAACAAGAAAGTTAACCCTTGGCTAACCTTACGTCAAGGGCGTTAACTGTACCCACGGTTACAGCTGGTGCTCAATATATCTGCTGCGGCTGGGCCGTGGTACACACGTGCGATATGATACGCAAATTACGAACAACGTTAAAAGTCGATTAACCGCTTTATGTGTAAGAGAAAATGACTTTAATGAGGCTCCGCAGAAATCTGCATACACCAGGGCTGCACGCTATCTTTTGATCCAATCGCTTTAAATTTCTAAATACTTTACCATGAAAAACCTGAGCTAAATTATTAAACAATCTTAAATTGCACTGCTCAGTCAGATGAGCAACGCGCTATATATATATATATAATACGAACAAATCCGCCCTGCACACTCGAGGGGCAACAAATCCCATCATCTCGTTTTTCCGTACTGCTCAAAACAATTTCTTTTTCTCTCTCGCATTCAGAATTAATTAAAGCCCGCATGGAACGCTTATTTCTTTTTTCCCGGTCGACCGCGTCTGCTTTACCTCACGTTAAGCAATGTTGAAGACAAAAGAGCTAGATAGGGGCCAGAAAAACATCACTCTATAGAACCTATCTTTTCGTTCTCTTTTTTTTTTTAAGTCCTTGTCGCGAGGTTTTGCTGTTCGTAAAGGCCAAGTGCCTTAAAGCTTACGTCCGCGATACATTGGGTGCTACGAAAAAGCGGGAACAGGAGCTGCTAGGTCCCTTATCTTTGCTGCACGGCGCCGCGCACCACATTCTGTTTCAATCCAGGCCGAGAAAGGCAGGGGAGTCACCGCTCGGAAAGCAGCAGCAACGGTGCCCGCCGCTCTTACGCGCGCTGTCTTGCCGCAGCACGCACATGTATGCTGGCGTCGCTTCTGCCGGCGGTGGCTAGGCAGTCTATACATATGCCTCGCCACAGTGAAATGAGTGCAGCGCATGCGCATGGCTACACGAATCTGGCGTCAGCGAATTAGGGGCTAGGGGATGAAGTTGTGAGCTCCCGTTTCAAAGGCGGCATCGTTCGGCGACACCTTCACTCTCGCAAGACGTGTACAGCGCCGTACACGAGCCGTCTCAGTTGAAGACTTTCAAACGGCATCTGGGTCGGTATTGGTGACGCAGCTACTACGACAGCCGCAAATCGCGCCTGCGTGCGACCGTATAACAGTGAGTCTGCGGGCTGTGATTCGCTGAGGCCATATGCTCGGCTTCCAGAGCGCTGCACCGTATTTGAGCTTTATTGATATCCGATAATGGAGAGGCCCTGCCCTCACTGCCCCAACCCCTCCACTAAACACGCCAGCAGCCGCACGCATACATGAAAAAACATTTCCCTTCGACATTTTCTTGTCGTCCCCGTGTTATTTGCGTATATTTGGCCTTTTTTTCATCACGCGCGACAGGCACTCGAAGTTTCCACTGGTCGCTCTTGCATGCGCGCCCGTTGGCGTTCGTGCAGTTTCGATACAGAAAGGCTACAGCCTCTGGGCTGGCGAGAGTCACGCGAAAACCTCACCGATGCTCTGTCTGCGAGCTCGCATTTTCCACGACTTTCTTTTCCACTTTGGCTGCATTGTGCTATCCGCATGTTTCAACTTGGCTTCAGGCGCAACATGCCTCGCACGCACTGTTGTATTCTCTGTACGGTGGAGACACGGACTCAAGCACACACACACACACCGCTGCGGGGACACGCCATCGAGCTGTGAATGTGTCTGCGCGCGTGACGCAACTCGCATCGATAGGCTTTCGGTTGGCGTCGTGCTCCTGTCGTGACATATGCGCGGGCAAAAGCGGATTCGAGCAGCCGAATTTTCGGAACAAAAGAACCCGTTGCATGCATTAAACACTCGGAGTTGTAATGCGTGCTGCCCGGGGTTTTAGCATCGAACGCGTCTATTACGAAACTACGGTGCCACGTTCGAGTCCATAAGCGAATAAATAAATAAATGACTGTCGTTCCCTGTCTCTCCACGTAGGCCTTATTTTTCTGCGCTTTATTTTTTGCTTGGCATTGTTTTATTTCACTCCAGGAACACTCGCATCACTTTAAGGCTTCTTGCTCAATATATCGCCGTTGCTGTGGTTCTGCAAGGTTTCTTAGAGCATACCATGGGTGGACGCCTTCTGCTGCCGACGTCAGCGCTGTGAAACAGCCCAAGACGTTCTTGGCTAAAACCTGACAAAGCAGATGGGTGCACGTTGTATGTATACGGGTATAGTGACGACAGTCATTGTTTAAAAAAAACAGGTGTAGATATATGCAGCCCCCCCCCCCCCCCCCCCACACACACACACCTTCAGCTTATTTTTCTTTTTTACACCGCTATGTATAGACAGAGATTCCGTCTGAGTTATTGTCCCGCAAGTGAGTGTTGCTGCGAACAACTAATAAACAGCGTATACATTTTAGATGTCGCAGAGGGGAAAGAGTTGACCGTCAGGTCGTCAGCCATATTTTGGGTATCCTTTTTATACGCGTTGTCTCAAACGTGTTCAGCTAAAATAACAGTTCTTTCCAAAGCTGTTTCTTAGCCAGAGCTCTCCATACGGGCCGACGGTTTCGTCATCGCCAAGTTCTCTGCCACAGTTCGTCGACGCTCGGATATAGGCGATAGCTGCGAAAGTTGGGACTGCACTATTAGCGAAAACGTGAAATATAACCTGAGCTTAGGTGCGTCGAATTGTTATGTTGCGTATTCTAAGGAAACAAAAACGAGAAACAGGGCGCTTTCCTGCGGTCTGTCAACTCTGCGCAGACCTCAACAGCGCAAAACGTAATCGGCGAAACGCGTTGTTTTGGAGCTATGCAGAGCGGCCACTTTGTTGACTTCTCTCGCCCGCATATAATCCTCTCGAGATCTGTCGTCGTGCCAGGCGTGCGCGCTTTCAAGGTGACGACGTGCGCGTTCGACCCGAGGAGAGCTTTTGGCAACTTAATTAAAAGTTGCCCACCACCCAGTCTCTGGCTGGCCGGGTGGGTGGCGCCCACTCACCTACCCGAGCGCTTGTAGTATATTTGCAGGGTGGTAGGCAGCGGGCCCCATTGATGGCGATCCCGGTGTAAGTCTCTTAGCAGAAGTAACGGCATTAGCGTGAGCGTCCTCCATCCTTCTCCGGCCCTCCCGGCAAAGCGCCTGATAAAGCGTGACGTGCTGGAGTGGCGCACGCCCGACCGGCGCCCGAGCGTGCCGATCGGCCGACACGTGGTAATTAATTTAGCGGCCGCTCTCCACCAGCGGAGGGCGGAAGACGAGGGCGCCGTCGTGGCCGTTATGCGGGCCCGGTATAGGCCTACCGAGCGCACGAACATGTCACAGCTGAGCTGAGCTGCAGGGAGCTCGAGAAAGAGATACCGACGCCAACCTGGGCTCTTCCTCGCTCAGCCGCCACCCCCCGCAGGCGAGCTTCGCTCACTGCCACTGATTATCGCGTTGCCAAAGAGTCCGTGGCTGTCCCCTTCCGCTGTCTTTGTTTGCCGTCATCCTTGTCCGTATACGAAGAACAGGTGAGACAGGCACCGGCCTAACCTCCTCCACAGACCGCGTCTTCCCTCTCCCCCCTTGTGCACTGTCCTCGGGGGTCTTGCCAATTAACGGTAGGCGCGCCACGCCAAGGCCTATCGCGTCCCCCCCCCCCCCCCCCCCCCGTTCCCCCTCCTGCCGAAAAACGTCCGTGCCGTCTTGCCGTGTCCAGAGAAGTCGTGGATGAGTTGCGACCGATGTCGACCCCGCAGCGTCCCACCACCGTCCCCGCTTATGTCTGCGACAAAGAAGGCGTTGCGAGGAAAAACTTGGCCCTGACGAGATAAGTCCGGGCAGGGGTGCGCGTCTTATTGGATTGGCCGGATGGGAAAAACAAAAGAAAAGAAAGAAGAAGAAAGAAGATGCTTGCGGCTCAGTAGATCTTTGGACGGTTGCAATACCCAGGAGGAGGCGGATGCAGGAGGGGCGCGATGCGACAGGGTGGGCTACGTTGGTTGATGCCAGCCGTCTAAACGCGAGAAATAGAGGAGTGCAATCTATGTGAGTGAAAGGCTGGACTTACTGAACACTGCCATGGCACGTTACACTTGCCATTTCTTATTTGTTTGCTTTGAATGACGGTTCAGACGCTCTAAACCTTAGAAAAAAAAAATACTGGCATTGGCCAGAGCGACCTAAATATTTACTATAATACTTGACAATGCTTTTCATTCTTAAATGCTCTTCGTCATGATTTATGCAGCATCAGCATTGACTGAAAATTTCTCTTGCTAACTATTCTAGCGTAAACGCTCTTTTGCGAATACGAGGCGAGGGATCGACTTCAGAAAGCTTTTCGTTCGTATACGTGGTTAGCGCCATTAGCCAACCGCCTTCGTTGTAATATGTCCAGCATCGGGAATGAATGGCACTTTCACTCTTGTGAACAATTCTAGCGTACCATGTTTTCCGTGAATACGGGCGTAATTACGGTTTCAGTACCCAAGAAAATGTTGCTTCATGATGTCTTCCTTGCTGGTCGCTGCCGCTCCCGCACACGAGCACAGCCAGAATAGACGCATGTAGTAGTCTCGCGCTTATTATTATTATTATTATTATTATTATTATTATTATTATTATTATTATTATTATTATTATTATTATTATTATTATTATTATTATTATTATTATTATTATTATTAGCATGAGCAGCCCCATCACACGTGAACTTATTGCTAGACGACGTCAACAAGCTGCGCACTGTGCCATTATTCTGTGTTTCCCAGCCCTCATACCTTCTAAATGCTATCCTTTTACACGCAAGAAGCGTGTGGTGAAGTTTCTACAACGTTAAAAATATGTTTCCGTTCTTCTTGAAAGAAAATCGAGTTTGCAACTCAATGTTACGGATGCATGTTTAGGAATAGATTGCACTGTAGAAAAGATGCAGGAGCGATTATAGATTGTTCTGGCGAATTGTGCGACAATGTACAATATCCAATTGTCAGAACGTGTCCAAATGCGCGACAGCAGTCGATGACGTGAAAGACTCAATAGAGATTCACATCTGAGGACTTCAGCAATCAGTAGTCAATATAAAAGGATAGTGATTGGTGACTTTTGTTTATTCCTCATTACGCCATTCATATTCCGTATAAGCCTGGGTTCGTCGTCAAAAGGCACCCTGAAAGTAGCGTTAGAAAAGCGGCAGCCTTCCTGCAGTTTTAAGCACATGCTATACTTCATCAACGTATGTCATTTGAATTAGATTGTGAACTACATTCCGTGGCATCGTGAAGCTCCTCGACGACGATAAAAGCGCCATCTTGATCTCACGGTCATTCACCCATCGTTGCACGCAAATCACTTTCCCATTCCAGTAACAGCCGATTAGTCACGACGTGACGCAAACGATTCATCAGTCCACCTCAAAGCGTAGACCACACATTTTGAGCAATTGTTCAGCAACGCACGGTCCGAGTTCTCACAAAGACGGGCACGCGATGGCAGGTCAGCCCCGTCAGTACAGCGCTTGATGCGTGTTCCTGAAATCTCATCATCCGCACGGCTTGTGGGGCCGGGAGGGCTGTTTCTCACCGCAGCCTATGTCTAGCACGTTTTCTGAGACGCACTTCGAATCAAGGGCCTCGCGTGGAGAAAAGAGATTACGAAGAGAGATACAGTGTGGTGCGCCCAGGCCGAAAGCGACATGGAAAAGTCATTCCGGAAGAGGCTCGGCTAGTCGGAAAGAAGAGGGTGATCGGCTAGATGGCAAACAGAGGCGACAGGGCTTGAGATCCTGAATAGACGCAGCACGCGGTGGCAACGGTGGTGCTGAGAGAGAGTTTGGCTACATTTATCACGCGCCCCGGACACGCCATGCAAACTCTTGAGCACGCTCGTCTTATGGCGTCTGTTTTTGTTCTGAAGGAACGTCACGCTGAAAGAAGCTGTTACCATGCACGAAAAGCCACGGACGAAAGAGCGCCATCTAAGGAATTCTGCCATTTTGTCAAAGCAATCAGAAAGCAGTAATTATTGTTCACGCGGAAGAACGTACTCTATGCACAACTTTCAAAGATATTGACCTTAATGTGCAGATGAGAATTCTGCTTTTTGCGAAGCAGTTATTGCTTTGCCGCGCATTCACAAGCAAGAATTCACAAAGTGCTTGAAAATGTAGTGAGATCTTAAAACGATCGGTGTGTCTGCTTGCGCTAACGACTTTCAGGAATGTTTGGTAAGCACAGTATTCGGCATGATAATGAATAATTGTTCTGAAAGTATGGTGGAAGACTAAGTCGCATGTCAGTCAACTGCGTATTAGCGCAGTGAACTTATCTTAATATGCAAAAACAAGCAAGTGCCGCGAAAAAATTTGAAACGTCTCGAAAGAAAATCAATAACAGCGTTTGTTTTCCTTAGACCCACAATGATGTAGGTCGACGCCCTTTACAATCAAAGCGGCAAGGGCATTGCGAACGCCTACGGAGCATACGAGGAAGGAGCAAGATCTGCATTGTGGAACCGAAGACGCGAAGCAGTCACAACTTGACAGGCGCTGAAGAAGCCGTCTCGCCTTCGGTAGGGGGGCAGGAAACGTTCTTTTGCCTCGGGGCACGGTTCCAGCTCGACCCGAGCACGTAATCCGCAGCGGCGCACCACAGCGTCGTGTTTACATGGACGGCCTATTTGACTTCCCTCTTAGAACCCCTGTGCTCCCCTCTTCAGAGAACCCTCAACGCCTCGCGCCGCCGCGCCCGGCCAGCGCTGCGTTTCCAGTCGGCGCTTCGATACCCGGTGGTGAGCAAGGAAGACGCGGCCAAGGATGCCTTTCTCTTTCCTCGCGCCAAACTCAGCGATCGATGATTTGCCGGCACCACCTCCTCGCTACACCACCCACTCGGGCCCGACACGTACAGCACATACGCACTAAAGATAAACTGGGCCCCATCGCAGCCCATGCTGAGCGCGCTCCTTCTTTTCTCCGAGACCCGACGCGTGCGTCCGGCAACCAGCGGCGTCGTTGTCGTCTTCCTCCTTTTGGTCCCGCGAACGTACACTACGTCCCAGAGCGGTCGCGGGGACAAAAATGCACTCCCGACGAGGGGCTGCTACAAATCGTCCTTTGATGTCCGGCGCCGGAAGAAGCGTGAGAGGAAGGCAGCGCAGGGCCCCCCGAACGACCGGCAGCCGTGGCGGCGGAAAAGGGGGCGACGCCGAATCGCCAGAACCGAACGTCTTCTACACATCCCCCCCCCCCCCCCCCCCCCCCCCTCACAAAGCACGCCCGCCCACCCTCTTCCACTCTCACTACTTCACTCTCGCCGAGCTGTTCTCGAGCGCCGTCGCTGCGCTCCACGGAAAGGAGATTTCGCAACCTTCTCACTTTCTGGTTGGGGGTAATCAAGCCGCGGTTATTAGGTGGGCTGCCTGCACTCCTTGGCGTCGCTGGCGCCCTCCTCTCCCCATCTCCTTCTACGGCCGCTCGGTTCTCGCACGCCCTGTCCCGCGTCTTCCTGGGGACCGTCTCGCCAGCTTCCGTCGTGTGAGCGCCTCTCCAGGGCCTCCTCGTGCACTGCAACTACCGGTGTGCGCTTGACGGTTTCGCTAAGGTGAAACCACGCTCCAACAGGGAGCTCCGTACGAATGTCTAGTTTGGAAGCGTTCGCATTCCGCTTGCCCCGTCAGCTGGTACTGCTTTCAAAGAGCTCCGAACGAAACAAGTGGACCTATATTGAATGGATGGAGGGGGAGGGGAGAAATAAAAGAGTGCTAGTGTGAGGAATGACTACACCTTAAACACGTGGCGGATTAGTTTCTTGAGCTACAACAGCAGTGCAGCGACTGCGACACCGTGCAAGCAAACCATGGATGTAATCTTTCATGCTTTATTCGTTCACTCCTCCCCTTGTATCTGTCCTTCTTAAAAGATAACCTGTCTTTGTTCTCTTCTTCTTTCCTTGCAATTTTAAAGAGAACAGCGAACGAGTTCTTTGTCAACCGTGTCTATTAGGCCACATGGTCTGTCCCCGACTCGCACACATGAAGTTAAGAAATCACGAGCAAGAGATTGTATGCGGAAGTGACATTAACTCGCCACCGTAGGCAGCCGGAGAAGAAGGAAAAGGCTATTTCCTCGACATTCCAGCTTGGATACGCCGCAGATAACGCCCAGTCTCTACTGCATACCATCAGCAGCACCTGTTCCCATTTTATTTTGCGTATTATTATGCCACGTTCTGGCCCGGAGTCGCCGTAATGGTCTGCGCAAAAATTGCATTTTTCTCGTGTTTTTGTTTTCTGTTAGATGATGGCTCTGATCTGGTAGCCTTGCCGAACGAAGAATTTAATCTTGTTTCTTTTTTCCATTAGCTCTTGGGTCACTTTGCTGTTGCGGGACATTTTGCAAGGTTATAGGCCTCGCTGTTTACCCAGTTATCTGTAGTACTCGACCCTAACGAATGTTATGTATAGCTCCACATAGGAACACACTGAATTCTACGAAACAGTTTTTGCTAACATGCTATTGTGTACACCATGGGTACTCTTCTTTGTTATATCTTGGTTTTACTTTGTGCTAAGCATAGTGGCATGTGCCTGTAAATAATAACTCACTCCGAGTCAAGGTTACGTGCAGGCATGAAATCGGATGGTTAGGTTGGTACGTTGAAAGAAACAGATAAGCGCCCACTTTCGAAAACGCCTTCTAGCTAATTAGTGAGGCTTGTTGATATCCCTGTTGTTTAGTTATTTTACATATTTATATGCTTGTTTCACAAAATACAATTCTCATGTTGCTGGAGACGAAAGGGTCACACATATAGTATGCAATATCCATCATGACTTCGACTTAAAATGCATAGCTCAAAGGACAAAAGAAAAGACAGAGAGCTTAGCCAGATAAAAAGCAAGAAAAGGAATGAGAAAGAGAGAGAGAGAGAGAGAGAGACAAGAAGCACGGACGAACAATCACAGCTCAAAGTACAACGCTTGCCATTGCCGCTAGAAGATGGCGTATACGTGTGGATGTTCGTAAGCAATGGCCATCTTCTATAGATATGAACAACTAGTTGAGGTTTGTCGTCTTCGCCAGTGTCATCAGCACCACGTGATTCGCGTTCACAGATTTGGTTCAGATTACCAAAAATGACGCCGTACCAGAAATCGAGCAGTGTACCGAAACGGGCATGCTGTGTGCGTGACATTGACAAGAGAGTCAAGCACCGTTCTATCGATTCCTTTGATTAGAGTTCACCTGGCGTAATGAAATTCTCCAAGTTCGGCCGTCGATCCCAACTTTCCTAACGCTTAGTGGGTCAAACCAGCTTTTCTCTTTGTTCGAATCGTTCGTGTAGAAAAATGTGTGTCTAATTCGCCGCCTGTTCTCGACGGTTAAGCAATTGGAACCAGCCAAGACGGCTAATTTGCTTTCTTTTTTATTATTCGTTTAAAAGGAAATCTGCTCCCAGGCGGGAGAAGAGAACACGGTCCCGGTCATTAGCTGCGTTGAAGTGCAGCGTTCCCGCGAAAGTGTTGCAATCACGTTTAATCACCGCGCTTGCGACTAACGTGCTTCGTGTTTTCTTCTTATTGATGTCTACAACTTGAAAGACGAAGAAAAAAGCTTGGTCAAGTGGCGCCGCGCTGTCGAAATTAAAAGAGAGCTATTTACACACACACCGGCGCACTGTCATCCGCTCGCCTTTGGAAGAAACAGTTCAGATTCGTAGGTTCCTCGCACTTTGATGGTGGAACCGACGAGTGCGGTACTTTAATCGACAAGGTCGCGCTGTGTGGACTCATTAAGGTTACTCGGGCGATCGCCTTCTCCAAGTGGCTCTTACTTGTTCTTCATTTTATTAGACTGCGCTGAAATGCAAGAAACATCTCGCAGTAATGGATCCATCCCAGCTGAATCAAAGAAAGATTTTCCGTGGGCGCGAAGGTGAAAGAAAGAAATATTGTTCACCCGCCAAATAGCAAAGGGCGAGCAAAAAAGGCTACGTGCATAAAGCTGTCGCGTGAAATTTTGCGTTACATGGATTGAAACGTACCTACCGAAGTTTCAGCACGTCTAACTTGCGTTTCCATCACGTATGCACGCATTTGTCGCGTGACGTGAGGTAGCGAATGTGCACGTGTTGGATGGGCGCGAACTGCGATATATAGCGTGCGTGGGGAACACCGTGACGGTGTTTCTGCAACAGTACACTGTCGGACCGCTAACGTGTACACTACGGTATTCCATGCCTATCGAACACCACCACTGACATTCTTCTGGCTGCTCTGGTCGCTTCTTCTTTACTTGTTTCTTTTTTTTTTTTTTTTTGCTTCGTTATACGCGTTTATACAGGCGTCAACTTCGGTTGTCAGACATCTTAACATGTATAAAAACACTGCAAATCCCTTAAACAAAAAAGAAAAATAATATATATATATATATATATATATATATATATATATATATATATATATATATATATATATATATATACATGGCGAGATAAAGCCAAGGTTCACGTGTTGAGATGCGAATAAGGTCACTCAAGTGCTACACCAGGAGCAAGCTCATCGTTTAGGCTCAAGATGGCGTGTTACGCATTAGTCAGAAAACACAACAATATACAAACACTTCTCATGGAACAAATATGTCGTCCTTGGAACTCAAAGTCCCCCCCCCCCCCCCAAAAAAAAAAAAAAAAAAAGCCAACTAGAAGGAAAGTATAATAGCCATGGTTTCAGCCATCAGCGTTGCACGGCGCTGGCGAATCCATTTAAGCAGGGAAGAGATCGATGGAGCCGGTGTCATTACGGGTATAGCGAGCCGTACAATACAGAGATAGGGGTTTTGATTAGGAGAGAGAACAAGGAGAGATAAGAAAAATGCCAGACTGCAAAAAAATGTAGAGAAACCTGATTAGCTCAAGCAGGCTAAGTAACTATTTGTCGCCGCCCGTTTCAGAGGGGATGTCAATAGAAATCACTATTATTGCCATCATCACGCCGTATAACACCCACCCTGTTTTCATGGTTAAAACATGACCGCGCCTTGCGTGTTGATAACTTCAATCGATAATGACATGGAACGCCTTCGCGGTCTAGATAGAAGCGTGAGCAGGTGCCTCACTATGCAGAATGTACGACATAAACGCGCCTAACAAAGGATAACGCCCACGTCGAAAGTTAAACCGAAATCTGCTCCACGTGGTTGCTGCATTATCGTCAGCGCCTCGAGATACCAGCTCTTTCGCCGTCTTGTACACGGACGCGAACGAACGAACTCGCGTAGAGCGAACGCGTTTCCCGCTTTTCTCCGTGTGTCCGAGCCGTCCGTGCGCAGGGCTCCATTGTCCGTCCGTGCAACGCGTCGCGCACGTCTATCGCGGAGCCATGCATGACGGGAGAGAAAGTGAGAAGGAAAAAAATAAAATAAACGCTAGACGAGGCCAGGACGTCCCGTGCCTCCAGGGGTCGTTTAACTTTCTTCCACGCTCGGCGTTTTTACACTCTGGCGCCGTAATTGCTCTCGGAACGCTTTGCTTCTGCGTACACGCTCACTCGTTAGGTGTGTGTATGTGCGTGAGTGTTTATGCGTTTGTGCGCACCCGTATGCTTCACTGTGTGTATGAATGGGAGAAGCACAACTACCATGAGCGAGTCTTACAAACTGGTCTTGCCAACAAAGGAAAGAGATAAAAAAAAATGACCAGGGGACAGGACTCTTATCATCGTGCGAGTGATATAGCGTGTGAGCGCCCTAAGCAGTTGTGAAACGATTTTCAACGGTTTTCGGTACTTCGAGTACAGGAAGTCGGATCAACGACGCATAAAGTAAATGCGAGGGGGTGGGGGCGATTCATTTATTGTATTTTCAGTGCTTTCCACTCCGTGCCAAATCTATCGAGCGCCGTTGCAGGGAGACCAAGGTTTCTGCTGGCCGGCAGGCAAGTGACATCAGGTGAAGGGTAAAGGTCGCGCACTGGGCTAACGTTTTTCTTTTTGTATACCAGAAATAAAAAGAGAAGGAAGCGTTATAGAAAATAGTGAACGTGAAAGGAGTTTTCTTAGTGCGTTTTAAGATGCATAACCATCTTAGTGAACGGCTGCTAGAGCTTGTGACAATGTATTCCTAAACTATACGAGCAGTGATGCGGCCTTTCGAGCGTGACCCACAGCGTGTAGCAACAACGCCAGATTTAACGAGACAAAGTAAAGGTTTCGAAACGAAAAAAAAAGGCGCATAACAGAACGGCGTCGACTCGAAAGCGCGTATAACGACTCCAAGAAGTATAAGGAACCCGAGAGCGACCAACCGTCGCATTATGCAGCCATTATTCCAGTACGCCCACTTTCGTGTAACCTTAGCACGGCGACCGCGCCGGGAAGCAAGTATCGCGAAAGAAGGAGCGGCATCCCGCGTGCGTTGGCATATATAACGCCTGGCAAGCTCTTCGAGAAAGCAATGAGAGACGTCGAGGGGCGTCCTAGGCACACACACTGCAGCGTTAGTAATAGTAGTATCCGCAGCAGCAGCAGCAGAAGGAGCAGCTGCAGCAGCAGCAAGCAGTAGCCGAGGGAGAAGCTAGCGGCAGTCCAAGAAGCAGCAGGAGAAACAAGGACCCCGGAGGAAGCAGCTTAGGCAGGAGCAACAAGAGCAGGCAAACAGTGCAAACATCTCGGGCCCTTCGGAAGCAGACTCCCGCGGACGTGGCACTTGCGCTAGTCAGATTAAACGGTTGCCCGTTTTGGCGCTTCTTCCAACCGCTGGTGCTTACAGAAAAGAAGACAGAGGATAAGCGGGGACAAAAAGAGAAATATTAAATAGGCAGAACAAAGGCAAGGTAAAGGTAACAAAACAACAGGAACACGAGAAACGAGACGTAGATGAAGAAGAAGAAGAGAGGCAGAGCTGAACGGAGAGAGAGAGAGAGAGAGAGAGACCGTGGTTTGCATCCGCGCGCTGCTGCATCCGCTCAAGGCGCCGTTGATTTGTCCCAGCCAGGGGGCTTTAGTCGCAGCTTCATTTAAGGCAAGTGCCGGGGCAAACGAGAGCCTCATCACGCGCCTTACTCGCGACTAAATGGGCCGTGGGGTGGCGAGGCCCCGCCGGTGTGGCGTATTGCACTGTGTATGTGCGTTGGGAACACGCGCGCGACGCGCGAGCGTGGAGAGGGACGCGGCTCGCACCGCGACGCCCTTCGTGCTCTTGTTTCTCGGCCCGGAGTGCCCGCGGTCTCTGGCCTATTCTACTGCGTCGCGTCTCACGCGCTGGCGCGTTCTGCCGCTGCGAGCGTTGTAATTCGCAAGGCCATCGCCTTGCTCTGATGGCGTCGTACCTCCGGGCTGCGTATTTGCATCGGCTCCGTTTGTGCGTTCCGGTAGTCGTGCCTAAATAGGCGAGCCCCCAAACTATATCGCTGTCATTCTTTGTTCCAGGCCGAGATAAAGTAAGCGGCAAGGAAAGAATAACTTGAGGGCGAGAATCTAGACCTTCTGTTCGCGGCGCGGTATGTTTATTCCTCCGGGTCCTGTGATGGGGACGTAGATCTATGGTGGCACTTTCACTTTAATCCCTCTTTCTTCTCTTTCTTCATTTATTTATTTCTTTGTACCTGAAATCTCTCAGTGCAGTACTACCACTGTCGAGATGACGCCGAATTCTGCAGAATTTAGAATATAATTTAGGCAGATATGAAGCCCACGTACGCGGAATTCATTTTGATGAAATCAAAATGGCCCCAAAAATGCTAGTAAAACCTCAATAGCGCTTTTCACACTGAATTATTATTTATATCTTGTCTTTATTTGTGTCTTTCTATCATGAAATCTCAGCGAAATAACTGTGCTTAACACGTCCGAAGTATGTGAGACCCCTTACTTAGTATAGTCAAGCTTGACGACGACCCGAGTAGCTTACTCCCCCCCCCCCCCCCCCCCCAGGAAAATAAAGAAAATAAAGAGAGGAACACTTCGAAGGTGCGTGACAGGCTATTGCTTAATTAAGGCCCCGAATCAAAAGAACTCAAGTATAATTTGCAAAACTCTCTACGGCTCTACGTCCTCTTGCATTATACATTGAAAGCACGGTCAACGTACCCAGTAGGCGGTGCACAAGATCCTACGCGAAAGCCTCTGAGCGAGAAATCTTCGGAGCATGTCAGTGACCGTCTAAAACGCTGCTCATCAACGACGAACTTGCTCTCTGCAGATTGCAAAGACACGTTGCGCAAATGCTGCCGTCTCAGTGGTTACGAAAGCAGCCTGAAGACGACCCGATGATGAATATCCAGCGTTCGTGTGACCGCTTCTCTTCTCATTCTTTTTTGTTCCTTCTGGACTCGTCTGATTCCTACTCAGTTTTGGCTCTAGTTTCATGGTGCACTATAGTGCACCAGTGCACGGAGGCGAAGCACCGGGGAATGCCAGCGCGCTCTGCTGTGACTTAATCTACATGGGGTGGCGAGGCACTTAGAAGTCGTTATTTGTTTATTAAGTAGAATTAAGATAAATGGAAATACATTATCATTCTCTATAAAGTTAGATTAATATTTCGGAGCTCTATCTGTAGTTATTTGCAAAAAGAAAGTTGCCTCGTTAGGGGAGACTGTCAATGAGACCCTTCCTTGAATTTATGCGCCAGAGTCGCGATGCCGACGGCGTAATTCTGATGTTATAAATATTCAATTTGATTCGATTCACTTTATTTATTTACCAGATAGTTCTGGTTGGATACCTGAGCTTAAAGCAGTACGAACAGCGTGAGAGGGACGCAGGTATAGCCGCTACATGGCAGACACAGCAAGAGAGTATGTCATATATACGCAAATCGCTGGTACAAAAACAAAGCAAGTCACAAAACAAAATGGGCAGTGCGTACATTCTTCAAAAATTCGACAATAATAACAATATCCACTTTAAAAACATCAACACCAAGAGTATTGACAGGTAGAAACCTTATACAAAACTTAACATAAAGAATGTCGCAAATTACTAGAAAACATCTGTTTATGAAAGAGAAAATATCAAGAACAAAACATAACCTGTTATTTGTATAGAATATTGCGTGGTAGGTGAGATTTTGTTATGTTGTCCATGTTTCTATATTTATTCAAAATTGACGGGATGTTGTATTCTAGTATCTGCAGCTTGTGAGGAGTGCGAGAACGTGGTGAAAACCATGTGTGTGTTAATTGCGGGTTTACTAGCGGCCTATATTCGTGTAGGCATGCTGTTTTTTCTAAATAAATTGCCTGAAACAGGCATTATAACAATAAAAAAAAGAGTTGAATGGGATATTCATACACACTTTCAACACTGATTATGTTACATGTTTGGAAATTATCCATAGCTGACCCAGTGTAGTCCATAGTTTAGAGGCATGGATAATGGCTTTCTTCTACGATCTTAAAATTCTGTATATTTGATTTAGACGTTGTTAACCCTACTAAACTACAGTAATTTATTTGAGAAACAAGCAACGCATAATATATTTGTATCTTGACCTCTAAATGAAGGAGTGTACGGCAACGCGAAATCACACCAGTTGCTGACGTCAAATGTTCTCATAGATTCATAATTTGTGCATTATTATTTATTAAATTCTGGGGTGTTACGCGCCAAAACCACGACATGATTATGAGGCACACCGTAGGGAGGGACTCCGGATTAATTTTGACCAGCTGGGGTTGTTTAACGTGCACCCGATGCACGGTACACGGTGTTCTTGCATTTCGCCCCCACGAGAAAATGAAAGAAGGAACCTCAATTACTGTATGGCACAGTCGCGACTATGACCATCCACTAAGCACTAGCTGCTTGGCAAAATAAAAGAGTTTTGCTACGGCAAGTACGTGAAAGCAAGGGCGAAGGCTCACAGAGCTGAAGAAAACGCAAGCGCTCCTACAGCTTGGGCCGGGGTAGCTCACGCGCTCCAATATGTGGGCTTATTTCACTCCATTGTGACGCTCACAGCAAGCACGTCCACATCAATACTACATAGCAGGCAGCATGGGTCGGGCTTTGTGTATGTTGTCGGCAAAATACGTTACCGATGATATCTCAGTTGAGTCAAGAGAAAAAAATCGCAGCGCGAGAAAAAAAAATTGAGGAATGAATACAATTGCACAGCGGTGAGACGGAAATGCGATAGGGAGAACTGTGCTACGCGGTCACCGTGCACGTCGGTCTTCTTGTCCCATTTCCTCCGGTGCATCCCTCAATTCGCGCGTCGTTCTTGTCATTCCTCCGTGCGGACCGATCGCACGTGGCCGAGCTAGTAGCAGTTAAGAATTTACGCGCCGCCCAGGCTCAGATTTGCTCGCTTTATTATTCATGTTATTGCCCGTGGAAGCGAAGCTGCAGACGCGACCAATTACCGGGGAAGGGAACACACCACGTTCCTACAAACACGAAGACCGGGCTCTGTGCGAGGAACAAACGAAGATTTGTGCGGTTTGGAGAGTATCAAAAAGGCAATGAAGAAAAGAGCCGCACGTAAGATGTGAAGGCTCCGGTCAAAAGAGGAGGCATAAAGTGAAGCAAGTGGCGGGAATAGACACCACAGAGTGAGACACGTAAGCCGCGCGGAAGACGACGCTGGCTTTAAGAATCTCGCTGTGTCCCAGGACTTCACGAGGGTTTCAGGAATCTGAGAATAGTAGGAGTCTATGCTTTCAGAGGCATGTTATTACGGCAAGTAGAATATGTGCAGGGTTGGGACCTTTAGTTCATAAATTTGTATGGACGCTTGGCGGGTGTTTCTTGACGAGCGCAGTCGCTTTTGCAGCATTGGTTGGCAAGTGTGTATCGGAGAAGCGTTTGTATGCATGGTATTCTCGTTTACTACATTTACAGGGAGGCCGTGAGAGTGAGAGAGAAGGAGGGGGGGGGGTAAGAAATTTACTTCTTTTCTTTGCATTGATATAGTTCTGAAACGCCTCTTATCGCCTTTGCTTTGGTCGACTTCATTTAATGTTTTTTTTCCAACATGCGTATAGTGTTTCAAGTCCGCGCATGAGTTATTTTCATTACTATATTACAAGATTATTATATCCATTCTGAGTATTTAACGACGACGTCCTTCTTTTTCTAACCTCGCTCGCCATGTATCCTTGATCAGTCCTTGCCCATGGTCATTAGGCAGGATGTTGGGGCCTCGCCGATCCAAGCATGCATTCCGCCGTCCTCATTTCGGCTACTGAGAAGCTGGTTTCCTGTGGTCCTTGTAGTCTGTTCACCAACCGTGAAATTTAACCTCCGTTTTCTTTCATTACATATTTTTTTCCCGTGATTCTCTGGGCACACTCACGCAAGTTCTGCGGCGATAATTTTTTTTCCCCTCATGCGCATCGCTCGGGGCCGTAATAACTTCGCGTAACCTCTCGCTCGGCAAAATCTCCCGTCAACAGCAACAGCGACGAAAGAGGCACGCTCCGGGGGCTGTTTATATGCTCTCTGAAGCCAACGTTTTCAACGGTTTCCTTCATAAAGCTACCTTTTCGTAGAGGTGCAAACAGGGAGAGCGTACGTTCTTGTTTTTATTTCTCGAGCAAAGAGAGCATAAGAGAGAGAAAAAAAAGAAACGCTTAAGAAGCACGCACACGCGAGCGACTATGAAGCCGCGGAGTTGTTTTTGAACGTAACTTCCAGGGGCCAGTGGCCATGAAAGTCGAGAGATGAAGCCCGCCTTCGCGAGGGATATGCGGAGCGGATCGCATATGCGCTGCACTCCTTCTTTTCAACAACCACGGTCCTCGCATGCTCGCAAACGCCGTCGGTTCATCATGTCGCGCGCACTTTCTACTCGTGCCTTGCTAGGCTGTATTTTCTACTTGGACCGTTTTCTTCCGGGTCCAACAAACGCAGCGGGCAACAAACAAGGGGCTTCGCGGTGCCAATAGGGCTGCTTGCTGGCTCCGCTGGATTTACGGTCCTTCCTGAAGCACCACAGGAAACTAGAATCCCCCAAATAACGAAAAGCGAAAGAACCCCAGTGTCTGTACGTTCGTTGATGTGCGTGTGTGTGTGTGTGTACAGTGCGCCCCGCGGCTACAGCCGAGAGAAAGCCAAACAAGTTGGCGGCCGCTGTTGTGCCGACGCGGGCGCGAAAAAAGTATGCGGAACAAAAAAGGGGTGCCGGCAACCAAACAGCAACTTGCCGGCGCGCGAGCCGCTGGGAAAACATTCGTTAGCCATATTCTCCGGCAAGCCGTGGGGTGGGGGCAGGCAGGAAGGCAGCGGCTCAAACCAACAGCCCTCCCCCTTCCCCGCTTCCACCCTCAACCACGGCCTGCGAGGCCTCCTTCACTGCAGAGCACGCCGTACGCGCGAAGCCTGTGGGATCCTCCTTGCTACTCCTCAGCGTAGGCTTAGTTGTCGTCGATGGCGGCGCACTCGACATGGTACGCGAGCGAAACTCTGCAGCCACCGTCGCTTGGAGCCTGCCCGACGGCTCGCAGGAAGAAACTGGGTCTCTTCTATTTCGGCGTCTCCAGAGCCATGGCAGCTTGACACTTTCTTCTTTTATCTTTCACTCTCTCTCTGTCTTTCTCACTCACTCTTTATCGCTCGTCTTCATCTCTCTCTCCTTTCCGAAAGCGCGCCTCCCGTGAGGGAATGTTTGCTTTTTAAACTCGCTGTCTCTTGGCCCAAGTCTGTCTGGCCCTCTACCGACTTTCGTCACTGCACCCGGCGCCCGCGCTATTTCTGCTCGTGCTTTCTTCTCTCACTCTTTTCTTCTCTCCTGGTCGCCACCCAGTTTCCTCTCCTGCTCGCTTTCCAACTCCCCGCGCTTCCGTCTCGCCGGTGTGTGTCGTCTGAGACTCGGGCCACGGGGCCTGGGCTTAGACCTTACGGTCTCCTCAAGGCGCGCGTCAAGCTACTTTACGCCTGTGCGTGCGTACATTTGCGACCACCGTTTTCTTGTTCTTCTTTCGATGCGGCTGTCTGCATTGTATTGCTTGCGAGTTTAGACTTGAGAGACATACTGTTGTGACGTGGATGGTATTCTCTTCCGGTGGAGCGCCATGACGGAACGCGCGCTTAGAAACTGTAATTAAAGCGCTGAAGTAAAGTTGAAGGATGACTGCACTTCTGCACGCTCATGTTTACATACGAGCTGTCGAAAGCGAAAGTTTGATAAACGTAGACGCAGCCCACCGACAAGATAAAATAGTTTGCGCGTCCTGAACACCGTATTCAAGTACAGCTTTTAACTTACCGAAGTATGGCCCTCAATGTACAGCAGTTCTACCCTAATTAAGATTCGAAAGTTGGTGTTGAGCTCCTTCGTACGCATACAAATATTGGAAAGTGATTACAATAACCACCGCGGCCTTTCTTTTTTTTTCTTGCTAGTTGTGCAGAGAAGTTCTTCGCACCACACCTAACTACTACCAGCATTTCCGCACAAATAATAAAATCCATACTTTACAAAGAAAAACGAATACGAAGGAACAGTCACCTTGTAAACTGCGTTACGAGGTGAGCGCATTCGCATTTATGGCCACTTTGGAAAAGTTTAACTACTTTGCTTAGCAGTTAATGAACGGGCTGCAGCTTGCACGCAGATGGTTCATCTTCAAGCCATCATCTAGTTCCATGGCTGAAAATTATGAGCGGAGCTTGTATTTAAAGCCCCGGCTTGCGCAGCCGCCGCAACATGCGTGGATGGAGGAAAATGCAAAGTGAACTCAGTGTTGCGCCCGGAGCACGCGCATTATAGCTCGTCGTAATTCATGACCATACTGCTTACCGCAAATATAATGCGTAATGCGCGCTCCAACGTGCCGCCGCAGTGCCGAAGAGGCACCTCATATTTCACGAGCGCGCTGTAGTTGAAAATAAAAATATAAAGAGTCGCGCCCTAATATACGGACCCGGGGTCTGATTACAAGCATACGCAATGTTCTTCCGCGACCCTGCGGCTCAATGAAGATGGAAAAAGAAGGGCCCCCTCAGTTAAAGCGTGCTTCACCTCCCTGTTTCTTTCCACCAGTCAACAAGAAGTTTGCCATCGCTATTAGGCAAGGGGACGGGCTCACGTGAAAAGCGACGCATGGAGCTCTATAGCGTGCCATAAAAAAGAAAGAAAGCAAAGCATAGAAGAAAAACAAAATAAAAAAATGCATGTGATAAACGCTCATTTGAGCTCCATGCGCAGAGGTTCCCCCAACTTTCCGAAACTCCGTGGCGCGCGCGAACCATTACTTTATCCTCGACCCAGCGTTAAAGCTCGGCCCGGTCCTTCGCACAGGGCGTTCCGTGCACGCGGTTTCGGGGGGCACGGGGCGAAGTAAACAATCAGACGCAAGAAGCAGTTGCCAGCATTTCGGAGTCGTTCCGAAAACGCACGCACGCACAGGACGCACACGAACACGTATATTACGCAAGTACAGCATTGGCGCTGTGAAGAGCAAGCAAAACGTTGGGGCGCCCGCAGCCCTTGCCACCGATGCGAGGCAGACAACGCCAGCAGCGCCGCACCCAATACACTTGGGTCGAGGCTTTTAAAAGGCTCGGAGGTAGAGCGGGCGGGTGGAAAGGGCTTAGGGCAGCTCCACTTTGTCACTGGAAATACAAATTCGTGGGCGCATATTCATCGGGTGCGCGCGCGCGAACGCGTTCTTTTCTCGACAAGGGGCGGAGAAAAGCAAGGGAGACAGAGAGCACGAATGTGAGTGGCGCTCGGCGTGCGTCGCACCAATTTAGGGTCCTTAGGTGAGAGGTTGCCCACAGAGTTAAATTTCTCTTCGAACGTCCTCCCCCCATCTCCCCAACGCCCCCTCATCGCGCGTGCACGTTCTTATATTCCATAGCGCTTCTCTCCTTAGCTGTCGCTTGGAAGGGCTGTCGTCAGCGTCGTCTTCCGCGTCGTCATCGCTCAAACCACGGCCGAATAAAAAACCAGTCTACTCTGATTGGATTAGAAAGAACGAATTCAAAAGGCGAAAAAAAAAAAGCGAACGAGGGAAGCGCATGGAGTTTTCATTCGGACAACGCAACCAGCGCTGAAAGCTATCGCTATCGTATATAAAATGCAACAGTTCGCGTCGTTTTTCTGAAGTATTTGTAGTGCTCAGTTCATTAATTTGTCTCGATATCGACTTTTCCTAGATAAAAGAAAAGAAAATAGGGGGAAAGGGGGGGGGAAAGGATGCTCGTTTCCGTATATCTTATATATAGAGAGCCAGAACGTCTATCGATTTCGCCTCTTGGCCCACCCGTTTAATTTTCTGCCCTCACCTTTCCCGCTCTGTCTTATCACCGGACCTATTCCTCTGGGTCGTATCTTCAACATTTTGCTTTCAGCGGCGGATATCTGTAAGGGGGCGGACATATCCGCTATAGCTGGGGGGTGTCAGGGGCATTGTGGCAGCGCTATCTTCCGTGTGGTAGTTCCTTTTAATAGGTTCGCCCCTTTCCCGGGGCGTTATACAGATTATCGCTCCCGATATTTCCCCCGCCGCCAAGTCCTTGGGGTTTCCCGATCTCATCCCGCGGTCTTCTCCCTGCCCTTAACCAAGCCCGTTGGCTGCACGTATACTTCCTTCGTTTCTCCTTTTGTCAAATTCTTCGCGATTGTTTTCTGTTTCTACGCGTTTTGTTTCCTTGCAGATGTGCACCGTATCGACGCTCACGTGGGCGTAAAGGCATTAAGGCTGTAAGCATGCTCGCTTGCCGGCCGCGGACAGCTAACTAGTGAACCACTATAGTTACTCACAGAAACGAATATACTGCCTTCTCTTTAAGTATGCGTTCCCGTAAGACAAGTGAGCTATGTAGTAACCAATATAACTTTATCGCTGAACCTTTACAACAATGATTTTAGGCAGCTTATAGGTTGTCCTCTGACTTCTTATACACTTTCTCTTATTACCATATAAAGACTGCATGTGGCTTTCGATAACAGGTATTAAATAGCTTGTCTCCCTCAGTCTGTTCTCCTTCACACATTTCCAAGTCGGTTGTTGGCAGAAAGTCTACAGGCATTAGACAACGGAAAGCGAACGACGTGCGTTCGCGGGGCTCCTGTGGATAGTACATAGACATCAAAGATGTCAAACATAGACATCAAACATAGACATCAAAGATTTATAGAAAGGTCTTTCACCTTTCTATAAATTGTTCAAGTAATTTTTGCCAGGGTAAAGGGATATTGTTTAAAGCTGAGTTAACTTGGCTTCCCCAAAAGACAATGCAATTTGTTAGGAAATCACTGGAACTGCCAGAGCTGTGCGCTTGCTTTACAAACTTGTGCGCTTGTCTTTACGCTTCAAGAAAGTGTATGTGTCATGCGCTACTTGATTTATTTTCTTTTGTGTAAAAGAAACAATATAATTTACGGAATTAAAATGCCTTGTAGAGCACTGCATTGACATCTCTCCTGGTTGGAGTGCCATGTTGCAAAAAACTGGCCGACGTCTTCGTCGTAAACAATGAATAAGTTGCCACAGTATTACAAGGTGCCACGCAGTTGATGAAGTTATGTATACCGTCGATCCTATAAGGTGAACAAAACGTAACGGGAACATATGCACGTCGTTAGAAAGAGAAAAAGAAACGAGCTTTCTTCTCTTCTTTCTGTCTCTCCACTATGTCCCTGCGGTATGTTTCTATATCTTGATTTTGTTATATACTTGATGCAGTGTGTCACAACACACACAACAAATATGAAAAGCAGTACTTTCTCTATTAGGAGAGAGAAAGAGATGCCCTGAGTTTTGATTCTCAGAAAGTGGCATCCTTTCACACGGTATTAAAAACAGTAACTTTTCTTCCCAGTAGCACGGTTGTTAGTTGACTGCTTGAAGCGAAACCTACAACGCTAAGTCGTTGGTGCAGCTTGTTGATACTTGTGTTACGTAATAAGAGTTCATTCACACGCAGGCGTTGTGTACTCCGAATATGGGTCCTTACTTTGCTCTTAGTAAGGGTCTAACCGCACTCGACGAACTGGGTTTCTTCACTAAACAAAATAAAGTAAGTGGTCCGTGAAATGCAACATTAACATTTCGTTAAACTTATGGTCTTAGCGGCACATTCTCGGGAGCAAGGAACAACGCGGGACAAAAAGCAACGCAATAGGAGAGGCCGCAACAACTGCGGGGAGAGTCCGCTACATTAAGCGATGAAATATTAAGCGGCCTTACCGGCGATATCGGTCGGGCAGGAAAGTATAACGACCCCGAAGGGGGCCGACCCATCAAAAAGTCAAAAACCTTAAAGAAAGACACGAGAGCGCGCTACTAATTCTGTAAATGACGATGCAGTGGCGACGTGCTGCTTAAGTAAGCCTCGTGTGCGTTCGCATGCGCTCGGCGGCAGGGCCAGGAAAGAATTTGTCACTTTCTTTATACGCCGAGCACATTTCGGGCGTTTCCCGAACAACCGCAAGAGAAACGTCCTCGCACTTTCTTTCTGCCTTCGTTGCTGCGCTCTCGCGTGTGACAGATACGCCGGTTATTATCCTCGAGAGTGCCTTCGCTTATTGTATGCGCGCACGCACACGCCACACCTGAGAACGAGGATTCCGCGAACGGCGCTATGCAGTGATATCTGAGGTGAACTGTCGCTCGCAGCATTCGATTTGACGTTTATGCCGGGCGGGGCTCGGTGCACGTAGTTGTGTATAGCTTTCTCGAAGTGGACGTAGAATGGAGCCGAAGAAAATGGCGGCCGAACATAATTATCGCGAATCGCAGCCCCCGGGGAGGTGCTTAATAACTTGGCGGTGACGTGTCGCTGCTGAAAAATCACATATATTCTCTCGCCTCCTATTTTCGTTCTTTTTCATTTAAGGGACGAAATGAGAAGAACCGTGTAAGAGGCAGGGCCTATGCGCCCGTGTTTGCACGAGGCGCTTGGAAGAACGGGGTCGAAAATTTTCAAGAAGCGGAGAGAAATCGATATAATTAATTCTGCCTTCCAACGCTCCCACCTGCTCCTGCCTACATCCTGACTTCGCCTTTTCAGCCTCGTTTTCCCTTAAGGTATTTGCTAATGAAACACTCTTTCGTAGGTGTGCTTCATTATGCCACCGGCAGCTTTAGAGAGCAGCACATTTGACGCGTTCCAAGAAGAAAATTAAGAAGTAACTGCATGCGAATTCGCTAACCATTACACAGTGCGCCTTTTATTGGACAGTTATTCTGTAACGGAACGGTTGTTATTCCGCGTTCAAACCAACGACGCTTATTTAACTATGACAATGAAAGTAAAGGTGAATGAAGATGCTGTACTTACAATACTAATGTCTCGTCTGCATACTGAGTTCTTAATATATAGTCAGATGAAGGTTACGCGTTTAAATTCGATGTAGATAAACAGTTCCCCTTGCCCCTCTTGAGTTTGGCCTTTGTTTCGCTTTGGTTTCGCTCCACTACGCTGGTTGTAGGATTTCCTCGTATACTGACGCAGTGGCAGACCAAGCCAGATCGGTCGTTTTCGTGCCCCAAAACGGTCTTCGGACAGCTGTGCCGGTGACACACTGCTTCCATGCGTCTGTCTCTCGTCTGCCTTGACTTGCGGGCGGAGGAGGCACGCGCGACCGCAGGTCCTAGAATAGCGCACCGTCTCTCGTTCGTCACTCGCTAAAGAATATAAAGAAAACAGAAAAAAAAGGGGGCGGGGGGAGTGGCGGAGAGGAAAGACGAAGGCAAAGTAGAGCACGTTTCCTTCGCGCACGCGCCTCCACTCGAGGCCACAGCCGTTCGGTTTTCTTCCTCGGGAAATGCTGTAGAGGACTGATCGTCGAGACGTCTATACAAACGAGATAACCATTAAGGAGTCTCGCGGACAGATTCGAGAGAATGACTCGCGCACCTGACCCACGTCGCAGCGGTATCTCCGGGGTGCGGGAAGACACAACAACGGACAGCTCGCCCGTATACTAGCGACATTCTCAGCGACCCAACCCGCCTTTCCCTTCTCGTCCACTCTCTCTGCGGTCTTTCTAGTACAACGCGACACAAACGACCGACGGACCTATAGCGCCACGTGAACCCACTCCACTGCAGTAGTTGACGCGTATATAGCCTTGCGGTTTCTATATTCCCGCTTTCGCGAATCCTTACCTTATACCGCTTTCCTCGGTCTTTTATCTGCATGTCTTCTTTTTTTATATCTTGCGTTTCTCGCTTTACTTTCACCCCGAGCCTTACTGTTGGTGGCGGACGGGTCAAGCTAGAAGAGAACGGCCGGGACCGTCTGGGCTCTAATGACCTTCGGAACGTGGCTTGAAACAAAAGCACGGAGAGGACGCGGACAGTCGTCTCCGAGAAAGAGAGGACGATATAAAAGAGCCCAGAACAGCGTCAGCAGCAGGAACAGCAACCGCAGCAGCGGCTGCAACTATGCGGTACGGCGCTGGAGCGTAGCGTTTGCTCGCCAGGAAAAAAAAAAAAAAAAAAAAGAAAGTCGTAAGCAAGAAAAAAAAAAAAACTTAACGTGGAAGAAAGCGATGGAAGGATGTAGAGAGAAAGATTGGAACCGAGTTTGGGCACGGCCGCCGCAAGGAACAAGGCTGTTGAAGCACGAATCACGAGGCCCAATTACGGAAGACTCTCCTCCACTCTTAGCCTCCACTCTTTACATCGAAACTCCCCTTTCTTCTGTTTTCTTGCCGCTAAATTGCTTTGCCTCGCCTCTTTTATTTCCACAGTTCCCTCATTCGCTCAGCCGCGATTCGATTGGATTGCCGAACGCGCCCTATATACGGCGGCATCTTCTTTTTTCTGCGGTGACTTCTTCGAGGTTTAGAAGAGGAGCTGATAAAACGAGATGAGCAAAGGAGATGGACAGTGCTGAAAGCTTTTCGCTCTTGAGCCGCGCTCGGATAAGATGATAAGATGCTTTGCATTGGCAGGCTCGAGTTCGAGCTTTCGGCACGTGGCGGCCACACAAAGGCGTCACTCGTGACAAGCTCGCCGAGGATGGAGTCGTTTGCCCACACGAGATGACGAGGCGTGCCACTTGAAACACGGCGAAATTTTGAAGTGTCGCGCTTTTGTACGGTGCTTGCGCGGTTCTGCGTAGCTTTTAAAATCAGGCTTTTGAGCTCGCTTTCTTATCGGCTCCTTCCTAAGGAGCTGTTTGAGACAAGGACAATGCGGGCAACGCCTCTAAGACTTATGGTCTGAAAGCTCGTGATTCCTCTCCTTATCACGTCTAAATTTATAGCGATGGAGCCTGCAAATAAGGGTAAGGATTTATGCGTGATGCAAAAGCAGGCACAGATAACTTGAGCAGCCACTGGTGTTATGTACTACAAGAAGAGACACTTTGGTAAAGTGGGAAGGACTTGGAACATTATCATATGGAACATTTAGGAACGAAATTATGATAAAAAAGATGTTTCATTAAAAAGATTTCGTTTCTCTTGTTGTGGCACCGAGAGGCATTTCATCAAGGACAGGCAACATGGCGGAACGCCAAATTCTACCCTTCCCCAAGCTTCCCCCTCCTTTGAAACAAAAACTTACAATTTCAGTAAATTAATTTATCTTTGCATATTTTACGCAGTAAGAGAAATTAGTCAAGTTTCTGTCTTCTGCTAGGCCCGTTTAAAGCGAGGAGATTCCATTAACACGACAGGAGGCATCTTGCACCTGCGCTACCAGCCGTGGCACAGCGCTGGCTCTCCGAACGTAGGAGCGAGCGTTTTTGGTAACGTTGAAACAATACGACACACACCGAGAATAATTCAAAACTATAACATTACACAGAGAAGCCGAAAAAAATTAAAACAAGACGTAAATGGCCTTTGTTAAACGCTTTGTTCCCGTCGCAACCCGAATTTCGCATTAATTTTTCCTCTTTCGCTCGGGCCCCTTTTGAAAGACTGAGTAGTGAAACCACCATAAATCTTTCAACCCGCCGCCCGGACTGCTTTTAACGGCGTTTCAAAACCGGTGTCTATCTCGTTTTCTTCTCTTCGTTTTCTATTTTCCAAACTTCCTTTCCCGAGAGAGACCGTGTCAGTACCGACGACGAGATGACAGGAACAACAAGGGGGATTACCTAATTGCTCAGCCATCATTTGTCACCACGTGCCACGCTTATACGGCCCCGGCCACTATAGCACAAAAGGAACGCGAGCGACAAGCACTGGGAGAGCGTATACCAACGTCAGAGCGCAGGGAGCTTCAATACACAAGTAGCGGTATAGCGGCACAGCAGCAAACACCACCAAACACGGCGCGACTGCAAGCTTTAGGCGACGGCGAAATAGGGCCCAGCCATATTGTCTCGGCGCCCGCCAGCTCCCGACGACTACAACAGTCGCAGTAAATTCGCCGCCGCTTGGCCCGAAGACGGCGAGATTAAATCGTAAAGCCGACCGGCGTGGTCCACTGGCTGGTCGACCTGTCTGCTGTCGGTTCATTCTCCGGGAGCTTTGTCGTCGTCGTCGCCACCGTCGCGTCGATAGGATACGCGCACAGGAAGGAGGCGTGGGCTTGCATCTCACACACACACACACGCACGTACTACATACTCGCACACGCAGCGAAGAGAGGCCCGCAGACAGCTCCCACGCGTCGCAGCTACCTTGTCCTTTTCTCTCACTTTCTTCCTCATCCTCCGTTACACAACCGTCGCGCATGTGCGACAGCACGCATTTAACGTGCCGCGCGCCGTTAGTGTTTCTATTTTTATTTCGTCCGTGTGCTTTCTAAAGTTCCAGGCTGTATATGTAAGTACACGAGCCACCGCTTGAGCGCTGGCCGAACGTCTCCTGGCTCTCTTTCTCTCTCTCTCCTCTGCTCTTTGTTTGCCCTTCCCTAACCTTCTTTAACGCCTGATTAATAGGCGCGTCCGAACGTTGATTAATTGAATAGACATTTCGCGCCACGGTGGATGCGTGCCGTGGAGCGGCCAAGATTAATCGCGGCGACGCGGTGGCTATATACGCCTCCGCCCGCCGGCCGAGATATTGAATAAACGCGTGCTCGGCGCGAGCGTCTGGCCAGCAAAGGGGTGGTGTTGGGGCTGCTCTCTTTGTACTCGCCGAGTGGCCACCGAACGAAGAAAGGAGGGAGGGGGGGGGGGGGGGCGCAGTGCGTATAACGCGCGGCGGTGGCGGCGCTTTCGTTAACTCGAAGAAGGGGGCGCGGCGCGGCGGCCGTCCCGGGTTTGAACAGAGGGTTCTCGGAAAAGACCACCTGCTACACTTCGGCTGGCGGCGTTCCCTTCGCGTCGCTCGCCGTTGCGTTGCCGTTAACGTTGGCGCTCGCCTGCGTGCGCGGGGCGGAACAGGCGCGGCGAGTGCACCAGCTGAACGATATACGGGCCCCCCACTGGTTCTCTTCTTGTCTTGCACGGCTGCTGCTTGATCGTCGAGCCGTAGCCTATTCACTTTTTTTAACCGTTTTTTTTTATTTATTTCTTTATTATTATTTTTTATGTGTGAACGTGATACAGCGCAGGAACGCAGCGGACAGGCAACCGAAAACGTGAAAACGGAAACCAGTAGCGAAGGACGTCGTTATGCGGGATGTACGACAGGCGGTCGCACATTTGAAAAAAAAAAAAAAAAATAACTGTCACTTCTCTTTGCAACTTTTGGTGTTGTGATTGTTCTGTTTGCTTCATTGAATATATATTATTTCTTTAAAAATAATGATGAGGCAAGCTGCGTCCACTCCGACTGTCCTTGAAGGTGTCGAAGTTCTTTCTTATCTGCGTCGATGACCGTTACCTGCTTACTTGCTCAGATGTTGTAGCGAAATAATTTTATGTCGATATTCGATAAGTTGGAATGTATGCGGTTCGTGTTGGCGGCATGTGTTCTGACTTCCACTTTAGAACAATACGAATTCAGCATGCTTTTGTGCAAGTACAAAGACAAACGTGTACCGTTGTAACTTGCAACATGGTCTCCATCAAGTTTATCTCTCGCGCAAAGTGAATGTAACGCGGATAGAACACTCAACTCTTGTCTATACGGGCGACATGTTATCAATGCGAAACTGCGTTGCACAATCTTCACCTGCGCTTGCGGGATAGATTGACACACCCGTTCGCATCGCCGTGCACACCTACGCTAGCTGCCTCGAGGCAATCGATTTTAGAGCGCTCGGTTGCTCTAAAATAGCAGAAATCGAAGCGAAAATTGCTTACAAGGCAGGACAACAGGCCTTTCTATAGTCAGGTACATGAAAGCGTGCCTTCTTGCCTTCGCTTACGATTGATTAGTTGTTACTGTGGACCAAAGTTCCTAGATAGGAGTCGAGCCAATTGTGTTCGTTAGTTCACTTGGCCGTTACGCTTTGATACGAGCATGCACGGCTGAAGTGGCGTAAGAAATGAAGAAATATCCGACCTGGGATCGGACCAACGATCGCGTGTATTCAAGCCGAACACTCTAACGACATCACCTGCAGGGCCGCCGGTGAAGTTCAGGTAACCCTTGCATTCGGCGCTGACAAACGCCGATGCATTTCAGTATAGCGCTGTTTTCTTCTACCGTACCACAGCGCGCGGCAATGCACAATGCATGTCAAACGATACGGCGTCTGCGGCTTTGACTTACGTGCATTGCGGCGCACCATTTCATTGATACAGAAATAGGGTTTCGTAGACAAATGTCATCTAGAAGGAAGTGCTGCGAACCTTCCGCTGCCACTAATGTGATGGGTCAATATGTCTAACCTTCAAGCTTCTGGCGGCAGACGTTCTTGAAGCATTATTTAATACGCTATATGTATAATTTGAAATTTCCAAGCGATCATCCTTTTCTAAACTCATGAATGCAATAAATTTCTGCGTTGATGCAGATTCATCGTGAATGGTTGCACTCATAGCGCAATATCTTGTTGAAAATGATCAATTTGCGAAGTCACAAGGTCGCTCGAAGCCGGAGGGAGGAAGTTTAGCCGAATCCAAGTACTACCCATCATTTGCACGCTTCCTGAACCGCCATACTCGCAGCTCCCGTAGTAACTCCGAGTATCAATTGCCTCCGAGATAGCGCACGCAATCTCAGAGGCCATGGCTTCAGAGGCTTTGCATTGCGACACACGTGCTTCGTGCGAAATGGCGAGTTCGTAAAGTAAATGCGCAAAATAATAATCATCCAAAAAAAGGTTTGCTAGGAGTAACGGTTAACTCAGTAACCGCTACGCCATAGAGGGCTCGCTAAGCTTGTGTCTGTGTCGCATGCTCTACCTGCCAATAAATGGTGCTTCGGATAGCGTGCTTATGGTGATGCATATAAATTGCGTTGAAGCCCGGCTCTTACAGCTGTTGAGTAGTTCCCAGATGTTCGTCTGGTAGAACTGGGGTTCTCTCTTTTTTTTAAAATTTAAATGAAAATACGGGAATTAGACTTATTCACCTCTAACAGGGACGGCTACTCCTTTCGACGTAATAGTAATAATAATAAGAAGACTATAGTGAAGTAATAAGTAACGTCATAGGTTCGAAAAATCTAGAGTGAGATTAGGCAAAAGGAAGTAGAAAAAGTCCATACATAGTCCTAGATACACGGGAACAAAAAGAAGCAAATGGTTAGGGTTCTCTAAATCTTCCCAGGAGTATTGGGGGCTGTTCTCGAGACCACGCGGAAGTCTCGAACGCATGGAATAGTTGGCGCTGATAACTGCTGTACCGATCTTCTTAGTGAGTGACTTAAAAGTGTCGCAGGAGCCTAGGAACATTTATTTCTTTGCTTTAATTGACGCGTTCAAAGAGCTTCGACAGAGATTTTATTTGAAACAGGAAAGAGAGGTCAGCACGAGCTAGCACGCTCTAAAACAGCGCTTGCATGTAGGTTCCCTATGTAGGATCTCTACTCGAGGGCACACCGTGGCGCCATCTGCTGGAATCTCTCCGTGACGTATAGAAAGTGACATCACGTTCTACCGGCGAGCGTTATCATGTTTTAACGCGATAGCGTTATGGGCCCCGTGTCGCAGAATATCCGGCGTCGGCGTCGGTCTCGGTGTCGGCGACCGCGGCCGGGAAAATCCCCCCCAACCACGCAGGCCTTCAGCATATATTCAGGTATATGTATATGCCACGCCTTGCTAGATGACGTGCGGTATATGCGGGTTATATTGCCACACCATTCTATCACTAATGTTGCTCATACCTTGTCTTACATTCTTGACAAAGCTATTCTTCGGAATTTTGAGAATGAGAATCCACAAACAAATGTCACGAAACAAAACACCCACAGCGCATGCCTTTTATGTTAGCTCTTCTCAGACTGAAATATTAAAAGTGCGAAACAAAAACGGAAACCTGGAAATGTTGGAATTTCTTTTTGGCGCGGTTATGCACTATGTTCGGGATCGGCCCACGCAAGAGGCCGCGTTTCTACCAGAAAGCTCGCCTGCGTGCATAGCGTTCGCCGCCAGTGTTTCCCGGTAACCATTACGGTTGCATAAGCTGCAGCTGTCGGGAAGCGCGAGAAGCAGTCAGGGATCTGTGAATGCTATCGCATTCCACTCTTAAAAGCGAAGCTTAAGCGTCTTGCAATTTTTAAGCGTTCTGCGCGCGCTATGGTTATTTTGCACCCAAGACGCCACGTCTTGGCTGCTAAATAACCTAGCGGGTACATTCCAGCCTGGTGTTTAAGGCAGCAAAGGTTTATGAGCGAACGAGTAACCTGACGCTTTCATATCCGTTATTCAGTTCCTATGATTTTTTATAAAAGTAGCTGTACGCACTTTTGCCGCAATGACACTGCTGTTCACAGCATTCGTCGCGGGGAGTACGGCAAGCCACTTTAGCCAAAATTATCACGGGACGATGATTTACTACCCGTCTATTATATACGTGGAACTTCAAACGCTTATAATTTGTCTCCTCAATCCAGCGCTTCCGCCGTGTGCGCGCATGCAAGACTCGTACTACATCTCTGCGCCGGGTATTTTGACTGATGTCATATCAAGTGAGCACGCTACAAGCCTTGTGTGCATCGCTGTAAGCATCGGCTCTTACGATCGTCATATTATCCAGCTGTCAGTGACTTTTCGGCAACTTTTTGTAAGGCTAGCCCCGCCTGCAACAAGCAGCCCTCCTCTTCATCCACTTCCTCTAGCTAATCTAAACTATAATTGGCCTTCTCTTTTCCTTTCTTGGATTATTTTATACATTTTTGCGATCTTTAGGCTGCATAGTTCAAATTAAAAATTTGGATAATTTGGATAGCAGGCCTTTCGGTGGCCTATATTCGCAGGATATCATTTAAATAAACAACAACGACAAATAATCTGACTGAAGGTAACGCTTTAGAGATCTTAAAGTGGCCCTGAACCACCCCTCTGGCTTGGTCAAATAACATGGCGAACATCTGTTGCGAACATCTCAGCCAAGTTTTGCTGTCGTACGCGGTCCGTGGAGCTCGCAAACGGAACACGAAGTCACCTTTCTCTCAAACGCTCTCGTTTCAAAAGACCCCATGATCCTCGCTCTTTTCTGTGTGCTTTATTTCGTAATAAAGCACACTCCAATACACGGCTGCTATTGGTCGCGGCGGCCGGCTACACCGCGGCCGCCACGAGGTGCCGACACGAGTCCAGTGGCTAAGCGCACTGCGGCTCGCTGAGGACAACCGCGTTTGGCTTACGTTCAGCGCTTCGTAGGCACCAAAATCGGTCGGAAGTCCAGAATGAAATTTGAACTGCGCGCCACGGTGACGTTTCCGAGGTGGAGCGTTGCACTCCGCCGTAGCCTTCGCAGTGCAAGGCACTGAAGGAGGGAGGGAAGCACAGCGGAGGCCCTGTTTGATTGCCAATAACTTCGCTTCTGCTGAACGCATTGAAGTACTTTTCGCGGCAAAGTGATTCTGAAATAGCCTATTTTCACTCAGATGCATTTCATAGAATGCGATAAAAACTGGTTCAGGGCCTCTTTAATTTGGCGGCGTTATAGCAAACTTGAGACGCATACTCAAGCAAAAGCGACGCATATTGCGTAAGCCGGTACGCATTTGCGTAATGAAAACACCGGGAGGACAATGATGGCGTTCTTGCGAATAAATTTTAGGCGACAACTGTGTGTGTGTGTGTAAAAACTTTTTATTTACAAAAGTCCTGAGGCTCGACTATTTCAAGTCGAGGCGGGCCGCTCCCACGATGGCACCGTTAGGCCCAGCCCTTCAGCGACATCGTGGGCCCTCTGGACAGCACAACGGTGTCACAGATTCACTTTTTGCTTCTTGTGTATTTGCGCAGTTGCATTTGTAATTAGCTTAATGTAATGGATTTTGGGTGCCATGCATACACACGTAAACAGCTTCAGTGAAAACATTCTGATAAGAAAACATTCATAGGAGCTGCTCGTGTGAGTCGTTAAATGGCATACGGATAGTACTGGTTGCGTAGTAGTATAATATAGTGGCATTAGGAATAACTTTGAATCCTCGCCGTGTACGCAATGTGCACAGTGTTTGCAGTTTTAGATACTGCAGAGCCGTAATCAGAACTGGTTTTGGCACGTAAAACCCCAGAAAGAAGAAATAAGTTTGCAGATTTACAGTTCCTGAGACTTTGCATCGAGTGCATAGACGAAGTAGACAGAACTGTGTGTTATGTTGATGTTTAGATTGCGTTTTATTCGGAGGCACCTTAATTTTTTTTTATTTCATTAGAAGTCGGCATTTCGCGGCCAAGTCGCGAACATTTTTTAGTATTAATCTCCAATCTATGAAGTTTAGCTCGTTATTCCCTAATAAACGATTCTCACTTCGTGAATGATTGTCTTTAAAGAAGGCATAAAGAAAGGAATAGAGAAAGAGATAAATAAAGAGAGAGAGAGAGCAAGCGAGAGAGGAAAGGCAGGGAGGTTAACCAGAAATTAGTTTACGGTTTGCTACCCTACACTGGGGTGGGGGATAAAGGGGTTAGAGAGAGTGCAAAGAAAGAGAGAGAGAGCGAAAACGAAACACACAAAAAAGACAAAGGCATAGGTAACAGAAGAGGCGTTCCAATCACAGAGGTTCACACAGGCCAGTGGACTTCAGGGAGAGAAATAAAAAGAACAAATAAAGCACTATATAACGAAGAATATATATTTTTTATACTCTGCAATTTCTACTCTGAAATTTTCTACTTTAGAAGCTCGTTCTAGCTGTTTAAGAATGCCTTGATTAAATTTGTCTGCACCACAAATACTTTAAAATCACCGTGCTGCATTTTACTCGAAACTAAACATTGAAGCTACATCAATCTTTGTAAATGTAGAAGACAACTCTCCTCCTCCTTAGTAAAACGAAGCTTTTGTTAACACAACGAGAATGACGTGGCAGGGTTGCGTTAGCAGACAACACTCGTGCAACCTAATAACGGGGACCAGCTTTTCCAATTATTGCACGTTTGTATTACGTGTGTGGCCACCTAATGGACTTTTCGCGTCCAGCTAACCGAATTTCCGCCACACGTGTGCAAACATGAAAGTGGAGACGGGATCAAAAACTAGACATTTTTGCATCGTCGGAGCTCGGGCATCGAGTAAGTCTAATGCATATTTGAAGCATCAGGAGTAAGTATCAAGTGTCGTTGTGTGTGTGTGTGTGTGTGTGTGTGTGTGCGTATGTGTGTCTTCCTGGAAACTTGCATCATACAAGCCCTGTAACCTGACAGTTTTCGGTTGTCAGCATGTTCCTCTGATTCACGCTTTCAAATCTTAAACTTTTTTGAAAACTTTGTGTTGTTGCCGTTCGGCATCAGAAATTTTGCTACACGTAATTCTGGCGCGCTGTCTCCCGCAGAAAGTTCTGTTTAATGCTAATGGAACCAGGAGAGCGTCGCGACATGTCTGTCAAGTTGCTTTTATTTTCTGGGGCAGCGGGTTCTTTTGAGTCCGTCTCTTGGGCACTGAACGGTTTTTCGAAAAACTAAATGGAAACATTAACTTCAGTTTGGGATTGATAGCAGGGAACTCCAGTTAGCGTCGTCAGCCTCGCATAATTTTCTTTCTGTTTAACTATTTTTGTTAGAGTTAAGTACAGATATTGATGCAAGGGAATGGAGCTTGCAGTGGCGTCAAAGTATCATGGACTACTTTAATGCGTGCGCTGTGAAAACTGCAGAAACTGGTGTGCGCGTGTGTGTATGTGTGCGTGTGTGTGTGTGTGTGCGCGCGTTTGTGTGTTTGTGCGTGTATGTGTATCTTTACGTGCTTGTGTGTGCGTGTGTTTGTGTCTGGGTTTCTGCGTGTGAGTGTGTGTATGTTTATGTGTGTGTGTGTGTGCGCGCGCGCGTGTGTGCCTGTGTAAGCTGTCGTAAAGGGCAGGGACGAGGACTGTGTGTACCCTCCCGTTCCTGGTGTTGAGGCTGTCCCATTTCCAAGGCACGCCGCTGTCGATGCAGATAGTCTTCATTGAAGTTCGAAAGTGACAGCTACGCATATGCCCCTGTTTTTTTTCACGGTCGATGGCGGGAGAAGTGGGCGCTCAATATAGTCTCCATTCGTTCATTTACAAAAAAAAAGAAAGAAAAAGAAAAAGGAGGAAAGAAAACTCAACGGAGAAACAGGCCGGATGCTCCGGCTTCAACAAGTCGCGAACCCGAATGACCATTGCAATGAAATTTTGGACCGCACCAGCGTAGCCAGATAGCATCTGGCTACACTGGTGCTTTGAGGATAACGCCGTTATCCTCAAAACACCTTCCTTGAAGACTTTCTGCAAGCAACCCTTTCGGAGGTCTGTGAATCGGAAGTCTGCGATATGCTGTAAGCCATCGGCCGTTTCAGTCACAAATTAAATCGCTCATAAACACAGCTGGTGAGAGACGGGTGGCCGTCGCTCTGCCCCGAAAAAAAAATTCCAGAACAAACAAACAAACGAAAAACGCGATCCAAGATACATGGCTTTCCTGCGATTTCTACAAGAATGATGCGGAATGATAAATACCGCGAAACTATACTGCAGAAAACTAATACCATTGTTCGACCGGGCACGAACAAGTTCGTATACTGACTCGCGGTAGCCACCGACGTCGTATGGAAAGCGTTCGTTCTGACGTAGTACTCGTATACGCATGCGTCGTTCGCGGCAAGCTGTTCATTATTTCGTTCCCGCATCATTTTCTATGAGCTTCCCTAATTAGCAGACGCCGGCTGCAAGTTCCGCAATGCCGCGAGGTTTTATTGAGTAAAAGCGCGGTCGAATGGTGCGTTGGATCACATTGGAGGGGTTCTGGAAGTGCTCATCATTGGTCTGGTCCTTGTTGCTTGAAAAGTTCACCCGCGCCTTTACTCCTGCGTCGGCACAGCGGTCCTCCAACTATAACCCGGCGAGATGCGGTTTAAATTAAAGCCGCTCGGCAACGCGTGTCAAATTTATGCGGGTACGGTCTATAGCCCCCTGCTACAGCTGCCTCTCCGGTCCTGATATGGGGGTATCTTGCACGGCGCCCATAACCTCGTTATTCAAGGACGCGTAGCGTCGTGACGCACAACTACCAAGCGTCAAAGGCTCTGCGTCGGTTAATATACTGCGTGTGGGTCCTGCTCCACTAAACTTATTAATACTGCCGCGGTGAATAATACAGTCGCCGCCCACTTATACTGTTATTATTTTTTTTTAATGTTTCGGTAACCTCACTCGACGCCTGCCATCCGGGAGAAGTGCAAGGCAAATCGTGAAGCCACAAGAACGCGCTCATTACTTATGTTGAAATGAACTCGCGATTCAAATGTGGCTAACACACCGGTCCATTGTTACCGTGGTCTTGTACGAAGGGTGTAAGTGCACCTGCGATCTTGGAAGTTTATTCAGACAGCGGTAAACACGTTCGTGCGTCATTATCTCAGTTGCAATCAATGCGCAGCGCACACAAGAGTGATGGAATTGGGGTCATACCATGTGTACCTGTATGTATAGAAAAGTGGTTAGCGCACACTAAACACTCACCGAACAGGTGTAATTCTTTTCTCCTTACATTTTAACGGCATGTTAATCCGATCAGCATTCAAACACTGTAGGGACACATCGTATTGCTGAAGGCACCTTTATGTACAATATGTAATGATCTTTCTGAGATTTCTATTACTTCGGGTTCGTTACCAATTGTACATATGAGGGAGGGGTCCGTTCTTCTAGCTGGGTAGCTTATAAGGCCCTCTTAGGTGACATGTACTAACTGCAAGGTAGGCTTTGCAACCAGCCTTATATATAGTGATTGAGGCCATAGCGAGGCCGACCTGCAGCTGCCGTATTTTGTATTGGGCAACATGGAGTACCTTCGGATGCCCCAAAGGAAGCTTCACTAAACTCGGCATCGCAACTGCAGCCAGTTTGGTCCCGCGCGCCATTGTGAAATCGGGGTCGAGCAAGGCTCACCGAATGAACTGTACGGCGTGATTGCTTAAGTTTCTTTTTCAGGCGTAAAACTCTAATTTTCGTTGTCAGTTAGAAGAGTGCGCGTTCTCACTTTTATGAGTAAATTATTGTCAAGTGAGGTCACGTGACAAACATCTAGAAGCGCTGGCTTGCACGATCTAAGCTGGTAAGGGTGTTATGCGAGTTTTGTAGGTGTGATTTCATGGTCTAACGGGTAGATCATCGGACTGCTGTGCTGAGGAAACCTGGTTCGAAATCAATATTCGGACACGTTTATTTAACATAGTGATGCGATAGCGGTTAGATAGCTCACCGAAGGGGAGTTAGTGGGCTTAAGAATGTTGATCAGAATGCTAAAAATTCGAAACAACGGGGCCCGTGCTGGATTTATTTAAGATCCGGTAGAGAACACGGCGAAAATATCACGGAATGGTTTCCTTGTGGTTGCATCGTAAGTGCCTTTAGGTCATAACATTGCGACCATGGTGGTGCAAACGCAAAGTGCACTTTCTGCCGAGTGGACTTCAGAGGGAAGGGCTGAGTTTAAACGAAGCGATTCCTCGCACGGCGACGCCAGATTCGTTTCTTGCTAGCGTCATCACGGCAAAGCATACATCGCTTCGAGATCTCGACAGTCCTCTAGCGCGGGGTGTCACCCAGCCGAAATGGTGCCTCGCTTAGGACACACCAGAATGCGCGTGCCCCCGATGACTCCACGTGCGCCGGGAACTCGGCGCAGTCTCGTCCTGTTCAGCGCGCGATGCTATATCAGCGGCGGACCCTTCCTCTCCCTAATTGAGCCCATGGGAACCGGGACACGACTGGTGGAAAAGGAGAGAGGAAGACGGCGGCGGCGGCGGGCTCTGCGCGGATCATCAATTCACGCGAGAGGGGGTGGAGGGGGGTTTTTGGCTGCGCCTGCTGCTCGTGCGAAGCGCCTGATAGCCCCCCCCCCCCCCCCCCCCTTCCCACCCTTTGCTGGAGAAGCGGCGGGCAGTGTTGTGCGCCGGCATGAATATGCTTGGCCGCGGTCCCCGCCCGACCGTTTCCAGGGGCACTGTCTTCGAGCTATGCCGACCTCCGCTACACCTTCAAACTTTTTTACTTTTTCTGTTGTTTTCCTCTCAGACCTCCGGTCAGAATCTCGTGCCCGCTTAAGCTCCCGTCCCATGGGATGCCGCGAGTGCGTTCAGCCCGAAAATTTGCCCTCCTCAGCAGGGGAACCTCGCTGCTTCGTCCGTGACCTGTTATATCATTGCTCCGTAAGGCGTACGGAGTTTAATACTCAGCGTCTACTTTTTTGTTTGCTGTCGACGACAGCCCATCCTAAGAAGCGTGCGGTTCTTAATCAGGCCTGGAGGCTTACAAAAAAAAAACGAAAAAAAAAATACCAGTGTCAGTATGAATGCCGAGCAAGCAGGGCAGACTGAGTCGCAGCTAGCAAACCTCATGGCAAGAGGACGTAATAGGGACAGTAAATCCTATATTCTGTCGGACCCTTTCCTATTCTATGCTGGTGGAACCAGTTGTCAAAGGCCGACTCGCCAACAAAGCATTATCGGTTGGCTGAAAGGAAATATTGCAGTACATTCCGCTGTACCGCGACGGAAGGTGTAAGGAGCGCCACATCCCGTATTCTCCGAAAAGACTTACTCTTTCGTTTTTATCCTCGCCTACGTTCGTGCCAGATCCCACCCCCACGAACCAGACAAGTTTGCTTTTACAAAGCAGCCCCTTGTACCAGTGCAAACCACTTTCTGAACACCATGCCTTGGAACCACTCACTGCTGACTGGAGGTTGTGCTTTGTTGTAAACCACAAAAGCCTGACAGGTGTTTTGGCGTCCGCATACCCATGGCTTTACGTTTCGACATCCACATTTGAACGGCTCGAAAGTTGGTCCAAAGCTGTTGAAAGTCTCATAGCTTCCGTGTTTTCTACAAGCGCCTGAGCCTACCTAACCAAGAGGTTCGCTTCCGTTTTGAAATTGCATTTGGCGATTGTGTCTTATCTCCATGTTACGGTGGCTGAAGTGTTGCGAGTTAGTATTTTGCCGAGCACGACGTGGCGAAGAAAAGTGTTTGAGGATGTACGGTTATTGGGGAAAACATGATGGATCCATTCCAGGAAATAGGGATTGGAAAAAGAAAGAAAAAATAAGTGAGAATTGGCGGGGCTGTACTTTGCGATATCTTGAGACATGGGGCGCATACGTTTACGGCTGCTAAGAAAGCGAAAGAGAGAATTCGTAAGTGAAAAGCAAGGACGTTAACCGGACTAAGTTTGGTTGACTACCCTGCACTGGGGCGGCGACATGAGAAGGGGCTTGCAAAATGAGAAGAATGAGAGTTTATGGAATACACGCATACACACTTGGTGAAGCGTTCGTTGTTCTATTCGTCAAAAGCGGCTGATGCATCTCAAGAAACTTAGCAGTGCGTTTTTGGCTTCCGAAATCGCGGAGTGGTGCCAAAGTTTTCGCTCGGCCTTTCGCATGTCGATAGTATGATGCTTTCATCCGATGGGATTTTGCGACACGTACGTATTTGAATGGGCTTGACGCTGCGTCGTGCACGGCAACAAACCAAACAACCGTGGGAGGTCACGCGCTTTTCGATGCCATGTTCGCTTAGAGCGAAGGAGAAGGAAGGCAGGGAGGTAATTTATTTTGAGTCTCGGGCTTGATATACTGCGCGAGGGATTATAAACCAGGCATGAAGAGAGAACTATGTGCAGTTGTACTTCGCAAAGTGTGCTTTAGCTTACCTCTCTTGCAGCCTCCTCCATTATAGGTTCGCGTGATCGTACTGATTCAGCTACAATCGATGTGCTGTTAACTCGGATGGAACACGACGGAGGCGCAACGAGACTGCTTCACATTTCGCGTTGCGGCGGAGTGGTGATGATTTTTGCACTTCATGTGATGCTGCTGACATAAGCACTGTGCGCACTCTCATTGGCGTAGCCAGGTATCTCTTTCGGGGGGGGGGGGGGGGGGGCAATCAGTTAAACAGCCGAGGGGGGGGGGGGGGGGGGGGGCAAGCGGGTGTTGTTGCATGTCATAATGCCAGTTATCTTGGGACACAAAAATTGAGGTGCTTCATATCCGAGTTCGGCTTCAGGCTTTGACTGGTTGGCGTTTACGATGGATGATCGTCAATCTAAGCTTTCCTGACTGCAAAATAATACTAATAAAACAAAAACACATTTGGAGGGCGTAGCATATTTGTGTCTTAATGAGGACGACTATACGTTACTGCTACGTAACATCTTGCAATTTGCTTCTGGAATGACTTTCCCTTGTTTTTATTACAAACTTTCAGCTAAAAGACAAACAAACTACTAATTAGCCGCGTTTACATGAATGCGACAGAATGCGACAGTATCGCATCACATTTCCTAGCGCATCACGAGTAATGCGATGCGCCAGCGTTTACATGTACCGCATCACCCTGGTGCGCTGGTGGCGGCACACGCACATCGAACGCAAAGCAGCGCTTGCAGACGCTTCTGGCGTCACGCCACGACGCAGCTCGGCGAGCGCCCAGCAGATCCACAGCAAATTGCATTTCCTATAATTCCTAATGCGATGGGATCGCGTTTACATGCACTGCGAAAGTCGACTTACGCGTCTCAATCCACCCCTGCCGGGCGCATTAATGTGACGCGTTTTCCTAGTGCATTAGCCCCGTTTACATGGATGCGATGCGCTAGCAAGTTGATGTGATGCGATGCGATGCGCCAGTTGTCGCATTCATGTAAATGCGGCTATTGTCTTCAAATGCCATCGGTACCTTGATTTGGTAACGAGAGATTGCTTCTATGACGACATTTGCGAGGAGTCTTGCTATCTTGCAAGAAGGTCTTGCAAGAAGGCGGATTTCTTGCTATGCTTGTGTGCACTTCACTTTTCTAACATTGATGTGACCGCGAACAGCTAAGAAGGTGCCTTGCACAGAAAATTTTATATCCGTTCGCTTCCGGAGGCGAATGAGTAAAAAAACGTGTGGCGTGAAACGCTGTTTGAGCGCGCGCGCGCGCGCGCACACACACACACACACACACACACACACACACACACACACACACACACACGCACACGCACACGCACACGCACACGCACACACACACACACACACGCACGCACGCACGCACACACACACGCACGCACGCACGCATATATATATATATAAATATATATATATATATATATATATATATATATATATAAAATAAAAAGTAAGACAGCTTGATTTCTAATTGCGAAACGAAAACTGGAGACGGCGTGCAAGAGCCGAAATGAGTTTGGCGCAATGTCATTTCCAGTTGGGGCCGCAACACTATTTCTGCACGGGAAAACGGGTTAGCGACGTCTAATGGAAAACGAGTGTGGTTATGGCGTGAGGGAAATGTTTTCTAGCCGGTAAGAAGCACTATAAAGCGCAAATCGGGAGATATCCCCGCTGGTTACTTTCGCACCTCACGCATTTCAGAGTTGGCAACGGCCGATTAATTGAGCGTAAGCAGGAACGCATTTTTATCCCCCGAGGCAATATATTAACGTGTCACGATGACTCACCACCATGCGTCATTCATTTATAGGATAGAAAAATAAGATGAAGAGAGCGCATTGCGCGTAGGGGCAGGAATATTGCCTGCGCTATTAGGAAAGACGGTTAGGCGGGGTAAGGGAACTGGGGTGGGGCAAGTAATGATGGCAAGCAGCGGGAAAGCCCTAACCTATCTGTCGTTTTCCACCTGAAAGCATCAAATGGTGCTATTATGCACGCGTTGCATGCTCGGGCATCCCGTGGATTCCATAACCGATTTCTGCATTAAGCAGGCCTGAGTGCCTTTGGCGAAATGCAAGAGAGAGAGGAAGCGGAAACTCTATAAAAGGTAATGTGAGCCATAACGCCGAGTAAAAATGAGGGCATATCAGATAAGGAAGTGCCTCCTATCTCGTAGGTGGACCGTCGAGTCTGGTTAACATACGCAAATGGTGAGGAGGGAAAGCTACCACGAAAAAGAAAGAGAGAGAGAAAAAAAAAAGGCCTGGGAGCGTTTTGCATCACACTTACCGACACCTCACAGCCATATAGAAACAGCGTCAATGTCCGAGATGGTATTCAGGCAAGTAACACTTATGACGAGGTGGTTATAACGCTAATACAAACACCCATGCCAATGTCCCTTGTAAATTGACTTGAACAAAGAAGAAGCAGAAAAATAAGAATGGGTCGGTAGGTGAAACATTTACTACCTAGGCTGGTGGACTATACCATAGAAGGCTGGAAGCTATTAGAGATTGAAGGCAAGCAAACCACAAGAGCTATAAACTTATCGTAAAATTTGAAGCATAAATTCCGCCATAATCTGACTTCTGAATGCTCACCTTGTAAGTGATCCTAGGAAATGAGTCGCGCTGTGAAAGACGCAACAATAACTCATCAGGAAGAGCGTGATGTCAGCGAGACTACATAAAAACATCATCTTGCTCGCAGCTGCATCTGAGACTTTTATGCTGGTATGTATAACAACATTCTGTAGCAATTTTACATGCCGTAAATGCAGAATTGTTGTGTTTCAAGGTGCACAGAACGAATAATTCATGTACGCGAAAGGGGCATCTTGCAGGTCCACGTAATGTACATCTGAAAGGAGCAGTAAAACATAAAAAAAGAGAAGAAAAGAAGAACACGAAAATAAACTGCAAAAAAGAACAGAAAGCAATAAAACAAATTCGAGCAACGGTCTTTTTTTTCGGAAAGCCGCACTAACGGGACGGCCGAATTGCATTGCGAAACAGGAAAACACGACTGGAGAGTCCGCTGTTTGTCTTTTTTTTTTTTTTATTTCGATACCCCTTTTAACTTTCGCGGTCTTCCCCTCCTGCGCTAGCTGCGCGGAGGCAATCTAATATCTCTTCTGCGGGAGAAGCTTTTTATTCTTTACTTCGTTTTCTCTAAGCCTCCCTCGGTTGGCAGAAAACGCGCTGCGTTATAAAATATGCGCGACATTCGCGGCTGCGGGCCCCGGTGTCAAGCGGGGTGCCCTGTGCGAGGTCGTCTACACCGCACGCAAAGCAACGAAGGGCAGCGAGATCCGTGCGTGCTTTTGGCCCAGTACGGTGCAGTTCCCGTCGAAAAGGGAGCGCGTTTTTTTGTTTTGTTTATTACGGTTTCGAGTGGTACGGAACGAGGATACGCTGCCTGCCGGCTGTCGCCGTCCGCCACTGTGGCTTCATGGCCGACTTTCTGCTGCTGAGCACGAGGGCGCAGGTTCGGTTCCTGACACGCCGACCACATCCACATTCCAATGGTAGTGGAATGCAAAAATGCTTAGATTTCGGTGCACGATAAGTAATCCCAGGAGATCAAAATTGATCCGGAGTCCTCTGTCTCTCGTAGCACAGTAACCCTTTGGGACGTCACATTCTATGAATGAATCTATGTCAGTCTCCACGTGTCGTCGACGTTAATACTTGTGGCTTTTTTCTCGGTTGCCGAGTTAAATATTGGTACTAAGTTTATAAGCCCTAACCCCGTGAGACAGTGCTTACGTTGGCTGGAAACGAATAATTGGATAAAACAGTTCTCGGTAATTTTGCAGACGCCGTAATGTTGGGTAGACCAACTTTACTTCAAAAGAAAAAGAAAGGAAGAGAGAAATGATCGCTCGCGGTACAAAGAGGACGCTGATTTTAATTTACAATTTTTACAGACGGCGTTACGTTACTCGTAACTTTACTTGGTAGTTAATACCGAGATGAACTAACCAATCAATTAATCAATCGATCCATCGCAAACCCAGCTACGTTAGGCAGCGTGCTTGTGCACGCGAAACATAGTTCACCCCTTCGGGCTCTCACTTTCGGCAGTAGTGCACCGAACTCTTGGTGCGCTGTCTGCGCCAGAGCAGCGGCTGAGGGTGCGCTAGTGGAGCTGATGCGACTCCGTGAGCGCGCCCCGGCAGTGGCAGCGGTCGCCGGCGCCGCAAGTGAGGACAGTCCCCCCCTTTTTGTCATAAAACGCGGCTTTCGCAGCTTCTGCAGGGGGACCGAGGCTCCCCGCTGAAAAGGGAGCAGCGGCGATGAAAATCAAGTGCGCGGCCGCGCTCGAGAAAGGAAGGTGAAAGGAGGGATGAATGAAGGAGTTGGATCATTGAGAAATTGCTGCGAGTCTTTCGTGTTTTACACTTTTTAAGCCCCCGTCTCGTTCATCTGTTCATTCTTTTCCCTCTCTTTTCCTCTCGCTCGATTCAACCGCTCTTCATTCGTGTTTGCTTGCTTTTTCTTTTTATTTTTCAATTTCCTTTTCTGTCTGTTTTTCCTTTCTTTTTCTTGTTTTTTTTTGTTCTTTCGTACTATCCGCTGGGCTGCCTTGAACCATATTATCTTTTTCATTCAGTCCTCGTACGGCATCCACCGGCCCTGTCTTCGCGTTGTTCCATTGTTCGGTCTCCCTTTTTCCGTAGGCTAAAATTAGAAACCACCATCCCCTCTCTTCCTCTCCACCCTCTCAGAATCCGTCTTCGCACGAAGCTCTACCGAGGGCAGAGCGCGATGATGAAGGAGCGACGACGAGGCGTCGCGAAGCTGCGCCGTCTTTCTGTTTCTCGCGCTGCTTTACTTCCGTGTACAGTCGACGCGTCAACAACCAGTGGCGGTTTTGAAGTCATCGCCAACGTCGCCCGAGTAATTCGGTTCGAGAGGCGATGACACATGAAGATTAATCTCGAATTGATGATTCCCGCATCACCCCCCCCCCCCCCCCCCTTCTGCCTCCAGATTTCTTCGGCGATTATCGGCCGGTACATTCTCGGGAGACGGCCTTGCAAGCAGGCTAGCTGGATGCGTGAGATCAGAAAAATGGCAGAAGCAGGTGCAGTGGTTATGTAGCTTTCAGTTTTTATCTACGTGTCATGAAATCGCGAGATGTAAGGATTGAATGCATTCTCAACGAGAAGCATTGGTTCCCGTCAGACAGATCAGAACGCAGGCAGCGTAGTAACCGATCATTGAAGAACGGTTGCGGAAAAAGAACTGCGTAGTCACAGAATGTACAATTTTGCAATGCATGCTTTTGGAGAGGCGTTGGGTTTCTTCCAAAATTAGCACTGCGGAAGAAAGAAAAAAGAAATACTGTTCTCGCATCTGCAGTATAATACGTTGGAACGAGGATACCACTTAGAACAACACATATAACGTTCTTGCTAAGATCTATAAAAGAAAAATATAAAGCAACTGTGAAGTCTGATAAATTAGCATTAGCGTTGATTACGTTATCTCCCTTTTTTCTTCCCTCTTTTGGAGGTGGCGTGTTGATTTGAGGGACGCCACCGTCTATTACACTGAAATAATTTTAGTAGAATGCTGTTTCTTGCAATGCGAATTTAAATCTCAATACATGTTTTTTTTTCTTTGCATTTAGCATCAATCGGAACCCTGACAGTGCTGCTGGAAGTTGAACCCGCGAACTCTTAGAAATGAGTATAACTTCATAGCCGCTGAGTAACCACGCGTGGTTAGGCGAAGATTACAGAAATGAATTCAAACATAGTGGCAATGATGTCTCACGATTGCGACAGAGCCGGTGTGTGTATGTTCTGTGCACTGCGTGTGCAAGAAAATTCCACGTGCAATGTTGTTGTCATTGAATCGTTATTTTGAAACTTACAATAATATTTAAAAAAAGGCAGAGCACTCCCACTAAGTGGTTTCATCAATGACATGGAAGGGCTATACTGACGTTCTGCGCCGGCACATTGTCTAACATCTTACTGCATTCTTTATTTCGCCCGCGCTGATCCTTTTACCTACGCGTTGTCCATTGAATTGCGTCATCCTAAAACTCGGCAGCCGTAACGCGGTCACGCTTGAGAGTTTCAACACCACCGCAACTCTGGTACTGACAACGTCTTTGGTTTTCCGCAGAGTCGCGCTTCAGTACGCACCAAAATTTCTTTGCCTTGGTTGTTCTTGCTTTCCCGCGTTTCAGCCATGAACGCTTCCGAATGTATACTTTAATGCCCTAGAATGCAAGTAAGAACATGCTAATCGATAACGACAATGACAGTATTTAAAAATAGGGGAAAGAAAACGGCGCACTAAAACGACTCAAGCACTGCCTGTCATCGTGCCACTGTGCGACGTGCCACCATTACCAAACCAAAAAAAGAAGAAGAAAAAATAGAAAGAAAATTGAAGGCCAGGGGTGAAGTTCATCGGGGCCACGTAAGTGTCACCAGCTTCCAACCCCGTTCAGTCCGTCTCGACACGCGATCGCAGAGTCGGTCTCGGGAAGCTTGCGCGAATAGGCACGCGTCTGTTGGCAAACTGAAAAGAAGGCAAACAAAAAAGTACACGCGTCCTTGCTCGCGAAGTGTGCTTTTCGGGCGAGAACGCTCCCGGGCGCACAGCATATGCAAACCATTTCTCAGTGCCAAGAGGCAGGTCTTGACGTCTCCCTCACATTATCCGAGCGCTTGCTTGAAAGACGACTTTATCCCTTTTCCTTATTTCTCCTTTTTTCACCACTCCATCTGGAAACGCCGCAATAACAGCGAGGGAAAAAAGAAGAACCTCACGTTTGTTTTCGTTATTTTCTCTGTTGCGAGGAAGCTGGGCGCGAGGCCGTCTGATTTCTCCGCGTCGCGGAAGCACTGGCAAAGTCGGCACGGTGGCAGTAGTAGCAGCAGCAGCAGCGAGCCGTCATCAATCCCAGAATGTCACGCATTTTGCTTTACTCGCTGCCGTTTTAGCTGACTACACCGCGGCCCCTGTAGCTTTCGTTTCCGGCCGCTCGCCGCGCCATTTTTGTTCGCGTTTCTTCGTTTCTTTGAAGCAGTCCGGACTGAGAAAGCTGGTGGAGAACATAAATCCTGGAATTCGCTTCCAAGCGACCATTCCTTTTCCAAACGTTAACCCTTCCGTCCCCTGGCAGCTTCCCCGTTGCAACATACCCCTCGTTCCCTCGTTTTAAGTTGGTTTCGCATTCCTCCCCCTTTTTTTATTTCCTTTTAACGCCGCCAGGATCGGGTCTTGCTTGCTGAATCGCCGGCGAAACTGCACCAAGCGTGGCTCCTCAATAAATACGCCGAAATAATATTAAAAAAAGAAACGAGAGAAAACGAAAGAAAGGGACTGAAGAGGCAGACAGTGCAATTGAACGGTTCATGCAAGAAACCAACCTCCCCCCCCCCTCCCCCTCTTCACCCACCCCCCAGAATCGCAGGCAAGGAACTACTCTCGCGTCCGTTTGCACTGAATGCCTACTTTCAGAATTATTTTTCTCTCAACCTTCTTTTTGTGCATTCAGCTGTTGTTTGTTTCTCAAGTCGCTCCCTCCTCCTCTAATCCCCCTTTGCATCTCATCTTTCTATTATTTTTATTTCCTCCCTTTTCGTTCGTGTTGCGGTGTCTCCCAGGGACGGGCTGGACGAGATCGCGAAGGGCGCGCCGATGCCGAGGCATATAGGTGTACCGAGAGAAGGCGGAAGAAAGGGTGTTTCACCTCCCTTCGCGATGCCGTGAATGGCAAAGGCGAACGAGAGGATTGCGCGAGCGAGCGAGCGGGTCGCGAAATAGATTGGTCACAAAATGGCCGAAGCGCCGGACTCGCGGGGCTGGCATTTATCTCTGGCGGAAGAGCGATATGATGGATTGGCCCGGGACCGGACGACGGGCCACGCGCGCCCCGCATCGGGATCACGCGCTCACCGCCTCCTCCTGGCCGGCTCGCTCGCCTGCGCCACTCGGAGTCGTCCAAGCACGAGGAAACGGGTGAACCGAATGCGCGAAGATGAAGAAGATGAGAGAGCGAAATACTGGACGTGGACGCAGATGGGGACGCCGGAGGAATGAGGAGAAGAGAACGCGTAAGGCGAGACACGGGGAGGGGGCGAGGGGGATGGATGGTGGCAAAGTAAAGACAGGTGAAGATGCTTGGTAGACTAAGTACTGCAGGCAATAGAAAAAAAAAGTCCTACATAGGAGAAAAAATTAAAAAGGTTTGAGACGAAAGCATAAGGGGGTCACGGTAGGAAAGACCGAGTGAGAGGACGTTGAAAGAGAGGAGAGTCTTCGGGCCAGAAGAGTGGGCTGACGGCAAAGCGAAGATTGGTGGAGGCTGCAGAGGGCAGAAAAAAAGGGGGAAAAAAGAGAAAAAAAAAGAAGGAGGGATAGGAAAATGGGAAGCATGAGAACATGACTGTCGATGATGAATAGTAAGAAACAGAAGCTGCAGAGACGAGTATGGAGAGTCGAAGCAAAGGTGTGAAAGTTCGATAGCGCTTGGAGTTGCGATGGCGCGACGCCCCGCGTTTGCAGGGGCCTAAAATCCAAGATTGAAGGTGCATAGCCTACGCACGCTGCGCTTGCGTTTCTCTTTCATAATTTTGGTTCTATATAATCGAAGTAAAGACATCTTTGGGATGCCTTGTGACCCTGTGGTGATAAGTGTTTTTTTTTTCTTTTTCTAGTTTTCCATTTCTGTAGCGTCATCGGGAGTTTAAGCACCACCTCCACTCTTTATGCATCGGTACTGTTTTTATTGTGGTGTAGAGAATGCACGCATGCATTTCAGTTTCGAGAGATATAAAGCGAGAAAGGGAAGGGAGTAAAGGCAGGGAGGTTAAGTGGACTTTCTACAGTTTTCTACCCTACTCGTGGAGAGGGGACGAGAGAGTGAAAGAAAGAGAGAGACAACACATGAGTCTAGCTCTTTCACATGCACTAAGCAAGGTGCCGCGTATCTTCACTCAGGCACCCATGTCGATCGCCTTCATGTACTTCATGTAGTTCTACCTGCCAAAAAAGTGGACCTGTCAGTTCAAGGCAGCCGTTACAATACACAGTAATCGTGTAAATAAAATTGCATAACTGAGTTCACATTGGGGCTTTATTACTAGATGTTGCTTGTCTTGATATCCCAGGAATGCTGTCGCTAGCATATCTCAGATAATGTGCTGGTTTACTTGCTCGCATTGGATTCATGACATAGTAAACTTTATGTATACTTTGGAAATTAGTATCCTTGTGGGCTCGACGACGCCTCCTTTGAGGTATAAGCGGTAGCGTCTTTGTCGTCATGTTGCACTTTTAGTGGGCGAAGGAAACATGAAAGAAACGAAGCTTACTTGCTGACATTTACCCGAAAGACCATCCATCATATCTTAAAGACGAACGTAGAGAAGCGAACAATACCTCTCGTAAGCAGAAGGAGAACCGCAGTCTGAGTCATAATGGCGTCGCCTAACCATCGCGCCGTGGGCGTTATTCGAAGAACGCCCTTCGCGTGTTCACCTGTCCGTGGAAAAAAACGAGGGAAGATTGCTGATTTTCTGTTGTTTTCTCTTCTTTCTTCTCTTTGCAGGTGAGCATATGCCAGCGGAGGCGCGGGTTCGTGACCACATGCGCACGATGCTGGGTTGGGGTGCGTCGTCCTCTGCCTGGGACTGCCAGGTGCGGCCTCCACGCGTGCTTTCCCATTCTCCCCGGAACTATACACGGCGACCCCGCATTTCTAGGGGCCAACCCCACGACTACCGCGGAGATTTGCGGTTTCTGTCCGATTGCTTGCGCAAGCCGCGCGCGAGGCGTGATGAAGGCGAGAGCGAGAGGCAGCTGTGTAACGGGCCAACAACGCGCGGATTGAGATGCACAAGAGCGCAGACTCTAGCAATGTATTCTTTTCATAATCGTAAAGCTAGCGTCCCCGCGTACCAAGTTAACGGCAGCGTAATTATTTTTGCAAACATCGTGTTAGAGCTGGCATCGCTTGTCTTATGACGAGGAAAATGAAGGCGCGGCTCTCGTGATGAAATACGCGTAACAGACGAGCCCCCTCCGTGTGCAGCTAGCACTTCGTTTTCATTTGAACCGCAACCAGTGCCGCCATTAGCTGGAGAAATATGAAATCTAGAGAAGCGACCTTGGAAGTTAGGAAAAGGGTCTATTGTTTTTTTTTTTTACGCTACATCAATATGTTTTCTACTTATGCACATTTTTGTTGAGGAGCCGGATGCCCTATATATACTGCGTATCTTTCCATAGTTGGTTAGCTTTCTTTTTAAAACTAATTTACAAGATCACGGTGGCGGTGTTTAGTTTGGGACATCATATACTATACTGTAACCATGTATGTTATTCAATCATATTAGTACAACAGTGATTGCTTGAACTAAAATTTTACAGGCACTCGTAGTGACACCGCCGAGCCTCAAGCAGCTACAGTACACTGTGTTTTTGTGCTCACCTTCTGTACTCTCGTTCGCGCATCTTTATGCAAGCAACTCACTCTTTCGGTCTCTGCATGCTGAGAGCGCAGATTGTTCTGCTGCCTCGAAAAGGCAGACAAAATAAATAAAGAAAGAAATCGGAGGCAAATAAATACGACACGCATGGTGCTTGCCGTCCGCTCTGATGTCCGCTCGGCTATTTCTCTCGTCCCAGAAGTTTATCTTCAGTTGTCTAATTCGCGACTTCGATGAATCTAACTTGGCCCTGTAATTCTTGAGGTCAATCTCTGCAAAACACCAAATTAAAAGCAAAAAAAAGAACGATGAAAAAATATACTAGCTTTCTAGCTAGGACGTTCTTTTAGTACTGTGTTAAATGTAGGTGGAAAACTTACAGAATACAAATGAACACATTTGTGGGGAATCGATTTGGGGTAGACATTTTAGAACAGTGCAAAATGTTACTAACGTTGGCCGAAACGGCTGAACCCGACGTATGATGCTGCAAGAGCAAATATGAGGAATAGAGTTTTCCACAGCCAAAGTCAATAAGACAATGCAAAACTTCCTTTTGAAAAGCTATAGATGTTGCCGCCTCGTTTAAGACGATGCGGAAATGCCGGGAAGTAAACTTTTGTGAAAGAGGTCAGCTAAGGCGAAGTTGTTCGTACCCTTATTTTCTCTTGAAAAAAAAAAAAAACGCTGTAATGCAACGCGAACAGATTTCCTGACATGTGCGTAATCTGTAAGACAATATTGCGGCTCATGCGGGAAAAGATTTCTCTTTCCTGTCAGGCTTATCGAGATGAATTCAATACTACCGCCTTAGAAATGAAACAGAAAGCATGCGTAGCGAGCACAGCAAAGCAGGATGATTGCGTTTTCGTGTTAGCGTGCCCGCAGCACTTGTAAATTAGACTGGGGCAGCAGAACAGAAACCACTGTGTATTGGTCAAAGCTCTCCTAAACGTGATTTATTCTAACAATAAGCCTCGACTCAACCTGGTAAACGTTGTTTAGGGCAATTGGAAAGCAGACCGGTTCTTTTTTTTTTTTTCTTTCACAATCCGAGATCTAGCGTTGTTCAGCGAGTGCCGGTTGTCTTTGTTTACTATTCTCTGACCACTCGAACCAAATTGATGCAGATACGAACGGCTAAAGCTACGCAGGACTTCTCCCTCGTTCGCTGCTCTTTTTTCTTGTGTTTCTCTTTCCCATGCTCTTCGTTTCCGTTGTCTTCGTGCAGAGGTTACGCATATGGCGTCAGTGTTGTTGCAACAGTATGCAGTTATAGCGACTCGGCGCAGACTATGAAGAGACAAAGCGAAACCGGACGTGAGCATAGAGGCTTCGTCTCTCGTCTGTTTCCGCGTCGGTCGCTTGCCAGCAAACTGTAGCTCCCCCCAACCCCCTACTTCACCGCCCCTCCCTTCCTTTCTCGTCTCTCACTGTTCCTTTTTACGGCGCTTATGAGGAGCAAGAAGGGTTTATGCGATTCAGGCCCACCCTCAACTTTGCTGAGGGGATAACCTAATTTCCGGAGCCCCATCTCCCGCCCAACCCTTGGCTCCCTTATCTAACTTATTTTGTTTTTGCCCCCGTTTCCTTCGCTTATTTCGCACTATGGCTTTTTTTTTTTACCTTTGTATAGTGCTCGCCTGCCAGGCTGCGTCGTGATGCCATTTGTTCGTAGCTCTATAGTTTCCTCGGTGTCCCGTTGCACGTCTGCTCGCTGTTTTTGATGAAACATACATCTTTTTGTTCCCCGTTGTTGATGACAAAGTTCTCTTCAATAACAGTCAAACTCGGGCATGAATGTTTCACAACTTTCACTTACAAACAGGGCGTCCCTCTTTTATGTGCTGCTTGCCTCCATGCCTCTGTCTGTGTGGCTGTCTGCACCACTGTAATGCCAGGTCTTGCGCTAAGTCCTCAGTGCTCTCTTTGTTGTGTCTTGCCTATCCCGCCATTTTTTTTTCTTTCGTTTATTTTTGCACAGCTGCAGGTTCTCTTTTGAGACGGAAGGATCGGAATAGAGGCAATAAAGTCAGGTCATTATTTCGGGCCCACACTCGTGGGAGGAAGCAGGAGAACGAACGTCTGCATATATAACTGTTATCGCTTTATTTACCCTGCGGTTTTGTCGAACAGTGAAATAAAACTGTGGACTTGTTACAAGGTTATGCAGGACGGATATGGCTACACATAGCGCTCAATTACTTTCTCATGCCAACGAAACATTCAAAACGAGAAGGTATATATTGCAACGTGCATAAAGCATACGTATATCGTAAACCGTGTATCGCTTTTCTCCATCGGTTAGTGACGCAATCGGGTAAGTAAAAGTAAGACTGCTGTTTTATAAATATGCAATTTCTCCATTATTTAAGGGAATATCTATCTTTGCGTTTTGTTCTAGCTGCTTTATGCACAGTACTAGAGTGTACTAACAGTACATTGGAGCCGGCAGAAAGGTATCTTTTATGCGGCTACATATCAGAGTTCAAAACCAAGAAAAAGAAGAAAGAAGAAAATGCGAGCGCTTTTGAATATCTGTGCACTGGAGTAACTAGGTGAAATGAAAATAATAAAAAGTTAATCTCGTTCTGGATGATGAATTGTCATGCCTGGGATTTCTGATAGGATATACCATTATCTTAGGCTATCTGAGGTTCACGCGTGCATAGGAATATGCTAAGGAAGATTCAGTGTAGACTAGGGCTATCGCTAGTGTTTCCCAATTTTTAGATAGTATTAAACCATTTCCAATTTTAGTTGCCAGACAGGTGTGGCGTATGTCCATCGTACTCTCGCAACCTCAACATTCTCTTTAGAAATTGTCCTTTCAGACGTGACCACAAGGCCCCGACACTGACTTAGTGCGTTTTTTTTTTTTTTTTTTTACTGCGTACTTAAGCGTCATTAATCAACTCACCGAAAGCGCGCGCTCTCTAATCGTGAATATTTCAGGTACAGGACGCTTCGTCATTACTCTCAATTTCAGTGACGTGGACTTCCCTTCGTTAAGAACCTCGCTATCGCTCATTGATTAACAAACGCGATTGCGGGCTGATTATTAAGGGAGCCAACTTTCTTTATGTTTCCTCAGCAAATTGCCCCTGTCGGACGGGTAATTTTTCTTCATGAATTCGTAACACGTCGCGTGTTCATTTACCTAGAAAACTACCATGATTACCGCTCTTGCACAAGCACTCGTCCCACTGTTTAACTATTGAAACGAAGCCATTCTCTTCCCCCCCCCCCCTCTGTAACCTTTTGTCATGTGCTCGTGCGAGAATAAAATAAAGAGCACAGGATGAAAAGTTATTGGGCGAGCGCAGGAGGGGGGCGATCTCTGTCCATATAGCGGTTGCATTCCTGTTCGTCGACTTTCGAAACTCTCGATTAAAAAAAAAAATAAACGAAAAGAACAAAAGCCTCGATACGTCGCGCAGTATTCCGGGGCCCGGGCTATTGTAATTTTCCGCCATCAAGCGATCCGCCGTCGTCTCCCCGACCTTCGACTCGTCGCTGGGAGCCGATGCGCTCGTGTGCGGGGTAAATTACGGCGCTTTCGATCGGAGCAGCGGCGGCGCTTCGGCGACGTTCCGTATATTGAGGGACTTCGGCCGCATATAACAAAGCACCCGTTGTGTACACCGAAGGCGCGGGGGGGAGGAGGCGGAGTGACGACTCATTGTTCCGAAAGGCTCGCGCCGTTATGGAAGCGCGGTCTGTTCCCTGGACCGCCGTAATTGCTGCAACAATTAGGGCAGCACTTTGGCAACGCCGACCGCGCAGCACGAGGCATGTATGCGCGCGCTTGCACGCGCTCGTTGCTCTCGGAAATTGTCGGGCCTAAATAAAGTCGAAGTGATGATGGCTGGGTGGGAAGCCGCGGATCATATTCGAACGTGAATGGAGAAAAGAAAGGCAGGTCAGCCGAGGGATATATGTTCGAGACAGTTCAGGATGCAGAAGATTGTTTATCACGGGCGCGTGTTTATCCTGGATCGTGACGTTACTGATAAGCTTAGCGCCGCACTATTCCGTGTATTCCTGTGTGGATGCTTACGGAAGGTAATCGATGGTGAAAAAGAAATAATGATGAAGAAAACTATTTATGAAATAAATACGTCAAATGTGTGTGTGTGTGTGTGTGTGTGTGTGTGTGCGCGCGCGCAACAAGTGCGTCTGTTAGGCTTTCAAGGTCACCTCACTGAGCTCCGGATAAACAGGGTGCTCACCACCAACACCGTTGGAGCGGCGGGAGCAATTCGACGTTGTGACGTGCCGTTTAGAATACGACTCCGTTGTTCTGACCCAGTAGCAAGTGGACGTAAAAATTAGACGGAGATAAATGGTATGCGCAGTCCTATAGAGTAACCGAAAAGGGTGCGCGTGACCGTATACCTTTACCGCTATCGTAACCTTTAAACGAACAATCGCTGGGGGACATATGATAAACAGATATCGGATTTTCCCCACGCTCCATACGGTATACATTGGCGCTTAGAAAAGCGCTAGAGGGGTGCGTTCACTCCAGTTGTATTTTTATCCTTCTCAGCATTCGGTCAGTATTGCCAGTGTGACCGTTTCTGGTGCATATAAATAAGCAATACGCAAGAAATGAGCGCAGTTATAGGCCATATACGTAAACTTCACCTTTCGCCGACTGGCTCGGCATGTTACCGTTTTCCACCGAATAGCGTGAAGAGCTAATTGGTCGGGATTTAGGACACTGGAACAACTGACAAACACGCCAAGACTTGCGTCCTATACCTGAAAGCTGGGTTGTAAGAGCGCGATAAGGACTTACGTGCACCTCATAGCCAGGTCGCATCCGTCGCTCTCTGCTGCGGAAGTGCAGGAAGGCGAGGCGCACGAACGGGTCAAGAGTGAGAATATCTTAACCCTCGGAATTAAAAGCGACTCGCGCCGGCGACGACGACGACTCCGTGGGTGCCGTATTGACTCAGCGACTAGAATTGTTCAGAGGCCACTCCCACTGGCACGCTGAGTGCGAAGTGGGCACGCCCGTCGCGCCGTTCCCTACGCTTAAGTCCACGGGCAAACATGTTTGCAGGAGAACTCTGTGCAAACTCGAAGGGCCGTGCTTGCCGTATCCGTGAGGGTCCAAAAACGGGCTCCCGATTGCGCCCCGTTCGTCGGCCGGACATGTCGGCGCACCCTTGCTTGCGCACCTGAACTTTGCAATTCAAGCGAGCGGGTGGCAGTCGAACCCTTTGTGCGTGTGCGTTTCCTGGAAACGGGTCCGGCTTGAATTCGGCGCATCAAGTCTTCTAGCGAATTCCAGCTGGCCCATGTAGGGAGATTAATTTGCATAGTGAGGGAGAGCTCGGACGGGATCTCGACGTGTATATGTACTGTTTAGTGCACGGTATTCTACGTGCTTAAAACCTTCAACCGAGTAGCACGTTCTTTTAGGAGAGGGTTTGTTGACTTTGATTGGATTTATGTGGGAGTCGTCGAGAACAAAAATAAAGGTGGGCGTTGCAGGAATGGGCGTTCAGGAAGAGGGTGTGACTCATCCTCTGAAAGATGCGCTTCTTCGAAGGACGGAAAGCGCTGTTCGTGGCACTCACAAAGATATTACGCTGACGAACTGTTCAAATACAATAAAGCCCATTGTTTCGGTATACGTCTGTTCCCTGAGCTACCGTTAACTAACCGCCTTAGCTGAAGCCCATTCATGGAACTGCGAAATGTTGAAGTGAGAGTACGGGTTGGCAAGGGAGCATCGTGGAACTGAGAAGCCTAGATGACTGCTTTAGATGTAACGTATCCCAATTAAAAATGCCGATATTTCCAAACACTTCAACAGCTTTCCTCAAAGGCTGCAAGGTTAACCCTAGATATCCTCTTGGTTTATTCCATTGTTATTTACGAAATGGAGCACCTGCGTGATTAGATTTGAGTGAACACAAGTGGGGCTCTCAAGTCTTTCACTATATTTTGCATTGTATAAATAAATAAATAAATAAATAAATAAATAAATAAATAAATAAATAAATAAATAAATAAATAAATAAATAATAAATAAATAAATAAATAAATAAATAAATAAATAAATAAATAAATAAATAAATAAATAAATAAATAAATAAATAAAAAATTAAAACTAACTCCAGTTGTCATACAAGAATGCGAGTAGCATGCTTTGAGAGGATGTTATTTGTGGCACTATGTTGCACTATCTGTTATGGGCGGCGCTCCTCTAACCACCGTGCCTTATTAGTACGCAGGAGCCAAGCTGTATTTCGAGCGTCACTTGCTTCCGTACCTCCTTGCGGTTTTTATCGTTGTGTTAGATTGTACTATATCTTCGAGATCGGCCCACGAAAACTGTTAGACACGAAAAATGGCGGTTAGTGCCCAAACAAAGCTAAGCGCTTCAAAAAACCAGGTTGACACACTTTGGTCACGGTTAGTTACATCACAGTCTGCTTCTATGCTTTTCTGGTTAACATCTCTTCCTTCTCCAGCTCCCCCCCCCCCCCCCCCCCTTTGTTATATTATGCGTAAGGCAAATATACAAGTAGCGAAAAACTGCTTAACAAATATCTGGAACTTCGTTCAACTCGAGTTGCTCTCTTGCCTAAGTAGAAAGACAGAGGGGGAGCGAGAGTTTCCTTTCCGACCAAAGGAAAAATAAAAGACAAAAAGATCATGGTGAGGCGGGCATCTCTCAAAGGAGGCACGGGTTACTTCATTCAGCATTGCAAAGCAGAAGAACGGGACCCGGTGAAAAGGTAATAAAGATCAGTTTAGAGTACGAGAGATAAGGAGAACAAAGCACTTTCGTAACTACGCACGCACCTATTTGTGGCAAAAGAAAGTTTACATACCTGTATATACCAATACAAGCAGAAGAACAGGCAAGTCAGCTCAGCAATCGTCAGACCGATTGTCCACGCGCCAATCTTGCTACGGGCTGCGACTCCGGGACTTAAGTAACCTCGCGGCAACGGTTACGCAAATAGTTGTTACCATTCTATTTCCAGTGGCAGTATACAGCGCAAACGGCGTACGAATGGCACATTCGAAGTCCGCTTTTTGTCGTTAGTTTGCCAGCCAGAGCTCGCAAGCGCGTCGTCAGCACTTCACAAGAAAGGCATGTCGAAAACTCTCCCTTATCTCCCGAGTTCTGCTTCCCCCCCCCCTTTTTTTTTACGCCAACTACGTGCGCCTACTTCACTCTCGATATATCGGATTACGCCTCGGAGCCGAGACTCCGGCCGCACCTACTTTGCCCGCCGCCTCTAATCCTTTTTCTTGCCGCACAAGGTTACGTCCCGTACGAGCGCCGGATTTTCACTTTCTTTTCTTTACAGATCCGCGCTTGTCATTCTCGCAACGTTGTACTTCTCGCCAGCACAGGGCTGTGGCCCACTTACGGCAACGAAGGCCTTCAGAGGTGCCGCGCTATATGATGCTATAGCGCTCAACTTCTTGACCATTTGATCCTTCTGTCAGTGTACATCTACGGCTGCGCCTCGTGCTTTACGGTCTTACTAGTTTTGCTCTTTCCTCGTGCATGTGTCTCTTTTCCCCTTTTGACTCCGGCGCGCGGTTTATTGGCGGATTTGAGTTTTCATATCTCTCTATTTCAATCAATCGCCCAACTCTCACCTTCGTCGGTTGCTTACCCGCCTTTGCCGGCCCCATTCTATCGCCTGGCAGGCAAAGTAATCAAAGAGTAATCTTATTTGAGAAGAGTCCGGCGCCTTTGTTTTCACCTTCAGCGTGAACCTACCGCTGTACTTGTCTGCGAGATGTGCCCGTCTTTTTTTTTTCTTTTGTACTTCTCCATTATTTATTTTTACAATATCATCCCTGAGGCCGAGAACACGGCCTGCAGAGACGTCACTCCTGTTCAGCTGACACCTGAGATCGTAGCTTGAGCTCGAAACAGCGGGCATCGTGAAGCCTCTGGCTGGCAGACACAGTTGCCAGACGACTGGTAAATAAAGCTGAATGACAGTTCGCTACTTTTGAGGACCGAACCAGGATTACATCACCTGAAAAAATAAGAGAGAAAAAAAAGGGGGGGGGGGGCAAACTTGCCTTTTTGATATATAAAGACCTTGACAAAGCCCCTTCTATCGGCGAGGAAAAAGATGACGTCTCAAAATCTGCATGGACGTTTCGAGATGTGAATTTTTTACTGTAACTCAAGATGTAGGAGAAGTATCCTTATGCCCTCTAATCTATCAGTGCCTTTTGAATCCTTATATAAATTCATCCTAGATCTTTTTTGTCGGGTAATTTATAGTGGCGAGTGTTTGAAACAGAACATAATTCAAATGACGATTAAGCTTCTGACAACAGGGTTTGTTAGGACAAGAAAAAATGTTTTGAATAAATTTGGCTTTTCATACACAATGTGTAGTATAAGAAGATGTTTTGGGATACGTGCTTGCATGTTCACGTTCTCGTTGAAGCTATGAGGTACTTGTGAAAGAAAGAGAGAGAGAGAGAGAGCAAGAAATACAGGGAGACTTTTTTCGAGAAATGTCAAGACGTTGATGTCAGATAAAAGCAGCCTTCAGTGTTAATATCTGGTTATGCACAATTAAAACTAACGGAGTGCGGTGGACTTTCGCAAGAGAGCAATCCCTTGCTTACGTTGTGAATTTCTATGCGTGAGCTGACCCACGCCCGAACACACGTATAGGCGCGTGTACACACGTACACACATACATACAGATGCACGCACACTGAGAGAGACGTTGCGAAAGATAGCATGACATCACGTTAAATGTACACAAAGTCGACTGCTGAACCGATAAAAAGGGCACCTGATATCCACATCTTTTTCGCGCTCGCTCTTTTAACGACTGCCACTTTTTATACGCATCTATTCGGGCACAGCTCGGAAGGGGTGGCTTCTCTTTCCGGCCCGCTGAGCAGCGTGGCTGTTATCCAAACGCAGCGTCATAAAACGGAACGATGCCATTGAAAGAGAACCAAACACAAGCAGCACGGAACTGCATTAAAAAAAAAAAAAAACATAAAGAGAGACGTCATACGGAGCAAAATCAACGAAGACGCACACGAACGGAAGACGGCGAGGAACTCGTAGCCAACGCCGGTGCTCGATGAAAATACGCTGTCGGAGTAAACGCGACCAGTTCGAATATATTGCTGGCTCGCCACTGCCGCCGCCTGCTGTGTATCTGCAGAAGGACGCGTATGCGCATTGCTTCGACTTGCCGAAAATCCGAGAGAGAGAAAGAGAGAAAGAAAGAAAGGAGAAGGGGCGAGAGAAGGGAGGACGTAGAAGATGAAAACAAGTGATCCGGCGGGCATCGCCTATCTTCCAGAGAGAGAGACAGAGCGAGAGGCACGCACACTCAGCTGGGCCTAGCCACCCTCATAGCAACACTTACGCCTTCGCCTCCCGTGCATCGGCTTCACACACCGGCACCCCCCCCCTTTACACGCTCATCGCAGTCAGCAAGAATACGAATATTATGCAGCTGGCTCCCGTGCTCCTCGTGGAATAAGGAAGAAACAAGGGCCAGCGCGAGGTGTTAGAAAAGACGACAAAAATAAAAAAAAATCGTGCCTTCTCTTTCTTTTCGTTTCTCCAGCTGTTGCGGCAAGGGACGGGGAGCGTGTTTTGGAGTGCGCGAGCGCGCGCTTAAAAATCGCGACGTCTTGGTGTGCATGCCGCACTCTCGGCCCACGAGGAGTCGGCGAGCAGCGCCAGAGAGACGTAAATACCCGCGCACGACAAACGGGGTGATAACGCCAAGAGGCGTTATATGCGCTAGGAGCGCGTATACAGAAGCAGAAGAGGATACGTGCGTTCAGTTCGGGAGAAGAAAAAACGAAAGAGAAAGATAGCGAACAGAAGGAAGGGAGCAAAATCGAGCGCGTATATGGCCGAGCGGAGTGGGGCAGGCGGATGCTTTATGCGGACTATTTGAACAGGAATTGCGGGAGCAGATGATTTAGAGTGGACGCCCGGTATAGCGTTGCTTATTCAGACTATGGGCGTGCCTGGACTCAACGAGCGGAGGAGAGAAGGAAGGGATGAGGAGGAAAGGAAAAAAAAAGTAAATTGAAGGGCCGGATAAACGAGTCAACAAAACAGGCCGAAGAAGAAGAGGCTGTCCTGCATACGCGGGGAAATGACCACGGGAGCGAAGAAGCAGTCACTGGGCGGAGGGAGCAAACGAGCTGAAAGTGCGCGAATGCAGACAAGAAATGCAGAGGTCTGGAAGAGAGAGAGAGAGAGCAAGGGAGAGTTGCGGAAGGGAAAAAGAGCTAGCGAAAGGGCAAAAAGAAGGAAACGGGCAAAGCGCATCTCATTCAGTGCCTTTGCTTCGCGCGCGAGTTGCGCTCGGACTAGCTGGATCCGAATGGAGGAGCAGCAGCATCCGTGGTGGTGGTGGTTCCGCTTTCAATTGGCACACTCTCGGGCACCGCAACCCTGTCTTCCTCTCTCTCTCTCCTCGCCTTCCCACGCTCTCGTCGTGTGTTCGTGTTGCCGGCCACGGGCTTCGCGGGGTATTAGCCCCCCGGGGCAGGAACAAAAAGAAGGGCATGCTTCCATGTAGTAGCTGCGCAGCTGTGGGAGAATCGGCGCTGGCTAGGCAGCAGAAAAAAAAAAGGAAAGGAGAAAACAGAATCGAAACTGGAGAGGACGAGAGTGACTGGAACAAGACGAAGAGGTAACAAGTAAATGAATCGTGCCTTAACATTAGTCTGTTTGTTTGTTTGTTTGTTTGTTTGCTTGCTTGCTTGTTTATTTACCTTGTTTGTTTGCTTTCTTGTGTCCTGGAGTAGCAGCCACACGCCTTACGGAAGACGCGAGTGATGCTGGATTGGAGTAATGGTTTCAAAGCGGACGATGGAAGAAAAATGAAGAAAATGAAAGACAGCTTTGACGAAGCTTCTTAACCGAGAGTCTACTGACTGCCTGCTCTGTACTAGCAGGGAAGAAGTTACCGGGAGATTGCAGCTTCGAGTACCACTGTTTTGAATCGGAAGTTTTCTTTGGTCGCTCTTCTTAAAATTTGAAATGAGGGTCGCTTAAGAGATTTAGAAACAGAGCAGTTCTTTTATAAAGAAAGCCTGGCAGATATCACCTGCGCGCCTGCGAGCATCTCCTTTTTTCTTTCTAGAGACAGCAAAATGATACCTCACGTTATGTCAATATCCAGTTCTTAAGATAGGGGTTTGCTTCAGGCGCGGATCCAGGGGGGATGTCCGGATGTCCTGACCCCCCCCCCCCCCCCCTCAGATTTCTGTATCGCCCACTCGCTAATAGGGGGATGGCCCTGTCACAAAAAAATATGGCCACCAGCATACTTCAAAATTATTTTTCGTGAGTACCAGTGGTAATAGCCATGTAGAAGTAAAGTTAGCTCGCTCACAAGCTTAGTTGTACTCCGTAGGGGTGTGGTGTCGCGAAGTTGCCGTAGTTAATTTTTCTCATGAACACCTTGGACCTCCTGGCGCAGGCTGTGCCTTACTCGTCCCGTCGGTGGCGTCGAATGAACGAGGGGACGTCCCTTTTGCTAAGCACGCCGATGTCCGCGCGAGCGCCTTCGCGCCTGATCAACTTAGTTCCGCATTGGGGTGTCATCGGTTGCCTCATTTGCTGTCATCGGTCCTGCGACCAACCTGCTTAATGAAAGAGATCTCTCGTTGAAGTGTTCAGTTGAAGTACCCAGCACCTCCACCAAAATGTTGCAGGAAGAAAGCAGGCCCACGAGTGTAGAAGGATGTATATTTACAAGCGAAGAAATATGGCGTTCAGGCAACGGCCAGAGTCTTCGTCTTCCTCTCGTTCGCGTCACCTTCTTCTTTCCCTTCACCGTAACAATATATAAATAATAACAACTAACAGCAAAACTAAGAACTACGCATAGGCAACTTTTTTTAACTGTAGCACTCATTGTGATCAGAGTTACACGTTGACAATATCCAGTACGAGCACAGTACCGTTCGTACGCTACAAGTTTTTCATTGTAACTTCGCAGTTTTATTGTCCTACATTAAGCATAGGAAGCTCAAAGCCGCCGGATCCGTTTATCTGAGTGGGCGTTCTCGCTGAGCGGAGCGAAGCCTCGAGCAGCGGCTGGATGTGGGGGAGCGTGACGTCAGCGGCCAACGCCAGCGCACGGGCGTAGGATGGCGTCGCGTGGTTAGAGAAACGGGAGCAGATACGCGCCTTGTGTAAAAGGATGACGTTGCGTGGGAAACAAAACTTGAAGACGCTGGCTCGCGCTCTCGGCTACTACGCCACATCGTTCTTATTGTAGGTGGCGTCGTGAGTCTTCATACGCGGTTATTCGCATATCGTAAACAACCAGCGTAGTGGTTGCCGCGTTGGAGCGGAGTGTTACGCCCGTATTCAAGAACGTTCCTCTACTCAACACAACACCTCGACTCAAGAGAAAAGATAGCACCGCCATCCCTCCAAAGAAGTGGTCACTGAGCTTCATGATCATTCATGGGAATTCTTGAGAATTGTCACGTCTTTATCACTCGAGAGGCTGCGCTGTGCTCAACAAGGTGGAGTGGAGGAAGAGCTTCGGGTCGAGGGCTGTTTGAAAATTAGGAAGTTAGTCCTCCAAAGCAAACGAAGGTGTCTCAGCCGAACACAAAGAATCTTCTTAAGGAAATCAAGGTGTCCCAACAGAACTCCAAAGACGGACCCGTGCTTACGCATTTATAACGAACGTGCGACATATCATCCCAAATTTTATTTTAAGAAACAAAACAGGCTAGATATACCGGATGTTCAAAATTAAGCTTTATGGTTTTCTTAAAATTAGGCACTGGGAGGCACGTGTAGACCACCTGCGCAAATAAGTTGTGTGGCCAGGGGGACACAAAGTGAGATAATTATCGCTGTCAGCAGCCGAATTAACTAAAATTGATAAATTAACTTTTTATTGACTGCAGTAGGTGTGTATGTTTGTATTCAAAAGTTAGAGGCAGTCGTGTTTCTGCACAGTTTTACTTAGAAGAATTCTTCTAGCATGTCTATGCTCTGAGATATACAACTCCAAATTTTAATTGTCGTTCGCATGATTAAGCATTCAAGCGAGAGAGGATCGGTGCCAAGCTCCTCCCTGATGTGACGCGGCTGTTGGGTGCGGCGTTTAGTCTGACAACGCGGCGGAGGCATTGGAAAAAAATAATAACTGCCCCCCTTCCCCTCACGGCTGGCGAAATAAAAATAAATCGAAGAACCCGTAACCGCTGTCGTTACACGCGACCACGCAGCCTGTAAAGATGGCGGCAGATGCCATACCGAGATAATGGCGCGAGCGAAAAAGCTGGAGGGCAGTGCGCGTGCGTAAGGGTGACTAGACGACCGGGCATGGTCCTTGTTTGGGCTACGCAAATAAAGTGACTGCTGATTTCCAAGTATTGTAAGTTTTATTGAAATCAAAAGCAACAACTGCACCATCAACAGCAGAAACCTTTTTAGCTATGCTAACGAATATTTCGTACTGCCGCTTTAACTTTGGTGTTGTCATGCACAAATGTCATGACAACAGTTCACCCATCAAGATGTCCATGCCCTAAAAATGTTCAAAATGCCTCCCTTCCGCAGCAACGCAAAGCATAAACCGCTCTCGCGTCGAGTCGATAACTGTGCGCAGTACAATTGAAATTTGGAGTCAGATATCTCGGAGAACGAACACGCTAGAATAATTCTTCCGACTGATACTGATACACGGCTGCCCCTAAGTTTTCAATACAAACATACTAACTTACTGCAGTCGACAAAAAATAATTGTTAAATTTTAGTTAATTGGACTGCTCACAGCGTAATTATCACCTCACTTTGTGCCCCCCTGGCGACATAACTTATTTGCACAGGTGGTATTCGCGTGCTTCCCAGTGCCTAATTTTAAGAAAACCATAAAGCTTAGTTTTGAACAACCTGTGTTATCAGGCACAGCCGCCAAGCGCATGGCTGTATTGGGTAACGTCATTTTCCTATAAGCTCGGAGAAACCGATACCTGGCTTCGCTATAGGGCTTCTTCCTCTTTCTGGGGTGTTACGTGCCAAAACCAGTTCTGATTATGAGGCACGCCGTAGTGGAAGACTCCGGATTAATTTTGACCACCTGGGGTTCTTTAACGTGCACTACAACGCAAGCACACGGGCGTTTTTGCATTTCGCCTCCATTGAAATGCGGCCGCCGCGGCAGGGATTCGATCGCGCGATCTCGTGCTCAGCAGCGCAACGCCTGAGCTGACTGAGCCACCACGGCGGGCTAGGTGTTGCAGCAGAAAAGGTGAATTTCGGTAGATGATAAAGGCTACTATCATCATCATCATCATTATCATTGACAGAAGCTGACCCCCCCCTCAGAAAAAACCTGGATCCGCCCCTGGTTTGCTTTATGTGAGCCGGAACGTTAGGGTGCGATCACAAATGCCTATATAGATGCATGCTTATGCAACTTGGCATGATTATGCTTTAACATGTCCTAAATTAAAAAAAAAGACTTTCAGAGCTTTCCACAAACATATTCAGTAAGATAATTTCGAAAGTTTCTTCGTTGAGAATGGTAAAACTGAAACTCAGCGTTTGAATTTTTTTCTAAAATAAAACATAAATGTTACAGTATATCTTTCTGCTTTACTGAATTCTGCTATTTAGTGTGATATATATGAGCTATTTTTTGTGTTTTCTTGTGCTCGCTGTTATCGCCTAAGCTTGTGCAAAAATGCATTATATTTACAATTGTATGGTGTGCTAAAAATTAACCAAGTGTGCTATCAAAAAACTAAAAGAAGATTTGAAAAGAGGAGCACAAAGTCTGTGAATTGTGAACATTTCGTTGAGCTGTCGCAAATATTTAAAGAAAAAGTTTTCCGAGTAGCATCTCCGCTTAAATCCCTTGCAGGACAGAGACTTAAGGCTAACAGATAGGAACGCGGAGTCATGGTAATTAAGATTAACAGGAAGTTGAACTATTGCATTCGGTCTAGTTGGGTGCAGGGTATTTAAAACAAATAGAGCCCAAAAACACAGGACGAGAAAGAGAGACATACATCGGAAGACGGCGGAGTTGGGCACCTCATATAACACGTAGAACAACAGATAACCGCTGCTCCGTTAGAGAGAGAAAGATTGTGCCAGCAGCGTCTGCGGCCATGGCCGGTTCGCTCCTCTTTAGGCGACCTGACCACCACCGGACCCTCCCAGGGTGACCATATGAAAGTTACAGAATGCTTGCCAAGCGAATAAATGCGCAGTCAAGATGGGCAGATGATAAGGAAGACAAAAGAAAGCAGAAAAATAAGCGAAGAGGACGCAAGACAGAGGAAAGTGGAGATCGCGGAGAGAGGGTCACACGTATATACGTCTGAATGCGATACTCAGCGCGTGGAATTGATACGGCCTATAAGTTTCAAGGTAAATTTGTGCAGCACGAAGAACGTCTTCCGGTATAAACACAACACCGGGCCGTTCCGTCCATCCCGGCCAATTGCGGCGCGGTGCATTTCTCGTTTCAGCTCAAGCTGCTTCGATGAACACAGAAAACGAGTGCTCAGAGAAAAGGACGCTCGTCGAACGAAACAGCTGATTCAAAAATAGTGATAGAAGCGCGTGCGGCGGTGAAGCTGAAATTAAAAACGAAAAAAAAAGAGAACGAAAGAGAAAAGTCAACGGCGGCATTGGAAAAGACGACGGCTGCAGGGAAAGCCAGTCAACAAACAGCGCGAGCGCGGGAGACGGGACCGCAAGGCAATATGCGGGGAACAAAACAGCAGCAGCTCAAGCCAGGCGCGCACACAAAACAACACGCCGCCTTCCTTCCATCCGCGAGGCCAGCTTACGCGGTGGCTGTGGTGGAGGCGGGCGCCCGGTGCTGAATTCGCACTAAAACATTTTGCTTGCGAACGTAAGAATTCCCATTCGGCTTGCGCGCCACCGTTACTTTTCCCCATTGGGACATGCGGGTTTGTATTATGTATATGATCACGAGATCGCCGCTGCAGATTTTTCTTTTTCTTGCTTGGCTTTGGCCTCGGTCGTGAAAACCTTCTCTTGCTATACGGACTGCTTAGTTTTACTGTGCCGTTCACTAGCTGTGCTGAAGCTAGAGGCCGCGCTTTGAGCCTTCGGCGCCTCGGGCGGGCCTTTCTCGCGGGCCATTGAGACCAGGGTTGGGGATAGCCGAAACGCGCAGGCCCCACACGCTTTGGCCGTTGAGAGGTGATCGGAGGCGTTGGGAGCGCAGGGAGCCGAAAAAGGAGAACACAGAGGGAATGAAGGCGCCGAGGTGCGAGACGCTGGTGCCAAACGCAGGTCGCTGAGCTCTTTGGCTTTTTTTCTTTTTTTTTTATCCCGCCGTTTTTTTTTCTTTTTTTTTTGCGTTGCCCGCCCGTTCGGCATCAGACAGCAGAGAGACGAGATTGCTTCGAAAGGCATTGACACCTTGCTCTCGCGCATTCGTCGCGGCATCCGCGTCTCCCCCGTTTCGACAACGTTCTCACCGGGCTGGCATTGAGGCTAAACGGGCCTGACACATATCAGGAGTGCCTGTCACCGGAAAACACAGAAACCGCATATGTTTTTTGTTAAAAAAAAGAACACCTATATTTGTGTGTAGGCGTATGCGACCAGAAGAAGCCAGCGGCGCAATGGCACAGCGTGTGCCAAAAAGGCCGTTCAGACAAAAAAGGAGGGGAAAAGTAAATGAACGTTATTCTCACGAAAACCTATACAGAGCGAACTGTATTTCAATGCAGTGAGTGAATGCGCATCTACGTTGTTTCCTATCGTAGTTTAATACTGGAAATGTTAGGAACGCATCTGTTGTTAGCGCATGTATTTTGTACTGCCTCTGTCCCGGTGGGCTCTCTTTGCGCTTTACCTTCAGTACGTCGTATCAACAAGGCCGAATTTATACCCTTCTCATTGAAACGTAAGCCCAACGTGTGCGGCGCTGTGATGTTCACGCCTTGTAGCGCCGTGTACTGATGGGATGTGATTGACAAATTGACTCTCTACATAAGCATATCTATAATAAGCATTTAGTGACAGGTGTTCTATAAAGCAGAAAACAGGATAAGAAGGGAGCATTGAAATAACGTGACAATAATTTGAAATCCGGGAATTGTGGCTAATATTCTTTTGAAACCTTGGCATGACGCAGTAGCTCCATCGATCAAAGAATCCGATGCATCACAGACAAGGTGATAGAAAAGCTGCGTCTTCGTGATCTATAAAATTGAATAACTATGAGGGAGTCCCTGCAGGCATGCTCTGCTCTTCGAGAGCATTAAATAATCGGACAGGTAAATCGCTCCATGTCCTTAAATATGTGCACGTGACAATGGTTGAGCATAATGATATACATGCACTGTGGTTAGCGGTAACGGAACGCAAAGTGCTGAAAACGTGCATTCGTCTAAGACCCGTGTTTCTATTTCACGCATGTTCAGTTATGATCTGCATGAGTGATATTCCTAATCTGCGTTTGCAACCCGCAAGTATTCCTACGCACGCCGAAGTGAAGAGGTTTGCAGGTTTGCCGTCCGACTATTACGAGCACCTCACGGGTTCGGACGCATGGGCCGGCTCAAACAGAATCACTCCTGCGGAAGGATGCGAAGCCTTATGTGATCTAGCAGAAACAGGCCTATATTGTTAAGGTGCGCTTCCTCGTCGTTTCACCGGGTACACGGCTTAATTAATCTCCAGCACACATCTCGGACCCTATAGACTGCAAGTGCTTCTTACAGGAGTACGCGCGGCGTTTTGTCTGGTGAAGGCAGGTACGGCAAGGGCGGGGATGCTCTTCTCTTCCATGTCGGTCTTTCACTTGGCTCCCCCCCCCCCCCCCCCCTCTTCCTTAACCTCTTCATTCTTTCACTCGGCTGTTTGCCGATCAAAAACCAATTAGGCAGCCTCGTCGTAAGGGCGCGTACGACACTCAAAGCTTGTCTCCTAGGAGGAGGAAAAACTGTCAAGCACGCCTAGCGTCTATCACTAAATGAACCAGTTGAGGAAAAAGAAAATAAAAGAAAGGAGGCGCTGGGGTGGGGGGGGGGGGGGGTATTTTAAAAGCGAGCAAGAAGACAGTCTTTTGTTCCTACCGCCTCTTTCGAGCTGCTTCTCGCGCTTTTGTCTAATAAGGCTTCGAGCTTCCCGGGGACTGAAGCGCGGAAGGCTTCTTCTTCACCTCGCCTTTTCATTCTTCTCTTTGTTTTGCTGTTTATTTGTTCCGCGTTGTCTTCCTGTTAGCGAACCTCGCTGGTTCATTTCTTCCTTTTGTTACGCGCTGTCGTTCTCTAGAGCGTACTGCACTTAGCCCAAAATCACGGGACCACGAGACCGGAGCTTTTAAGGAAAAAGCTTGAGCCTAATTCTGTTGTCTTGGGGTGCGCGTGCCCAAGCTCGTTCGCGTATTTGCGCTCGGGCTTGAGACGCGCTATTTGGCCTGCGCGGTAAGCAAACGCGATGCTTACGCAGAGGCAACTCCAGAGAGAGAGAGAGAGACGAAAGATGGGCCTCCGTAAAACACCGAGTGCCGGGCTTTTTCGCTTAGGTGAGCTCATCTAAGACGACGTGTTGTCGAAAAAGCCACCTCTTGTTTGTCTAACCCTATCGTATGGTGCGGCAGGAGAGAAAGGTCGTTGGCATTGCTTGGGAAGTTTGTTCTTGCCAGCCAGGTGAGCGCCAATGCTATGCACGAAAGGGTGCGGGGAAGAGGGTATTTCAGGAAGTAAGAGGCGCAGAGTGAAAGCGGAGGGGTACAGCTGCTGTCACCACTAACTAATGTCTAAAGTGAATGTAATTGAAACGGAGAGACTGTGGTGATAAAGCGCAATAAGACATGGTCACGACGGCTTCACGTGCAGAAGAAAGACGTGCACTGGCAATGGAGGGATGATAAATAGCTAGTACTTGCTTTGTAGTCTGTAGGGTAGGAGAAACGTGTTACGAATTGGGAGCACACTGTGGTTAGCATAACCGGAAGCACCATCCGTAAAAAAACATCATTCATGAGAAGACATGCAATGTTGAGTTCGAGCACGTGACAAGTACTGAATAATTGTTCTCTGATATTCAACGCCTACCTGGTGGTATCTTCGCATTGCCCGGGAATTTTCAGAGAGGAACATTACACCAGGCCATTGGTGTAGTTAGCTTGTGCTGGGGGAATGAAAGTGGCATCTTGCAAGGAAGCTGGCAAGGTCAGTAGGAATGGGAGGCACTGCTGTCCAGCTCGGCCCTCGACGACCAGCTCAAGCTGATCCAGAGAGCAGAGAAGATGGCAAGAGCCAGCGGAGTCCTGCACTAGGGGCCCCGACCATTAGCGATGCCCAATTGAGGCAAGACAAAACTATCTTTGGATTAAATTTCATCTATCTATCTGCCCAATTATACGAAGTTAAAATTGGCTAAAATAATGTTATACTCCAGTTCCTGTACTGACAATTTACGTCGAATGTCACAGAAAATCAGTGAAGAAAATTTGTCACTTCGGCCGTTTTATGGAACGAGAGAGCGAGTAATAGAAAGACAAAAAAGAAATGTTGTGACGCAACTACATACTGGCATTTAGCCACACAGGAAGTCTTTAGGATCAGTTATAACATTATTCAACATGGTAAAAGAAATCCGCGTCTGGTAGATAATTTGACTAGAATATAAGTTCAGTCTTCAAGTTTGATGACTGAAATTTTTTAAAGGCTTCCGTGGCTTGCGACACAGTGGAAAACGGTGGCAAAATGACCACGGTGACGCTCAAGAAGAAAAAAAAAAACAAAGCATAGTATTATTATACTTAATCAAGGTTTCGACGAAAGTTCGTCTGGTCAGGCATGGAAATGAAGGGAATCATGGTCACTGACCAAGTCACTGACCAAGAGTGAACGAAGAACCCGGTTCATACGCGGTTCCGAAACGTCGGATTATTCAACAGACTCGGTCTGCGTACGTGATAGAAGCATTATGAGAATTTAATAACGATTTTACAGGATAAATTAGCGCAGATTGTGTCTCGCTGACTTTTATATTTCATGTATGTGGCCTCAAGTATGTAACGTGGATTGGTAGATGATTTGGCTGGATTAACTTTCATGGAATAAAATGTCCGCAGCTGTTGTAGCGGGCTTCATCAGAACGTTAACCTGCTGGAGGAATGGGAGGAGTGGCATCACATCATGCAGTGGAGACTTCAAAGCTCAAGCCAATATATTCAATGAGGCGTATGACTGCAAATGTGTGTTGTGGTATGGTATTTTATATATTCAGTTTATTCCAATCTCCTGATACCCTTTCCTTTAAAATAAGCAGTATTGTAAATAAGTGAATGCATCAATCAGTGAAATCTCCGGCACTCTTCCTCCTTACTCCTCCCTATTCGAATGGCATATAAATGTCATTCGAATACTTGGAGGAGCTCTATATTGTAAATAGAACGAAAAACATGGAAGGTATTCCTGGCTAACGTAAAGCAGAACAACCTCAATACTCGTGGAATTCCTTATTGCCATGCCTCTAATATTACCCTGGTTATATTAGTTTCCAGAAACGCCATTGCGAGCAGTGTTATGCATCTTTTTGCAGTATCAGTGAAACAAGGGCGGCGCCGGCTCAAAAATGTCGCCACACCGGAGCCCGAAGGTAAACGGTGATAGGAACACGAAAAGTGTATGGTGCGAAAGAAATGAAGAAAAAGCGATGCGCGTCTGTATAATATGAGACCGCCAAAAAAAGACACCATGCGAAGAAGGGACCGAGCACAAATACGGAGCGAATACGAATACAATAGTCAACCAAGAGGAAGGAAGCCTCAGAGATTCCTGGGCATTCTTGGGGGAGGGGGGAGGGGGGGGGGCTCATATGGGCGGCCATTATGGGCGCATGCCTCATAACTGCGGCGATCGCTGCGGGCTTGACATTCGCAATAAAATTTCCCCCGCAAACGGTATGAGCACGCCCGCCTTTTGTGCTTTATGCGAGCGTCCACCCCTTCCTCTCCGGTCAATGTCTAAGGGATGCGAAGCGCGAGCAGCGACCGGCCGACGTGCGTCCGCGCGCTTGAACGGGGACCGCTGTTCCGGCAGGACGAGTCAGCCGCTGCCTTCTTGCACGCGCATGTCATCGAGCTCTGGCAGACTTAGATAACCCGCAGAACGAATTCGATGCAAGAACATAAAGAACACTGCCAAGCAACCCGTGAACAGAGACGGCCCAGAGAAGAAAAGAAAGTACGAGAAAAAGACCTTCCGCAGAGCGATGAAATGTATAGGGACCCTTTTCAAAGGGTTCCTTTTGTCTGGCGGCCTTCTTTTATTTTTGCCCGCTTTTGCGCGCGCATATACATACCCAAGCACCACTATATAGGGGCCCCCTCGAGAGATGTTATTGAATTTCTTACTTGTTCTTAATTCGCTTCGACGCGTGGCGGCTCTCTACGAATGGCTGAAAAATTTATTCATGTCGCCCCCCCCCCCCCCCCCCCCCCCCTTCCCCTGTGAAGAGAGGCGTGCCCTATATTGAGCTTTTCGCTGAACAGTGATCCAAGCGTTCTCGAAGACGGGGCTATAGCATGCCCGGTGTTGTAAGACTTGAATCGATGGACGCAGACGTATATTATTTGGCTGTTTGGGCTCATTATTTGTGGCGCCTTCTTGAGCGCGGATCGTCCCGACGAGTGCACGTGTGTAGGACCTTCATCCCCACTCGCTTTCACCGGCTATTAATCTGAGGATCGAGCTATCTGCATTGTCCTCCAGGCCACGGCACGTATAGCCCGGCTTTCAGTGCGCGATCCTGGATTTGAATTTTGAATCAACCTGTGTTGCGTGGGGGCCTGCCGCAAAATACATTTCGAACAAGCCAATAGTGGTGCTGCAAACTCCATGTCGTAGACGTTGCGAATTACAATGTCCTCGTCGATGGCAACAGCGACAGGAACGAACGAGTCAATTCAATTCAGTTTCTTCTTTATTTTTAGAAAGGTTCGTGCAATCCGGGAAATGTGGCCACAAAGTGCAACAGCAAGAGTTCTCTTTCGAGCTTGTGTTCGAAGACGCGTTACCTTCTCCTTCGTTAACATAAACTTGTATGAAAGTTGCATTATAAGTCGGTCTCGCTACGACATTATGACAGGAATGGCCCAGAGGCATTCATGGGCCGATGAACTGAAGGTATGTACTTTAGCGCCATGCATAAGCCTATTCTATAACTAGTCGAGCGAGATGAACTGAGGAGGCGTCTTGTACGAGAGCAATTTTCAAACTCCGTATTAAATGTTGGAAAAGGCAGAATTCCCGCGACGCAGTCTTCGTCTAGTTGACCTTTCGCTTGCTCTATTTGCATGGTTACAATCATACAGCACCCACCGCGGTAGCTCGATCCGTGACTGGGACGTTACGCTGCAGAGCATGAGGTCCCGGGTTCGATCCCGGTCGCTGCGGCCGCATTCTGATGGAGGATGGAATGCAAGAAACGCCCGCGTACCGCGCATTGGGTGCATGTTAAAGAACCCCCGGTAGTCAAAATGAAGCTGGAGTCCGCCACTACGGCGTGCAGTACTCTTTTGGCACATCTACCAACCGTCACACATACTAACCCTCCCTACGGTATTGCCACGTAAAATCCGAGAATTTATATTTAGCAATCAAGCAGCAAGCAGTGTGGAAGATAAAATCACAATTGAAAGCGAGGAAATTGGTATAACCGAGGTCTCGAGTGACGTTCTGGCGCGAACGCACCTCTTGGGAATTTGACAGAGCGCATACGACGTCCGCGACCAATGGCCCTCAAGGTCCGAGAGGCCACTGCTGCCGAAGATGCTTGCACATGCATCCTCGGAGCGAGCGGCGGACATGACGGCGCAACGGTCAGCGCTGCGTGTCCAGGAATTCCAAGGCCGTTGTCCCTTCTTCTCATTCAGGACAAAAGCCCGGACACGGTTGACCGGGCACACCTGCGTCCCCTCGCTCGGCGGAGGTCGCCTGCGGAACATCGGCCGCATAGCTCACGGCGACGCTTCATTATCCGCGGGGATTTGGCGACCGCGCGTGCTCCACCGGGATAGACAAGGGAAAGGCTCGTGTGAATGCAAATGGGTTTCGCAAAACTGCCCACGAGATGCTCGTCCGGTATGCAGTGAGCTTTGTAGGAGCAGTCCTGCGTGCCTTGAACAAACGCCGTCTTGAACAAAGCATGGCGAGAGTTCCGTAAGTTAGCATATACGTAACATTGTTTTAACCTTTTCCCTCTTTTATGTACTACGTGGGTAACTCTGACCACAAAACCTTTCGGAAAATGGGAGCCGTAAGAGACAAGTTCGTCGTGGGGTTGATACGAATCCTCGACATGGTAAAGTAGATGTGATGTTTGCATTGTAATGAAGAAGACAAGACGACGACGAAGCAGTCAGCCAGCAAGCCACAGTGTTGGTGGTAACCACGCGCCCCGAGCTAGCGCTTGCCCGGATTTTGGCTGCTGGTTGCCCCGCCGCTTCTTCACGTTCGCCTGACGTTTCTCGCCATCCCTTGACGTTCACACGTCAATAAATCACATGGCAGCTCAAAGGAATGCCAAATAACACCTGTGAGTCCTGAAGTAGACAACCTTTCTGGAAATAGTAACAGTTCTTGAGCGTGTGTTCTCTGACCGCCCTGTCTCGAGGTCTCAATATGTTTTGTGGTCAGTTGCGCGTAGACCGCGCAGTTGCATTAGGAACGTATATCCGACTTATTTCTGCCGCAGAGTCATGCGTCTATTTTATACCGCGCAGTTTCAAAGCCATGATATGACCAAAATGCGCTCTTTTTCACTATTGTCTTTTATAACAATGATGCGGAACGTCATCAATGTGGACGGCAGTGTGGGCGTTGCATGAGGTGAAGGAGACGCTGTGACGTCACTCGATAAATAAATAAATCGGCAATGCGTTGAAAACGCGACAGTAATGCGTTTCATGTGCTCACCGCTTAACTCCTGCAACAGAATGAATGAATGTGCAGTTAAGTCACAGATCATTAAAGACATGATGCAACTGAAAAATTTCAGAAAACGTCAGCTGTGACATAAGATACGCACCGGAATGACCAGTGTCCCGCAGATGCCGATGAATATGAAAAAAAATTATTTGAGACGTCGGCAATATATGGCGTGATAGCTGTATGATGGTTCCCACAGAGTTCTTGGCTTTGGCTCTCCCTCGCCCAGCCTAACCTTGGAATCTCAGAAAGTTGTACCTCTGAAGTTACAAAGGCAGTCACAAGTGTACAGCCAGCGTGCGCCATATTGTTGCAAGAACGGTGCCTCAAACTGTTTGTTAAAAAATTATTGAGGTATGTTAACCGCGTTATTACCATGGTGTATTACAGCTTCACGTCCCCTTTACGTTTCAATTTTATTGCAAGACTGCATTACTAGCCCAATAAATGGCCCCATTAAGCTTTTATTTACTTCCAAGGACACAAGAATGTGTCCTTGGACGCAAATAAATGTCCTTTACTATTTCACCTTTATGGTGAAATATTAAAGTTGTTGGCGCCATACTCATAACGCTATATTATATGTAAAGCGTCGCGATTAAAGGCAATACTAAGGCAGTTGAAAAGTTGTTTTGCGTACTTTTTCTGGCGTGGCCCAAGGCTTCGTCTTCGGGGATACGAAAGCAAAGAATACACTAGCATCGAGTCGGAAAGCGGTATTTAACCTTTATTTAACTACAATTGTTAGTTGGGCTGTGGGCGTGGCCCAACAGTCCAAAAACCTACGTTCACTTTATTCTCTAGCCTTAACGCCGCAATAGCGTACACGCACATATCTTACGAATGGGATTCCAATGAAGAAGTTCCGATAAGCAGCATTTTTGCGCGCCTAGGCGATACTTCATCGGGCGATTATAAGGCAGCACAATGTTTCGACATGCCTGTATACCGGCTACAAAATGATCACAAGTAAAGACACTCGTTCATGAGCTTCCCAGAAAATAAACCCTAATAAAGCCAGCACTAACGCAGTTCGTATAAATCTATGTTTTCAGCATATTCTGTAAAAGAACTTCGTAAAATAATTGTGTATAATTTTCGTAAGAAAGTACTTAACACGCACGGAATTATTGTACCACGCAAGGAGTGTTACAGTAAGAGTGATCGTAAGTATAAATATGGGCGCCCGTAAATACGACCTGCATAATGAAGTAATGAATCCTTTGATGCTGGCGAGTCATCGCCAACCATGCAATCGCCGACGTCAATACTCTTTCAGCCTCCACCGCTGCACGCTTCAAAAGCGCCGTAGCAGTACACCTCACTGAACGGGCAAGAGCGTCTCCGCGCGAGTGAAAGTAGCCCTGTGCGGGACGATCATACGTCGTCCGGCAATTTTCTGCGCAGCGAGATCAAGAAAGTGGGAGAGGTAATGCGGGAAGTTTCCAAGATCTAAGGCTCGGATGGCGATGCCGCAGCGGCTCACTCTTGCATGGTGGTGAGAGCGGGTGCTCGTGGTTCCGCAGCCGCCTTTAAGTACTATCATTATTCTGAGGCCGTCACCGCCGCTAGCTGCTTTTGTTGTTTCTCCTTGACAGTGCCTAGCTTATTGTCCTTTGTTTCTTGTTTGCATTATGCCGCACATATTTTGCACGTAGTGATGTCTGTCATCGTCCAAATACGCGTGCGTTTTATTCCTTTCACCTGCCTCCGGGAAATGTATTATTGCCGCCAATCTCGTTCCGGTTGATATCTTCATCGGAGCGGGCTACGCGAAGGAGCCGCTTGAAAACGACGAGAACGTGGATGTAATGACAATTTTTTTTTCAGCGAGTCACATCAGTTTTCTGGCCTTTGTAGAAGCCAAACAGGAAGTGAGAGCGCGGAATTGGGAGTTTGTGGCGGAAATAACTGTATGTATATTTAGGCTTCTTCTCTTTCTTGAAGGTAGGACGTAATGTGTAGTCAGGTGGCAGCAGACTGGCGTGAACTGGAGTGGTTTCACAACTAGCTGACAGCCAGCTGAGGAAAGCATTGACTATTGAACGTGAGTGCTGTAATTTGTGGCAGGCCGACTTTATCATTCTGGCGATAGTACGATGTGGGAAACTATTACACTATTACAGCAACTATTAACACGAGTATCGTCTCTTGTTTTTCGTCTTTGTCTAGCTGGGGCGCTGACAGATGAGAAACAAATTCCAACTCACCCATTTCTCGCTACTTGAGCAGAACGCTGGACCTCAGCGCCTACTACATTGGAACACCAAGATGCGAATAGTCTCAGTCGCACATGGCCGTGCGCGTTCACTGGTCGCTCACGCAGTGACCCTTACCAATCTTGATAAATGCAACTCGTCCCTCTCTCGAGATGAGAACGAATTATTTCAGGAAGACGTACATTTCTGTCCCACGCCAACCTGAAGTAAAGTTTTGGCAGCGCGCCCATTTCCGTCTAATCTAAACTTCTAGGCCGCTGTCTCGGAATGATCCTAATTCCTCGCAGCACTTTTGTTTTTCTTTCGCTCTTTTTTTTTACGAACCAACTTCCCGTGGTGCAGGCGTAATTCAGCCTGTTAAATGCCCTTGCCGGCTGGCTCGCTCCGTGGCTCGCTCGCTTGCTCGCTCTACGAGGCAGTGAGGTGTGCAATGCGGCGAGCGCGTAGATCGGGTAACCGGCAACCGACGACGGCGCCGAGTTTTTCCGAGCGAGCCGTGAGGCCGTCGACCAACCGACTTCTTCTCGCGGCTCGGAGGGGTAATTAGTTTTTCACCGGTTTCCGGCGTACGCCTGAACGCGCACGGCCGAGTTCGCCTGGAGGCGCCTCCAGTCAGTTCCCCCGCGCCACCGGCTGTCCGCCGAGCCGCCTGCGACGTCGGTCACGTGACCCACGCGATCCCCCCGGCGAAGGGGGGAGCGCTCGTCGTCGCCTCTGGAGTGCACTTGGTCAGCGGCAGTGACCGCGCTGACGTCACGTGCTGGCGTGGACGGTGCGTGGGCCGCAACAAGCTCTCGCGAGCAACTGCGTTTACGCACGTGTTGAGAACCTCAAGAAGGCCAGACACGCAAGCGGAGCCACAAACAGACAAGAAAGCATCGCTATAAAATTTAAGAAAAAAATATTTAGGGCAACTAAGCGACCGGGCTGTGTATATACGTTGCACAGAAGCGCTGACGTTCGCGCAAAGAGAGACGGAGTGAGAGACACGAAATTACCGGGATTGCTTGTCGGGAGGCGCTCTCTTTCTTATTTTGTTTATGTTAAAATATGGTGAAGGCGATGGTGTTTAGATGTAAGTGGTTAACGCTCTTCGCTTGGCCGTTTAATAAAGCTTACTAAGGTTTTTAGGGCTTTGCATCGTTCAAGGTTAATATCTGCAGGTTTTCGGAAACGTTATAGTATTTAAGGTACGAAGTTAGAAAGCAGCTGAGACACTCATTTTGGTTTTGCGGACGAATGCCGTCTGATAAATGCCAGCTTTGGAATTCGCAAAGTGCGCAGGGTGCCTCAATACTGCGTAGACACATGACATCAAGACGTGGTAGCAACACTATAGCTTTGCAACAAGACTAAACAATGTACGAAGGTGTGAAAGCGCGGACCAGGATATATATTGCAGAACAAGCGCCCACACTGTCGAATTACGTTGTTCTAAAGATCTAAAGGTCGCATGGAATAGAGTGTCTCAGTGACTACAAGCAGTGCAAATAGAATCAGCGCCGTTGTAGTTCGGTTTAGGTTTGCCTATGTTTTCCATTTGCTTTAATGTCAACCACGGCAATGGCTACGGCTCGGAGTAAAGTTACCACCTTGAAAACCAACTTGTGCTCTGGGACCAATAATATTAAGCCGTGTACATTATTTACGCTTTTCCGGTGACCGTTTTTCACCGGTTAACAAATGTTACAAAGTGTGTTTTTGCCCTCATGCATTTGTTATTCTAATTGTACCTTATATGCTGATGACACAACTACATTTTCCTCAGACAACAGCCTACGCAACCTTACAGAAAAGCTTAATGAAGACCTCCATGATATTTCGTCCTGGTGTTCCATGATAGCTGTTTACAAATTAACTCCCTAAATACTGCGTTTGTTGTTTTCCGATATCACCAAAGACCTACTCTGTTAACTGAGTCATGTGAATAAATGAGTCATGTATATTTAGCCCACGGGTTCACCAGTGGATCCGATTTCAACGATCGTGGGATGTACTCGCCACTATCGTCTTGTGTGATGTTTGTTTGGCTGGGGCACAAGTTCGCCCAATAGAGAGTTAAATCCTAAGCCAGCGCTTTCGGCAATCCCATTCTTCACCGCCACTACAATGTAGCAATATTCTACAGTACGGCTTTTCTATCGACAGAGTCAGCAACACGCTTTTCTCGTGAAAGGTCAGCGCGTTTCGGATAAGAAATCATGGCACAGTGAGTGCCTTCGCCCATCCCAATTGATGGTAACAGGCTAATACTTATTATCAACAAAGAGCTTTATTCTGTTAAGAGTCAGGGCTTGAGTGACGATATATAAAAGGAAGAAAATACATTGGAAGTTAAGAGAGAGAGAGAAAAAAGCTAAGCACCTGATCTTTGTCTTATGTACAATAAGGCCTACGTACACTGCAAACGCTGCACACGATGACAATTGTGACTCCTTTATAAAACAGGAACATGGTATAAATTCATATTGAAAGGTAGCCAGGTGTCGCCTGGCACAAGATTGATTACTTGTAGCCATTCCATGGTGCTGTAGGGGAGCGCAATCATCACAAACAAAGCCGAAGAAAAGGACAACACGAGTGCTTACTCGCAACCAATAGTTTATTGAAGGAAAAACATGCAAATAAACGAAAACAGAACTAACTGCGCAATCACGAAACTTAAAAAAGGCTGCTCCTTCATGTGAATATTCGAAAATAATTTAGCCCAGTGAAAATGAAACAGGACCCATGGCGCAGGTGTCAAAAGGTTAAAAGTAATAACCAAACCAGAAATGCAGGTTTCATCCCCTCTCTAAAAAATATATCTTTCCGCGATAAAGTCACAGAAGGAACACTAATGCACGTATCGCCGGCATTCAAAATGAAAAGAGGTTCCATTATTTTGCGTGCGAACTTGTTTTTATGCCAAAACAGATGAAAGGTCGGACCAAACAAAGACAAAGAATTGTAGGACTTAACAATGTGCAGTCAAATACGAACAATTTAGGGAGCATAAGAATAATTTAGGCGCAAGTTATGTCATTCGATTGTTCGGCTGGTTTTAATTCGCTTTTCCGTATTACGGCTCTTCACTGCTGTTGCTGATGTAAAGAATGTAATATGAGTTCGTTTTATACAAGGTGAAAGAGAAAGAGAGGAATTTACTGTGATAAAAACAAGACGTCAACACAATGGATCCATCACTGTCCTGATGCTCGCTTGGGGGAGGGGAAGGAGAGAGCAGAAACTCGATGATTACATTGAAGCATGGAATTCGATGACTCTGGTTTTAAAGGAAAGGGCTAAAGTCTTCCTGAGGTTGTGCGCCTCATGCCCACCCTCGCGCATTAGACACAATAACCTCTCCACGTTCTATGAGCGCAATGCCAGTCCCGTCACATGTCTAAGAAAACAGCTTCTCACATAGCGGCCGATAGTCGAAGATAACCAACGAGCTCACTATTGTCTGACATTCTGGGGCGTGCCTAAAGCCCCTTGATCGACGCACCTTCGGCAGCTGCGCAAAACGTCACGTAGACGGAGGGACATTACGGCGCACCGAAGGCAGATGCACGACACGCGTGTCTGGCCGGGCGCACATTTTGCCCTCAGTTCTGAACCAATGCATTGAACATAAATTTGGGCGAAAGAAACGCCAAGCCCGAATCCTGTTAGTAGGCTTCCGTGACTTCGCTTTTCAGCCAGCGCCATGTGCACTCTCAAGCGGTCCTCTCTCCAAGGCTCAATAAAGTCCGCGAACAGGTCCATATTGAAGTTCTGATGTACTGCATTAAGGTCAGCCACGCATACACTTTGCCTCGTTTCTAATATTGTAGTTCGCTTTCGAGCTGTTCAGCGTTACGTTGGTCACCCGAATTAATTTTGTGTGACGAAAGTTTTGTGACGCGACGCAATTGGCTGTGCTCTCGATATCGATGTCTTTATATATGTGTTATAAGCGCTTCGTGAAGATAATGATTTAGCGAAAGCCGGGGGCGGTTGTATGCTGTAATGAGCCCTGCGGTGGACGCTTATGGTAAGAAAAGACGAATAAATGCGCGGCGTCCGTTGTTGGGAAAGGAAGAAGCGAGCACGACCTCGTTTCAGCAGGGGCTTCGAGCGCGTGATCCATACATCGCACGCTTATATGGCTCTACGAACAGCGGCCAATAACTAACCACCTCGTATCAGGGAAATGGAGGACAAGGGAGGGACGGGAAAAAGCCGAAAGCTCAGCTTCCACTCCGTCGAAGGATCGACCGTCTTTATTGATTATTTCGATTAACGGCCCACATACACTCGGCCCCCTTTTATGGGACTGTTCCATACCTACACGCGCGGAGCCTACAGGCTCTCGCATCGCAGCGCATTCCTTTATTCTCTCTCGGCTGACCAGCTTTAAGCCATTTGTATAATATGTCGATACTTCCATTTTCTTCTTCTTTCCAGTCGCTCCTGTTTTAGATATGGGAAAAGCTTATAGAGCAAGAAAAGGGTTTCGTCCGGGGAAGCATAAATGGTGTCGGTGTTTTTTATTATTATTAATATATCTACATTCGGGTCCTTTGCACGTGGGTGACCTTCATTGTTCGGGAAGTGTCGTGCCCAGGCCAAACTACTGCCCACTTTTTGTTTTGCACTTTCTCAGTTCGAGCATGTCGCTTCTTCTGTGTTAGCGCGTTTTTCTCAGCACGGAAGCAACGGGTCCGGACGACACGAGAAACGGGAGGAAGAAAGGAAGGCAAATGTGACGTGTGTTTGCTGTGCCACAAGGGATGATGGGAAGGGACAGAGATATCGGAGGAAGGGGGTTCAACTTGCGTATGCCGTATGCTTCGACCCGCGCCAACTGAATCTGTCCCGTCATGTCTTGAGCCTTTTGTTTTATACAACCGGGTCCGGCAAGGCAATGACAGAGCTTTTCGGGGCTTTTCCGTTTTGAGCGCCAAGTATAAATCCTAGCTGGGTGGCTGTGATGTGACGAGAGGACGAAGGAGAAATCGCCGTCGCAAGGTTCTGCGCCAGCAGCCGGGAGCTGCGTTTCCGTGACGGGAAGGGATTCGAATGTAGTCGAAGAAAATGAAACGACTTAAATGGGTGCAAGTGGAAGTGCCAGGAATTACGAAGGATTGATTGATTGATTGATTGACTGACTGATTAATTGATTGATTGATTGATTGATTGATTGATTGATTGATTGATTGATTGATTGATTGATTGAGTGAGTGAGTGAGTGAGTGAGGGATAGGACTTAGCGCAAAAAAAAAAAACACCCACACACACACACGAGCTTTGAGAGAGGCACCAAAGAAAGGCTCCGGATTATTTTGAATACCTTTTTTTAGCCTCCACTTAAGAATTATATAAAAAAAATCGCATAAGCACGCAAATGTGCAACTAGCCTCACCTTTTTCTTTTAAGATATCAGTGGGCTACTGTGTGCCTTATTTATATTGGTGTGAGGCGAAATTTACGATTATATTTGTTCGTAAGAGATGCTTTTTATTACCTGACAATGTTACGTCATAATATATCGCTAATACGATTGTTCAGTGTTCTTAGAGACCGCCCTAGCTAGCACACGCATTGCTGTGTAAATACGAGCTCTGAACTGATGCCCAATTATCGGTGATAATAATGCCTTGCGTAATCACTTAATTAATATACATCAGATTGTAACGTGCTCTTCAACGTTTTCATCTTGGGGCAAATATTTATACACGACGTATTAGACGTATGCCTTTCAAATAGGCAATTGTTCGCAGGCCATGACAACTATTCTGCGCTGGAATCACAGTCCGAATACTAATTAATTGTTCGTGCTATGTACGTATAATCAGTGGTCTGTTAACTATGAACATCACCCCGCCATAGTTGCTCAGTGGCTATGGTGTTGGGCTGCTGAGCACGAGGTCGCGGGTTCGAATCCCGGCCACGGCGGCCGCATTCCGATGGGGGCGAAATGCGAAAACACCCGTGTACTTAGATTTAGGCGCACGTTAAAGAACCCCAGGTGGTCCAAATTTCCGGAGTCCCCCACTACGACGTGCCTCATAATCAGATGGTGGTTTTGGCACCATCTTTTTTTTAAACCATGAACATCCCCAGAATGCCGTAGTAGTTTCTTTCTTTTTCTTGAATGAGCCATCAAGGACACACGTTTGCTGAGCGATACGCTGTTGCCATGTCGCTCCCTCGCTGTGTAATATTGAATCGATGCTCATTGCAACAAAAACATTCTTTGCGTCTCTTCTCTATCGCTCGCGGTTTATTTCTCCTCGGCGTAAATGTACCCCCACAAGAAGTATTGATTACTACCTATACACTCTATCGCGCGATCTATTTTCCGTCGGCATAGCTGCTGTACTGAAAGAGAAGTTTGAAAAGAAAGAGCGCATTCAATTACCCACCCTTGCTACTCGCTTTCATGTCGATTCAATAATCTTATGTGCAGCACGGTTGCTAAGATGGTTAGGCTGTGTGGTATGTAGGTCGCAAAAGCAATTCAGCTGAACGCGACTTCGAAAATAGCTGGGTTACTGAACACTGGACTATGTCGATACTCCCGCATGAATTGAAAACATGTTTAACACGAGAGCATGAATTAAGTTATTACAAATGTAGCCGAGGTGCGCGCAGAGAAATAAAGAAGACAGAATTCCGAACAAACGTGAGCAATTGTTAGGAATAAATGTAACGGAACATGCTCTGTGTGTTTAACCATACAAAAGAGACTCCGCCACACAGAAACTCATCATGCGGTCGATATGAGTATTCTTTATTAAACTTAAATCCACCCTTTCATTGCCGGAAAGCAAACGTTCTGCTTAATGGAAGCACAGCATCAGCATGAAGAATTCGTCGCTGCTTCAAAGTTCTGAAACGGTCGCTGAGCTCGCCTGGTTCCATGGTGTCATGAAGTAGACATGAATATTTACAACATTGAACGTGTGAAAATCGCGGGGAAACTGAGTTTAGTTCGAATTCGAACGTGACCGGGCTAATAGGCCATCGCGAAGTTGCTAAGGAAAGGAAAGCCACAGGACGATTACGAGTGTGTGACCCTAAACGAGCGTTAGCTGTGGTGGTAGAGGAAACAATACCTTGAAGACATGTGTTCGCTTCTGTCGCCTTTATTTCTTTTAATGTAGCGTTGACGACTTTGTGATCACTAAAGTGAGTAGTTATATGCTGAACGTCTTGGACGAAATCGTTGTTTTGGAAGGCGGAGGGTGCGCGTATCTCTAGATTTGGCGACGGATCACGACAAAGTGACGATTTGTAGCATCAATGGTAGGTTGACAACCTTCAGGAAATCAGCTTTGCTTGCTGGAATGTTGACGTCTTCCACGAGAAGCATTGGACAAGACCTGTACGACAGAAATGCATTGGTGATGCTGGATACAACGTGTGAGAATGTGGCTTTGAGATTAAAGTAGGCCACTGCGAAGACGAGTTGGTTGTCTATATAGTTGTACTGCGTACATCTGACCCACGTTCGTAGCCATATTATCGAAGAGGTCGAGGTGTTCCGCATGTAATTGGTCTCGGCGGTAAGTGGTCACACTCGACACACGGTTGTCGTGTTAACGTCGAGGTCCGCAGCAGTGCGCGTATCCTGTCACCTGTAGCGGCGCCTCTGGATACGTCCAGGTAACCAAGAGACACGTTATGAGGCAGAGCATGACAACGTGGTCGTGGTGAATGTCGGGTGCGTGTGCTGCCAAGGATCGCACACTGAATTGCTGCGATGGCGAGGAAGTGCGGTTGCTGGAGAAAACCAATGAGTCATCTCGCCTACCTCGCAGCAATGCTGCCTCCGCGGCACGCAAGGCTGGACTGTTATGACGGGAAGGGTGTTTCGGCTCCCGATCTCAAGCTCGCTGGATCACTTGGGGGCACTAGAGTGCTTGCTTCCTCCATGACATTCCACTACACTAGGGCCACAGTCGGATGGTTTGTCGGTGGGTATGCCTTCACGAATGGCTCACACCGACTATGGGGGACTGGTTTCCACCGCCCGTGATGCGCCGAGGGCGAGGCCATTTGGTGGTGTTCAGGAGAACCGAACTTTGCGTCACCGTTACCGAACTGTGCTCTCTCACTGGTGCAAGCACGCGCTTAAAGTATTGGTAGCACCGTCTGGAGCGCTGACATGGTGTGCGCGTGAGAACGGCACCAACGGCGGGAAACTGAGCAACGAGCTACGAAAAGTTAACGTTTTAAAAGAAAATGCTTATCGCGTGCGACACAGCACCACTTCACGTGAATTCAATAATGAAGGCTGTACTAATAGGTAGTGCACTAAGCTTGTCTTAGCCCCATTGCCAGCATGCAATGCTAGCTCGTGATGCAACACCATGTTCGATTGGCTTTAGTAATAGCTAAGGGAATTTTTCACCCTGAAGCTGCGTAGTGGGCTCTGAGAGACGCCGTATTGGAGAACTCCGGAATAATTTCTAACTCGGGTGGCTATCTAATGCGCATATAAATCTAAATACGCATGCGTTCTCCATAACCAACTCCCAACTACTCGGCCACCACTGCTGGGAGCCTAACCCAAGATCTCGTGATCAGCCGAAAACAATAACCATTGTGCCACGATGGTAAAGTTAAAGGGTTTTCTAGTGACTCGTTAAAGTTGGGATGGTGAATAGGCGCCTTCATTCCTTTAGTGCGCCGTGGTTCGATTCGCAAAGGGAGATCTTCTCGTGTCCGAATCGTCGTATTCTCGTTGTCCTTAAACTTAACGTGAATGAACGTAAACTTGAAAGAATAGGCCTGTGAAAACGAGAATGCCTCTGCAACCAACTTTCGAAGCTGGCGCCATTCAACTCCGCCATCTCATCTTAACCTCTTTATTTCTTTTTTTTTTTTTTGCTGCAACAAAAGTGGGCTGCAAGCGACCCACGCCGCTCACAAAGCCTGTCTCGTCGCCGTCTTCGCTGGAAGCGACGGTATAGTGGGAAAGTCGGGCATTAGGGAGCTCGCCACTCGTAGGCGGCGCGCTTCGGGGCAAAAGGAGCTTCCTCCTCCGGGGCGCAGCCGTAATTCGCTCAAACGATGAGAAACTTAGATCTAATTTCGGCCCGCACACACACTCTTCGGCGCGTATAGGTTCGTGTGCAGCCTCCTCCCGCCTCTTCCTCATGCGATCGCCTTTTCTGCGGCCTTCCATCCTTTTCATGAATCTTCTTTCCACCGCTCGCTGCAGCATCGACTCGTTTCTCCCGTTGCTCGCGGAGCCCGAGCATTCGGCTTTTTAGCCGGAAAAGAAGGAAGGAGGGGGAGGGGTCGAATCGGCGGCGCGAGTGAAACTTATATTACGGTTATATACAGTTTTTTTTTCTTCTTCTCTGGCTTCTCATCGTTCCGTGATTGTCGAGGATGCGAGGAATCCTCTTTGAGCGTCAAACAAGGGCGATGACGCTAGCGAGACAGAGGAGATAAAATGAAGCGCCGATTTCCATCATTGCGAACCGAGTGAGATTGCGCGGGGAAATCAGTAGCGTTGCACATCATTTCATTTCATTTATCTCGCGCGTAATTGCACTGTGAGTTTTTCTAGTTAAAAAAAGAAGAAAAGGGACAAGTATAGGCTTGGATAATGCACCAGCACGGATACGTTAATGCAAACGGGTGTATGACATTGAGGAAAGTATAGCATGGCTTAGTGTGTACTATATTATACTGTAAATTAGAATAGCGTGACAAAGCTTATAATAGCTACCACCACAACAGGGCGTTAAATATACGGTTTGCGGCATTTCCGGCCCATTTCTTCCAACTACAGACAGTTGAGCTAATTGGCATTGATCCATACCATAGTTGGTAAGGGACGCCTTACCTTCTTTCACGATGTAGTTCTTGTATTCTTTTTTTTTTTGGCTGTACTGGTGTTTGCTCTTCATGCATGAAACGTGTTCTCAACTTGCATCGCGTGCGTTGTGTATCCGTGCGCCGACATTGTTACCTTTCTTTATTTCTTTCTCTCTCTCTCTCTCTCTCTTGTTTCTTTCTTTTTTCTTTGCTTTCTTTCACTTTTGCATAGTGTTGATGTCATAACTGTGACATTGGATAGCTGCAGTTCTTTAGTGCCCAAGGTTTATGCCTGTCTTCAGCTAAGAATCACCATCTGTTTGTGCCAGCAACACCTGATTTAAAAAAAAGAAAAAGAAGGCAATGACCGAATATAGCGCGGTTGACTATGTCACGTAATTATGGATTGTAACGGGTGTGCGAACAGTAAACAAAGGAATATGAGAAGGATGAGGTACCCTGGATGCCAGCCTGTGCAATTGTCATCACGTCTCCTGCAGTCACACCGCTTACATTAAGTAGTTGAGTATTCGAGGTTGTTCTTGACTCTTCAAAAGTGCTGCATAAGCATCGCGCGCCCGTCGTGCGGCGCCACAAGCACTTCAGTGTCCCTGTATATTATCTCAAACGGAGCGTATAGAGGGACACGTGATACAGCGCTTTAGCGAGTAGCATCACCTGTGCCGGAGACTCAGCTTATGGCACATGAAACAGACGACTGTCTGAAGGAGAAATGCAGGGTGCCTGACGGAATCAGTGTATTTTAATTAACGTTAATTAAAATTAGGGCTGTTAAGTTGCTATACGAACTTTGAGCGTTAGGAAGGTGGCCGCCCGCTCAAGTTATCCGTGTTTACGAGATTACAGAGTGCGAATGCGATAGTGTATGAAGCGTCCATGATATATTAAGAGCGCGAGCAAACATAACAACTAACGCCTACAAAATCTGCTCGCCCTATATGTGACATTTACAGATTGTATCTTTTTAGGCTTGCAAATTTTTGTGGCATTGATTTTCACACTTGTCATGCTCTAACGGAGGCTTCTATGACTCGTGTAGAGAACCGTGAAGAATAGTCGGATCCAGGGGCTTAAATTTTTCGTTACTTGCAATCATACGAAGTGAGAGACAACGAAGCAAGTGGGCAATTGTTGCGCGTAGTTGAATATGGGTCAGAACCTGCAGCAAGTTATCTTTTCGTGCACTTTCATTTCCCTTCACCTGCTCTTGTTTTTTACGTGACAAAAATTTACTCCTTCTATGCTTTTTGTGGCTTCGTTCTCTGTCACTTCGTATGAGTGCACCTAGAGAAGCCGATATGACCAATTCAGGGTAGTGCGGATAACCAAGTCACTCGATATTTTCTTGCATCCCGCGATCTGTTCACGTCGGCAGATTGGTTCTAATCTGCGCGCTTCGCTTACTACTTCCGGCACACGTGTCGGAAAGCTGCGGTTTGTTGGCGATTAGTTGGCTCGGAATCCACAAGAACGTGTGGTTACGGCCTTATGTTGTACGAGATATGCGCACTCCGTCACGGTCGCCGTTTAATGGTGCGGGGTGCCTTGTTGCATCCACAAGAGTTAAAACAACACAACACAAGAGCTATATCAACGTCAAAACGAGAAGTATAAAGAAAAACAGCAGTAAAAAGAAAAGAGGGGTAACTGTCCACGACAAAAGTGTCCACGCAGACGTGCGCGGACAGCCCCAGCAGCGTCGGAGGACAGCGCAATGGCGAGCGTTAGCGAGAGCAAAAGGAGTCGCTCTGCCCATAAATCACGGCCTGCGTGTGAAACTCCGAGGATGGCTCGCTGATAAAATGCAGCGACGCGGCGCCGTCGTCGCTTCGGCAGAGCGGCCGGCGCACGCCGCATCGCCGTCTACGAGTCGCTGCGGGCAACGCGGGCTACGAAGGCCGGGGCCGCGAATAGCCCGAGGTCAGCGCTTCGTGCTCGGCAGTGGAAAACGGCCCCGGCGCCTCCACCCGCTTCCCCCCGCCCGCCAATGCGATCGCCTCCAGGACCTTCTTTCTGCATCTGCCTGCGCCCCCAACCGCCTCCCACTACCATAACATACACCCCGCACTGCTAGACGTCGTCGGTACTGCGTCGGTTAAAGATGCTCTAAAGAGAGACGACGCATCGTAAATTTCATCTTGACGCCGTGTTTTTCTTACTACTGCTGCTACCTAGGCTCGCGTCAGGTTGTAGCGAAACCTCGGGCACCACCGCCTACGCTGGACAAGACTAGTCGAAGAGTTCCTGCATCTAAAAGAAGTAGGGGGAAGCAGCGGAGGAACAAAAATGAAGAGGAGGAGGAGGCGGAAGGAAGGAGAGGAGAAGGGCAAGGGGTCGACGCGAGCAAACCGCTGTCGTCAGCGCTGCTTCAAAAAGCAAACGCACGTGTGTCGTGGGTAGAAATATACTTTGTACATTAAAAAAAAATGAAAAGGAAAGGTGAAGGTGCTGGAGACGCCTACGTAAAGCACGTCCCCTCGGGGCGTCTGAAATTGAAAATCCATACGAGTCCCCCGATAAGTAAATAGATGTTGCCGCGTCCACCGAGCGCTGGGTGCAAAATGCTGGAAGAGGCGAGGGGGCATGAGAGAGTGGCCGGGCGTAGAATGTGCGAAAAAAGAAAGAAAGAAAACAGGGAGGAAGATGACAGTCTCGACCGACGAGCTTGCTTCGCCTGGGAAGGTTGCGACGGTTTGCGCGTGGGCGGAGGGGTTTCGGTTAGGGGTGTGTTTGTGAGAGAGAGAGAGAGAGTAAGATACCGGTTAGCTGTGTAAACATATCGCTTTATTCCGCGGCCGCGCCAGTTCAAGTTTGTCTTCACCCCGCGAGTTACGCAAACACGAACGCAATCGTGTTCAACCGCGCGACCCCCGCTTTCCAATGCTGCAAAGTAGCAGAAAGAATGGAAAACCGCGCGCGGCTTCCTCTCGCGCGGGGCACGCGCGGCAAACATAATGTGCGTGTGTATGTGCGCGCGTATCTTTGTGTGCGGCGTGCACGGGTGTGTGTTTGTATGACGGTGGTTGTTTATTGTGCGTCTATACCATTCGGGCGCGCGTCGATACAGTTTTTCGTCGAAGGGAAAAGACTTTGAAACATGGCCACTCGCTCGACGATGCCGACGCAGAGTGCATTGGTGACGGCTAGCCTCGGTGATCGCTTAATGTATGCCGGTGCGCCGGCAGCATAGCCGAGAGAAAGGCTGCAAGCGCAAACAAAACGGGGCAGGCTAACGCTCGAAGACGAACAGTGCTGTAGCGCCCCTTTTGTTGAATTAAGCAATTCACCGGAACGTGCGGGCGGAAACGTGAGGGGGTGCATTCTGTTAACGTTTGTTGAGGCACTCGCAGCAGTCGTCATAGTTATAAATAGCGAGATAAAAGCAAAGTAGAAACGTGAGAGAATGATGATAATAACAAAAATACCAAAAAAAGAACGTTAACTGATGCCGTGCTCGGCTTTTATGGGACACATCGAGCAAGAGCAGTGCGACAGACATTCTCTTGTGCGCGCGCCGAACAAAGGCCACGGCTCGAGGACAAGAAACTAAGTTGTTTCTGTTGATGCGCGTTGTCATGCTGCCGAGCGCACTTGCATGGCAAGCATGCAAAGTGCTGCTGTGCGTACGCACGGGTGCAGCCCCGAGCGACATCAAAAGGCTGCCGTTTTTCCCAGCAATTTCTGAATCTAATTTATGAGACAAAGGAACCCTCGCTCTCTCTCAATCGCCATCCTTCCTCTCTGTCACGTGCTCATGCGAGCGCGTTCTTTTAGAATCATGTCTGCCGTGGTGTGCTGAAAAATTGCTGTCGTTCTCTTTCCCACGTCCTGCTCTCCGTCGCGCTCGGCTTTTTATGGCGGCTCTTGTGTAGCGCATGCTTGCATCGGCGGACAATGAATTTCGAGAAATGCAAAAATAATTCGCTCTCATGATGCCGCAACAAAGAAGTAAGAGGCCTTCAAAATTAAGACACAAATTAAGCAAAAAAAAAAAAAAAAGAACGTAGGAACAGCATGGCACGACACCAAGAACAGGAGACATGCTGTCGGCTACGCGCGCCGCCTCTTATTGCTCGTCTGTAAAAATTGGCAATGCTTGTTCAACAAGAAAGCGAGTGAAGCAATCGAATGCGCCATTCTCGGGTGTTGGCCGTACCACTCAGCCCAAACGCGGATGATGTGACCTGAGAGATGCTTACAAAAGCCAGTATAGAGTTTTGCTGCATTTCTATTCAATACTTGTCGCTTTCCGTAAACATTCCGTTGTGTTGCAATTGGATATCATGCAAAATTTCTCCGAGCGGAGTTCCCATACTCGCGTGCACAGCTCCATAACGCCCTCTCCCCCTTTCCCTTACCCCAGTGTAGGGTAGCAAACCGGACACTCGTCTGGTTGACCTCCCTGCCTTTCGTATCCTTGCTTTCTCTTACTCTCTCTTAACGCCAACATTCGCAGTGTGTCCAGGGTAGAGGACATAATCCCCAGTTTGGGGCCCGTTGCAGAGGTTTTCCACCTTTGGAGCCATAATAGCGTCGCGCGTGAGGGAAGGGCGAAACAAGGCCAGGTGATCAACAGGCCGAGGGAACTGCAACAGCAGGGCTGCTTTGACCCGAGGAGGTGAGGGAAAACGAGAAGCCTATTAAATCCTGGTGCGAACCGGCACACACGGACACAAACTCGCAAGCTTGAGTGCGCCAGCGTGCGCCTCGGGCCGTGTAGACTGGAGGCCTCTTGGAGGCGCGCACGGGTAAATCACAGCGCCTCGTTAGAACCGAGACTTCATTGCGTAATTGTTCCTGCTCCTGATAAACAGTATCGCAGCCGTGTGAGTAAATAATAGCGCGCCCACAGGTGTGGCGTTTCTCAAGCGCTGGATGTGGGCCACGTGGGAGAGATGCCGAGATAGAAAAACAAAAACATAAATAAAAACAATTCAGCGCATTCTTGTAGCGCTTGGTTGGCGCGAAGAAGAAGGTTAATTGCGAAATCACTTAATAATATTTCTTATGCGCGACCCTGGTTTGGTCGCCCCACTTACGTTTCTAATATTCCAAATTTCGTATAACTTATGTGTAAACAACGGGCGAAAGTTGTTGTGACGTAACAGGCGACTTTTCACTACGGCTCGGAGTGCGTTGTTCATTCCGTGTTGCCGACTCATTGTTGCGGATAAGAAAACAGAGAGAGCTTACATCGCTTTCTTGCAACAGGCACCAAACTGCGAGTTTCGGAACGCTGAGTTGGATACTGCCTCGAAGCGTAAAGAATCCCGAAAGCTGAAGCTGGCGACAAGGCAGTGAACTGAGTTGAAGCTGCCACCACGCTTTATGGGCGAAATGAAAAAAAAAGAAGGAGACTATATAGATGCCAGTGCACTAATGACCTTGTAGGTAATCGGATGATATAAGGAAGGAGAGATAGAGAGCGAGAGAGAGCAAAGAGTAGTTTAACTAGTGTTCGTTAAGCGTTCGTTGAGGGAGCCATCTCCTGCCTTGAACCTCTTAAATCGCTCGCTCAAGGCGGGCACCTCGCCGTTCCTTGGAAGCAGGGAAGCAATCAGTACTTAGCAATCCCAGTTGGTCCAATTCAACTAATGAATAATCGCAAGGCTCCTTAGCTTTGATGGTGTAATTAGAACAGAAGTATTGAGATTGACATCACCTAAGCTGCAGTTATTGTTTTTTTTTTCTGGTTGCTTTGATGCAGCTGCTTCATGTTAAAAAAGGACCACAATTTCAAAACATATTTAGAAATCTAGGCTATAAACGTGGGTGATGCACCCGAAACGCTTATATTAGAAGTAGTTAGCTACCTGTGAAGCTTTGAGTGATGTCGTGAACGAGGTAGATACCCAGAAGCTGTTACCTAGAATGATCTCTCAGAAATAACTTATAGAAATGGTATTGTGCGAGGACACCTTGAGTAACTGTCAGCCAGTATTCTGGTTATTTCTTTTTCTGACTGGCTCCTAAGTTCCTAAAGCAGAGCACTGCATATTAGTAGAACAGTTAACTTACCAATGTCAAAAAAAAAACAAGAATATAAACTTGACGATCCTAAATATGTACATATGCCTTGTTCACAATCGCAAGCACACCATGAATGCAACATTTTATTTCGAGTCGATATTTTTGCGTTCCCTGTTACATAGACTAGAGCGACCTGCTCGTTAAAAGATCCTGATGTGACACTGATTTCCGGCAGTTCACTTGTACGTCTCGTTAATATTACAAACCGCCCTACCCGGAGTTCACTGCCATAGGCGTTCCTTATGCAGCGTTATCGTGATGAAGAGCGTAGGGCAAGAGTGGAAGAACGAAGCACGCCACCGTGGAGCGAGCAGGTTTCCGGAACAACAGGCATCGGACGTCAAAGATGTACTGGCCAAAAATTCAAGTAATAACAAGTCAGCAGAAAAAGACAAGCAGAAAACGATTTGGCTGCCAAAAAAAAAAATCTTCACGTCAGTGCACTGAAGCAAAAGTGCAGGGTGCCAGAAAAAAAAAAAATGTTCGAGGAAAGATTGTCGAGAGAAAAGGGGGAAAAATCGAAACAAGAAATCAGAGACTTGGGGTCCAAGCTCGGCACTCTCCTTTCGCTTGGCCTTTCGCTGATGGCCTCTGTTACAAGCCATTAGCTCCGGGCTCGAATCCACGCACACGCGCGCGCGCGCGCGACCACGTGAAGCAACCCATGGGGTCAAGAGCGCGGTGGCGTTCGCTTCCAGGCGGGCGAACAAAGCAAGCGCTATAGGATCAGGTGTTTCTCCGCGATGCTCTCCGGTCCAAGCACTAACGCGTCGCGCCGCCGCTGTCGAACCAAGGCGCCCGGTCGCCTGCCCATTCGGCCGGCAGCGGCGCCTGATTACTGTTCCGGTCACCGAGCGGATATTGTTCGCGTGGGGCGACAGGCACCGAGGCTGGGCCGAAGCAGGGCTCGCTGCTCGCTTGTCTCCGCTGATCCACCGCTGTGGAGACAAAGAACGGCGACAGTTTGCTCGGCGGAGAGGAGTGCGATTGTGTCTAGACACTGTCTCCACTAAAGACGTACTTCTACAGACTTGCGCGGCATGCCATGCTTATGTAGTTGGCGCCGAGGGCGCAGTTAGCACGGTTAGCAAAGAGTGTTTCTTTCAAGTAGGGGACATACGATACAGAGTCTTTGACTACACTATCGCCCCAGCACTCACTCCCTCGACTTTTCACCACCTTATAGAGGACGTTTGTAAGATAAAGGAATTCGCGACTAAACCTTAACGTTCTGCAAAATGCCAAAGCGGAATTCAGACAAGATGTTATGTGACAAAGGGCTGCGCTTTTACATCACACACTGAAAGTAAGCAATTCCACCTGTATATATTTTCTTCTATATAGTCTCTTAAACTGCATAGGTTTAGAACATTGATGCATGACGGTGGTGGATAAGCACAGCGCTCTGCCTCTCGTAAAAATAATTTGTCGCTTGGTAAGATCCTGATAGTAACATGAGATTGCTATGAAAAAAGACACATTGAATTCAGCCCTGTCGAGCAAACTTGACAGGCATATAGTGATGGCTGGAGATATCGCGATAATGAAATAGTTCTATGTTGAAGGTAAGCCTTTGTAACGAGCACTGGCTGTCTATGTAAGGTACAAGAGGTATATGACTTAGTTTAAATAATAATTCAACCCATTGCAGAAAAGCACAGATACAGAGAGAAAGGGAAAGGCAGGGAGGTTAAACAGGTTGCACCTGGTTTGCTACCCTACGCTGTGGAAGGGAAAGCCAGAAGCACAAGAAAAAGACAGGAAAGGGATCAGAACAGCGTTCACGGCGCATTCAAGCATGGTCACTGAGTGCTGTCGTCTTTAAAAAAAGAAAACAAAATTGGAAAGCCTGCTTCGATGCAATAATCTACTCACCAGTGATTGCCGCATGGTCAGCAAGAAGATTGTTGTTGTTTAACCTGCAGTCATCATGCCTTGATTTGAACAAAGCTGCAAGCAGTCGCGACATTGCTTACTCGCTGCAATACAGGTTTTATCCGACCGACCTTACTGTTGCAATTACGTTCGCGTAAGCAACTCAAGAAAATTTACAGAAGACAAAACAGCCTGAGAAGTCATGACTGCGATAACTTAAGCAAATTTAGCGTTTCGTATCGCTTCTCTTAAGTGTATAGCGCGCTAAGCAAAAGTGAACCAGACAGACACAATGCTTATGCTTTGTCAGACTGCGCAGTTCTGTCTTTGAAATCTTTAAACTGAGGTGCTGCATTGTTTGAGTACAAAGAACGAACAAGAAAGAAAGTACTGTAGTGCTGCTAGTTTGGGCTCTGCCTATCGAGGTGCGGTCGCACAGTGAATTAAACTTTCCTCATGACCAGGACGCTGCTATAAGACTCTCTCTTTGCGGCGTCGACGAAGGCATTGTTATCCCCGGACCTGCTTGACCGCGGAAAATTCGACTTTCTTATCCGTAATTTGACATCAACAGTGATAAGCGCATTCAATGAAAACCCGCAGTGAGCATTGAGCTATGTCCTCGCAAAATGTGCGCCACTTTGCCATTACGTTATAGTTCAGTGTCATGCATGAGAAAAGGCCGCTTTGGTTTTAAATCCGTCTGTAGAGTGAAAAGTACCTCACCACGCCAGCATCACGGAGTGAAATCAAAATAAAAAAAATTATATATGACCGTCCGTGCGATTTCTTTTCGTTGTTTATCAAACGTTTGGGCAAACGTACAACGTCCGCTTCGAGTGAGGTCGATCCTGCTACCTCTCTCCTTTCTCCACTTCCTTCAATCATCCCTCTTTCCCACTTTCTCTCTTTTCTTACCTCACGGAGCCTCACCGGGTCCTCCCAACCGCTATGAGGAATCGATTGCGGAAAGAATTCTTCTTCGACTTTTCCAGATTCCGGGATTTCGAGCGAAAGCGCCGCGTTTGTTTCCGTTCGTCATTTACTTTTTGCTGCGCCGCTGCGTTCGACTTCGCCGGGCTAATTCTTTTATTATTTCGTTTTCTTTTTTATTTGCTCCAGGCCTCGATCCTCTAGTATATAGAGCGGCGCTGGCAACGACGACCTCGTAGCGCGCCAACCTTCTGCGAGCTGCCGCTGCTGCCTGCTCCTCTGTTGCGCCGGGATTTCTGCCTCTCGGAAACGTTAGGCGAACGTCCCATGAGCGGTGGCCCGCTTCTCAACGTTATACTTATCTTTGCGACTCCCGAGTCCATTTTCTTCGAAAAGGTGGTCGTCGTCTCGTGTAGTGTGCCAGCCCGCACGGCGAAATCGTGTTCTCTCGGGGTTCTTTTTTTTTTCTTCGTTACAAACGACCGACTGCGAAAGTCGAGAATATACACACACACTGGTACGCTACAATCTCTCTGTATTTTTTCCCCAGTAGCTCTTCCACCAATTATATAATTAGGCTCGCGTAATTTTTCTTTTTCTGAGCACGCTTGTTTTATTTCTTCCGTGGTGCTGATGAAAACTAACGTAGAGAACGTTTGCGTTAATTTGAGCTCGGAAGCCTTGTTTAGCAATACTGAAATCTCACAAGGCTCCGTTAAACCCTGCGAAGGTCTAAGTACAGTACCTATAGCTATGGCACTTGTGTTGGCAGTTCTTGCGTTCACATTTGAGTGGCGGGAGTGATAAAAACAGATAGAGACCGAAGTGGGAGGGGGGAGGTTCGTTCTTTTTTAGTGTTAGATTTACTATTCAATCAATTACGTTATAATAACCTCGTGGAAATCAGAGCAAGTTTCTTTGGCAACTGGTGCATATTGTTGAGAATTTTATGTGAGACAAAGCTTTAGGGCCCGTGTAGTGAATCCGTGCGCACACTTAGTTGCTTTAGCCATGTTTACATAGTATATAGGATTCCGCGCTGGTTAGTGAAAGGTAGGAAGTCAAGCATTTTGTCTAGTTCTTAAAGCATGGGCTTCATACGGGAACATTCTCAAGGTCACCACTGGGCTTTGAGGCTGCTTTAAGACATAAAAAGAAATAATTAAGAATAACACCTTGAGAGGCTGCTATGCAAAACGCCTCGTCTTACTTTTTCCATCGGTGGCCCATATGTACAACTATTGAATCAATGAAAAAAATGGACCTCTATTTGAGACAATGTTCTTTCGTTTTAGTGCACTAGAACACTATACTTTCATCATCAACATCATTGTCATGATTTTATTATTATTATTATTATTATTATTATTATTATTATTATTATTATTATTATTATTATTATTATTATTATTATTATTATTATTATTATCATCCCTGTCGGCGGCTCAGGTATTCGGCTAAGATATGTGGAGTGAAGTGAGTGAAGCGGTTGCACCATAGCTGTGCCTCAATTGAGGCGCATCAAAGTGTTCGAACAGGAAAAAAAAAAAATAAGGAAAATGAATGCCTGCATGCGGCTTTGCTTCTCAAGTGGGCAAAAAAAAAAAATACCTGATTGAATGAGCCAATAACCTGGTGCGCATATTGTGGCGTCCAAAAGCGCAACTTCTTGCAGAATGTACTATAGCGCGTGAAACAAAGCCGACACTACAACTAATAGCAAGACTAGTTATCGCGGCCTCTGTGTTGGCCAAGGCAGTATGCGATATTTAACGACGAGTTTCCCCATCGCCGCGTTTGTTCGTCGTAACAGCCACGAGTAGACAGTGTCGCCGTAATCCATAAGAAGCCTGTTTCTTTTCTTTTTTTTTATGGTCGGGGTTAGTCTTACGCCGTCAGACCCCACGGGAACCGCAGAGTAACCGGCATCCATTTCGCTTTCTCACCTCTTCTCGTCGACAGCCACTGAAAGTTACACAAGCGACTTTTATGGCTTGGTATAACGCGCGGTTACGTTCTTCCTTTTTCTCTCTCTCTTTTCTCTGGGAGAGAATGGTTCACGCTTACCAACGAACAAACGCCTAACCCTTGTAGCTGAGTATGTTGCGAGGCGTCAGAAAAGTCTAAATAGGTGGGCTCTCAGAGCAGCGTCCGATTACGAAACATGCGGGTGGTCTCCAAGGTCTTGTTAGACGGGATATGTATCTCTAAATAACAGCTTTATGCATTAGCGAAGTGGATGCTGCAGAGCTCCCACCTAGTACAAATAAGCGGGTCGGTATTTGCCATTGTTTTGAATGCGATCACTCAACAACGACGATGATGACCACGACGATGACAAAAACGAAAGAACTGAAAAACTAAAATAAGAGGCGTGTCGCCAAGAAATATAGAAATGACTTGGGTATTTATAAATAAATAAAATATTTATTTATAAATAGGTTGAGTCAAACAACTTTTACGCCTATTCGTCTGCGTTGGTCCTTGTAGCCTTTTCCAATAGCCGAATAAAAAAATATAGTGCACAATTTTTGTAGTTTTGAGAAAGAGAGAACCAAGAAGGGAATGAAAGGCACCAAGGTCAACGTAACGCACCTCCGGTTTGTTACCCTTCACGGATCGGAAGAGGGTGTAAGAGATGAAAAGAAAGTAAATGCTATAATCTAATTTACATCAGGCCAGGATAACCTTAGCACAATTCGCACTAAACTTAGCAGCCTAATAAAAATAAAAAAGGCAAGAGGAATGGACACTGGATGCGTAGAAATATAAGGCTTAAATAAAAAAAATATGGTTGGCCTGTTCAGGCATTCAACGGCATGAATCTTTAATATTGATTGCCCGACTCAATTTTTATTACTTGTGTTATGACTCCGTTCCTACAGTGATACAAGATCATATATTGAAAGCCTACTACTAGTGCATTCTGAGTCACTTTGTTTGTATACCTTCTTTGCGAAAACATTGCACGTCTTTCATCATTATGAGCCCTATAGCGAATTAAAAAAAAAAAAAAAACTCAGGCTTGTAGTATCAGATCACGAGTTTTTCCAAGGCGAAAAGAAAGTATTTTGCCCAGTAACCTTTATAACGTTCTCGTAGGACGAATGTTCTTCTCGTGCTGTTTCTTCAAGGGACAGGGGTATTCCGCACTTGGCAACTCGCGCCTGTCGTCGTATCGAAGAAATTTACAAACACAAGCAGCCATTATGATCGTCTGCAAAAAAGAAAATAGATTATGTCGTACATCATCTAAAGCATGATCTTGCGACCCGACACGCTGTACTCCAATGGTGAATCGAGGCTGTCAAGCACGAAGTACGCCGATGCAAAGACGGTAGCAATTAGCATTAATATGGAAACCTCGTACGTCCGCCCTAGCCGCAGCGATAAGGAATTGAAACACGACTGGTACCGGTGCCAGCAATTTCTAAATTCGAAACGATCGTTTACAATCTCCATTTATCAAGCACTCTCCCGATAATGGTTTGACTTTCTGCGGCTTTCACAGGTCACGAAAGCATTCATGCGTCATCTATTCTAGGGCCATATTTTCTACGGGGGATTCTGTTTCTACGATTCTATTCTTTTCATATCATCTGCGTACATGCAGAGGGGAACAATCTCGTCAATATCGGGGCCAGGGCGTTGTGCAAATCAACGACCAAAAGCGAAAACAACGAAAAAAAGAAAGAAAAAAGATCCTTACAAAATACGACATTCGGACTGAATCAAAGTATCGCCGTAGTTCTTAAGCCATTTCGGCAAATCAGAATGCTAGGAACACGTGCGAACGGTTTAATCTGCACTGTGAGGTCGCCCTCACATCGATAGTTGTTGTAAACCTGTGCGCGTTACAGAGGGTAATATGCGAATGCTTGTGACGCAGCTAACTAGTAGCCTACCTACTTGATGATAAGTGCTACCCGCAATCGCGGAGCCTATTTCTACATGTACATCTGCCGGGGCACAGCTAATCATTTTCTCGCATGAAAGACAAAAAAGGAAAGAAAAAAAAACGCGGAGGGAGAGGAGGATGAGGCACTGAAGTGGAAGAAGTACGCGAAAGCTGCAATTGGCGAAACTAATGAACATTGAGTTAATCTCAATGTTCATTTCTCAATCTCTCAATGTTCGATCCTGCCACTGATAGTGGCAGGATCGGGCTAAGGTCAGACACTTTTTGTACTAAATAAGTTTGGTTCAGTTAAAGGAACGTCTACTTGCGTCAACCCGAAATCCACCCAACCTCTCATGACATTTGCGATGATGCTCAGAAACTCTCCTTGCATGAGCCCGCTACGCTTTGAACATGTTGTCCGCAACATCTGGCTTTCCTGCAACTTAGGTATTTATAAGGAGAAGCTCGCTTCATTCATTCGTGTCAGTTTATGGGTGCTAGCCTCTGCACTGGATAAAGTTATTCACATGAACGTGTACTTGCATGCTTTTCAAATCTTTTCACGGCATTTCATTTGGAATACTGCAGCGGTCGCTCACGTTTTTAGTATAACTTGACACCGGAGTGTTACTACGGGGTATGTTATGACGTTCGAGACAGTGCTTAGAAACTACATGGAAGGAGTGATACTGGCTGGTTCTCTTACTGCAGGACCGCATTAGGGTGATGCATAGTATACGTTGTCCTTCATGAACAGGGAAGGCGCCAGAGAGATGTAAGGAGTAGCTAAGAGGGGCTGTGCTGAACCCTGCTTTGCTAGCGTTTTATAATCGCGCACAAGTGCAGCAACGCTGTTGCACTCTCGTCCTTGAGTCAAGCTAATAATAATAATAATAATAATAATAATAATAATAATAATAATAATAATAATAATAATAATAATAATAATAATAATAATAATCATTACCTTCACACATGCTAATGTTACATAGTGCTGGAATTCTTTTTTATTCCTTGAATTTTTTTTCGTGACTGCTCTTTCTCTTCCCTATTCTTTCCGCCTTTCATTTCCCCTTCCCCTTCGCCCAGTGCAGGGTAGCAAACCAGAATCCTTTTCGGGTTAACCTCCCTGCCTTGCCCACCACGTTTCTTTCTTTCTCTCTCTCTCTACATAGTGCTGGAGGGTAGCAGAAAATTAGAAACACGGTTCACACCAGTAATTACAGAGTTTCTTCTAATCTTTTTCTCAAGTTCAATGCTCTTGGAACTTAGCGTGTCTTGCACCCGTTGGCATCCTAGACATCTGGTCGAAATTGCACCAGCTGATCGAAACGGCATACGTGCTGCTCGTTCAAAATTCAAGGAACAAGTATCGCCAAGTTTACACATTCTCTGGAGGCTACGCTGCTACAAGGCGACTATTTTATTTGCACAGAACGGACAGCACCGGGACATGTCTGTGCGTGCGTTTCACATTGTCACTTCATTAGTCTTTCTTGGATGGTGTAGAACAAAGCCTGCGCAGCCATTCGTCAATGCAACCTTAACACATCAAAGGGAATTTCAACCAATATGACATTGCAGATGAGAAGGTTCCAGCTTGATTGGACTTCATATTTTTTTTTGTCGTTGCTTGTTATTTTTGTGTGACTACTATAATATACAGGTATTCGACGCCAGTACTGGAGCTCGTCGTTTGTGCGACCATGGCTCACTGAACTTTGTCATCGCAACTGACACAACGCGATGATAGAAGCGTGAGTAGCGCCAGATGCAGCCAAAGCTTTTAACACGACGTAGACGTTTCTTCGGTACGAATGCTCAATAACGTGACACGTGTAAGTCATCATTCAATCGGACTATCAAATGCCTCCTTCATTTCCCACTTGTGTCGTCGTTTCGTTATCATATTTTCTTTGTTAAGAATCAGGAGCCAGTATAAACGTGCACAACATTGCAGAAAAAAAAAGAAGAGAGAGAGAGAAAATCAATCTTCGCGCAATGGACAAACGAAAGGCGCTCGCTGCGCATTGGCGTTAGGTACACGAGAGGCTGACTGTACATTAGTGGACGCTCGCGCGAGCGCGGGCAAATTGCCCGCTCGTTATACGGACGGAAGAGGTTTCCCGCGCTGTCAGTGCAAGGAGCACGTGTCTCTCGCACTGTACACGAGAAGAGGGAGCCCGGAGATTATAAGGAGAGGCCGCCCTTTTTTCCAGGCCAGTCTCGCACTTCCTTCCGAGCGAGGCATGCAGCGTGCATAAACGAGATGGTTCGAGAAAAGAGGAGAGGACAGCGGGGGAGGAAGGGGGGGAGGGGGTTGGACAGGGGTTGGAGGACGACAACGTCCTCAACGACGACCCGCGTGTCGTCGTCTTATACGAGGGCGCCGCTCGGTCGCCCTCGGCTTGCTCGCTGCGGGGGCTTTATTTCTTCTTGGGTGCGCGGCGCGTGGTTCCTGCGCTGTCACGGCGGACGCGCAGAGAGCGCGGAGCACATTTTGCTGTCCGGACGCGAGGGCCTGTCCACGCGCCGCCCTCTCGCGCTCAGCTACGGTCACGTTTCGGTCGCGCGGACGAGGAAGACGACGACGACGACAAAGTGGTTTTCCGAAACGAAGCCTTTCGTTCTCGGAATACTCCGTGGGTCAGAAAGAGCGCACGGGTAAGAAGAGAGAGACAGAGAGGTATACGTGACTAGAAAAAAAGAAACACAGGAATGACAAGTAACGAAACGTTCGCTATTCTCTTCATTTCTTTTACATTTATATTACGTTTTATTTTGTAGCCGGAGAGGGAAGAGGCCTGCAAGGAGGCCTTCGAGAAGACTACGATGTGATGGGACAGCGATGACTGAGAGCCTCTATCTTTAGTAAAGGCTGGAGAAAGCCACCGCAGTAACTAATTCAGCAGGGCATTCGCCGAGCTCAGTCGGCATCGTCGTTTTGTTCTCGGTCGTCTACCTTGAGTGGCCTGTTAAGGGAACGTCCTTTCGGGGAACGACGTGTCTGTGGTAACGTGCTAACCTAACCTGAAACACGTGATCCCATTGCCTTGAGTTGTGCGAGTTTCATTTTAACTTACGGGTGGCATCTTTCTTGGATCAGTGTTGTACGTGATACAGTGTTGTGGTATGCTGACGGCTAGGTGCACTCAGCAGTGAATGGGCGAAGGAAACGTGACAGGCGCCAGACATCGCTTAGATGACATCGTGCGTTTTTTTTTTTTTTTTACTACGGCACAAGTGTGGACGTTCGGCCTTGATGGTGTGACATACTTAGGAACGGTTAAACACAAGGATGACAAGGACGTTGAAAGAAGACACTTGTGTGTTAGCGCTTGTGTTATGTCTTCTTTCACGTCCTCGTCATCTTTGCGCTTAACCGTTCTTCATTGTTTTTACGGCAGTGTCACGAGTTGTTTCGTGTCTTATTTAAAAGGCCGAGATGCTGCCTCGGGGCCAGAAAGAAACCAAGCCAGCTGCAACTTAAGACACACAATAAACAAGCTTTATAAAACAAACATCAAAACAGTGGCAAGCAGCGTAGTTGCGTTGAGTTCACAATATCTCAACATCAATTGACAAGAAGGGGTCACAGCTTGCAAGTGTAAACAGAGGGCATGCAAAATATTTCACAAGCTCAAAGTATAAGATCAAACACAAACATACGCTTAACGCCGTCCTGGCAAATGTAGAGCTAACCAGAGAGTCCGAGTTGATCTCATCAAAGCTATGGAAAAAAAAATTCACCGGTTGTTTCTTTATCCTGATGAGAAGTCCAGATGGTGTAGGCAGCACAGTGACGCTCGCAGACGCTCGAGGACGGCCGAGTCCTGCAGCTGTCGGGTCGTCGAAATGCCGGCCCTCGCTTCACAACTGGGAGAGACGCCACGGGTCGGGAAACCACATTGCATTGGGGTAGAAGCTTCTGCGAGCCCGGGTCCAGGCACCCGTCAAGTCCGTACTTCCGCACCCCAGCAACCTTCCACGAACGGTTCCTGTTTACGTCGTGAGTCGTCGGGAAGGCTTCGGTGCGGCTGGGTTAAGGCCTTGTACGCTGGGGTCCTTCTGGCCCTAGGAGCGTACACCTCCGCACCCCAAGCCGTCTTCCTCCGATCCCTCCCGCCGACGTGTCTCTTGTTGTTGTTGTTACAATAAACTTATGGCACGCACCCACGAGGGGGGAGTCGGCGTGTCGTAGATGTAGATCCTTGTGAACTACTGGCATGTACCCACTCTGGGGGATTGGCCAAGAATCGGGTATTTTACAGGAAAGTGTAAAATGTATCTTCCATTGTCCTGCCTTCTGTTTTTCTGTTCTCTGTGACACCGTGGGCATGTGCTTTTTTTTTTTGTCTTTATCGCGACGCTCGGCTCGCTCGCGCCAAACCCACTGCTCGTCGACGCCGTCGTCTTCACTGCGCACAAAGCTCGCACAAATGTCCTCGATGATCGGACCACGGTAATTTCGCGCACATAATCACAGGGAGTAGACCACGTCTGACGCAAATGTTTCAATTTCTGGATGCCTACTGTCATTTGCCCTATGAGTTCGTGTTCGACACGACGTGTGTAATCAACTGTCGTTAGTGTAGCAGTGATAAAATTAAGTATGGTTTATGCAAGACAGGGGTAATTGGAGATCGCAGGGAGAGGCCTTCGCCCTGCAGTGGACATAAATATAGGCTGATGATGATGATGCCTTTCGATAAGATCGCCCAAAAATTTGCTAGTGTGTGACCGGGCACGATGCAACTGCGATCGCACATATTAAACCGCACCAACATTGTCCCTGTCTTTGAAACACTGTCATTTGCTTTTCTACTAAGCTTCTTGACCGATTTAGACTACTCGTATCTACAAGTGAAAGCGCTCGCATCAAAATTCGCCCCGCACAGAGCGGTATACGTGATATGATAAAGTCATACATATTCTGCAATAAGTCAAAGCAAAAAATACCCAGATCATAAGCATGCAATCTATCACATTTTTAAAAAGTAGTTTAAATACACGCACTATAAAAGAGCCATCACACACGTTAAGCAACAGCTGAAGCCTCTATATACCTCATGACTCGGTGGTTTCCTTGGTGGCTGCTGGGGCATTACGCTTCTTTTGACCAAGCCACCCATCTATGCCATGCTCAGAATACTAGTAAGACTGCGCCTCAGCGCCCAAGTGCAAATTAGGCGAATACATCAAGTATGTTGCGCCATGAGCTAGCGATTAATCATTTTTCGAAGCAGTACTTATTGACGTTATCACGCATCAAAAGCGCTGACAAGGGGAAAATTGAGCAATATAGGCGGCCTCAAAAGCTAGGACTGAAAAATCAAGGCCTGTCGAAAGCTTATTTAAAAAGTACGCACCAATGAACAAAAACGTAGTATTGAGATGCCAAGGCCAGCTTCGCTTGAAGTTGGGAAGCTCAGTCGTTAGGATAGATGTCTTTCGCCACAATAAGGCATTTTTATGCGTCACCTACGCATTAGTTAGCAATTTGTTCTTGTTTTTATTTGAGTGGGCAAGATGCCAACTTCCCACTGACGAAATCCCTTTGCAAGTCCGTTCGGATCACACAAGAATATAGTTACGAAATCCAACCACGGCACTCATTTATTACGTAACGAAGAATAGTAATATTATGCTCTGGAGGCATTTGCAGCTTACGCGGCTAGTGATTGAAAGCTTTGCAAGTTTTATAATCACATTTCATTTGAACCATTCTTGTTCTCGTATTTTATTTTAAATACGCCATGAAGCGGCCATCTCAAGCCCTTTTCAGCCGTATCAGAAAGTGCTGAACTGTGGTGTGACATTGGACGTACGAAATTTGAATTTCCGCCCTGTCTTCACTGAAGTTCATGATGGCTATGAGCTCAAGAAAAGCACCCGAGTGACTTCACGACTGTGTAAACTAGGGGGAAAGCGGCGTCACCAGCAGAACCAGGTAATCCCTTCACCTTCGTCCGGTGCTTCTGGCCGGTCGCTAGAGGTGCATGGGTGACGCTACCCCGTAATGTTGCACACGTGTGCTAGGAAAAGTGGGCAGAGAGTGTGCTCCATTAAAGGCCAACATTGGAAACACTCTTCTTTGACTGCGAAAAAGTATTCAAGCCAAAGTAATTGAACGCATTTAGAAGACGTTTCTGCGACTTGACGTCCGCTCGCGTTGGCAAGAAAAAGTAAAGAAAAGCACGCGTTATCACTCTATTTTAACACTTTGCGTGTGCGAACCTATGGAAAATGTACATGACGTAGCTTACGCATTAGACGCATAAGAAAGCGTGCCCACGTTTTTTGCGCGCACGCAGGCGACGTTCCCTTCGAGTTTGCAAGCCTTCTGATCAGCCGCTATATTGTTTGGACAGCAAAATAACCTAGATCGTTTTTGACTTCAGTGCTGTTTTCGCAAACCTATCTTTTTTTTTTTTTTGCCGACTTCATAACTGGAACCTGACTTAAGATAACCACTGTTCGCTTCCCGTCTTCCCGTCTCCATCGAGTATTGTAATTAGCACAGCAAAATATGACTAGCCCACTACAATTTATTTATTTATTTATTTATTTATTTATTTATTTATTTATTTGAAAATATGGCAGGCAGTAATGTACAAGTACATGTACCGGAGAGATTTAGCAAGCAGGAGAGGTTTACATCAAGTGCAATGACAAAGCTTTCACAAAGGAATTTACATTTGTACAATCAGCAACAGACGCTGGCAGACAATTCCACTCTTCAATTGTAAGCAAAAAAAAAAAAAGACTTCTGAAACATCTTCGTCCTCGCAAAGTACGGGCGGATAACACTCGAGTTATCTCGAATGTAATGGACAATTCTGCGGCTATTGAAGGTTGGTGTTCTCAAAAAAAAAAAAAAAAAAAAAAAAAAAAAAAAAAACATCGTTGTGGCTTCAGCGTTTTCTCCACTGGCTTAAGCCTTCTTCCCGTGTTATCCAATGAGAGTTCTCTTATTGGACAACTCCCGCAAATGGGAACAGGTGCTGCTTCGCGAAGATGTCTTAAAGTTATGAATTTATTGCTGTTTGCAATAATTAGAATTAGCCCATTTCAGCTCGAATATTTGCACTACGTGGGTACACAGCGAGCGTACGTAAAAAGGAATCTGGGGTTTTAACGCGCTAAAGCCAATATATGATTATGAGCGCTGCCGTAGTGGGGAACTCCGGACTAATTTTGAGCACTTGAGGTTCTTTAACGTGCACAAAATGCAGGGTACATGGGTATTCTTGAATTTCACCCCCACCGAAATGTGGCCACATGCGGCCGGGGCTGCCGGGGTTCGATCTCGCACCTTCGGGCTTAGCAGCTCAACGCCAAAACCACGCCCCCACGGCGGGTAGCGAGCGTCCTTGCAAACAGTAATATGGCTGTTGGCACAAAATATGATGCGGTTTCCTCGTCACCGCAGTGGTCACAGGTTCCTCAACCAGTTTGGATGCCCTTCCCTATCGGACGACGCTCGCGAAGGTCCTTAGTAAGTTACTACGAACAGGTCCCACGTTGTCAGCGTGATTTTGGCGATTTCACCAGCCTGCATGAAGGCCTTATAACGCTTCCCGTTTTTATTCTTCTTTTTTCAATATATATATATATATATATATATATATATATATATATATATATATATATATATTCTAGCTTTCTAAACTCTTTTACTTCGCTTTCTTGCATGACAGCAAACAAGAAAGCTTCCCTTTTTATCCTCCCTACTAAACTTCGACACAGAAATGTTGTTCTGTGAAGTCCACACCACATTTCGATAAAAAGATAAAAATTGCATCTACAATAAACTGCCCGCAGTTGATAATCTTTCATGTGTGAAGGCGCGCACGCTGGCTTTGTTCTCTGGAAAATATATTGTACGCAGCTGCTCACTCTCGCTGGTCTAAATACAGTTAGCATTGCAGATAATACTGCCTGTGATGTTGTACAATGAAGGAAGCTAAAGTTTGCTCAGTATTTCAAAAAACGTGCTCTCGCGCAGCCGATGGAAGAAACGAAGACAAACGTTGGGCGCAATAAACGTACCTGGTTTGGTAAAGCGAGTTCCAGGGTGAAAAAAAAATGTGAACTATTTCGAAGACATATTTGTATATAGGGGCTGACTAAAAAGAGTAGACATTGTAAGCAAAGTAAAACTACCCCTTCCCGTGCCACTAAATATACAGCGGAAGTAGGATAACTGCTTATTAACAAGTCAAATGTCGTATTACGAGCTTCCATGGGAGGCGTAAAAACACAACACGCAACCAACAGTTAGCTAAGATAAAGCGGTGGAAACATTTGGGAAGGAATGCACAACGTCATTTGAGGAGGTTAGTGTAGGAAGGCGTTTTTTTACTATTTGTTGCCGCCAGCAACGTTTGCGGTAGCTTAAGAAAAAAAAAGTTTCGTTTGAGTTTGCAATACTAGGTAGCTCGTAACTAGAGTGGCTTAAATATTACATTTTACATTTCCCTTGCCGCAAAAGAGCGCGCTCTTTCTTTGTTTTATTTTGCTGTATGATAACCGTTCTCACTTGAATGTAACCTTCTTCTTTTTCCTTTTTATTGCATGCAAAGTCATGCTTAGATTTCTTAGCAAAACCCGATCTGAATTCACCAGAAAACAGTTTCGTGAACTTTCTAGATGTTTTTAAAACCCTGAACGTCACCTCTCGCATGCAAACGCGTTAGACCCGGTGGAACTAGCTCCGTCGTCGGTCCGTGGATACGCTCGCTTACCTCACTAGTGGTATAATATTGGTTTGGCGTTATCGTCAAAATTCTTAATCTATACGATTTGCAATCTTCTCTGATCAGTATTTCCGTGTATTTCTTCTTGTCGAATGGAAGATTCGACGAAGGCGCCATGTTGTGCTCCTCATTTCTGAGAGGTTCTTGTTAACGGGATTGGTTGCACTACATTTAGTGTTTTCCTTCAGCGCACTAGCACTTTAGGCGATATATAAGTAGATTTGCCTTCCAGTGCTTCATTAATGTTACTTCCGGTTATTACGCGCTGCAGATAAGCCCTGCAGAGTGCGGCGTTTAAAAATTGAGACAAAGACAGTCGCATAAGCGTCTTGCCGCTGTATCTTGAGAAGTGTTTTACATAGATTATGTATGCGGGTCCTTGAATATTGAAGCATTCTAAGCGCCTTTTCACGATATGCTAAGCACTTTCGCACTTAGCTTGCTTAGCTTCTTTGATATTCTAAAACCCATGCCGAGAAAGAGAGAGAGAGAAAAAAAAAGGATAGGAGAAGAAATGTTCGGAGAAGCTACAAAAATATATTTCAAGGTCTCGAATTTCTTCATGCCGCCGTGTGTGCGTGCGTGCGTGCGCATTGATGTTTACCGTTTTTCTACTTTATATTGTGAGACAATCTTGGGAAAGGGGGTGACGCAAGATGGAATTCGTTGCGACGACAAACAGATCTAGGGCACAAGATTAAACTGTATTCACCCGATCCTTGCAAGAAAGTGAGCAGAATGCACAATATGTAGATTGCCACATATCTTGCGCTTTTCATTTATGTAACCTCGGCACCTCCGCGCTGTAATGCAAACACTGAAAAATTGGTAGGCGCGCAACAACTAAAAAATAAAGAAGAATGCCATGTTAGGGCAACCAAGTATGGCAGGCAAGAAGATAAATAGGGTGTTGCAAGTTTTAATTTTAAGCGTGATTGGAAATAAAATATCGGTGTTATAGCAATCATGAGGCGGATGCGGCTAACGATTGCTTTGTCAACATAAAGACGGCAACGTGAACTTATGACCCTTTCGCAAGATATGTGCACTTTTATGGTTATGAAAATGAAGCGTGGGATTTCGTAAGAGAGCAAATGTTTAATGGCTATCTGAAGAGGTTCGTAAACGCGACACTAAGGCAAGCCAATGATAGTTTCAACGTGGTTACATAATAACAGTATAAATGTTGTCAGTAGTTTCCGAGTTTTCTTATGCCGAATACGAACGGAGGGGGGGGGGGGGGCAGGCATAATAAATTAATTTCTATTAAATGCATATACCTACTCTGGCCTAAGGGATTATAGGGTAAGTATCTTCAGGATTTCATATTCGCTGCTTTTGCCCTGACGGACTTTCTTTCTGGCATTGCAGGGCCAATAAGCAAATTGAATTTAGTCGCCCATATCAGGTACGTATAAAAAAGGGAATGGTGGGGATCGTAATATCTATGGTTTAAGTGACGACCATCGCGATTATATTTTTCATCAGGAAAACGAAGAAATAAAGCAACCGGTCTTGCCACAAGAAATAATCTTTTTTTTCGCTGAACATTGTTTATTGCTGAGCGAAGTGGGGGTTCTTTGCGAGCACATTGCGCCTTGCTAGAACAGCGAAGCAGAAAATGTTCTCAAGAACCACACGCTGCATCAAATCACAAGTATTCTAACAGATCGATCTCTCACTGACTATAATGAACCAAACCTAACGCAATAATTTCATTTCCACGACCAGATTTTCGGCGTTTGCCGCGAAGACAAAGCAACGACTCACATTGATCTTGCGAAAGTGGTTTAAGTGCCACTCATCCGAATGGTGACGTGTCGCGAACACACTTGGAAGCGACGACGCATGCCAATGCGAAAAAAAAAAAGTCATAGAAACGATTGAGCGAAATGGCATTAAGAGGCACTGCGGGAATGAAAACACCAAGTTAGCGGGAGGAATCTCAAGGAGTTTCGTCGCGCTAACTTGGAAAGGAGTGTCACCAAAGGGGACGATGTGGCGGCGAAGGGGAGCGGCGTGAGGGTGGAAAAACGATCTCCTGATTAATGGCTTTTCCTAACAAACGGCTTCCAGGGAACAACCATACGAAGAGCATCGTCAGCCTTTTCTCCCTTATTTCCCCCTTATGTTCCGAGGCGTAAGCAAGGCGTACGGGGCGGGATAGTACAAGGGTTGAAATGAGGGGAAAAAAAAAAGAGAGAGAACCGAAATAAGGAAAACTAAAGAGAGAGAAGAGGGAAAGGGAAGGAAAAACGAGTGTTCCCAGAAGTATTCCTGACAGGAAAACAAACGCGCCCACGAGCATTCTTCGCACGTCGCTCCAATGTGGGTCATGAGAGTTGCCCACGAGGGGCCCGCCGGCCCTTAACAGAAAAAGGTAGCCGGGGAGACAGGCAGCTGACTCGTGTATACGCCCGGGCCTTCTGTGTCCTGCCCTTGCCTGCGTAGCCCTTGTCTGAGAGTCACGTCGGCACGGGGGGGCCCACCACCGTGGTCTGAGCACCGGTGTGCTGCAACCGCCAGCCAGCGGCGGCGGCGGCGGCGGCGGCTCGCACCTTGGGAATGACAAAGGCGCCGCGCACCGGTGGTAAGTGGTTCCGCCGCGCTTCTCAGTGAAGCCTGCTGGCGCTTGTTGGCCCCTTTGGCCCAGTCACGGTCGACCACCGGTCGTACACAAGGAAGAAAGAAAACAGTGAAACGAAAACCTTCGGAAGAGGAAGGCATAGCACGGGGCAAGGGATGAGAGCTGGATGTCAAAATAAGTAAAAATAAGAAGGTAACGCACTTACATGAAGAAAACGCTGAACGACCGAAATGGAGTAACCTTAACGCATCAGTGGACCCCGGGTACGTCACGCTGGTCCGGCGTCCCATTAAGTCGGCTCTCGCGGGTGTAATCTGCAGTGCGGAACATTCTTTCTCGCCACGGCAGTCGCGTGCGATACGCGAAGGAAAGGGAGGGAAAAGAGGTAAGACTGAAGAAGGCGCTTTTCTTTGTTCTTGCGGTCTTTTTGTCGTAGCCATTCGGCTGTGCACGTGATGCGCAAACTGTTTTATTCGTGCTTTTTCCGTTCGCCTCCGTGAGCCCGTGCAGTGACCATATTTCACTGCCGCCATCGTCGACACTGCGGTGACGTAGAGTAGCCGGGACAGCAAGCGACGGGTGGTTCTAATAGATTGAAGGCGATCTAGGACGAATGGCCGCTTTCATTATCACCGGCGCGTTGCTGCACAAAAAAAAGTTAGAATAAAAAGGAGGCCAGCGTTGTATCGAGGATTATGTTCTCGATGGTGTACGCAAACGCTGTGATAAGCATAGCTGCCGAAACCCCATTTGGTGCAGGAGAAGTATCCTTACTGATCTTTATGCCTGTCAAGGCTCTACCTGACTATTGAGGGTAGACCTATATACAAGATTAGTTTAAAAAAGATATATTATAGTTCAGCACAAGCATCTCCGGTTTACGTCCACGTAGATGTAACAGGCATTAACGGGTGAAAAAAGCTTTTATAATATACTCATATTAAACATATCTTAGGAGCAGCGTGGGCTTGTAAGAGTGCGTACGTTAAGGCCCTCATATATTGCAAGATGCAATCTTTAGTTGAAGCTGGGTTCTTCATAGATCACTCAAATCTGTGCAAGTGTTTATTAAGACAATTATAAACTTTGAAAATCATCTCTACAGGCTGCCGCAGTGCCCACCTGCGCCTCGAGCGATCCTGGCAACTTTCTCAATTAGCTGCTAATGTTAAGATTTTGCAAGACGAGCTTCAATAGTCTCGCCATTATCTAAGCTATGTCTACTGACTACAGGTGTATGAAAAGTTTCGGGATAGACAATTCTTGAATATCAATGACACCAATCGTCGTATGGGAAGGCCATGAACGCAAGATTACATTTTTTGTGGTCCACCTAACTCTCTGAACACTTATGTAACACTTCCTTTTCTTCTTTCTTTTTCTTTCTCGTTCTATTGTCTTAACTCCTCTGTTTCACAGCCTTCTGGACGCTAGGAAACCGGTAACTCACATGTGTTTAACATGCTTGCCGTTCCTCCCTCTCACCCTTTTGCTCTAATCCCAATAATTCTATTCATCCGCAAGCCATGATTCTTCGTAATTACGTTCAGGAACATAACGTCTAGAGACGCTCAGAGTGGGACGTCATTGAAAGCATGTTCACCTGAGAGGAAGAAGCGGCAAAGTCTAGATAGACTCGCAAAAGTCAATCAAGTTTACTTTCCAGTTTGTAGAAAACTGAGGGTGCCAAGAGAGAGAAAAAAAAACAGTATCGTAGTACTGCTTGGCGAGCCTCACCACCCCACAATGTAGCCGACAATTTAGATGGTTACGAAGGCAGAGGGAGAGCCCTAGCTGCGCGGAAGTGTGGATAAAATCACGCGGGGAGAGAGAAAGAGAGAAATAAACGTGTACAGGTGAAACAGCTGCTTGCAAACGAAGAAAAAAAAAGCACCAGAGAACGCAGGGAGAGCGAGCCATTTCAAATAGATAAAGAAGAGGCGCCGATCGATGACGGAATGCACTTTATCACCAGAGGTACATGCCGGAAGGTGGACGGAGCAGGTCGCCGTCCGCCCGTGATATTGCAGGAACTTTGATTACACCAACGGTGATTAAGAGAGGATGCAGTCTTCTTCGACTTCATAGGACCACAGTCGATCACCGTACCTCTCTTCGCCTTTCTTAATCTCAGTATTGTGATGCCGGAAATGCTCGAGTAAGGTAAGGAAAATAATGCAGTGGTCCCCGGATATGCGGAACTATTGACCCTGCAGAAATATTGGCTTACGGGGTACTTTGTGGTAAATTGAGCCTGCCCCCCCCCCCCCCCCCCCCTCCCCCCTTATTTTCTTGTCTTTTTTTTGTCTTGTGGAGCCATTCTGACGCCCGTGTTTGAATGTACTGCAATAAGTGAGTCTGGTCGGGCTTATACTCGTGCAGTCATAACGGCGTACTGCGTAGAACGAGCACTTTCACTCCCCTTTTTGGCAACAATGTCATCTCTCACTACGTCACCGCGCGTTAAGTGTGACTCAAAGGCCTCATTTGTCTCGGGCTGAGACGTTATTATTGTCTTCTTACACTTTACTGAGAGAGACGGCAAAGCCAGCTCCGTGACAATTTATTTTCTCCTCCGATAAATTTTGGTGAATCGTACGTTATGGTTATCGTACGTTATGATACGTTATGGTATTTTGGTTATCGTACGTTATGTACGTTATGGTTCCTGGGAACGTCAGGAAACCGGCAGCTATTGGCATTAATTTTGTGTCAGCCCCAGTAGAATGTTACCTTGTATACGTAATATTGTGGCTGAAAGAAAATAGTTTATGTGGTGCCGCATGCGTTGTTAAAACGCTGATGCACAATTGCAGATGTTAAGTACTTCTTTCGCGCAGCAATTGCCACAGAAATCAGAGGGTGACAACAGTCCTGTCGAAAAGAACAGACATAAGAATCCTGTGATCAAGCTTTATTTTTACTGGGGTGCCAGTAAAAGGAAATGTGTTTTCCTTAGAGGTATTGTGTATTGTCTTATACAAAAATTAAAGGCTTGCGTGATCCAAGCAAGAAAGAAAGAATCGCTTACTCGCCATTTCAAAAGTACACAGGCCGCCGAGCACTGAACATGTGATAACCTGCCTGTTGTATCTCTGACATCATTTCAAGCACTGCATTGCAGTACAGGGTCAGAAATATCGTCGTCCTTAATCGCTATAAACTTGAACTCATTAGTTAAAGGATCGACAGCATAACCTAGAATTTGTTCGTGTGAAGCGTTTGGCAGCCTATTGATCAGACTACGTTGGAACTCTACCTACACTTCCGTGTAATCGTTGGCGCCCAAGTCAGCTTACGGTCATCTTTCTCTGAGGCCACACGGACGTCCACTGATAAGCGAAGACTGAACGAGTTTTAACGACTGCGCTATGAGCGCCCTGAGACGTCCGCATAATAATTCCCACTCGTCCTTAAGGCGAGCGCTCGCTAAACGGTTAGCGCCTTTCGGACCTCTTTAAATAATATTGAAAAATTGAAGAAGAAACCAGAAGGTTGGAATAACCTGTATATAGTATAGAAGTAAACTGTGCAACCTAGGGGGTTTAGTATATTTTTTGTAGGTGATATGGCGAACGTTGTTGGCGTTCTCCAAATAATAGTCATCGTACACACGCATTAGCGTAGCAAGAGTCTTGTTAGTTACTGCCGTGCGCCAAGACTTTCAATAACTAAAGAAAAAAAGCCTATTTTAACAAACCAGCGATGTGTTGCATGTCTACGCTTAACGGCCTAAAGCAATAGAGCATGTTAGTTCGCTCCCACAAGTTTACCGTCACCGTCAGAGCGATACATTGCCAATGTACAGTCGCGGCACACTTATTGCAAACACAGAAATCATATTTCTAGCGATTTAACTTGTACAAACATTGTCTTTTGGAAAGAATATGCATTGAGCTAGGAAATTCAATGTAACCCATCTAGAAATTACTAGCACTTCCCGTAATAAAATAAAAAAAAGCGCTTAGTTCGGGCGGCGTCTGTACACATTCTCCTATCGTTCTCAGCGCATGGAGCGGGGAATTCGAATAGAGACTGAATGAGGCGGCAATAAAGAGCCCGATGAAATGTATACTCCTGAGCCTATTAAAAAGCGAGGAAAAACAGCGTCCAAAGAGCAGTGACCACTATAGGTTCAAGACAAAATAGAATAATGGGTAAAAAAATTCCAGTCTCACGTAGAACTTGCCTGCTGCTGTAGCGGGCGGCTGACAATTTATCGCTTTCATAAATCGTCATCCAGCTTACAGATTACCAAATAACTGATTTGCCATATTTCATCATCATCATCATGATCGTCATGATCACGATCATCATCATCATCAGCCTATATCTTATGTCCACTGCAGGACGGAGGCCTCTCCCTGCGATCTCCAATTACCCCTATCTTGCGCTAGCGTATTCCAACTTGCGCCTGCAAATTTCCTAACTTCATCAACCCATCTGGTTTTCTTACGACCTCGACTGCGCTTCCCTTCTCTTGGTATCCATTCTGTAACCCTAATGGTCCACCGGTTATCCATCCTACGCATTACATGGCCTGCCCAGCTCCATTTCTTGCGCTTAATGTCAACTAAGCGCAAGAAATGGAGCTGGGCAGGCCATGTAATGCGTAGGATGGAGATAATGTCTGGTTAACCTCCCTGTCTTTCCTTTACAATTTTCGATCTTCTCTTCTAATGTCAACTAGAATATCGGCTATCCCCGTTTGTTCTCTGATCCACACCGCTCTCTTCCTGTCTCTTAATGTTAGTCCTAAGATTTTTCGTTCCATCGCTCTTTGTGCGGTCCTTAACTTGTTCTCGAGCTTCTTTGTTAACCTCCAAGTTTCTGCTCCATATGTTAGCACCGGTAGAATGCAATGATTGTACACTTTTATTTTCAGCGACAGTGGTAAGCTCCCAGTCAGGATTTGGCAATGCCTGCCGTATGCACTCCAACCCAATTTTCTTCTTCTGTAAATTTCTTTCTCGTGACCAGGGTCCCCTGTGAGTAATTGACCTAGATAAACGTACTCCTTTACAGACTCTAGAGGCTGACTGGCGATCCTGAATTCTTCTTCCCTTAACAGGCTATTGATCATTATCTTTTTCTTCTGCATATTCATCTTCAACCCAATTCTTACACTTTCTCGATTAAGGTCCTCAATCATTTGCTGTAATTCGTCTCCATTGTTGCTGAATTGGACAATGTCATCTGCAAACTGAAGGTTGCTGAGATATTCGCCGTTGATCCTCACTCCTAAGCCTTCCCAGTCTAAGAGCTTGAATACTTCTTCTAAGCATGCAGTGAATAGCATTGGAGAGATTGTATCTCCTTGCCTGCCCCCTTTCTTGATAGGTAACTTTATACTTTTCTTGTGGAGAATCAAGGTAGCTGTGGAATCCTTGTAGATGTTTGCTAAGATATTCACGTATGCGTCCTGTACTACTTGATTACGCAATGCCTCTATGACTGCTGGTATCTCTACTGAATCAAAGGCCTTTTCATAATCTATGAAAGCCATATAGAGTGGTTGATTGTACTCCGCAGATTTCTCAATTACCTGATTGATGAGATGGATATGATCCATCGTAGAATATCCCTTTCTGAAGCCAGCCTGTTCTCTCGGTTGGTTGAAGTCAAGTGTTGCCCAGATTCTATTGAAAATTATCTTGGTGAATATTTTATACAATACTGAAAGCAAGCTAATGGGTCTATAATTCTTCAATTCTTTAACGTCTCGCTTCTTATGGATTAGTATAATGTTGGCGTCTGGTACTCTGGTACACTTGAAGCTCTCTGGTACACTTGAAGTTGTGAGGCATTGTGTATAAAGGGCCGCAAACTTTTCAAGCATGATATCTCCTCCATCTTTGAATAAATCTACTGTTAATCCATCTTCTCCAGCAGCTTTTTCCCTGGTCACGTCTTTCAAGGCCCTTCCAACTTCACCGCTAGTTATAAAAGGCGTCTCTGTATCCGGTTCATCACTATTTCGAATGAAAGTAGCTTGGCTGTTTTGGGCACTGTACAGGTCAGTATAGAATTCTTCCGCTGCTCTTAGTATGTCATCGAAATTGCTGATGATATTTCCATGCTTATCTTTCAGTGCATACATCTTGCCTTGTCCTATGCCAAGCTTTCTTCTTGCTGATTTAATGCTGCGTCCATATTTTACGGCTTCCTCAATCTTTCCCACGTTATAATTTCGAATATCCCTAACTTTCTTCTTGTTTATCAGTTTTGACAGTTCAGCGAATTCTATCTGATCTCTTGAGTTAGACATTTTCATGTTTTGTCGTTCCTTTGTTTCTTGGGAGAGCTGGTTGCCTTGGTTGCCTTACCTCCCACTTCAATTGCTGCTTCTGTGATCAACCTAGTTACGGTTTCATTCATTACTCCTATGTTGTCGTTATCTTCCTTTTCTGAAGCTGCATATTTGTTGGCGAGCACCAGCCTGAATTGGTCTGTTTTTCCCTTACTGCCTCTACTTCGTTGGCCTGTTTCCTCTTGACTAGTTTCACTCTTTCTCTCTTCAACTTGAGAGAAATCTTAGACCTCACTAACCTTTGGTCACTGCACCTTACCTTACCTAACACTTCTACATCCTGCACTATGCTTGGATCGGCAGAGAGTATAAAATCTATTTCATTCCTTGTTTCTCCATTAGGGCTTTTCCATGTCACTTGCTGCGCTTCCTGAAGAAGGTATTCATTACTGGTAGTCTGTTCCTTTCCGCGAATGCTAATAACATCTCTCCTCTTGCATTCCTAGAAGCAAGCAGTTGGCCGTAGTGGCCAACTGCTTGCTCACCATCCTGCTTTTTTCCCACTTTTGCATTGAAGTCACCCATGACTAACTACAGTATACTGAGTGTGTACCTTTCTCATTGCTAATTCAACATCTTCATAAAACTGTTCTATTTCTTCATCATTGTGACTAGTGGTAGGGGCGTAGGCTTGTACTACCTTCATTTTGTACCTTCTATTCAGCTTTATTACGACGACTGCTACCCTCTCATTAATGCTGTAGAATTCATCAATGTTGCCCGCTATGTTGTTATGGACTAGAAGTCCTACTCCGGATTCTCTCTTATCTGGAAGACCTCTGTAGCAGAGGACGTGGCCGTTAGTCAGCACTGTATAAGCCACACGAGTTCTTCTAACCTCACTAAGGCCAATAATATCCTAGGCAACACCTGATAATTCTTCAAATAGCCCTGCTAAGCTATAGCCTCACTCGAGAGTGTGCGCGTGTTGAACGTTGCCAGGTTCAGTTTCCATTGGCGGCCTGTCCGGACCCAGAGATTCTTAGCACCTTCTGCCGCGTAGCAGGTCTGACCGCCGCCTTGGTCAGGTGCTCCGCAGCCACTGGGGACGGAGGGCCATGAGTTAATTGTCGGAGTGACTTTGAGGGAGTGACTGGTGAGGGAGTGACTTTGATGATGCTTAGTGGGCCTTCCTAGTTTGGTTGCGCCTGAACTCGTATAGCCCAACTAGCTCTCGGCAATATATATATTTTTTTCTTGCCGGTGTCAGGCACCACTCCATGCCTGAAAATGTAGTGGACTGGAGCAGGATTCGAACTTGCGACCTTCAGGTTTGAAGCCGGGTATTCTCTCTGCTCCACGCCACCACATATTTAATGTCCGTTAGATTCGGGTTGACGAAGGATACGGCCTCGCTCTGTTACCTGATAGCGTTCTGGTGACCTCGGATGGTAGAGCAATCGCCGGGATAGGCGTTAGTTCCCGGATTTGTACTCAACGTAGGACGACTGTCTCTTCAACTGCGTAGCTTTCTTCCTGAGAAACTTGTATGGCGTTTCTTTTGGAGCTTCATGCTGCTGTCGGGACAACTGTTTTCCCTCTCATAATTGTCTGCAGCAGTCACAAGGGCAGCTTGCACTAGACCGGCCATTGTGAGTATTTCGGTTCCTTAGTTTCATTTCTGGACTATATTTGGTGTGTTCTAATTCTGGGCAGCATTGAAGACAGTCTACTTTTATTGCTAAGAAAACAGCTTCGATCCCAAGTAAGCCCTTGCGTTCGCGCATGCTATGGGCATGCGTTCGCGCATGCCCATAGCATGCGCGAACGCATGAAACAGACAATGCAGCTTACACTAGGTACACAAGCAGGCCTGGCTACGTTTTCTTGAGCGTACACGACTCTCCCGCTGGGTTTCCAAGCATTTATTTCAGCCTCCATCTTGTTTAGACAACAAAGCGAGTCATGAGCTTGCAGTCTATAATGGCTCTAGTAGGACTGCGCCGGTCATGCGATGGGAACTGATTGTATGATAGCATGCAGGCTCCCTGCATTCATCCAGGCTTAATGGTTTCGCTGTGCGCGAATCATAAATCACGTTCGTTTTGTAACGAACACGTGTAGCACACTGCCGTTAAACAACATTTGTAATCACACCCTCGCGATTAATTTTTTTTGACGGGTAAGACGTAAGCAAAGGCTCGGGGTGCATTCGGGCACAATACCGTGCGTTTCTGCTGCCACTGTGTCTGATTGTTGAAATTTAGGAATTTGATTCGAAATGGCAAACCTTTTTACTATCCAAGCTTTATGACAGTCACGGACGCAATAATTTACGTGATAATCACCATATACCTAAATATGTCTTCATTATTAACATATATGTATACTCATATTACTCAAATAAGTAATAAATATTGCGAATTAAGTAATCAAAATATACTGCAAATACATTACAGTTCAATTTGTTATTATTTTAGAACTGCGCGAAAATGTAGTATGGAAAAATGTTAACTATAACAACAATACACTTTACAGTACAATTAGAGACAGCATTACTGAGAACTGCTTTAGCAACAAGGTTTCTAGCAAATGTTCATGTTTTGAGTAATGCAAAATTTTATGGGCTCTTATCTGCCCCCGAAATTCAATTATTAAAATTAAATTGGTGAAATGTTGTCAACTAGTGAAATGTATTGGCGATTACTGCGAGAATTCTGATGTCTGCCGAGGGTACGAAGCCTGGTTCGTCTCGAATCCTCTCGAATCGAAGCCTGGTTTGTCTCGTACCGAATAATTTCGTCTCGAATCCTCTATTTTTATTAACGTGAGGCTGTAGTCGAGGCTGAAACATGAAGTATACAACAATAAGAACCTATATATTGCCGCGTTCCACCCCTAAGTTTTGTGCGCCCATTTCCGTGTTGCTACTCATCTTTACCCCTTCCTACTTTTATTTAAATATTTTCCCCCCTTTTCCAGCGTACAGGGTAGCAAAGCAAACTTATTTCTGGTTAAACTCGTTGCGTTTCCTTTGCTTCTATTTTGCACTTTCCATCTATTTACGCTGTTGTCACAAAAGTGAAACAAACTCATCCAACTTTCCGTCCCATGCCAGTGCCGAACATGTTAGGACAGACACATCAGCCGGGACACACCCTAGCAAGTCAAGTGCCTATCATAACAGCCATGGCCGTAAAATGATTTGCGTGTTATTAGCGACAATTAGATACCAATTGCGTTAACGGCGAATCGTGCAACTCAGGTGTCCCAACTATTAATCCTGTTTAGAACCGGTACGATTTTGGCGAAGTAGCCTAAGGTTCAATACATCCAAGCGGTGGAAATTAAGGTGCCCAGACGGTTGCACCGCGCTGCGAAAAGGAAAGACAGGATTCTGTAAGAGGGCTTTCGACAAAGTATCAAGGTCATGGACGTCGGAGAAAAGATCACTTTAATTAAGTTTCGCAACCTATTGACAAAACATGAGGACAACGCCGACAAGCGAGGCAACAAAGATTAAGTTGAATGAAAATAGGAAACGTAGTTGGCTTAAGTTAAGCTCGTAAGACACTGTCGATTCGATATTAAATCAGGGCTCTAGACTGAGAGAAGCGTAGGAAGCTTGCGAGCACCGACCCCAACGAAATGTAAAGAGAAATGTAATAAAAAGGGCGGATAAACAGAAGAAGGGTTGGAGGTGAACAATCTACTGTACCGCCGTATGAGAGCTAGCACTCTCGTAAAATAATAAAGGCGTCTTTATTACCCACAAATTTTCACAGTTGTGCACAGTTTATTATGATGATTTTACAGACTACTGTACCGCCGTATGAAAACTAGCACTCTCGTAAAATAGTAAAGGCGTCTCTATTACCTACAAATTATCAGAGTTGGGCACAGTTTATTAGGATGATTACGATGTCGATCCCGTACTCAGAATATGGCGCACACCTTTTGTGGGAGATTGGTTACAAAAACAGGTGGTAGTAGGAAAAAAAGTGCAAGCAGAAAATAAACTGGTAAGTCAAAGAAAGGATTGTGTAAAAAAGTATGCAGACTTGCAAGAGTAAAAAAATAAAAAAAAAATAAACCGGGAGGAAATGGTCTGTAAAATGGAAAGAATGGCTTTGGGAATGAAAGGAGGGCCTTTTTTCTTCCTCAGTTTACAACATGAACCCCGCGATAACTGTGTGTAGGACAGGACAGGTGGCAAGTTCTGTACTAGAAGGGTAAACGGCGGCGGCACGCGCAGCCTAAATTGTCTGTGAGTGTACGGTACAGACGTATTTGGAGGGTAAGACCGGGGGGGGCGACAGCGCCGTGAACATCGGCCGTGAATGCAGGAAGGAACGCGACGTCTCTATCCGAGCCTTTCCTTGGCGTGAGAGGTGCGCAAGAGGGAAAAACGGAAGCGTCTGATAATTACCGGTAGCGGCGGGGTCCAGATCGGCTATTTGTTTCAATCAGTGCGCAAGAGGGTGGGCTTCGTTCCGGTTGGCTCGCGTGTCTCTGCGAAAGCCAAGCCTAGCCAAGCCTAGCCTCGTAAGGAGGTGGAGAGGAGAACTGTGGGACGACGCATCCCGTTCCCTCGGGAGATGAGATGGGCTTCGGGCAGGTGCGAAGGAGCTGGCGGTGGCGGCGGGCTTTTAAAGAACCACCGCTAGGTGTTTCATTAGTGCCTGCGCTGCTGCTGCAGGGCTTCTTCCAGGCGAAGGGGAAGCACGCCGGATGTAAATCTTCTCCCGAAATGGAACTGCACCGCTGACGGTGCGAAATGAGCTTGCTCCGGTGCCTGCGTTGTTGATGAGCGCACTGGAATAAGCCAATGGTATCAGGCTAAGCGGCGGCAGTACCCTCTTTCAGGCGTGCAGATGCCAAAATTTGCCTTAATAACGAGGGCCCGTATTCGCGAAACTTCTCCATTGTGAGAGCATGTTCTCATTGGCTGGCGCCGGAGCGTCCGCCACTCGTGCGTCTGGATAACGAGATGATTATAATGGCCAAGGTTTATCATCACGTACGTAAGAGAAGCTTTATAAATATGGTCTCAGGTCTAAGATAGCTTAAAGGGCTGGTTAATAGAAGAAAAAAAATTTTACGGCAGTAATGGTAATATATGCTAGTGTCGAAGGCACTAAACTGCAGAAATTATTGATACTGCTGTCATTACGGCGTGGCGTCTAGTTCCCGAAAACTCGCATTTTTAAGCTGTTGGTAGCAACTGTTACGCGACGCAAATGTTACATGTTACACGATGTAAGCAGTGGACTGCTCACAAGTTTAGAGATTAAAACCACCTGATTTTAAGGGCATTGCGAATACACACACACGCACAATAGAAAACACTATACTTCTCGAAGCAACCTGAGTTTCGAGCCTGACATCAAGCCCGGCAGAGGAAATAAATTTTGTTCAAGAACTTTCAAGTACACGTGCTCTGAAGGATAAGAGAATTTGTGACTGTTCGTATTGCAAAATCATAAGCGCGAAAGAAATTCGCGCGTGCCGTGTGCGCTTGTCTTCCTTTGTTCACGTTGTTTCGAGCTTCCCATTTTACAGTATAAATCGCACATATTATTTACACAGCTGATCTCCGATGTACGTTACATATAAGTATTCGGTATAAGCCTTGCCGTGTCTAATAAAGCTCTTATAATGCATGGCTAAACGTAGGCCGACCATTTAAATTTATTTCCTCCCCATTTACAACACACGTTGCTACAGCGGCGCGTTCACTTTCGTACATTTAAGCCGCCACGAACACATTTTGCAATCTGCTGCAGATAATGAGAGATAATGAGAAGCATAACTAACTTCTTTCTTGCGACGTTTGGTTAGTCCAGCACCGTACACAGTAATGGGCGTGTGATTTATCATTTTAATTTTGTTTAAGATGCTCAGCCTTCCAAATAACATAACAGCAAGCACAACCTTCAGACGAATGACCAAAATATCAAAACGTACCAGGAGATGCCGCTCTCCTTTCTATGATGTTTATCGCAAAGGCCCTTACCGCCGGTTGGGAGAGAAAAAAATACACAAAAAACAACGACAGCGCAATTTTGAGTCAAAACACATGCAATGGCCGTACCTTCTCTGACTGCCTTTTTTATCGTTCTCCGTCGCGACGTATCGACTCCAGAACTGAGCCGGAAAAGAGGTTCAGTTCATACTTTTTCCTGCTTTTTTTTGCTTTTGTGTAAGTTTTCTAGTTTGAAAATGGCTTAATGGACGGTACGTGCTATCGTCGCCATAAGCACGAATGGCTTTTGCGAGATACAAATCGATCGGTCTGAATTTTTTAAGGAAGGTTCGCAGAGGTGGCGGACGTCGCAGGTAGCGGATCGTCTGTCGCGATAAGCTTGAGGCCGTCTGCAGTTCTGAAGGAGATAATGTGCAAGCTTTTTCCCCTTATTTCGGCATCGATAGTTTCAAGCCAGTAGGCAGGTTTCATAAAGAGTCCAAGGAAAATATAATGACCCGCGTTGTCATTTATTCCTTTCATTATTGAACCATGTTTTTCGGTAGGCATTAGGGGGTGGAGGCATAAGGTAATAACAGTTTTGTATTAACCGTAACGCTAGTATTGACTTCAGTTCACTCGATGTCAATTGTCTTGCTGATTCACGAAATGTGCTTTGAATTTCATTGTTTCATTAGATAGCGTGCAAGATGGAGTCCTGATCCATTCGTTGCGCACCCACCACATTGTTGCATTACAAACGCACACATTCAATGAATCATGGTACTTGGTTTAGCTATGGGCCATATCTAGTCTTATTTTCACATCAACAAAATGTCAACATTCTGGTTCTTTGAAATCAGGAGTTTGACGAAAACTCGTCTAGTCAAGAACGATCATGACGGAATTGTGTTAAACACCATGCACCACTGCCAAGAAGGCTCCCGCGTGGAAGCCGAAACGTGCTTGGTCTCTTTAAACTTCTATTTTAACACGAAAGTGTTTTATGCCGGGGTCCACCAAGACTTCACTGACGTATTTCCGTCACGGAAATACGTCATAGAACATAATACAAAGAAAGAAACCAGAAGAAAAAGTTCCACAAACATGTAAAATTTGAAAATCGAACCCACGACCTCTCGGTCCGCGACGATAGATCGCCGAGCGTTTAACCCATTGCGCCACAAACGCATTTGCAGAGAGCTACACAGACGCGCCTTATATATCTAACACTCCTCCGTGTACCCGCGCTCTTGCTCGGGGCGGTGCCGCCGCCTACGAGCAGAAAAGAGAAGTACTGCATTATGACACTAGACAGTTTTAGCAGAGCGTTCACGGTCCGCTCCGTTCAGACCGTCGTGTCCGAACGATTCGCGCAGAGCCGCTCAGCGGAACGCTAGCGGGAACGCTAATGCGCGTGCGCAGAACGCTCATATCGGCAGCGGAACGAAGAACGCTGCCCACGGTCCGCTACGAAGCCATTTGAGCGGAGCGTTAGGGTGCGTCTACTGGTTGCTTTGCCGTTTTGCAGCCGCGCTGAGCGCGCGTGGCCGGCGTCTCTGGCAGACGCGCTTGTCAAACAAGCCAAATCAACGCAGTTCATGCAGCCAGCGGTGTGCGTGAAACGTTAGCGGAGCAGAGCGTAAGCAACGCTCTGCTAAAACTGTCTACTAACGCGCACCGACAGTGAACGCTTCGGTGGTCTCAGCACTACGACGCCTCGATGCCAGCATTCGAAGGGACGCTGGCATCAAGAAGCACTACCAACGCCACCTAGGTGTGGCGTTCACCGTACTCAGCACAGCGGAGCGTGGCCTCCGCAATTAGCTCTGAAAATGTTTCTGAAGTTGATCGCGGAGGCTGCAATTACGACGCGCTGTACGCGCTGATTTGACTCGGTGACGATTCAGTTACGTGCTTTGTCTTGCGCGTTGTATTAGTGTGTCAGTTACGTGCTTCGTCTTTCGCGTTGTGCTAGCGTGTGCAGCGTAGTGCAGCTTCCATATGCACGACGGTTGCTCATGGTCATCGACGTTGGTAGTCGTGATGGAGGAGACGTGCCACCAGGCGTCAGCGTGGGTGCATCAACGCCTAAGGGCGCTTTAGCCACAAAACACCAATAGACATTATATATCAATGTGCAATAAACATTACACTACTTCTGTGAAGACACGTTTCACTTTCGTGTTCTATACCGATTCCTATATAAGAGGGATCAACCACATTTTTGTTGTTGGTGTTTGTGTTTCCTACTAAACCGTGCCATGCTCTTTCCTTGTGTTGCTGTTACCTGAGATATAAACTAAGCCAGTTAAAACGAATTAACTATGTGACGTCATTTCTATAAACAGGGATGTAGCATCAAATAATGTGCCTGCGTGTATGCGCGCATAGACCTATACATGTTTACGCATGCGTACTCGCATTTGCGCTACGTTAATTATTTACTAGATATGTATTGTGCCAAATCATGTGCACAGTAAGAACAATTGAAGAGCGCGTACACAGACTGCAGGAACGAAGGCATAGTGTCGATTAAGGAACCGTGCACAGCCTAGAAGATCGCGGGCACGTGACCCGCAACAAGTAAGGACAAAAACACAGAGGTAGCTACGATGTCCTGCCTGCGCATGCGCCACGCGACCATCAGCTAACGACCGGAAGCGACAGGAACAGCATGGCGCTTTTCATATATATTCTTCCAAAAGAAAAAAAAAAAAAGAGGGCGCTGGCAGAAGGCGAGTCTAGACGGCCCGAGGAAAGGAATAATTAGGTTAGAAGTCGAGGTGCAGAGCAGCCCGGCTGAGACGTGGCGTCGTGCCAAAGGTGGAAGGAGCCGCCAGCGAGCACGACGTCTCGGCTTCCTTCTCCTCCCTCCCCTTTGCCTCTTTGCCGCCGTCGCACTTTGCTGCTTCGCCGACGGCACTGGCGTCGGAATACCACACGCACGGGGCCCAAGCCGCGGCCGGGTAGAGAGCCGTCCGAGGGTGGTGCGCTTGCAAGATGTCACCCGCCACCGCAGAGTCCGGAGAGACCGACCCGGAAAGCAGTGCCGAGAGTGAAGAGGGCAGGAGAAGGGCACGTGAAGGGGCGCGGCAGGCGCCTTGATATACGACGCCCCGGCCGCCGCGGCGCGTTGACGTCGACGACGTCTTTCCAGCAATGCGCGCGAGGCTTTGCGCTCTGGCCTCATCCTCTTCTAAACATCTCCTTTCTCTACTACTCGCTAGCGAGTGTGCGTTTTCTGTTTGTTCTTAGCGGAGACTGTGAAATGCACTTTGTTGCCGACCTTCGAATTTATTGCATTCTTATTCTTTTTTTCCTTCCGCTTTTCTTCGCTGTTGCATCAAAGGATTTTTGCAGGAGAAAAACGTGAGCGACTTGTATTCATAAAATATTCCGGCTCGCGCGCCGCGTTTGGTGCGCGAGTTGAGAGGCGACGTCTCCACGACGTCTTCGTGAATGCGACGGTCATAACGTGCCAGTCCTCCGAGGTCGCGGTCAGAAGTCGTATATATGCACATCAGTCTCTGTCCCGAAAGGCAGAGGAGACGAAATGGATGGGAGCACGAAATTCACTGCGGGGCTGTTTCTTTTTTTTTTTCATTTGCGAACGTTTTTGCGTAGTAGCGATATATTGCGTTGGAGTGCTGACTCCTTTGTATTCGTTTTATGAGGCGATCTATAAAAAAGTGAAAGTGTGATGATTAGTCCTTAGATGTCCACAGTGAAGTAACAGATGAACGTTACGTCAAGTGACGCGCCGTTTTCGTATATAGTAAAGTCGGGTGAGCTGGGAAATGAACCGTGCTCTTGTCTTTCTTCATGCGCTACCAAGTACCACGGTTCTGCATAAAACACAGAGTGAACTTGCAGCGACATATTCGTAAGGTCGTAACAAAAAAGGAAAGAGAGTAAATGAAATGAAAAAGGAAAGAAAAAAAGACAGCTCTGGCGAAACTGGTTGTCGACGGCGTTCCTCTGCAGTTAATACGATTCACTTTGGCATTCTTTGGCAGCAGAAAAGCGACTGGGTAGACATGCAGAAGCTAGGAAAAGCAAGTAAGCAAAAGCGAAGTAACAGCCGAGCCAAAGAATGCTCATACGTGAACAATTCTCAGAATTTCTGTGAATATTTTCTTGCTGTTCGGTAACTTGGACATTTCATAACTATATATATATATATATATATATATATATATAGCGGCAGAAAACTAGGTGGGGTGATGAAGTTAGGGAATTTGCCAGGCACACGGTGGAATCAGCTAGCGCAAGACAGGGGTAATTGGAGATCGCAGGGAGGGGCCTTCGTCCTGCAGTGGACATAAATATAGTCTGGTCATAATATATATATATATATATATATATATATATATATATATATATATATATATAGTTAGTGAGTATTTTTTACGCACTCAGTGGTTACTAAATAAATGTCTGAGAAATTCAAAATAATCTATGCGTTCACTGCAAGCACCGAAGAAAAAAAACTTTTTTTTTAAATGAGGGCCTCTTGTTTGGCATCAGGGATAAGTCTGCCGCAGTACTGCAGAACAAAACACAGCCACCACGCTGAAGGTAATTTAGCGCGTTAACAAACACATGAATGTGCATGAAGGCCGTTTGAGATATTTCTCCGTAAGGGCGATTTGCAAAAAACTTTCCGCCCGTAAACTGCGCCCCCGCCCCCCCTTTCCTCAGTTCTTATTTCTTCGTGTTCTCCATGTTTACGGTGTGGTACGGCGGGGGCGGCGTAATAAAACACTGGCATCGCGTGGAACACGCGTGACATCGCACACTGCATCAGCTGCGAGCAAAGCAGCGGGGTGTGGGTGGGCGTGTTGCGGAAAGAAGTTGCCCGCCGTGGAGGTAAAGAAGCACGACCATTCGGACGCTGCAGGGAAGCGAGCGGTCTCCTGATTGCGTGTGCACGGGCGCGCGCGCGCGACGCGAGCGAGCGTTCGGTCGAATTCCGCCGAGTCCGCAGCAGTCATCAAGCGGCCAGCCGAGAGCGCCAGTGAAGCGGGGATGCGAGCGCGTCGGAGAAAGGGTTGCTGTCGTCGGCTTGCGCTCCGAGAGTTGCGTTTCAGCATTTCGCGCCAGGGCTCGGCCGCGTCCCGATCACCAATGCCGAAGGCCCTTGCATGGTCGCTAATGGACGCGCGATTCCTGGTGCGCGAGAGGTGGGAAAGGAGGCAGGGAGGGAGGGAGAAAGAGGGGGGGGGGTGCTGCAACGTTCGCCACGTCGGACTTTTTCCACGAACTGATCGATGCCAGCGCCGCGCAATGGTGCTATCCGAGGAAGCGGTGCCGATAAACACCGCGAATTACAGAAGCGCTTTAATGGAACGTTAATCTATTTTAAATGAGCGCGCCGAGAAAAACGCCGGTGGTAGCCGGAACCAGAAAAAGCATATCCTGGCTACTCCTCAACGCATGTCTCTGACGAAGCTTCGTTGTTGTTCCGGCGTTTATCCTTTATTTTAATTTGTTCTCGGTTGAATTCGGCCGCAGAAAAGGAAACCAGTCATTGAGTGATCGTTCGGTGGTGTTAAGTGTAAGACACGGGACTGTGAACATTACTGCCATAAAGCGATCAGAATACCAGCAAGTTTTGTTAGGAGATATTACTGACACCGTTGTGCCATGGAAACCCACCACCACGTCTTCTCATGCCTCGCACGGAACCCGCATTTGGAGCTTGCAGTAAGTGTATTGAGCTCTATAAAACTTATCCCAGAGGTTACACAAAAAAAAAGATGTGAGAGAAAGGTGGGCATCCGTAGCACGAGGGCCCCTTAAAGAACCTTTTTCGCAATGCCTTATCTGTAAACGTTGCTAGTATATTAACTTTCATGGCATCGTAAAATGAGCATGAACTTGTGATGGGATTCGAAAATGCTTGTGTAACCTGTATTTGGTGTAAGTTAAAAAACCGAGGTGCTCAGAATTATTCCACAGTCCCCCACTACGGCAGTGCATCATAATCAAATCATGGCTTTATCAGGCATAACAAAATAATTTATTTCCAAAAATAAACACAGGCAAATCGCACCTCTTTTTATTGTGTCGCAAAGGATGAACATTACAGCATCGAAGTAACACAGCAGCAAGCATAGAAAAAGAGGAGTTGGTGAAAGCAGACCAATATAACATATACCGGCAGTTATAGAATTCCAGCTCATTGAAATGGGTGTATTGTTAAGCTAACTGTGCTGACACAATTTTAAATCGAAAGCGTCAAATGGCTCATGGAGCGAAAAAGCCTCGCTACTGTCGTCTGTAGCAGCGAATTGGCACCTAAGCTCCCATTGCCATTGGCTGCGACGCCACGTCACGAGCGCGCCTCGACAGAGCCGAGCGGACGAACACCTGCTGCCACGATAGCGCGCCAGGGCCGGTATTTTGTAGCGATGCCTTATGCTTTATTCTATACTAGTCTTATCACCCACCGCTCACGGCCGGCTGATCCCGTTGATAACGTGAGCGGACCGTCGCTCTGACCACCGAATAAGCGCAAAAAGCGCGAAAAGGCATGAGCATCGGAAAAGCATCGTTACAAAATACCGGCCCAGGTGTCGCGTGAGGGGAGAGGGCATCGCCTCGACGCCACGTCACCCTCTCTCTCGCTATCGGAAGTCTGTGTTATCCGCGCCTTGTCCGCGCAAACTCTTGCCTGCGTTCTAACTGCACCTCGGTAAGGTCCAATCAAAACGCGCCAAGCGTCTCAACGCGCTCGCTCGCCCGCGAGGAGTTCATAGCTCGAAGGACCGCTAAGCGGCGTTCAATTGCACATTAATGCTTGCACATTCACAACTCATAACAAGTGCATAGATGACCTCGTATTTCCTTTTTCATCCACTTCAGCCATAAGAGAAAAAAAAATAAGAGCCAAGCCCAAGCCACTCGATTAAAGTGCACTCGATTTACTTAATACCTTCCAAACAGGCGACCTTCGTGGTAAGAGAAAAAGAAAGGGAAAGGAGGAGGTACCGTGTCAAAGAAAGCGCCTCATCCCAAACGGGGATATTTATGCGCCAGCATCTTGGCAGGTAGAAACGTTCCTTCTAAATTACCAACACCGCCCACCGGTTCCGTACACTGGCCTTGCGGGGAAAAGCAATCTACTTGAAAGCTCACTTCCCGCCGCGACATTCTTTGGCATGCAATGCAAGCGGCGGGCTTTCCCTCATGTGAACATACTATGCGGCAAAGTAGCATTTCCAGGCAGCGTCCTTCGATCTTGCTGTCTTTCTTTCGTTGGCCTTTCTTTTCCGAGATGTTTTCTTTGTTGGGCCTTTTTTTACCCGGACGTCTCTCCGGACTGATCCACATCAATTCTTTGACCTAACCTATATGTGCGAGCAACCGCAAGAGCGTGTGCGTCCAGGGCGCAGAGCTTTTTTTTCTTCCCCACCCACCACATTTCTTTCCTTTCTCTCTCTTTTCGCGTGTGTAGCGCGTTCGCCTTTTTATCGCGCCGTCGCTGCCACCGCGGCTCTTCGCAAAGATTAATGCGTGGCGTGGAAGTGCGATGGAATTTGGCTTCCATTAAGACGCCGCCAGGCGCGCGATACGGCCCCGTGACGGCGGCACTGCTTTCGACTGCTGATGTGTCTCGGCGGAAACGAGTTTTAATCTATTATTCATTTAGTTCCCAAACAAACATAACTACCAACTTAAAGCTGAATTCGTCCTCGTATGTGCGAAGTGAGAAGTTCTTGACGTACGTTAAAGAATGCCGGGCGAAACAAAACTAGGATGATTACAGAGAAGGCCAATGATTCGAAGGTATGCAGCTGAGATTAACAAGTTCACTTCGCTACCGTGTTCTGAGCAACTTAACACCAATGATTAGTAGCGCAAAGACCTCGATCGTGCATTATTGTTTGTAGAAGTCGTCACTCCCCAGTTTTAACGAACATAAACATGATGAGCTACGTATGGCGTTAGATAGTGCTGCACAAGAACAAGACTGTGTTTTCCATAACGACTGAAGCTTTCATGCAAGAAAGCAGATATGCCAGCAAGTTTTCGACGAGCATGTTTTCTTTAACGAGACACTACTAGAAACGTTTTATTTGATGTCACGGTGTTTACATTGGTATTGTAGTTGATATGCAGATATATTTTAGGGCTAGAGAAATATATAGTTGATGAGAACACTGTGTAAAAAAGTAGGGCTGTTAAAGGGCCCCTCACCAGGCCATATAGAAAAGTTTTGGTTATATGCTGGAAGTCGTTACGTTTTCGGTTTGTAGGTTTGTAGGTCTTTTTATTTCTCTAGATTTTATTTCGTCTATTGAAGCAACAGATCAAACAAATAACTGTTGTTGCCTTAAATAATTCTCAAAGTCACGTGCCACTGCGAGTTACGTCAGAGCACGGCAAACTACGTAGGTGCACTTGTGCGACTGGCGTCACTCTCCGCCTGGGAGCGTGGCGCCCGTGAGGAGAAGGGCGCAGTGCGTTTGGTTTGAAATTTCAGCTATTTTCGTGGTGCGTTGCGGTGTAATACATTACATGCACGATCTTTAGCGCGTATTTTATGCATTGCGCTTGTCAGTTCGAAATGAATAGACCTGGTGAGGGGCCCTTTAACATATTGTTTGAGCAGGACTTCCTGTTGTTTTGAATAAAACCTTAACGTGAATAGCTAGCGTGAAATTTCAATATACAGGTAATTCAGTCATGGCATGCGTGCGCATGTGCGTGTGTGAGTGTATGCGTGTGTGTGACTGCACCATAGTAGCCGTGATAGCCAACCTCCATATAGCCACGAGCACAATGATCTGAGGTGTGACTGAGGTAGTGCGATTCCGCATACATTTTAGTTGCGGTCACCGCAATGCTCACTTTTATTGTAAACGTTACTTTAGAACTTTTAACATAAGTGGTCTAATAACTTTCTTCTCTCCTTTTGCAGGTAAGACAACGGGATCGCTTCTGTGTCGAATTTCAATGGGACGCTGAGGGCTGACAAGGTGAAGAGTAAGGCGTTGTCTTGACTACAATGCAAGTGCAGTTCATTTAATGTACCTGAAGCTCATTTGTTGTACCTGAAGATACGCGCTCCTTCGGTCTTGATAATTACTTATTTTACAAATCTTCTTACTTATCGAATAAGCTTTATTAATGGTGCTGAAGATGTAGAATAATATCCTTTATAAACGCCGCGGTGGCTTAGCGGCTATGGTGTTGAGCTGCTAAGCAGGAGGTTGCGGGTTCAAATCCCGGCCGCGGCGGCTGCATTTCAATTTGGGCGAAATACAAAAAGGCCGGTGTCCCGTGCATTAGGGGCACGTTAATGAACCTCAGTTGGTGAAAATTAATCCGGAGTCCGCCATCCAGGCGTGCCTCATAATCATGTTTTGACTCGTAAAATCTCAGAATTTAATTTTTATATTCCTTTATGCCTGACTAGAGATATACTTTGGACATGCGGAGATTCAGAAGACGTAGTGATATTTAGCATAACCTCAGTTGAATTTGGTTTACCTAGGGCGTAGAAATTTCTTCAGTCTTGCTTCTCGCATGTCAAACACTACTGCCTTCGTGTTTGAAATACGATATATTGTTGTGCAAGTGGCGCTTCTATTTCTGTTTCATCGGAGACTCTCCGCGAGCTCATATTCCTCTAAATCTCGGTCATTTCCCTGCTTTCAACTTTCATCTATGGAATCACATGCCGCCGAATGCTCTAAATACCCGTCCCTTAAGTACTGCTGATGAAGGCGTGCAGAGCATTGAGGCGCAATATCTGCCGTGTTAGATATTGCTGCATGACCGAAAGATCAAATATGAGAAGAAATCAACAGACAGAGCAACAGCACCAATATGTTTACTTACAGGCCGTGCGGATCAACTTCCGAGTGGCTTCCCCCGGGTTCTTTCCGGGCCAAGATGTATATTTGGAAGCGCAATCTTTGACTTATACGACGAGGGCGAGACACATAATCCTGCGCACTTAATTTCTCGCGTGTTAAGCACAACACACTCAGACGTTTCACGATACTTGGAAAAGCGAAAGCATCGAAGCTCGGCATAACTGTTCCAAACTCCTTCGAACATTCGCGTTCCTCTTCCGCCTTGCCGGTTTTACTCGTTTTTGTTTTTGCTTCTGATCTGTCTATCTTTTGAATTTTCTGGCCCGCATGTGCCCACGTTTGCTCGGATCTCTTTTATTGAGGACGTCAGAGTCTCAAGGAATAAGATGAGCTCATAGAAGCGGTATTACTTCCAATCGTGCTCATTTCTCCGTAAACGGTTTTCTCGTTCGCCCTTTAGGTCTCTGTATTTTATGGCCAGGCTATTTTCAGTATTCCGAAATAAATTTAAGTTGCTTATCTTTGTCCTATGTTTTTCTTTATAACTGGCTACTTCGATCGCCTCTTACTCGTACATTTGCGCAACTTCCACTTTCGAACAACACTGTTTAGATCCGTGCTTCCATCTGCGCCGCTATGTATGTCTTATTTTCTTTCAGCGCTTCGTTTTTTTTTCTGTGTGCGTGTTTTGTGTGCGCGTGTTATGTAAGAATTGAATTTGCAATTTTGTGTCTGTAGATGAACATTTGAAGAAAGTGAAAATAAAATAGAGAGAGAGAGAAACGAAAAGCAGTGAAAACTCACCGCGCAAACCGAAAATTTAGGTTGGGAGACAGTGCCACACATAATGAAAGTGCTTTGTGGAAAGTTTCTTAGCTTAACGGAAAGGAGAAGTTAGTTCTGACGCAGAATCCAAAGTTGAAGAGGCGCTTTAATGCTCGGAGTCATATGAAATCGCAGCAAGAAACTGCGGGAAGACAGGCCGCGTCTCGAAGTGAATCCAATTCGAGATAACCTTTTTTTGGTTTCTATCAGAACTCACTGTCCCCCCCCCCCCCCCCCCTTTCTCTCCGTTTTATGTTATTTTATTCCGGCAGGAGATGGTATTGTTCAACGCATTACAAAGCAGGGATAGCTTATATGTGGCGCATGGTAATAATTTTCTTCTGCTATATACGAAAACGACAGCTGCATCGAGCAGAAAAGCTTATTATGCCTGTTTTCCTTAATGTTATTATTTTTCTTAAGTTACGGTCGCTTACGAGGAATGATTAGATTTACGCATGCAATGTGTTTGGCTTGAGTCTTGCCTGCTTAACTTAAACCGGTAATCAGTTGTATCCTTGGAGAAGGATGGCGCATTTCTAAGATATTTGCGAAAGAATTGGTGAGTGAGGAAATAAGAGGAGGACGAGGAAGGATGATGAAGCATTATGATGGGGCTAGCACGTGCTCTTTAATGCTGCACGCGGCGTTCTCTTCGATAAGTGCGCAAGAATTCAACCTGTGTAGGCCACGCACCTATATAAAATAAGACTTCGAATTTGCGAGTCGACTGAGTCTGCTCCTGTACGCGTCGAAAAATTCTGCGAGAAAAGCAAATTGGAGAGTTAACCAAAAACTTTCAATTACCAAAGCTTATTCAGCTTTTCAAAACTGGTAAACTAAGGAATTTAAATTGAATGGTCAAGAACGTTTATTTACGTCCACTAAGGGCGACTGCTATGCCTGCCCTGCACGGCTGAGTGCAACAACGCAAACACGGAACATTTTACTCTGCTAAGCAGTGTTTCTTAACGCCTTATTGACCCTTTTCGCGGCGATCCCGTGGGCGCTGCCATGTTTGATCATGTGGTGACGCGTCCACTGTTTGCCTCAACTGCCTCCGTTGCCTCCTTGGTTACAATAGAAGTCTATGACGCCGATGCGGCTTAGAAAACCTCTGTTTTCGGAGATATCGTAGACGGTGACAAGGTAGACGACACGAAGCGTTGATCACAGCTAAAGAACATGCAAAAGCGCTTTCGGAGCTGGTTAAGCTATGTCCAAATGGCGCAAGCAGCGTATATGGTGCTTGTTCTAAAAGCGGGGTTAAATATGTCTTCCAAGCTATCCAAGCTTTCCGATTATGAATTCAGTCAGGATTAGTGTGTTTTGCTCTGTGTTCTTTATTTGGCAAATATTTTGAAGCAGTGGCTTGTCAGTTTCTGACTCAGTGAAGTTCCTCAGTGTGGCCACTATCTGGTTATTTTCTGCCTAATCGCTCGCGGGTGTGCTCAGTTCTGATAGATTTGTTCTTGCTGCGCACAAGGCTTGAAACGTAGCTGTTTTGTACATTGTGATACCTTGTAGCAAATATATATTACAGCTAGTAACTCGCTTACTCTTGTGGACCGTCACGAAACATTCAGCTTCGACCATTCGTGCGCCATAGGTGTAGTCCATCATTTATCGTGCGTATACAGTGCGCATATATGCAAGTGTGCGCCCATTCACTTATTCTTGATTCGTCGGCGATAGTGGGCGTAACTTTTCCTGCCATTTGGGACAGATGTGTATAGATAACGTGCGTGAAACCTACTATGACAGGAAGCGCGCTACTCCTTTTGTCATTGTTTAACGAGTGGTACTCACTCTTGCCGACGTTCTGGGGATGAAGCCCTTTCTTTGAAGGTTAGCGATACAAGGTTGGCGGATGAGCAAATTTCTGTATCCTCGAGGAAAGCCATGCATCACGAAGTGTCGGTAACACGTTCTGACAGTTGCAGCAGTGGTCCGCGAACTTTGCCACACAGATTAATTCTGTTCCTTAACATGCCAGTCACTATATATATTTTTACAGCCAACTACTGCACACGTCTTCAATCCACATGATTCAGCCTAGCATGATTGGAGCACAATGTGTTAGCGAAAACTCAGTTGCATTTCCGACAGCAGATCGCACAGAAACAAGGTAGAAGCGGTAATGGTTTCGTAATCGTGCGCGGTCGCTGAGGAGAGGTATGGCGCGCCGCCGAGAGTGCCATCTCGTTTCTCTAAAACAAACTGCTCCGCGAAAAGGGTCAATACAATCGCTCCAATTTCTATTGCAGTTAGAACATATTCTAAAGGAAATAACCCCAACTTTACAATACATAAGCCCTATATACCGTACTGTCTGGTACGTGTGAGAAATAAAAGCACTGTAAGGTATAATATAATGATATAATTTCATATGTATAAGAGCGAGCAGGTGCAAAATTTAGCTGTCACTTGGCGGAATGCCTTCATGAATAAAACTGTGCCTGGAGCTGTCGGTGCAACCTACCTACGACAAATGATGCAC